>NC_065583.1:73657306-74282306 GCF_024542745.1 Macaca thibetana thibetana
GAATGATCTGGAATACTTACGTAACTTAGTGAGCGGAGCAGAGATAAGGCAGTGATCCAAATTTGCTGGGAAAATGACATGGAAGCTAAGAACTCAAAGATGAGTAGGAAGTAGGCATGAGAAAGGGATCATAATGGATAAGTGGGGCAAAAAGTATTCCAGGGATGTGTAAAGATCCCAAGACCAGAAGGAACTTGAACAACTTAATAAACTGAAACTAGGCCAAGTGGCTGGATAGTATCAAACATATGCTAGAGGAATAGGCAAGGCCAGATGATAGATGACTCCTAAATGTACTGTTACAAGCTGTCTGAACTCTAGACTTAGAGCACACATTTAAATTATATTAAATTAATCAGTTCATATTTCAACTCCAATATGTGTATCAGTTTTCCTTTTTTTATTCAAAATTATTTTATTAGCTTTTGAAAATAAAATGTTATAAATCATAGCTTTATCACAAAAAGAATTAGTTATATGGCTTGGTTAAATTTGACTTAAACACAAGCAGTTCTTAAATAGAGAAATGCTCTGGCAAAGATTTAGTATCATCAACACAATGTTGAAATATCAACTGTGTCAATAATGTAAAAAGATTAACAGATAACATAGTTTTCTAGATCACTTAGAAAACATCATGCTATTTCAGAAAAGTGCAGATAACTGAATTTCATGATCATCATACTTCTAAGCAGGCTTTCAAAGCAAACAGCAAGGGTTTGATGTTGTTTTAGGTTTTTCCTAGTGATCCTGATCTTTTCCAATAATGGACATCAAGAGGTATGCTCAAAAATGTGTATCACAAGTACCTTCTTTCAGACTAGCTTACTCAGTATAAATGAAATATTGATGTATTTGAAAATGCCCAAGTGTTCAATAAAGATTTTAAATAAAGCTACCTAAAAGTTGTGGTTCTTAGGTTAATCATTTATTTATCTAAAGGATGAAGAAAACTGTCTACTTCTGTGATATGCACTGCAATCAGCTTAAAAATAATTGACAAATTAATCCCTTCACAGCACAGCAATTGTAAAGGTGTTAGTTTTAATTAGGCCTGTCTGATTGCCTTGTCTAATCAAGAATCAAGGTGGTATCTTTGATGGTTAAGGTCTATTGGGGCCATCTCTGACCTGCCAGCCATGTATGTTTTAATTATTGATTCCTCACATTTCAGCCCTTTTCACAAAGGCACTTGAAGTTTGCAGTACCTTAACATTTAAAGGGAAGAAAAATAAACATCTTCCCCAACACTTCTGTCTGGAATCCTGTGTATCCTCTCCGGCTTTCCACAATTTTTGTCCTAAGAAGGCTGTTGGGTTGATGATGAAGTCAAGTGCACATTAGCTATCTTACTGCTTCTTCACCTCCCAAGCACTGGATTTTCAATGGACATGGTTAAGATCTTGACAAATCACAGTCATCTATGCTTCTAGAAAACACTTTTGATTTCTTGATATTATGTCTTTTAAAAATCCCTAAGGGCAGGTGTGTTACTGGGAGATCAGAAAGGTCAGATGAAAGGGGACACATATCTTCTCACAAAACCCTTCCTCACATCGCTAGGAGGAGCAAAGCCAGGGCTCCTTGTGCCACCGTGAGTCAGCCGCAGCACATCAGTGAGCATGGGCAGCGGCATGGTGTTGGTGGTCTCTGTGCGTGATGATGGCTCTTCTTTGTTTGCAGGTCAACGAAGTGACGGTGGAACAGCTGGTGCAGCAGTACCCCCACATCACCTTTAGCACCGTCCTGCAGGACTGCAAGAGGACCTTGGAGAGAGCCTATCAGATGGGCTGGACCCCCAACATGTCTGCCGCCTCCTCCTAACGCTCCTGCCCCGCCTAGTCCACTGGCATCATTCAGCAGAGCAAAGGAGAATTGTACATTTGGGGGGCTGATCTCTCGGAAGGGTTTTAACTGTCGCCTGTCTGTATGTGTTCAAGTATGTGTATTTGTGTCTTGTTTGCATACTGTATACCAAAAGTGCAGTTGTCATTTGTTCCCAAGTGAGCTGGCTTTTTTTCTTAGAAATTAAAGATTATGAAAGCCACAAACTTTTTAGTTTTTAACTTCAAAGGCTTCTTTCTCTTTAAAAAAAAAAAAAGTTTTTTTAATATAGAGTCAAAAAATTAGATGTATTATTTTGAGCTTCTAATTGCTGCCACTTGGAGATGTCCAAATAAGAAGGCCTTCTTTTTACATGGGATGAATTGTGCACTTCTGCTGATGACGACTACAATAGAAGTGATGTTACACGTACAGGCACTTACATTCTCACATACTCACACATGTGTGCACATCTACACCGGGGCTCTCATCTACTCCAGATCATTTCCTGACAGAGAAGCCTTCTTCCAGGCCACCGAGGTAGCATGTTATCCACTGTGGCACTGCCTAACTCCATGCATCCTCAGGTGGCCAACTTGCTATCTGGTAGGTGACTTGGGGACTAGAAAGAATAAAGCCTTTTCTAAATTTGTTATATGGAGGCAACAATCTGAACTCCCCTGGCCAGCTCACAAAAATTAATTATACATTATTCTACAAATGCATTCTGTTGAGCACTAAATATTTTAGTTGGTTTTACGTTAACATTGTGTTAGCTTTTATTTCCTGGATAGTAACTGGTCAGGATATATTTTAATGATATTTGAAACTAATCTTAGCATTGAAGCCACCAATGTAATTAATGGTGTTCAATTATTTTAAGAAGTACAGATCATTTCATTATTTTCTTAATTTTGGTAATTATTAAAGTGTATTTCTGAGATACGAGAGGGTAGTCACATTAATAGAAGATTCATGAGTGAGATATAAGTAGACAATCTTTCTACTGTTGTTGCTTTTTTTGCTTTGCTTTGGGTTTTTGAACAGGTTTTTTGGATATGTGCATGTTGTCATTTTGGACTAGTTCTCGTGCTACTACAAAGATCTATTGCTAGCTAATATATGAGTTAAGAAGGAAAATTAGAAAATCCGTTCATTGAAATTCTGTTTACACTTGTCAGAAATAAGCATTTCTTTGTTTAGTTAAAGATTGCCAGCTTCAGTTAAGACAAGACCTATCAGTAAATGAATATATGTTTTGATTTAACACATCTTTACAATTAATTCATATTAGGGACTCAGGCTCAAATAACTGTTCCTGTGTCTAGATTTATAATGAGGACATCAGGGAGCCTTTTTAAGCTAAAGAGTGATTATCTTTCACAGCAGAACTAGAAACAAAACCCTAACTTGTGAATTTGCTATTTATTTTTCCCTGAGTGAATATAACTGTTATTTGGTCTTTAACATATATACTGAGGTTTGAGTTTCACTTTCTTTAAGTCTCACATTGCTGACATGACATTAGCTGTAAGAAGCAAAAGATAGCTTTACATTTGAATGCCATTTACTGATTTCTAATGATTCTCTTTTTTTGTAAACAACTGTTTCCTTTGATTATGTCAACATGTTTCTGATGTGGCATTTTTGTTTTAATCCCAATCAGTTAGGAAATCTAGTCAGTAAGCACCATGAGTATTCTTCCCGTCACTAAATGAGTTTCTAATTTAATTTGAAGGGAATAAAATTTGTGTAAGAAAAAAGCTGTTTAACATTAATAAACTGTATTTCTTCTTACACATTGAACTACATCATTTTCGTATCTACTTCCCCACCACTGAAATAGCTTATTTCACAATATTTTAACTGATTTTTAATCCAAAACTAATTTATAAGACAGTATGTATAGTAATAGTAGCTTGAGGGAATATGCAGAAGTTTAATTTTTATATATGTCATACTATATTTTAAATAGTTAAAAAAGACAAAAGAAGGGAGAGCCATCTATGATATAGATGGTACCATTTCAGTTCAAAGTTGTAATAACCTTTGGAGTGTTACAGTTTGGTTGTCAAATGGTTTCAGAGTGTATAATTGATTTTTTAAACGTTGCATTGTTTGCATCTAAAGTACAGCACTATAACATGCTTTAGCTTGCGGGGTGGGGTGGGGTGGGGACTTGCACTTATTCTCTAAAATGTTGACTAATCCAGAAAGCCTGATGCAACATAATCTGGAAAACTGCTTTGGTACATTTGTAGAACTCCATAGAAATACCATATCCAGCCTCAAAGCATTAATCTCAAAAAAAAAAAAAAAAAAAAAAAAAAAAAAAAAAACCCAGCCAGAAAAAGGCATCACCTTGAGTGAACCTGTGATGGTTATTGAATGTGTTCTCATTAGATGCTTTGAAATGAGGCTTAAAATAATTTTTCTGGGCAATATAGAGTTTCTTTTTTTTTTTGCTTAGAATGTCATAAATACATGTGAATACGTTTAATGCAGGGCTTTTTATTCTCTCCAAAATGTCAACAGTATTTTCAGAATAAAGACTATGAAATATATTGCTGTAGTGGAAAATTCTGGTCCTTTGTCTTTAATGTCTTTTTGAGTGGATAAAGAAAATTCACCCGGTTTGTAGTTTCTATATTTCCGTGAATCTTTGACCTTGCAATGGGTTGCAATAAAAGAGAAACAAAACACTGTGTCTTTTGTTTTATTTTAGAGACAATAAATGACTGCCCTGATGCTGGTTGGGTATGATGCATGCAGTGGTCTGTGCTTTTGTGTGTTTCACTACAGACTTATGTAGGTTTGACTAACCCAGAATAATAAACGAGACTGAGTTTAGGAGGTTCTAATTGGGCGGGTGATTATAGAGATAAGATTAAAACCTCAAGCATTTAAATAAGTGTGTATTAGTCTGTTCTCACACTGCTGTAAGGACATACCTGAGTAATTTATAAAGGAAAGAGGTTTAATTGACTCACAGAAAACCTAAAATCGTGGCAGAAGGGGAAGGAAACAAGTCCTTTTTCACAAGGTGGCAGGAGAGCGAAGAATGAGAACCAAGCAAAGGGAGAAGCCCCTTATAAAACCATCAGATCTCATGAGAGCTTGCTCAATACACAAGAATGGCACGGGGGAAACCACGCCCACGATTCCATTGCCTTCCACTGGTCCCTCCCACCACAGCTGGGGCTTATGGGAACTACAGTTCAAGATGAGATTTGGATGGGGACACAGCCAAACCATATCAAGTGAGTTGTTTAAAATCGCATTTCCTAAACAGTCATCATTTATATAGCCATGTATTCTATTTTTCCAAAGTAAATAAATACGTAAGACATTTATTGAGTGACAAATATAGGCACTGGAAATTTAAAGATAAATGAAACTCCCACTCTCAAGTTACAGCCTAACAAGGGGACATTCTGGGGCACTAGCAATAACAGTGGAGAACAATAGATATAATGATGGGAATAATTATGGGGAGCGCATCTAGGGCCATGCAGCAGCTTTGGGAAGGGAGAGCTTCACAGAGGAGGAGCTTTTCATGAAGGCTAGAGAAATAGCGGGAATTTACCAGCCTTGCTTGGGGGAAGGAATGGAAGACAACCTGGAAAATGGAAAAGTATGTGCCAAGGCATGAGGAAATGAGATAGCACAGAAAGAGCAGGGCCCTTGAGGTGACTGAGTTTAATAGGAATGTATGTTATATAGAGGCAGCAGGTGGAGAAGGTTCCTGGAAGAAAACAAGGGCAAATCATAAACGTTTTTTGGCCTACTAAAGAGATTGGACTTGTAGGGAAAATCAGATCTGCTAGAAGAGCCTTGCCCTAAGTTATTCAAACAAGAGGGGTTCTCCCTAGAAATTTAAAATGCAGGACTTCCACTTATAATAATATAGTGGAAAGGAGATCCTGAAAGATTTTCTGCTGTGTAACATCTAAAAATGTTCATTAACATATTTTTTAAAAACCTTCTTGGCGGGGCGCGGTGGCTCACGCCTGTAATCCCAGCACTTTGGGAGGCCGAGACGGGCGGATCACGAGGTCAGGAGATCGAGACCATCCTGGCTAACATGGTGAAACCCCGTCTCTACTAAAAAATACAAAAAACTAGCCGGGCGTGGTGGCGGGCGCCTGTAGTCCCAGCTATTCGGGAGGCTGAGGCAGGAGAATGGCGTGAACCCGGGAGGCGGAGCTTGCAGTGAGCTGAGATCCGGCCACTGCACTCCAGCCTGGGCAACAGAGCGAGACTCTGTCTCAAAAAAAAAAAAAAAAAAAACCTTCTTCAGTGACCAACATACCAGCGAGAAAGTAAAAGAAAGCTCCCTGTGGCCCGGGACAAAGCGCGAACAGCAGTCTAGAACAGGGATCAGCAAAGGAGTGGCACCTGGGTCAAACATGGCCAGACACATATCTTTGTAATCAGGTTTTCTTGGGACACAATCATATCCATTTGTTGTTGCCTTCTCTGTGGCTGATTTCATGCTACAACAGTAGAGTTGAGTGGTTGCCACAAAGGCCATGTGATCCACAAAGTCAGAAAGATTTACTCTGGCATTTCACAGAGAAAATTCGCCAACCGGCTGGGCGCGGTGGCTCACGCCTGTAATCCCAGCGCTTTGGGAGGCCGAGGCGGGCGGATCACGAGGTCAGGAGATCGAGACCATCCTGGCTAACACGGTGAAACCCCGTCTCTACTAAAAATACAAAAAATTAGCCGGGCAGCCGGGCGTGGTGGCGGGCACCTGTAGTCCCAGCTACTCAGGAGGCTGAGGCAGGAGAATGGCGTGAACCCGGGAAGCAGAGCTTGCAGTGAGCCGAGATGGTGCCACTGCACTCCAGCCTGGGAGACAGAGCGAGACTCCATCTCAAAAAAAAAAAAAAAGAAAGAAAGAAAAAGGAAAAAAGAAAATTTGCCAACCAACCTAGTCCAGAGAGGTGGTTCTCAAGTACAGCCCCCAGATCAATCACATTAGCATCGCCTGGGAACTTAGACATACAAATTATGGGCCCTACGTGAGACCTACTAAATCAGAAACTCAGAGAGTAAGGTCCCAAAATCTGTGTGCAAATCCTCCAGGTGACTCTGATGCATGAGCTAAACTTTTATCTCTATCGAGACAAGCCTGGAGACAATCAGAATATGGGACTATATTGATCACGATAGCCTAGAGAACTTGTGGAAACATTAGGGCCAGTGAATAATTGAGAGTCATATCAGAGTCTACCTCACGGAAAGCCTGGATCCCTGAAAGGCTCTGCCCTTTTAAAAACAATGAACTACAATAAATCAAAAAATTGAAGAGGCAGATAGTGAGGAAAGTAACCATTCTCAGCCTGGGCTATTCATGGATTTTTTTAAGGGCTCCCTGCAAATTAACAGCTACTGACTAACAACATTCAAATGGGTTTAAGCCAAGTGTAGTGGCCCATGCCTGTAATCCCAGCACTTTGGGAAGCTGAGGCAGGAGGATTGCTTGAGCCCAGGAGTTCGAGAACAGCCTGGCCAACGTGGCAAGACTCTATCTCTATAAAAACTCAAAAAAAACTATTAAAAAAAAATTAACCGGGCATAGTGGTACATGCCTGTAATCCCAGCTACTTGAGAGGCTGAAGTGGGAGGATCACTTGAGCCTGGGAAGGCGAGGCTGCAGTAAGCCATAATTACACCACTGCACTCCAATGTGGGTGACAGAGCAAGACCTTGTCTCAAACACACACACACACACACACACACACACAAACACACACACACACCAGATGGAGTTAGTAACTGAATCTACACTGTTTACTTAGTTTTATGTTGCTGATCATTGTATTTTTAAGAGGATTCATATCAGTAGTTCTCAGTGTCTGACAAAAGCAAAATAAAACCATTCCTGGAGAAAGGTACCCTCAACCCAGGCCTCAAAAGAAACCCCAGAGATAGCATGCCAGCAAATATAAACCCACAATCTAAAATCACAGAGGAAAAAAAAGGACGTAACCCAGGATTAGCAGGGCAAGTCAGTAGAAACAACAAATAGATCCACATCCTCAAAGACTTCAATATTACATTTTCAGATACATACTACAAAATAAACGTGTTGTATTAAAAAGGTGTTTAACCTGTATAAGAAAAATGAAACTACCAAAATGAACAGATACTTAAAGAAAAAACTAAATAAATAGTATAAAAATTTTAAAAGGCCAGACACAGTGGTTCATACATGTAATCTCAACACTTTGAGAGGCCGAGGTGGGAGGACCACTTGAGGCCAGGAGTTTAAGACCAGCCTGGGCAGCATAGTGAGACCTGTCTCTAAAAATTTTTAAAGTAGCTGGGCGTGGCACCTCCTGTCCTAGCTACTCAGGAGGCTGAAGCAAGAGGATTGCTTGGATCCAGAAATTCATGGCTACACTGAGCTATGATCACACCATTGCACTCCAGCCTGGGCAGTAGAGCAAGACCTTGTATCAAAAAAAAGAAAAAAGAATGTTTACTACTATTATAACTTCTATTTAACATGGTAATCAGAGAGCTAAGCCAGCACAGAAATATCAAAATAAAAGGGTAGGAGCCATAATGGAAAGGACAAACTGAAGTAGATACAGCTGACAAGAATATAGACATAACAGACATAGACAAGCAAAACCCCAAAAGAATCTAGAATATAGAATTAAGAGGACTTAAAAGTTAGTTGATGTAATGTTCAAATATAATACCTATTTACATTTCTATATACCAATCATGAAGTAGAAAAATGTAATTTCAAAAAATACTTTTTACAAAAGCAACAAATACACAAAGTAGCATTCCTTTTATGAGTCAATTACAAAGCTATATTAAAGACAGAAAAAAATGTAGACAGCAAACATCTTCACGGAAAGGAAGTCTTAATATTCTATGGATGTCATGTTGAGAGACAAGTCTCCATAGGCATCTTGCATTTCTGCACATCTTTCAAGTAGAGGTTGCTTACTTACGTGCTGCCTTTGCTCTGGATTATCTTTTCAAAGATGTTCTTATGGTGAATGGCCTTCGAAGACAGGGATAGTGTCTCCCTCTAGAGCAGAGGGTAAACATACCTGCTGTTACATATAAAACGCTTGTTTCCTATGCTCAGTGTTCCTCTCCTGTACTGCAACCCAGTATAGACACAGGGGTCACCCACCCTCTTCACATTTCCTGTGGGAATTGCAGCTTCAGAACCTTCAGAATCAGCATTTCAGGAAAGTGCTGATACTCTGGCTACTGCCATTGCTGTGGGTAATAAAGTCCTTTGTCTCTGATTCAAGAGTCTAGCGTCTTCTGCCAGCATCCCTGAAACTAACGGACTGATGTGAATTTGCAAGTAGAGTAAAATCTCAAACCTTTCACAGTTCTTAACCTGATAATTCTCCGCTAATTAATCTATTAATATCATGCAATTCCAAACAAAATCCTATTAAGGTTTTTTAAAATCAAACTCAAGCTTTTTCTTAAATTGGTATAGAAGAACAAACCCAAACTCATTTGTATTTAGATAAATGCAAATTAAAAGATACAAAGTTTATGCCCAAAAAACTGGCAAAAAGTGAGTCTTGCATGATTAAGTTTTGGCAAAGATGTAGAACAATGAGAACACTTACACATTGCTGTGGAAATTGGAAAAGAGTTTGGCATTATCTTAAAAAGGTAAACATGCACATACAGCAATTCCCTTCATAGGAGTATTCCCCAGGGAAATATTAACACATGTGAACCAAGAGACGTGTACCAAAATATGCATAGCAGCATTGTTTATCACAGTAAAACCAGGAACTTTTACGTATTTAATTCAATTAAGCAAAGTAGTAAAAACGAATGAATTACAACAACATATCTCAATATGTGTGAATCTCAGAAACAGTTGAATAAAGAGGGCGAGTCCTAGAAGAATGCAGAAAGCTGTACATCATTGCATGAAGTTCAAAACCAACATAATTAAATCATGTGCTATTAAGGGATGCAAGTGAATTTAGAAAAAATGAAAAAGAAAGAACAATTGCAAAATTTCAGAGTGGTTGTTATCTATGGGAGGACAGGGAGTGGTCTGGGATTCTAGGAGCACAAAAAAGGCTTCAACCAAATTGGTAAGTTCTATTTCGTAAATTGAAGGGTGGCTTTACCAGTATTTGTTTTATTAATATAAAACATATTTTAAGTTAAACATATGTAACATTACATCACACGAAACATATTTAAATATGTAACAAATTATTTTGCGTCCATTATTAAAATTTCAAATTAAAAATGTTTTACATCTTATTTAAATCGATTGACCATCAAGAGTTGATAAACCAAGACACAAGTTTGCCCACCTATTTGGTTATGGAGGTTATCTCTGCATGAGGCAGAGCTTACAGAATTCCATATTTAAGCAGGTGGCAGAGATGGGAGAACCCAGTAGTCTCACCCTTCTTCTCCTGTGCTGGGAGCATAGCACTGTGTAAGTTCCTGGTTTTCAGCTGACCCTCATTGCAATTCTAAGTGGAACAGCTGTTCATATTGTGCCGAGACAGCCGTGAGAATTCGTGTGGCATATCTGTCATGTTATTACCATAGAAATCAAAGGACCACTATACAGGTTTTGTAAAGCAGTGAGGAGCCCTTTCATTATCACTTCATTTTTAATTATGCCAATAACTCTGGTATCAAAACGTCTTCGAAGAATACAGAGACTCATCTGATAATGTGATAATCTAGAGTTGAAATGGAAATTCAGTTAGGGTCAAGCTTATTCCTTTTATTATATTAGTATATCACAATTTATTTGCCCATACTACTGTTGGTGGATATTATTGGGGCATAACACTTATAAAAATTCATTCTAGTTTCATGAGCTATTTAGTAGGTACAAATGCAGTTAGAGAGGCTTCCTCAATCCCTGAAATGCAACCATCTCCAGGAAATAAACTTTAGAAAACTAAAATCATCTAAGAACTAGTCCTTCAAAGCATCCCCTTTCCTATGATTTTCCTTGACTAATAAAACTATGTGTGGATGCCAACAGCCCAACAGAAAACAGAAACATTTGAAAGGGCAGGCATTATTTGATTCGGCTCTTTTATTCACCACATGATGGAAGAGACGGTCATGCATTTCTCAAATTTTTTCCCCACAATTTGGCATTACTTGAAAGATCTAGAGATAAGAGGCGTCAGTGTCAAGTGGCCTGAGGATATTTGGCTAAACCAGGCCGGTGGGCACTCACTGAGTTCATTTCTGTAGACTGAAATCTTCCAATGATGTGGCTTGGGGTGTGTGTGCGCACGTGCTCACGTGTCCATGCCCCATCCCACCATGAACACCGCCTACCGAATGCAGTCTATTCAGCCCTCTGTGGTTAACATAATGGAAAATAAAAAATTAGTCATTAAATAAAAGATTTTTTAAAAGAACAGTCTCATAAATAGATGCTGCCTTGATGGGCCTAGTAGCTACTGACAATGGCAAGCTTTATAAATAATGCCGAAATGAATGGAGAAAGCTTAGCAAGCTTGATTTTGTTTACAGACATGATTCTACTGGATTCTTAAGCAACATCTTGCAACTGAATCATTTACTAAGTGGAAAAAGAGAAATCTTGATAATTGATTTTAAATAAAGCTTTTATTAAAGTGTTTTTTCAATTTCAAATCAAAATTGGATTACAATATAGAATTCATGGATGTAGAGAGGCAAATACTGGGAAAAACACTTGTAGATAACTTAAATAATTATGCTTAATGTGAAAATTAAGCTACTGGCACTCTGATTATTAGATAATTTAGATGAGTTAATTTGCTCTAAAGTAAACTGTAAAATAGGAAACATACTTGTCTTAGAATAAATTTGTACTAATGGATGTTTAGTCCACTTCCCTACTCTGTAGCTGCGGTTGAATGTTACTGTTCCCATTTCTTCTTAGTCCTACTTCATTCTTGAAATTAACCAAAGAGACTAAGAAAATGAGTGATTAGAATCTTCATGTCTCTTAGAGTGAATGATGCACCTGGGCGTGATCTTCAAACAAAGAACTGGGGAGAGAAAGAGCTGGTGCTGGCAGGGAGTATTAAATGAATTATGTAGAATGCTCAGTGATGTCGTAAAACATATCGTGAAATGTGACACAGAGAAAATAGTTAACACATATGTGCACCACAGTTGTAAAATGATTAAGAAGCAAACACCGTGCAAGCACCACTCAGGTCAGAAAGGGAACATCACTGGCCCTCTCTGGAAATTCTTTCTTCATACGCCCCTCCCAAACCCAGGCATTTTCCTTCCTCCACGTGTAACTACTTTCCTGGCCTCTGTGGAAATAATTTTATTGTTTTTATCTTTGTCATATCAATATATTATGCATCCTTTAAAATGTAGTTTTGTTTTCTCTGGTTTTGAACTTTATAGGAAAGAATCATGCTGTGTGTATTGTTTTGTGGCTTTATTTTTTTACTCAATAGTGTTTATAGGCTCCATCTATTTTGTTGTGTGTAACTCTAGTCTATATAGTTTCATTGCTATGTAATTGTCTTAGTCCATTCAGGCTGCTATAAAAAATGCCATAAACTGGATAGTTGGAAAACAACAGAAATTTATTTCTCATAGTTCTGGATGCTGGAAAGTTCAAGCTCAAGTCTTCAGCAGATGGGTTGTCTGGGGAGGGAGGGCTCACCCCCTCATAGAGCCTTCTCACTGTGTCCTCACATGGTGGAAGAGGCAAGGCAGCTCTCTGGGGCTTCTTCAACGAAGCACTAGTTCCACCTAATCACCTTCCAAAGACCCCATCTCCTAATACCATCACCTTGTGGGTTAGGGTTTCAACATATGAGTTTTGGGGGACACAAACATTCAGACCACAGCAATAATATTCCATTGTGTGGATATGCCACTATTTATTCATTATACTACTGAAAAGCATTTGGTTTGTTTCCATGGTGGGACAATTATAAACCCAACTGTGAAGAAGATTCTTGAACATGTGTCCTAGTGCACCCAGGTACATATATCTCTAGGGTACATGCCTAAAAAATGGATTGCTAGTATTTCCACATTTTCAATTTTATTAGGTGATGTCATACCATCACCTAATAAAATGTCAAAGAGGTTGAACCAATTCACATTTTAACTTTCAGTATATGGAAGATCCCATTGATAGCCAGTTTGCTTCTGATTGCCATGTAGTGATGTCTTATGATTTTAGTCTGTGTTCTCCTGAATATTTAAGTACTGGGTGTTATTTTGTATGTTAATCAGCCACTTAGGTTATAATGTTTATAAATTCCTTTAAACCAATAATTTCCTTATGTTGCAGAGAAAGAAATAATATAGAGAGGAAAGAGTTAAAAGAATTGCCATAATTTCACTGTGGATTATAGCTATTGAAGCAAAAACTATGCAAAGAGGGAAAGGAAAGCAAGAGACTCTTTAGAAGGTTTATAAGTTTAAAAGACAAAGCTTTCTTCCCCCTTTACCTTCTTCTGACTTTATTACATCTTGATGTATGGAAGGAGGTCATTACCTTGAGTTTAAATGAGAAGCTACAGGGATCTGAGCCATGCCTCAATGCAAGATTGTATGGTTATTGTGATAATGTAATTTAATTGAATATCATGTAACCCAATGAAGTAAGAATGAAAAAAAAGAGAGTTGTCATTCCTCTGCTATGAAAACAAAGTTGAATGCTTTGGAAATCTAGATGAAAGACAAGCCACAAAAAAATCTGTCAAATTAATTGTAGGGCACATAAGACATAGAATGTGAAAAAATATATAAAAACCTAGAAAGATTTTCCATTTATATTGCTTCAAAAATGCTTTAATTTCTTACTCCTTTTTAAAGAAATTGAGACTGGAAATCATAGATAATATGTTACAGAGATGGTTTATACAAGAATGACAATGTGGAACACAAATCAAAGAGCAAAGGCCTTGGCCATGTATCAAAAGATTTGCAGTGATTGCACATATATATATATATATATACACACACACACACACACACACACACACACACACACGCTATTGTATGAAAGATAAAGTATTAAAATATGTGTGTACATATATACCTTTTTAATGATTTTTAATTAGCTTTTAAAATTAAATAACCAACTCGCTGTTCTGATCATGCTAAGAGGATTTTTACTGCATCTACTTAGGCCAAAACATATACAAACATAATAGAAAAAAATGTCTTAAAAAGTAACATCTTTTTTCAATTGAGGTGTAATTTACCTATAGTAAAATACACATATACTACAGTTCTCTGCATTTTGATGAATCTATAGGCTTGTGTGATAAACACCCAAAACAAGATGTGCAACATATATAAAACAAAGAATACAATCTATGTGTGTATGTGTGTGTGTGTGTGTGTACACCACCCCCAGAAACCTCTCTAATTTCCTCGTGCCACCACAGGTAATCATTGTTCTGATTTCTATCACACATTTCTTTTGCTTGTTATTGAACATCTTATAATGAAATCAAACAGTATGTATTATTTCTGTGAGACTTCTTTCTCTCATGTGATTTTTGTTGTATCAATTGATGCTGAGAAGTATGCCATTATCTAAATTTATCATAATTTATCATTCTCTTCTTCATAGACATTTGGGTTGTTACAATTTTTTTTAGTGGTTACAAATAAAGCAGCTATGTGTATTTTTGCATGGCTCTTTTTGTAGGATATAAGTTTTCTTTTCTGTTGGGTAAATACCTAGGAGTGGAATTCCTGAGTCACAGATGTGCACATAAATATAGACCTTTATAAAAACCAGCAAACTTGTTTTTAAAGTGGTTGTTCCATTTTCCACTATTACTAGTACCATGAGTGAGAGAGTTCCAATTACTCTACATCTTCACCAACATTTGGTGTTGTTGGTCTTTTAAATGTAGCCATTTAAAAAATACATGATTATATCTCAGTGTAGTTTTAATTGCCTTTCCCTGATGACTAACGATATTAAGCCCTTTTTCATATACTTATTACCCATCCCTACATCTTCTGTGAAGTGTATGTTTCTGTCTTTGCTCTATCTTAAAGTGAGGTTTGCATTTTAGCACCATGTGTTAGGTTGGTGCAAAAGTAATTGCAGTTTTTGCCATTACTTTCAATGAAAGTAAGTTTATATGCATATCTATGACTCAGGAATTCCAGTCCTAGGTATCTACCCAAGAGAAAAGAAAACATATCCTACAAAAAGATATACATTATGCAAAAATATGTATAGGTACTTTATTTATAATAGTAAAAAATTTGTAACAACCCAAATGTGGTTTAATATTTCCAAAATCAATCATGTTGGCAACTTTTTTTGTAAATCAGTTGACCATATATGTGTGGATATATTTCATGTTCTAGTCATTTATTTGTCTATTCTATGCCAATACCACACTGCCCTGATTACTATAGCTTTCTAGCAAACCTTTAAATCAGTAGCATGAGTCTTCCAACATTAGTCATTTTCAAGTGTTTTTTTACTAATCTAGGTCCTCTGAATTTCGATACACATTTTAGGAACAATCTCTTTTTTAAAAATAAAAGACCCATTAAAATTCTGATTGAGATGTGCTTCAATGCCTAGATTAATTTAGAGATAATTGACATCTTAGCAATATTAAGTCTTCTAGTCCATGAACAAAATCTATTTCTTTATTATTAAAATCTTCTTTGATTACTCTCAGCAATGTTTTATTCACAGTAGAGGTCTTGCACTGGTTTCATTAAATGTATACCTATGTATTTTATGTTCTTTGATGCTGCTATAAATGTAATTTACAAATTTTTTATTTTGAAGTTGTTTATTACTAATATAGAGAAGGGAAACTTGTTTTTGCATATTGTCTTTGTATCCAGTGACCTTGCTAAATTTACTTATTAGTTCTAAGTAGTTATTTGAAAATGTCTAGAATTCTTTAATCTAAAAACATGTCATATATGAAGACAGTGCTTATTTTTTCTAATATCTATACCTTTTTTTTACTTGCTTTATTGCACTGGCTATGACCTCCAGTACAATATTGAATAGAAATGGTGAGAGCTGACCTGCTTATTCCTGATCTTAGGAGGAAAGTATTTAATCTTTCACAGTTAAGTACGATCGTAGCTGTAGGGTCTTGTAGATTACTTTCATAAAACTAAAAAAGTTCACTTTTATTTTTGGTTTGTCTATGGTTTTTATTATCAATGGGTGTTGGATTTTGTCAAATGTTTTCTTAGTCCTTTGATATCTATCCTCATATTTACCACTTCTGGTGTTCTTTGTTACTTCATGTTTATATAAGTCTCTCCTAATATTTTTTTAGTCCCGAAAATTTTCTTCTTAGTATTTCTTGAAATTGGATTGACATGATCATAGAGATTCTTTCACTTATTTTCTTTTGTTAGAATATGGCCTCATAATATTTCTGTATTTTCTGAAAAAGTTTATGTAAAATTGGTAATTTACCTCTTAGACATTTGAAAGAATTCCCCAGTGAAACTACACAGGCCTGGAGTTTATCTGGAGGCAAGTTTTCTATTGTTTGTTTTCTGTTGTGTCAGTTTTTCATTGCATCTGAGTTATAGAATTTATTGGCATAAAGTTGTACATAATCCCTTATTATCTTTTTAATATTTGTAGAATCTATAGTAATGTCACTTATATAGCACTTGTATAACACTGTCTTCAGATGTGACATAAGTTTTTAGGTTAAAGAATTCTAGACATTTTCAAATAACTACTTAGAACTAATAAATGAATTTAGCAAGGTCACTGGATACAAAGACAATGTGCAAAAACAAGTTGCATTTCTCTATATTAGTAATGAACAACTTCAAAATAAAAAATTTATAAATTACATTTATAGCAGCATCAAAGAGCATAAAATACATAGGAATACATTTAATGAAAGCAGTGTAAGACCCTCTACTGTGAATAAAACATCCTTCTTTGGCTATCTGTGGTTTCTCTCTAACAACACAGAGAACCAAGTCTTCAAAAGTTTAAGACCATCAGCCAATAATTTAATTACCTGATGGAAAAAAATCAACAGTATACACAGGAAGATAACAGAAACCAGAATATCTTCCAAAACCTTTGTACAATAAATAAAAAACTACTAGATATGGGAAGGAAAATAAAAATCTGACCCATTTTCAAGAAAAGAAGAGTCAATTGAAATAGACCTGATATGATCTAGATGTTGGAATTAATAGACAAGTACTTTAAAGAAACTATTATAAATATGTGCAAGTACTTTGAGGGGAAAAATGGTCATAACGAGTGAACAGATGGAGAATCTCAGCAGAGAAATTGAAATTATATATTTTTTTTAAAAAAGGAAATTCTAGAACTGAAAAGTACAATATCTGAAATAGAAAATTCATTGAATATGGGCTTAAGAGCAAATGCAAGTTGGCAGAAAAAAGTGTCAGTGAATGTGAATATATAGCAATAGAAATGATCCAATCTGAAGAATGAAGATTTTTCTTAAAAAGCTGGGGGGGGGTGGGGGAAGAACAAAGCCTCAGTAGTCTGCGATACCATATCAAGCAGTCTAATACATGTGCAGTTGGAATCCCAGACAAAGAGGAAGAAAAGAATAGGGGAGAAAAACATTTGAAAAATAGTAGCCAAGCCCCTGTTACCTGGAGGAACCTAAACCCCGAGCTCTTGCTTGCCAGAATCTGCAGAGCTGAACTAAATTTTTAATTTTTTCAGCCTTCCAATTGCTGTTTCCACTAGGCTCTCTATAACCTCCCCCATGCATGCACAGAACAGGAGGCAGCAAAAGATTTGTGGGAAGCTTATATGCAGATTCTGATTTGTCTCTTAATTTCTAGGATTTTCCCCACCCAATTTCCAGTCTCATGGGCAACCCCAAATCCATTCCCTGACCTTCAAGTCTGTAAGATAGCAACATTCTGCTCAGGTTCTAACCTTCCCTGTACCTTGTAGACTAGGGAATACCCTCAAGGGAAAAGCCATATAAAAGTGGATCTCACCCAATGAGTGTGGCTCCTTTCTTTAAATGATCGAATCCCCTTCAATAGCTGCTCACTTTTTGTTGTTCACCAGTGACTTCAAGAAGGCCATCCCCCACCCCCGCGCCACCCCCTGACACCAAAGTGTTGAATTGCTATCTATGGAGGGTTAGTCTAATACAAGCTGCCAGAACCATATCCCTAATGTATTGGTTTTAAAGATGCCAAACACTGGTGTTTTTAGTACTACATACACACTGTCTACACTAGCAGAGGTAGGTAGCTCCTTGCCTCCCAATACCCTTATTCTTTTTCTTCTTCAGTGAAAACACCCATATTTGATGTAGAGTCACAATGTACATTTCTTTCGGCAACAGGTAGATTTTTGTCTTGTTATAGCCACTATTAATAGTAGTTGAAGCTAATCCTAACTAATTTAAGTGCAAAGAGACTCTCATATAAGTAATGTAGCAATAAATACAGGTATAGCCATCATGTCAGACTTTTTTCAGGGAAGAAAGTGGTGAAGTAGAGAGGCCATTAGCCTGAAAACCAGAGAACCTGCATTCTAGTCCTGCTTCTTCCAACTAGGCTACATATTTTGGGCAAGTCCCCCCTCTCTGGGGCCACTGTCTAGACCCTCATCTGTGAAAATATTGCATTAAATTAAATGGTCTCTCATTTTCCTCTCCTCATTCCACTGAACCTCTCCATGATGTAGATAATATTTGCACTATTTTAAGGAGTTACAGAGCTTGTAATGTTTTAAATTTTGATCACGGAATCTCTGTTACAAACAAAACCCCCTTTACCCCCCATTTTAAAGGAACATTTTGTGACCCAAGTCAGAGTCTATGTTCCTGCTCGTCTTCGTTTGTTGACCTTATGCTTCGAATGGAAAGGCATCAATTTTTTCAAGGTACCTCTCTGCTCACAAAGATTTCCCTAATTTTTTAAGAGGCTGGAAGCAGTCAATGGTACAAATAAAACACATTTTCAATAGTGCTGAGGCTCAGAACTGTGGTTGAGATGATAAAATGGTTTTATTTTCTAGATGACTATTTTTCAAACTAGAAATATGTTTTGCATCACTGATGTGTTAAGGTCAAGTCAAGAAAAGAGACAATATGTCCCATGTCACGGAGACCAGGATAATGAGAGTGTTCTCTGGGAGATGGCTCAGAAGCTGTTCATTTCACCGGCAAAAGGTTATACCAGACAGATTGTTTCTCATTTGATGTCTTAAATTAAACTGCTGACATGGCCTGCCTCAAAGTGAGAAGCATACGTGTTTGCCAAACAGACCCTACAGAAAATCCCTGTTTGAGAGATTTGGTTCCTTTATCTGCAACCTTTGAGGCTTTTCTGTTTTTAAGGTATGGTTCGGAATTAAACCAGGTTTTCAACTACAGAGCAGCTCCCTAAATGTTCATGAAGGAGGCTTGGTGAATCCGAGACTTGCTGTTTTGTCAAAGTGCTGTGGGATAGAAGCGAGATAAATGCTAGTTCCTATTTGGAGTTCAGGAACATCACACATGCAAGGTGCACATGAGATCATAGAGGAATTATTGAATGTAGAGAGAACGGACCTATGGAAGATTTGCTTTAGCCATTGCCCTCCACTCTGGCCCTGCTTGCCCTCCTCAATGGCCATTTTCACCCACCCCAGAGCTCAAAGAAGACCAAACAGGCCAAAGTGATGGTGAATAGTCTGCAGACCAGCGACTGCAGCCTCACATGCCCTATCCCAGGCATCAGAATCTGCACTGGAACAAAATCTGCAGACGATTCAGAAGGTCTGATCCTCAGTCCAAAGAGGATCAGCCAGGCACAGTTCTAGGTTTGGGGGATACAGTAGGGAATACAACAGACAAGTTCTGCTTGTGTTGCATTTACATTTTAATGGGAAAAGGGAGAAAAGGCAATATACAAGCAGACAGGTATTTGTATTTCTGATGGTCATAGTGTTAAGGCAGGGAAAGTGGGGAAGGAAGCCTGGATGTGGAGTGAGGGTTACTACTTGTACATGATAATCAGAGAAACCTTCACCAAGAGGGTAAAATGTGAACAGAGAAATGAAGGAAATAAGAGAGCAACCCAGTGAGTGAGTGGTCAAAAGACCTGAATTCCAGCCCCCGGATCTCCTTCTCCCTGTGTATTGCAACATTTTGCAAGCTACTTAAACTTCCTGACCTTGGGTCTCCTTAGTGGTCCACTAGGAATAAAAACACCCATGGTGGCTAATTCATGGCTGATTTGTGAGGTTCAAACAGGATGTATATATGCACGAGTGCTGTTAACCTTGTCTGCAAGGCTATAGGCTTCTTGGCCCTTTGCCTCTAACTCACAGGGGGATGAAATTGGCGTAATGTGAGGTTGCAAATTGAAGTATAAAGAGTTGAGCTTTGTGTACTTAATCTAAGCCTTCCTTGAGCACCATATGCAACTCGTGGCCTCACTTCCCAGTATGCAACCCGTGGCCCCCTCCCACTGCCTCCACCATGAACCTTCCCTCACTGATGTCCTCCCTGGACATCCTCCCTCACTCCTCCTCCTTCTCACACTCTCCTCCCTGTGACCAGGCCTTTGATATCCCCTCTCCTTTGACAGCTCTTCACCACCTTTTGCTCAGATTCTGGTCCTTCCCCAGGGTGAAGGCCCTCTCCAGTTTCTTCTATTGGAGAGTGTTCTTCTCAACGCAGTAGCTCGTGCAGAATTTCCATGAGAGATTCATATCCTCCTTGCTCTCATTTGGTTTGGGCTGTACAATGTGTTGGTGTTTCTGTCTCCTTTGTAGACTCCTAGAGCTATAGGATACACCCTCTTCTAAGAACAGAGACATGGAATGCTCAGTCTCTGTCTCAACTGCTGTGTCAGCAGGTAAAGTCATGGCAGTGCTGCCAACTGAAGAGTGTCCACCGACATGACATATGACAGGAGAGACCGTAGGCAGGACTGTGCTGCCATTGATGTTGTGAAGTTTGTTCCTCACTAACAATGTTTTTTTCTGGTTAATTTGAGAGAATGTCTGTATTTGGTGTTTCTGTAATCTTATTTTGTGTTTCAGTTGAGTAAGTGTTGCTGAATATCTGTAGAATGTGTGATAATTTTTTGTAAAAAAAAAAAAACTCAATAAAAGAAACATTAGCATAGAAAAATATTTTATGTTGTGTAAAACACTTGGCTGAGGAAATGTTTTAATGCATTATATAAAAATGCTACAGACTCTCAGCAGTTAGATTACAGGAGACAGATCTGTTTGGCACCAAAGGAGACCCCACTCAGCACTGCCAGGTTGGGAGAAGGGCACTGAGGGAGCGAGGATCAGAAATAGGATTGAGTATCAAAGGGTTCCCTTCAATGAAACCAGCATTTGGTCAGCAACTTCAATGCAAATAATTGCTCTAGGTTCCTTGGAAGACACGTTAATTAAAAAGACATCCAACCTATCTTCCGGTGGCCTACAAGCTAGAGATGATCTGGGTATAAACATTAATTCATTTGGCCTGTCTTTATGAGAGTTACTATGAGCAAGGGACTGTGCAGGATGTCAAGAAACAAAGATAAAACGTATGTGGACCGTACCCTTAGTTCAGTAGTGGTGAGAAGGCGTGTTCATGCGTCATCTGAAGATAATGTTAAGTATGAGTGGTAGATTTTGATATTAATGATTTTACATCATATTTTGAACACAGTATATCATAGCACTTCACAGCCCTGTTTGACGGGCTTTTATTCATAGAGTTTTGGTGACTCACAGAGTGTCAAAGGTCATACTTCCCTTCTGTTGCTTATGCTGCCAACTCCATTGACAAGCCCTTCTCACCCCTTGAACCTCTCTCTTCAGCTGACCTCACGGGCACCTTTCATAGTAAATGCTCAATAAACATTCGTGCGTGGAATGAACTGGACCTGCTATGTGCTTGCTGAATTTTATGTTGGTATGCCCCTCCATTAGCACACGTTGTGGCCCCCTGACCTTAATAACAACTTGAACTGCCTATAACACACACTATGGAAAGAAGTTTAATAATAGCATCCCCTCCACCTACGAGGACAAATTGCCCTATATTGAGACTTCATTTAAAGTCTCAAGGTTTCCCTGGCAGAGGACACAAACTGGCAGAATCCAGATCACAGACATCAATCATGTTTTGTTTCTTTGAAAACATTAAGTTTCAAAAGGTTGAGGCATTTACCACCAACTCCACTTCTAGCATCTCCTTCTTTTGTATTACCTGACTGGAAACTGAAGACATTTGTGCTGTCAGCTCTGAGGGCCGGCAATCCCTGACTCAATGCATCTTCATGCTGACTCTGAATTTTCAGTGGCATGTGGACCATGACTGCTCTAAGTCCACACCATTCCCATGACATGAAACTTAGCACTGCAATAATCTCTACTCCCAGCTCACTGGAAAAAAACTAAACATCTTACCCTGCTTCTGAAGGGTCACTGATCCCCTGACCTACAAAAATGCAATAACCATTGAGAAAATGTTGGAAGAGATATATAAGGGAGGCCTAGAATATTGGAGTCTTAATATGCCATAACTGAGGCTTTAAGAAAAAAATTCCTGTGACTTAAAAGCACCAGGTTTTTTTTTTCATTTTGCATAAAAATAATCTAACACTGGAGTAAGAGAAATAGGAAGTATATCAATTTTTAATAAATACAAGCCACAAAATAAATTTAATAAATTATAAATGATAAAATTATTGAAAAATTAAATATTAAACATTCTCACATAAAAATGTAGAACATTTATTAATTAGGGAACATTTTCAGAGTAATACTTGCACTTTAAATGCTCTTAACTTTTTAAGCATGCAACGTTGTAGACCTGTAGAAAGTGGTCTTGGTGTATTTCTGTGGCTGCTCACACTAAAGGGATGACACGATGGGTCAGTTCCCTGCAGGATGGTCCGTGGCGGGCAGGTACCAGTTGGTCAGGGAAGTAGGTGGGAAATGTAGCCTGGGATGGGATTCCCTGGACTGGCATTTATAGCAAAGTAATAGATTTCTGTTTTCCAGCTTTAATTTCAAATACAGGGAAGATCAATCATGATTTGACTGAACATTTCCAGCAGAAATCTGAAAGAAAGACTTATACAGATAGATCTGGATCTTTTCCAAGAAATTTAGGGGAACTGAGTCCTAGTGTTCTTATTGTGGAGTTGGGACTGGAAAAGATGGGAAGAAAAGATAATGGAAGAGATATCTGGAAAGGGGCAAGCTGTCATTTTTCTTCTTAGATTGTTGTGGTGCTTTTCTCTTTTACCCTCTAATTTACACACAATTATTCTTTGGGTCTTCCCCGCCATCTTCCCCCTCAGCGCATAGTGGGAACACACAGGGCTCAATTTGTCCTCCATTGCCCTGTTTCATGAGGTCTCCTGGGTTGTCTGAGGAGAGGGAAGGTGGTCAGCGTGGAAATGTGCTGTGCAGACCCTCCTTCCCAGAGGGATGTAGGGCCAGCTGCAGAGAGTGAGTGAAGTTAGCAGCCAATATCAGCTCCAGCATACGCCTCAGCTGCAGAAGACACTTCGCTGGTCTTGCTCTTCCACGGCAGCCTGCAAGAGACTCTGAAAGGGAATATTCATTCCAGAACGCCCTGCCAGGTTAGCCAAAGCTTTGTGGGTCTGCGTTGCTGATCGCCTTCTTCCTCTGACCAATCTTGTCTCTTCCCTCTTCCGTTTACAGGTATTAATCTCTAATAAATATTGTGCTCCCCAAACTCTGTGTCGGTGACTGCTTCTAGAGAGCCAGCCTTGCAACAGTTGGCCCTGAGAGAAGGAGGGCTGAGAAAGCTGGTGGAGATAAGACAGAGTTTGAAGCTGAATCCCTCACCACCTGCCTGGCAATTAGGGCCTGTTTTTCTGGTGATAGGTGGAGTTCGGACAGCCCCTGCACCAGGTGGTGGTCCTGTTGTTAACACTTTCGTCAGTTGCCAATTGGGCTGGTGTATTGATAGAAGGAAACGAACTAGTGAGAGCAATCTACAGGGCACCTGACACTTAAGAAGGTGCAGACATAAAGAGAGTGGGATTGGATGGCTATTGCTAAGTGTCATTGATCTTCTCTAAAAAGATAATGCACAGCTGAAGATGAGCAACAGGCAACTGAAAGCCAGGACTGCAAGCCATAGGGACACTTTGGTCACACGCAGTGAAGCTCTCATCACCTCCAGCTGGAGGATACAGAAAGCCAAGGACCACGCCCAGGACTTTAAGTCAGAGTGGCTGACGCAACCGAGGCAGGTCTGTTAACCCAAGTTCAGGGCTCTGGTTGGGAAACCTGGGACCTTGACCCATGGAATAAGGACATCTGGGTGGATGACTCCAAAGAATTTATGGCAAACCCCAGTATCGCTTCTCTGTCTTTTGGCTAAGATCAAGTGTATAGCAAACCCCAGTGGGAGAATAACAATGCATGCTTCTGACGCTCTGCAGCTAAACCATGTTATGCTCAAAGGAGAATCACACACCTTTTGAAATAGAACTCCTGGCATATTAACTAGGCCCTAATAAAGACAGAGCATCTGACCAATGCATCCCAGTTTGCCTGAGATCTTCCCAGCTTTTCCGGTTTTAGCACTGGAAGTCCCATGTCACAGGAAACCCCCCAGTTCTGTGCAAACTGAGACTGTTGGTCACACTAAGCACAGAACACTAAGTGACCATGCAGCCTGAACCACCCATCATGGTTTGAGTCCTGTAGACCCTCCACATCATACGGTCAGGCAGGCCCAGCAATAAGACACATCTGGGATCAAACACAGGTGGGACCAAATACTCAAGCAGGCTGCATGAACAGGTAGCCCAGATCCACGGCACCCACCACTGTTACACAGGCCCTGCCTTGGCTCCTGCTTATGAGTGTGTGGGGCATAGTGTGTAACCAGCTGAAAACGGAGGGAAAACCTGAGTTTGCTTTACAGATGGGTGGCTCAGTGTGTAGGTGTAAGCCAAAACTAGACGGTAGCTTCAATATAGCCTCAGCAGTGGCCTTGAAAGAGAGCGTCAAGGGACCATCCTCCCAAAGAGCAGTTTCAAGGGTCATACCTGGCATCAACTTGTGCAGAAACAGAAACGAGCCATGATTGGAATAGACACAGAATTGTGGGCTCTAGTGATGTCCCTGCTGTCTGGTCACGCATTTCAAGATCCTTGTATCCAGGGACCAGTGGGCACGAGGAGCAGTAGAGTGACTGACCCTGATCATCAGCAGAGGATGGGCCACTGTTACACTGTGGGAGCAGGAGAAATATGTGAGAAACCCAGGGGGTGCTTTTTTGCTCCCTTGCCTAATTGTAACTGTCAGTGGAAAGGGTCAGCAACCCTGGTCCGTGAAGGACATGGTGACCAGAGGCCCTGGCCCCCTGGAGAGGATGATCTGGGCCCAGCCACAAAGGTGCACAGAGGTGGGACCTGAGAGTAAGTGGACTCTAAACTGAATAGTGGAGGAGGAGTCAATGATGGTCGCCTGTGGGTCCCAAAAGCACCTGCCCTGCCCAGAAAATCACATGGGTGCTATAATTATTGATGAATTTTCCTTTCCTTTTCTTTTTTTGAGACAAGGTCTCCCTGTGTCACCTAGGCCGAGTGCAGTGGTGAGATAGTAGCTCCCTGCAACCTTGACTTCCCGAGGTTCCAGGGATCCTCCTGTCTCAGCCTCCCAAGTAGCTGGGAGTACAGAGGCTTGCCACCAAGCCTGGGTAAATTTTGAAAGAATTTTTTTTTTTTTTTTTTTGTAGAGACAGGGTTTTGCCATGTTGCCCAGGCTGGTCTCAGACTCCTAGGCTCAAGCAATCCTCCCTCCTCAAACTCCAAAGTGCTGGGATTGCAGGCGGGAGCCAGTGCACCAGACCGTGAATTTCCCTTTTCTAAGTTTCCCCTCAGGAAGACAAGTCCATGGAAATCCTGGAAAAGTTGTTTCCTGAACATATATGGAGAAATGAATGCAGGTGGTCCAAAGGGTGGGCTGCGGTGGACAGAGGTATGCCTCCCAGATCCCTCTGGGTGGAGGGACAGAGATACACCTCCCAGATCCTCTTTCAAGGAAGGACTTGCCACCCAGCTGTGGGCAGCACAGTGGACAGATGACTCCCCCGTTACTTTTGTTACCATCTAGCCAAGATGCAGAGCACTGCTCGCTTGAGGCCACGTGCTCCCAGGACAGCTCTCATTGATGACTGAGTAAGGCAGAGTAGTGTGAAGCTGGCCACTTCAGCCAAACTCAGTGCACTCCGACGGGCAGTACTCTCTCCAAAGCACCCACTGTCTTGGCTGAGGTCGGTCACTCCTGCCTCAGATCCCTTCTCCCTCTGCCTAATTCTGCCCTATCTGCCTTCCACTCACAGCTATGATTCCTTAAAAAGCACTTTGCACCCCAAATGCCATCTAAGCTTCTACTTCTGGAGAATGTGTTCCATTGCTATCTCTGAAAGAATCTTTGGCCCTGGAGCCAGGCATCAAGGGCAGGAGATAAAGATTGCCTCCCCATCCTTGTGATGGATGCTTAGGAAGTCACCTTTCAGGCCAGGGTCTGTCCTGAAGCAATCATTGGTTAGAGATGATTAAAGCAGTACTATCATGTGGCAAAGTAGAGCTTTAAAGAAAAGCTTCTAAGGCATCTCAGGGCATCAGTCTAGACCTAAAAAAGAAAAGTCACTTCCAGGGCTGAAGGATCCTTGGTTATGAAGGTTTGGAGCATGCAGGCCTGGCATGGCCTGCTGACTTGACATGACATGACAACTCCCATCCGCCAAAGATGCGGTGGGTGGAACAGTGTCCAGAGAGAAGGTAGGGAGAAGCTGTAGGGTGTCTGCCGGTCACAGTGGCACCCCCATGTTCAGGTGGCCTGTTGATTTGTCTGTCTTGCTTCCCTGCCTAATGCCCCCCTGTCTGTGTTGATGGCAGTGACTGTAGTGTTTCCTGTGGTCACTGCAGTGCCAAGCATAGAGCCTATCCACAGGAAACATATTTGTAGAAGGACTGAAAGTACTCAAGAAAGGCCTCATACCCTAGAAGACCTCCAGTTTTCCAGCACTGCCTTGGAAGAGTCGGTGTGGACTCCTGGAGGTGATCAGTAGTAAGAACAGCACTGATGACCTCTGGGGGGATTTGGTGGAGCCAGAGTTCCAGGAAATCTGCATATGGCTCTAACTAAAATGCTGGGAGTTTCTTGTTTTGTGTTGTTTCTCATGGCTGGCATGGCCTAAAAAGCATGCGTTATACTTGTTTGTCACATGAATATATGGATGGATGGATGAATGGATGGAGATAGAGTAGGAGAGAGTCACTTCCTCTGGAGTGTATCAGTTAGAGTGCTTTTGACTGACAGTAACAGAAAATCTGACTAAAAGCAGCATAACAATGAGATGATTATTATCTCACAGAAGTTTGGTGACAGAGTTGTCTACGATTAATTCCCTGGTTCAATAATCAAGAGCTTTGTTTCCTCGCATTTTGGTGCAGTGGTGTCCTCCCCTGACTTGAGTTGATCCAGAGTCTGTCCTCTCGTGGTTGCAAGATGGCAGCATCAGCCCCCAAATCATATTTGGGGTAGGAAGAGAGGCTGTTCCTTCTTGCATCTCATGTCTATTTTTAAGAGCAAGAAAAGCTGTATCAATCACAAGGACAAATTTATGCCATAATGACAAATAGCCTCCAAATCTTAGTGTCTTAAAACAATACAAGTGCATTGCTTGTTCTTGCTCCATGTCTTAAAGTCTTGCACGCTCACCATAATGGACCCAGGCTAACTGAGGCTCTTATATTAAAAAGAACTTCAGATTTTGTGGTGGCAAGGGAAGAGAAGACTGGATGGTTTAGCTCCTGCTGTTAAATCCTTTGGCCTGAAGTGATACATGTAACTGCATCTTAGATTTTGTTGACTAGAATGCTATCATGGCTGTGCCTATGGGATGGGCAGGTACAATTCTCTAGGTACATACAAGTAGATCAGAACCAGATTACCAGTGAACATCAACAAAGACTTCCAAAACAGCCTTTTATAGAAATCCCAAGCCCCTCATATCTCTGTGGCCAAAAATGAGTCATATGATCATAACTAAATAAAAACCCTATCCAGGGGGAATGGAATCAATATCAACCTTGTGGGCCAAAGAAACATTTGTGGATTGATCTTGGTAGGCAGACAACAGTCTTCACTGCCTGCTACAAGAAGACGTATTTAGCAATACCTGTGAGTTCATTGAAAAGGTCCTTCGTAAGAGGGTTGCCTTTAGATTTAAAAGATAATGGCTTTGATGGGTTAGGATCTTACTCAGTGACAGTTGCCATGGGAGAGTCAGATCAAAACAGATCCTGCAGTGGGTACTATTAAGGATTTCATCTTCATTCCGTAACAGCTTTGTGGGATGAATAATGAAACATAAGCAATAAGCAAAGCTCTGGTTTGTTAGGCTTTCCCCCCAACCAAAATAAATTCAGCAAATGACCAAATAAAAAGTCTTTGAAAGAAGTCCATTCATTCTCTTATTGAGAGTTAATGTGGGAGAGTTGAACTCAGCAAATCCTTCCAGTTTATTCCTTCTCCCCTCTCTTTCTACCCTCTAGCCTCTCATAAAACAACATAAGGGGACTGTGCCCTGTTCTGCCATAGTGTTGGTCATAAGATGTTTATGATTTTGAGGCAGTGTAGGGGCAGTTTAGGCTAACAATTGGCATAGGAAGGGAGGATTGCAGCAGATGGTTGAAATTCCAGAAAAATGCCCTGGCTAAGTCAGCCTCAGCACACCTCCCACCCCATGAAGATTAAAACTGCTCTATTTCTGGGTGGGTACAAACCTGGAAGCTTTTTGCCTCTAGCCCCTTTGAAAGAAAAAATGGAGGGTGAAAGAGGGAACCCAGTCTGTATTACCAACTTGATCCCAGCCCCCAAACAGGCATGTGTGTGTGTGTGTGTGTGTGTGCGCGCGCGTTGAGCGTGTATGTCACATATGGCAACTTGAAACAGTTAAACATATGAAGAACTTTTTCATTCACAGATGGCAAAAAAAGGCATTTATTTTTTCATATAACACATTCCTGGGATTTGGAGCCAACAGCCTCCAGGGAGGATCACAAATCCACTCCGTGCCCTGGACGACTTGGGTTTATGTTTGAAGGTCTGCTCCAGCTGAAAGACAAGTAAAACCGTGGATAAGTCAGACAGGTCCCTGTTGGCTACTGGGTCCTAGGGGCACTGGTTATTTCAACAAGGCTATATGAAAAAGTCCAATTCGTAACATTTGCTTCAGATGGACCCACCAGTCTGAGGCAGCTGAAGGAACAAACTTTATCCACTGGGCTAAATCCTTCTTGTGGTCCTTGGCTGGCACCTGGTGCCATAGCTCTTCTGGGAGGTCTTCTGGGGCTGCTAGGGGAGAATGGAAGTAGATTTCCTGTGCAATTGCCCTGCCCCCTTCACCAGTGAAGCAAGCATTGCTGCTTTCCAAGGTTCTTGCCTGCTGCTATGAGAGCAAATTGGGATCCAGAGTGCCAGCCAAGGCACCGATGCTCTGTATGACTTGCAAAGACAATTGTTCCACTGCAGCTTCTGACAGTGGGAAAGGAGAGTTAATTAAATCTCATCATAAAATCAAGTAGCATAACTATATATTTTAGAGCCAGTGTAATTATGCCTTATCTTGGAGCACTGTAAATTCTTTGTGACTGTGATGTCTTCTTATCAGAAATTTTTATAGAATTCTAGAACTAAGGGGCTTTTAGAGATCACATAGTCAGGGGACTTCATTTTATAAAGATGAAAACAAACCCAGAGAGATTATATGACAGACCAAAGCCTACAGTAAGTCACCTGACTCAACATTGAGTACTCTTGCCATTTCATTTGATTTGTATTTTGCACAGAGCTGAAGTCTACACCAGGTGAAAATAGCAGAGGGTCAGAATAGCCTCTGAAAATCTCTTAGGAAGTCACCATGCTGGAGATGAACACATCTGTTATTGAGTCCAACGCTGCCAAGTTTGCTTTCAGAGTCAATGCAATCGTTATTTCTTAAGTTGCACACCAAATGAAGTAGTGGGTTGGGGTTTTGGGGGCCTGTTGTGTGGAAAATGAGTCTTTAAAGAACCATAATCTGTAAAGTTGCTTCTACCAGGAGAGGCACCCAGAACTGAGACGAACTCATGGATCAGGAGAGTCTTTAGGTGAAGACTCGAGAGATAGTAAATTCGGTTTCTCTTCCTCCGTCACAGCTGAAAGTAGAGATCTGGTAAGTGTGTTGTTATTTTGAAGGTCACTGTCAATACCTATCTCAGGAGTCTGCCATTTTGCACTCTGCCAGCACCTCTTTTCCTGCCCTGCCAATGGAATTGTTGTCCAACTTTTGGATTTTGTCAGTCTCCTAGGGAGAAATGGCATTTTGTATAGTTTTAGTTTGCTTTTTTCTTGTAATGAGTGACACTGCTAATCTTGATGTATGTTTGGCATTTGTGTTTCTTTTTCTACTGTTTGCTTATGTCATTGGTTCATTTTTATATTTGGGTTGTTAGTTGTTAGTCTTTTTTCTTTTCTAAGAGTACTTTTCACAGAGAAATTAGTGCTTTGCCTATATATGAGCTGCAGTTATTTTTCTCTTTTGACTTACTTTCTGCATTGAGGAGTTTTTTTAAAATGTAATTGAATTTATTAATTTCTTTTTCTATGGATCCTGAAGTTTTAGTCATAGCTAAAAAGGCCTTCCTGAAACCAAGATTATGAGTGAATTCTCATGTGTTTCCTTTGTACTTTTATGATTTTACTTTTCACATTTAAAACATGGATCTTGTTGTATAGTGAAAAGTATGGATTCAATGTTATCCTTTATCACATGATACTGAGTTGTCTCAATGCCCTGTGTAAAAAAGTCCCTCTCTATCACATGCTGAATTCTATGTGTATTTTATTTTTCTTTTCCGTTTCAATGGAGTACTGATATGGCACACCATAGTCTTTAAATACTTAGGTTTTATTAGTATGTTCTAATATCTACTAGGGCTGATCCTAATACCCCTGCACTTGCCAATTGTTCTTTAGGAATTTCCAGGTTATTTCGCTTGTTTATTTTTCCATATGAACTGGAAAATCAGCTCGTTTAGGTCCAGACTAGGAATATTCATGCTTTTGTTAGAATCATGTTAAATCCGTAATTCAGAGACAATTGATGTTAATGATGAAAAGACCTGTTGACTAAACATTTTGGGACCCTTCATTTGTAAAAGCTTCACGGAGATTCTGATGGTGTTCGCCCACTGACCTCCACGCTCAGCAGCAGGTTCTGCTGGACCAATATTAGGACTGTGTTTTACTAGAGGGCTGAATCACCCAGAAAGCCAGAGCTGAAAAAGGTCAAATGTTTTTAAGTGTTTTAGTGGGAGTTCTGCTTACATCACTGTTAATAATGTGGAATATATAAGAATTCTCAACCAGCAGGTTATTCTGAATGACACCTCCACATAGCTTAGCAAAGCCATTTCATTACCTTTGGATAAGTCTTGCCCTATGCAAAAATTGTAAAGTGACCAATTTTGGGAACCTCACCCTTCCTATTTTTTAATTATTCCCCCAACACGGCATCCCCCTCTCTTCTCTAAAGCTGTCAATAATAACTCCATGCTGTCTCCTCTTTTCCTTTTATCAAAACCCGTCCCTGGGAAAGAATCTGATATCAGTCATTTACACCTAAGAGATTCTTTTGGTCTGACAGTGGAAAGAAAGATTGCATTTATTTAAAAGAGTTTTGAGCACCTGGGAACAATTGGAGGAGGCAGGCAAGGAACCTTCCAGGTGTCCCTGAGATATTACCAGGTGGATCTACACCTTCTATGCTATTTACAGGCTGAAAAGGATCCTGCAGACCCCAGGAGATGCTCTTATCATCTTTCTCCCCACACTCTGAGAGGAATCACAAAAGAAGACAAGTGATTTCATTGTGACCACAAATTAAAAGGAGGCCATCCAGAAGGAAGACATTTCCCTTCCATGCCCAGGCTTGGCAGTACGCATCAGGGATCAGAGTACCCCCTCTGTAAACCAGAAGTGGTGTGATTAGAAGCACAAATATGAAATGCATCACATGCAACTTCTCTTACAACACACGCAAAGCAATCAATCTTAACCTCTGGCAGCCACACCAGGGAGGCTGTCTTTCCCTCTTTATTTATTGACTTGCCCTTGACCAGCCCTTAACGTATTTGTTTTTGCCATCACAAGGTTTTTGCTTAAAATCCAGCCAGTCCTATTTCCTTCCTGGGATATAGATGGCTGATCTGTCAGCTTCTTTCAGCATTAGTGACCGACACCCACGCCATATTGTAAAATAAGGCCCACTCGACTGTGATTCAGTATCATGGAGCTTTTTGGCTCAACAGTTCAAAGTTTTAAAGAGCAGAGAGTTTCTGCTTTGGAGTCAGGTTCCTCCTGGCTCCAGTCGGAGAGTCTGAGTCCCCCACTCTTCTGAGGCTACCTTCTAGGGGCCCCCCACCGACGCTACTTGGGATCTGGCAAGAAAACCTTGATGTGCCTCAGGCATCATTCTCCATCGCTACTGCTTTGGAATGAAAACTTTGTCCCGTCTCTAAACACTGCATTTGAACACTTAAAAAACCCAGAGCTTCACCCTCAGGTATAAGGAGAGTCTTTGGAACAAATGTGAAAGGAATTCGTTACTGAAGTTCCCGAATGTGAGGCGCTGAGAGTTGAGAACTGCACTTGGTTTTGAAACGCCGCAGCAGCGTGGCTCTGCTTCAAGAGCTAACTGCGGTGCACAATTTTAAAGGACCCAGCTCCCTCTGACATTGCTTCTTTTCTCTCAGCTTCAAAACTTAAACAGAACTGGAAGTGAGACTTGGGATGACAGAGAGGAGGATGCAATTCTGACTATAGGAGACCGTGTTGCCCTGTCCTTGTTCCGGCCATTCTCTCTCAGGCAGGCTGTCTGGTTTTTATCTCTGGACTTTTCATTAGGCTTTCATAAGAATGCACATCACAACTCAGCTGGGCAATAACTATAATAGTTTATTTTTCTCCAACTCTGGTTAATGTATATTCAGCCCTGACCTTGCTGAGGTAGAGGAAGTGTACCCTCTGTTGACCCAGGGTTCCACCTCACCTTTCTCTCTGGGATGGCCTCTGCTGTGCAGGCACTTACAGAGGGGAGAAGAGGAGTGTGGAAGGGGGTGTGGGAGGGGATACTTTTGATCATGGAGTATCTGCCCCTTAGGTTTCTGCTTAGTAGTCTACCAGTCCTTCTGCGTCTGTCCTCAGTCCTTTGCTCCTGTTCACCTGGACCCCCCAGGCCAAACGTCTCTCTCAGCTTACCGGGGCCATGCTTGATGAGTCATCATTTTGATCCTTTCATGCCATGTGTCCTGCTGAGCCATGAAAACCTCTGGAAGATGGTCACAAGTCCTTCCCCATCTACCCAGATTCACTGCACAGCCATTTCATCCCTTTGGGAAAGGCACAGGGGCCCTCTAGTCTTGGATTTTAGAAAGCACCTTGGGTTTTCCTGCTTCCACGGGGCTCGGCACAGAAGGCAGGGTTAGAGATACTTCTATTCACAAGACACTTCTAACCATCTATGCGCTCATGGATTCTTCTTGTCTCTCTTTCATCTTCCCCAGCCCAGGAATTTTTTTCTAGTCTGATGAGTTAAGGGTAGAGAGGAATGAATTTCTACATTTTCCCATTCAATCGCCAGCTCTCAAAGTTTTTGTCACTTTATTTTCTAGGGAGATTCAAGAGCCAAGGCTTTTGGAAGATAAAATCCAGGAATGCAATTTTGCTTTCCACCCTGTGTAGCATTCTTCCCCTGTAGAATGACCCTAAAGTGGCCCGGCTGCTTGAATGAGTATAAAACACATTAATATTTCAAAGATATTATTCTGCAACAAAAATAAAATAACATAGTAAGCAAAAATCTCTCCTTGAAAAGTCCCCCCAGTTGCAGTTCCTAATGCTTGCCTGCTCAGGGTGAAGTGAAGCAATATATCCCAATGAAGAACTCCAGCAAACTCTGTGAAATTTGGCGCTAGTTTTCCAAATATGGCTACTTTTAAGCACACTGATGTTTGTCTCTTCTTTCTGAAATGGTTGTGTTCTAATGTCTTAGCTTAAGCAAAGGACTTTGAGCACTCTCTAAGACCATGTTACCAATATGCTGGTGAATACCAGGTCTCTTCCTAACTTGTTCTCCTTGTTCTCTGCTGCCCTTGTCCTTCTTGGTATATTCTGAAGGCAAATTTTATATAAAAATGGAATGTAACATTCAGTATGATTTTGTTATCTTTCTTTTCTCTAACACATCCTCTAAAGGTATTTTCTTTTTAATTTTTCCATTTAGAATTCAATTTTCCTTAATATGTAAATGAGTGCCTGAAAAACACTATTTTTCATATGGTTAATTTTTCAGCATGTTGTTACTCATTTAAACTTTCTTTTTAATTATAAGTTCCTTTTACACATTTTGGAGTCAACAATCCCACTCGAAAAGGAATATTTCTTTTTATTAACTATACCAACTGGAAATAAAAATAGCTATATGAAAAGGAAGTTTATTTTGAAATTCTTAAAGGTAATGACAGCAAATATCAGTGTAGAGCTCAATATTCAACATGTGCAAATAAAGACATAAATCCACACATATGCACAAACACCTATATAAATGTAAAGATATATTTAAGAAGGGGATAATATAAAGATAAAAAGTTGGTAGACTATGGAGCAGAAAAGAGAATTGTACCTAGGAGGGAATAAAATAAAGTAAATTAAAATTTAGAAGGTTTCTGCTACATGCCTGGAACTTCTTAAACCTGTCATGCAAACATTATAACCTCTATTTTGTATATAAGGAAACTAAGACTCAGGAGGGCTAGGTAACTTGCCCAAAGTTACATGTCTATTTAGCAACAGAGCTTGGCCTTGAATTTAGGTCAGCAGGACACCAAAGCATCCTCTTTTTTGCAATAATACTTAATTGTGGTCAGTTCAGTGTCCACAGGGTGCCAAGAAAGGTATACTTACCTTGTGTTTTTTTATACTTACAAAAATCCATGCCAAAAGATTAGCTAGAAGGAATACAGTGGAAGAAGATGGCCAACCATACATTCTTAAACAAACTGTATCGATTTCACACATTGAAAAAAGGTTGGCTACAACCAACCTTGTTGAAGATATTGATTTGATCAGGCAATCTTTCAAGATATGATCCAGGTCTTTGGCAAGAGCTATACCAGTTTTGCAATCCATTGAATGGTGACAGGAGTTCACTTCACACCATCACAAATTTCCCACGAGAGCTAACAAAAGCTTACAGCTTGGTAACATGTGGCAAAGTGCTGTATTCGACTCACAGAGTAAAAGTAATATGTCATTATTGCATGGTACAGTAATAAATTATGTGTGTGTTATAAGTGGTGTGGAGTCGGGCAGAGGGGACAAGGGTGAGACTTCATACAGAGGACGTATTGTGAATTTAGAAATAGCTGGAGATAATGCATTTATGCAGCCAGACACAAACACATTCACTTCTGACACTCAGTCTAACAACTTGCAGTATAAATGCCTTTGTTTCTTTACCTTCAGCATGGGACTAAAATTCAGGTGTTTTAATTTTAAAATCGGTTCTTGCAAGTGCCATGTTTTTGGTGATGCTTTTGGTCCCTTTACGCTCCTTGGTCCCTTAGGAAAAAAATACAATTGACTTCAGTCTAATTTTCTTGAAGGCCTAATCTTTTCAATAAAATTCTTGGTGAAATTATGTAAACTTTGTATAACTAATGCCTTAATAAGTGCCCTGAGATGTTTCTACTCTTTCATTTAGATCAGCCAGGCAACCAAACAAAAAAACCCCTTAGATGACCTATGTCCAAACTAAGCAGGACCAATCTTTACAAGCTTATCTTTGTATTTTAGCAGCAGTTCACTTCTCTCTTCTGATTAATTATTATGTTGGTTTCCAAACTGGCCACTTAAAGGCGAAATTTTTTTAAAATGATTATTACAAATAAATAGAACCAAGAATTAATAAACTTAGTAATAATGTATGGTTAATGAACTTCTCATCCACTGCCAGAAAAACTGCTTCAGGATAAATTCATTCTTCTCTGAGGTAGATTTGCTCTCAAAGTCCCAAGGAAGAAATCAAATATCCCAGGAACATTGGAAAATTCAAGGTGAACATTTGTTTTTCTAATTTTAAATAAAGTTCAATGCTTTGGGACATCACTTGAATTACCTCAGAGATATTCTGAGACAGTCTCAGGTAGAATGAATAACATGGGCTCTTGTGCCAGAGCCCTGGTTCCAGTCCCTGAACCACTACTTCTTAACCAGCTGATCCCTAGGTAGTTGCTTGCCTGCCCCCCACCCACAACCCCCACCAAACCTGGTTTTGTAGAGATGGGGTCTTGCTCTGTTGCCCAGACTGGTCTCAAACTCCTGGCTTCAAGCAACCCTCCTGCCTCTGCCTCCCGAAGTGTTGGAATTACAGGCATGAGCCACCGTGCCTGGCACATTTTCTTTCACAGGGAAAAGAGCGAATTGTTTCCAATCAAATAATTAGCACCTGACCCACCTATTTATTTCTTTTTAAAATAAAGCCAATTTGTTGGTTGAGGATGCACCTATTTAACAAATATTCTGCTGAGTGCTGCCTGGAATTCAGGGTCCTGCTGTGAAGGAATGTTAAGGGACTCACTATTCCACCACCTTTTAAAGAGCAGGGACTATCTTTGCATCTTTAGCACCAGGTGCTGTGACAATTGTTTGAATTCAGCCGTTGAACTGAATGCAGTGTAATAAGGAGAAGCCATGAGCTGACAGGTGTTGAGTATTAACGCTGGCCTGGCGATAGCCTGCTCAGGGCCCATCACCCATCCGAAAACAAGGCCCGTGGCTGAGGTATGTTTGTGTGTAAAGGCCAAGTGTAATTCGGTTTCCTCTGTGAGGCCGTGCATACACTTTAAATTGTGTCATATGTAGCTAGATGATGGTCAGTGAAAAGAAAATAGTAGGAATTTAGATGGCCATTTCCATGTGCAAGTCCATTGATGCGATATTTTGAGTAAAATTTGCTCTTTAAAAAAAAATCAAGTCCTCCCTTTCTCTAGTTCTAAAAGTTAGTCCACTTTGCCTTTTCATTCTGACTTTCCAAATAAAAGGCTTATTTTACTTATTTTTTCATTTTAGTGCAGCTTAACTTTTTTTTACATAAAAAAGGAACAAGTTTTAGATGAAGAAAAAAATCAGTCTATTTGTAAATATATTGGTGTGTTTCACTTCACTCAGATGTCTCTCTGGTCTGAATTAGGCTGTAATGGGGCCAAACACCAGGTTGGTTTTGTGGGGAAAAGCCAAGTAGTCTATTTTAATTACTTGTTGCCATATCTTTAAACAATGCACCAAGCGTAGAAATGTTCAAAATATCTTTCCTTCTGTCTGATTTCACTTTAGTCAATCCAAATTTGGCATCACTGCTTTCTGAAATATTTTTGATTGTAGAGCAGTTGGTGATTTTAATAATTTAGTGTAGAGAAAGAATGAAGAGAAGGAAATTGAAATTTAAAACACAATGGCAAAAAAGTTAATTTAAAGTGATGTTTGGCTAGAAAAGAAAAAGGTTCCCTTCGCGGTGCTGTTGTGTAATTGAACAGATTAAGGGAACTGACGGCAACTTCACTGGGTGTCTCAGAGGAGGCCTCTGGGGTCAGCCCTTGGCTCTTGTGTCCCACGTTAAACAAGTTTGTCAATTTTCCATCAGATTGATTTTTCTCACAGGTCTGAAGGCCTTGTCTTATTTCGCCTCATTTCCACAGGGGTTCTTAGCATTGCAAACATCCATTTACTTTTGTTTCAAATTGTGAAGAGTGATTTTTATCTCTGAGAGATTACCAAAGAAGAAACCGCTGGAGTTGGAAGACGTTGTTTAATATGTAGACTATGTTAGTCATCTATCGTTTTCTTTCATTATTCTTCTCTTTTGAAATGAAGTACCCTTTAAGGATAATCATGTTTACCTGGTTTACCTAGAGTTCTCTTCTGCATTTGATTTTTTAAAAAAGATCTGATTATAACAGAGGTTTCTGAAGATCAGATGGGTTGTTCCTTCCAAGACAAGTTGTTAAGTGTAACTATGAGCAGATTCTAAATAGACTCCTGGGAAACACATATACTTGCTAATGTTTAGGAGTTGGTCTACCTGGCCCAAGGACATCTGCAAGGACTCAAATACTAGGTAAAGAAGCCAACTCCTGGCTTGTAATCCTTAGTTTCTTCATGTTAAGTATTGGATCCCTCAGGTTGTTTTTCTTTTGTGTTCTGTTAGTTCCAAAAAAGAAAAATTGCTTTTACTCCAAAAAAAAAAAAAAAAAAGTTCCTTAAAATGACTTTTAGTCTTATGACTTCCTTTTGAGTTTTTTGGAAAGCTTATAAGAAAAACACCACATTTACATAAGCAGAATCAATTATATCTTCCATTGCTGTCCTTACACATGCTTGGCTATTTCTTATTTAAATAGGAAACCATGAAAATATATACATCGTGAATTTCTGTTTTCTTAAACTTTCAAACATTGTCTTCACATTCGTGATCTCAGTTTCTCCCTGCTATGGTGCTGTGAATTAGGGAGAATGGATATTACCATCCCTCATTTACAGATGGCATGAGCATGTCCTGCCTTAAGGCATACACTAGTAGAGGCAGCGTTGGATCTAGAACCCAGGTCACTGGACTCTTCAGTCTCTGCCCCTTCCACTGCATCCTGCTGCTTAAAAGGACTTGTCAAAGACTGTGAACCCTTGAATAGATTCTCTGGCAATTTTTCTTTCAAAAAAAAAAGTGGAAATCGGTTTCTCATCCTCAAGACTACAATCACTTCATCGCATTAATATTAATCTTTCATTTGGGGGAAATTTCTCATTTCCAGACTCTTGACAAAGAGTCCAGTGAATAAATGAACCCTGCTCTCTTTCCTACCTGCTAATTTATTATCCGTTTTAATATTAATACCCAGGGCCAAGCTTAGAAGAAGGCAAAACAGGTGTCCGTGATGTCTGAAATTCTACCATTGTCACACCCTTTTCTTTACATGTCTTTGTCCCCAGTGAAAATGCAAATAATTCTCAGAAAATCACGAAACAGTGTTTGAAATTTTACTGCGTGCTTATTTCTGTGATTATAATTATAAATAATAATAATTAATACATATTTAACTCTTATTGCCAGGCCCTGTGCTGAGCACTTTTCACATATTATCTCATTTAACTATAAAACAACCCTATACATAGGTCCGATTATTCTTCTCATTTTACAGATTAGAAAATTAAGTCTTCAGTGGTTGTGTTAGTCTGTTCTCACACTGCTATAAAGATGCTACCTGAGACTGGGTAATTTATAAAGAAAAGAGTTTTAATTGACTCACAGCTCCATATGGCTGGGGAGGCCTCAGGAAACTTACATCACGGCAGAAGGAGAAGGGGAAGCAAAGCATGTCTTACGTGGCAGCAGAAGAGAGAGAACAAGGAAGTGCCACACTTTAAAACCATCAGCTCTTGTGAGAACTCCCTCACTACCATTAGAACAGCAGAGGAAAAACCGCCCCCAACATCCAATCACCTCCCACTAGAGCCCTGCCTTGACTTGTGGAGATTATAATTCCAGATGAGATTTAGGTGGGGACACAGAGCTAAACTATATCAGTGGTTAAATAACTTGTCTAGCTCATAGCTAAGTAAAGAGATAGCGAAAGGATTTTGAACCTAGTCGGGTTGGGTCCTAACCCTTTGCTTTTAATAATCATGCTCTAGGAATTATTTTTTTCTACCTGTGAGAAATCCACGGTTTAGTCAAGGAGAGAATGGTAGAGTGGGAGCAGAAAACCACGGGAACACAGAGGAGGGAGTGTCCCACTTTATCTATAGCAGAGAAGGCTTTACAGAAAGGACGTTGGAACCTAAATCTAGAAGGATGGGTAGCAGTTCTGCAGGATGTTACCAGCACAGATGAGGTGGAAAGGGCATTCCAGGGAGAGGAAACAGCCAGGACAAGACAGAGGAACACAAAAATTGTGGTGTGCTGGGCAATTGGAAGTAATTTGGTGTGGTTGGAATAAGGACATTTAGAAGTCTGAGTACTCACCAGTTGTGGTGGCTCTTACCTGTAATCCTAGCACTTTGGGAGACTGAGGCAGACATATGGCTTCAGTCCAGGAGTTTGAGACCAGCCTGGGCATCATGGCAAAACCCCTTCTCCACAAACAATTTTAAAAGAAGAATTAACCGGGCATATTCATGCATGCCTACAATCCAGCTACTAGGGAGACTGAGGTGGGAGGATTGCTTGAGTCCAGAAGGTTGAGGCTACAGTAGGCCATGATGATGCCACCGTACTGTAGCTTGGGTGACAGAGTGAGACCCTATTAAAAAAAAAAAAAAAAAAGAAGAAGTGGGAGCACAGACAGAAAATAGGTTGAAAAGCTCCAGGTAAGTACCAGATGACCGAAGACCTAGAATGTTCTGTGCTCGATTTCAGAATTTTTCTTTTGGAGTAATAAGGGATCATAAAATATTTTTCAGTGAGGTGAGTGTGACTGAATTTTTGGCAAGGAAAAATAACAAGGAAGTTAAAGGAAACAAGGATACCATTCATCAGATTGTTATAATACCCTAGAAAACATAGGACTGGCTGTATTAGCTATCAATGCTGTGTAACAAATCACCCCTGAACTTAGTAACTTAAAACAACAAACATTTCTTATCTCCCTTTTTGTGGATCAGGAGTCCAGGCATGGCCTAGCTGGGTATATCTGACTCAGAGTCTCTCACAAGGCTGCAGTCAAGGTATCAGTCAGGGCTGCAGTCATCTCCAGACTTGACTGGGGGAGGGTTCACTCCTAAGCTGACTCATATGGCTGTTGGGAGCCCTCAGAAGACCCACCTCCAAGCTCAGCTGTGTGGCTCGTGGTAGGCCTCAGGTTCTCATTGGTTGTTGGCCAAGACATGAGTTCCTTGTCACATGGGCCTCTCCATAGAACTACTCACAACATGGCAGCTGGCTTCCCCTGGAGCAAGGGCTCTCTGATAGAAAGAGAGAGAAAGAATGAGGGAGAAAGAAAACTAGGGAGAAATAGAGAGGGTTAAAGAGCAAGAGAGGACAAGCAAGACAGATGCTAGAGTCTTTGGGCATCTAGCCTCAGAATTCATATCCCGTAAGTTTTTGTCATACGCCATTTGTTAGAAGCAAGTCTCTAGGTTCAGCCTTCTCAAGGGCATGAATACCAGGAGGCAGGGTCATTGGCAGCCATTGTAGGGAACACTTACCACACTGGTCTTTTGCAATGTTGTTTGAGCTGCCTACGTGGCCTCAAGATGCTGATGGCAATTGGGTCATTTAAAACAAAGATTTGAAGTGAAAAGGAAAGTTGAGTCAAACTACAATTCTGTGTGAAGCATTTTTTTTTTCCAGAAAGCTCTATAGCAGCTGTGTCTGAGAATGGGGCATGCTCTAGATACATTCTCATTTACTTAGTAAATATCCAAGCACCCTCTGTGCATGAGGCAGGATGTTAGGCCTTCGGGTAGTACTTTGGATGTTGCTCTTCTGTTTCTTAATGGAGGCTCCACCTCTTGTGGCCTTGTAGTAATTAAAGCCATTATAATTGTGTCAAAATGTAAAGTCACAAGCCCTCACATCCTTGTGGTAGTGCCTAACATGACCAGAGGAAAGGCTAGGCCCTTGGAGTGATGACCTTGGCAAATGAAGCAGCTCTAGATAATCACCCCACATGAAAGGCCAGGCTGAGGAAAGGCAGTGCTCAGATGCTGTTGAACTACACTGTGTGCAAGCTGATCTAAACAAGCCGCCCAGAATGCAAAACTGACTAGCACAAGAGCCCAAGCCCACTGCTGCCTTCATTCAGGCAAATTTGGAAAAAATTGTTTTGCTAGAACCATAATTTGACTGTGGCAGAGTTCATGTTCTGCAAACTCAAATACATTATTGATAGGGGCATTTTCTGCTTATCTCTACTCAAGGTGGATTATATACTTTAAAAAAATGAAGTAATCATTTCAGACCATTTTTTTAACGTAATTTAAGCAGGTTAAATCTGATTATCACAGACACCATTACAATGATAACAGCCTATAGCGATCTAATACCCAAATGATGACTTACTTCTTACAAACAATATTCAATATTTAAAGTAATTAGGACAGTATGTTAAAGTTTGTTGAAATGGGATTGTACCTACATCCAGATAATTAAGATGAGTCGGTGGTTTTCTTGAAATCTCTAGATAATTGCTTCACTTGCCCTCTTGGGGTATATGTGAATAAGTGAATCCCTGTGCAACCCAAGGCAGAGTCCCAGGTATCTAAAAGAAGCTGTAAGTACCTCACACTTTGGTACAGAATCCAGTTCATTATTCAAGAAGCAAAGAAAGTACAGCAGTTCTCAGATAATTAAATGTCCAGCCTGTCAACACTCAACGTGATACATGAACACGTGAGAAACTACAGTGAATTACAACTTTCAGGAGAGATATATGACTAAAGCTGTCCACAGCCAAGATTGGGGAAAAAATATCACCAGAGCCAGGGAAATAATATCACTGTTCTACTCAAACATGACTCAAGTTCTTCCATGCTGCTAATTTAATTTCTATCCTGTTGAGTTATTCTTTGTTTTTCCACTCAAGACTGCTGAGTCGTGTGGCATGTAGTGGAGCTGTGACTCCACTAGGGAAGGGAGAGTCCCCTCTCTGTGGAGCACCTGTCACCATACTGGCTCTTTGACTTCACACAACCTTCCAAGTGTCTGGCCTTGCTTCTTTCTCCTCTTCCATTCTCTTCTTTCTTCATGTCCATCCTTCTCCACCTTGATTTATAACATGCCCGTGGTTGACGTTATTGTTAGGACCAATGCTTTGTGTCTCACAAAAACCCAGCAAGCAGTTGAAGCTGCCCTATGCACCTCTACGTATTTTCCACACTAGTATATTTGGAATATTTGAACTGGGAACCCACCCTGACTTGAAATATGAATATCATAATCATCCCTTATATTTGCAAAGCATTTTGTACTTTTCCAAGTCTCCAAATCTTTAGAAGTTTATTTTTATTGACACACGAGGCAAGCACTTTTGAGTTTATATTTTCAGTGAAGAAACGAATACAGAAAGTTGAGTCACTTATCTAAGTTCACACATTTGGTGACAGGATTGGGATGATACGTTATCCTTTCCAAGGAAACTGGTGAAAATAAAATCTTAATACCTCTCTTCCCTGTTTACATTCAGTTGGTGCAGTAAGCGTAAGCCCCTTTGTGCATGGATTCTCAACAAACTTAGACTTTCACATCCTCCTTGAATGCTCTACCATCCCTGGTGAGGTTGTCTCCTTCCTTGCTCCTGATCCAGCTTCCTGATGCCAACTCAGCACCATCAATGCTTTTACCTGGCAGATTGAACTTGCCATGTTCTAGCAAACCAGGTCTATACTCTTTTCTTGGGGGCTCTTGTTAGTTCTTTTTTTTGAATTGACACCTGGGTCTTCCCGAAGGCTTCAGCCCTTGCATGTCTGGCTCTTACTCTATCCCATCCAGTATTCTTCAAGGCCAGCAGGAAGGGTCAGGTCCTCTTTGCTTCTGCTTCTACTTGACCATAACAGCCCCACCTCCTTTCTCTCTGAGTCAGTTCCATCATGAACTAGACCATTCGGCTATATGACCCTGTCCCATTTCCAACTGATCCATCCACTGACCTATGGGTTCCTCTGCTCTACCTTCTTTCATTGTTTTTGTATCCAGTATAGACTCCTTGAAACATCTTTTCAAAAATACTTTCATCGAAGTACCTTCAACTCTCTAATGCCTCTATCTTTTCCTTCATGATGTCTTCCCTAACCGTCTGAACCCATAAACACTGTTTACTATGAAACTTTACACTAGTTACCATCACTACTATTATGACTACCACTAATACCACTTCCATGACGACTACTATTATTACAATTACTACTACTTGTATTATCACCACCATCTACCACTATTGAGTGAATACTCTGTGCTAGCCCAGTGCTAAGTGCTTCACATGAATTATCTTTTATAATCTTCAAAACAACCCTGCAAGGTAGGTCCTACTCTTATCACCATATTACAAATGGGGTCTGGAATTTAGCAAGACTTACTGCCTGTCGCACTTAGTTTGTACCTATATGAATAGAACTCCTACTTAAAGCCCCTTCTATAGGCCTGATGTCCTTCCTCAATTAAATGACAAGCTTTTTATGAGTGGGAGCCCAGTCTTATTCACCTTTGCTTCTTCAGAGCATAGATAGAATAGTGGCCGACACTTCACAGCTCAGTTAGTTGTCATCAATGAAGGTGACTTCAAAGACATTGAAAAGTTTCTTTGAGGATCAATTACACCAAACAATAGGGATACAATGATAAACAAAACAAATATTGTCCCTTCAAAATTTATGGTAGGTAACACGGTAAAGACAGACAATTAACATGCAATTGCAGTCAGCCATACTTATATTTTGCGGGCCAGGACAAGAGTACAAATAGAAGCCCACATACCATATGTCTAAATGTTTAAAGCTAATAAATTGTTAAACAAAATATGTTCTATTTTCCTTCCTTGACAATTATATGTCATTGAGATAAATTGAAAAGTATGAGTGAAAATATGGCCTTTGTATGAGTTAAAGTTAGCAAAATGTCAAAAATGACTAAATTAATTGTTATTGCGTATGTCTGGGTGTTTTGTTGAAGAGCTGGAGATGTTTAAATGAGTAATAGAATAAAGACATACATAATTCATGAACTATTATAGATTCATTCCATAAAATTTATTTTTTCCTTCCTTTCAACAAAATCACTAGTTAAGATATTATATTCAACATTTTTCATACAATTTGTGTTCTATTGAGACTAATGTCTAAAGAGTTAAAATATTAAGATATAATTATATTCAAATACATATATACAAAATTTGAATTTATTTTCATCAAAATATAAATTAATGCTTAAAAATAAATTAAAAGTGTCTTATGTTTTCTAAACCAATTTTCTTTTAACAGAAAGTAGAATGTGGTTGCCAGGAGCATGGGGGAGGGAGAGGAGTTGTTGTTCGGGGTAGAGTTTCAGTTTTTCAAGACGAAAAAGTTCTAGAGATCTGTTGTATAGCAAGGTGCATATAGTTACCCCTATACCTTAAAAAGTACTATATGCTTTAAACTGATTAAGATGGTAAATTTTATGCTGTGTGTTTTTTACCACAATAAGAAAAATTTTCTTTTGAAACACTCAAAATGATCTCTTAAAATTAAAAGGCAAAATATGTTACAATTAATAAATGCCACATTTAAAAAAAAAGAATATTCTAATAAAGGCCAGATATTTAGTTTTGTAAACATGTATATTTTTATTTTAAAAAGCCCTGCAGCTCTAGCATTAAATGTCTATCTAGCTGTCTGTAAAGAATCAGTATCATGCTTCACTCACATTGCTTATAGACCTATGTATAGATACACACTTCAGAGTGATTTCCATTAGCAGCTATGTGTAACTGTTGGGACTGTCATGTTAATATAGTGTGTACCTTTGGGATCGCCAGTTGGAGAAAGAAGAGAAACAAGCAAATGGACATTTGGCACCACAGGGAAACGGTGCTTTGTTATGCAAGAATCCACAACATTCATGCTTTGTGAGAGGAAGAATATGACAAGTTAATTAATTTGTCATTGCTCTTACCTAAGCACTTCTGCTGATGAAATCCTCCCTGTATTCTGAGGCGGAGTCCAGCCCCTCCATCTCCCACCTTAGCAGATGACACCCCACACAGCTTCGTGGCATTTGGATGTGGTCACCATTTGTTTTGAGGACCTAGGGGAAGAGCTGTGAATGAGTGTTTCCCTGGGGCTTGTGGGTGGTATTCAGGAGAAAGGATGTTTAGAATTACAGATAGCCATGTGCTCGCATTGAATTTAGGATCTAGAGTGATCGAGGGGTCCACAGAATTGCCAGGTAAATAAAACTGAGCATCTCCTGGACTTCCCCACCTCCATCTCTGGAGCTCCTTCTTTTCCTTTCACAGCGCTGAGAATCCAAAACTTTCCACTGACAGCTCACTGTGGCACCCCTCTTGTTAAGGCCACGTGCCTCATGACTTCTTCCTTTCCCTTTACTTTCCCCTCATTCTTACCCCACAGCAGAATTTCTACTACTTTTGGTGCCAAGTTTGGAGTTCACCTACAACTTGCTCTCTCTTTAATAAATGTCCCTTTCCTAAGAGTAGACCACTTAAGCAGGTTCCTTTCCAGATTATATTCTTGAGTTTGATCGGTGCCTTCTGGATCACAATGCCTTTTCCCAGAAGATCAACTTCAGTACTCAGAATTCAGGTCACTAGAGCCTGAACATAGGGGACCGGTGGGTGGGCCTTAGCATCGCCAAAACCTTTATTATAAAAATGTCACAATTGTGAACTCATTTTTCCCCATTCAAATATTTTTCATTCAGTAACCACTTTTCCATTATTTTTGGTCTTATTCTAATCTCATTTTCAAGGGACAGAGTGATATTTGCTTTTAATGTACCACAAGGAATCGCCCTATGTTTGGTGTTCATTCCTGCTTAACAGTTGATTCTTCAGAGATGTAAAGGAAATTAAGAAACTGGTTGGTTCTTTGATGAGCCCCTGTATTCTAATTCATGAATTTGATAAATTACACTTTAGAGTAGTCTAGACCATGATACGCCACATGTTCTTCAAAGTCAGGCTTTGCAAGAAACCCTACCTCACATGCCAGTGACCTTACGCGACAGCAATAACAATATTAGTGATTGTTGAAAATGCCATTTAAGGATGGCAAGAAAACTAAAATCCTTAGGAAAGATAGTTAAAGTTAATTTCCACAGACACTTTTCAAAATTAAATAGTTGAGACACCTTACATTTTTCTCATAATTCTAAAAATAATTAGATCACAATGTGGATTAATTTCTTGTCACATTTAATTTTTTAGACAAAAGCTGTTGTTCAGTTATGAGCATCACCAAAAAAAAAATCCCCAAATGATACCATTCAGATAGTGTTACTTCCCATTTTTGCCCTTGCATTTTGCTCTAAGAACTAAAGATGAGGCCTCCTAGAATTAATATTGCAGATCAAGATGGGATTTGTAGTCTGAGTCTCACTTTCTAAAAAAATAAGGCCATTAAACAATCACATTGTTGATTAAGAAAGAAATCTTCACATTAACTCCTCAAGATATTTCAGGTGATAGATTTGACTGTTTAAAAATCTTATTCTCAATGCCAAAAATATAAAAAATTATACATGTAGTATCCTGGCAGCCATAATGGGCTATTACCCCAGGATATGCTGGTTGCCAGGATCTTTGACTCTACATTAAGAAAGATCTAGGATCTCACTCCACCTTCACCATTCATTCCCTGAGTGACATTGAGTAAGCACCTTCGCCCCCCTGAGCCTCAGTTGATTTGTCTGTAAAACCATGAGGATGAAATGAATGCATGTAGAGTGCTTAGCACAGGTTGAAGGTTCAGTTCATTTTAGAAAGCTACACCAAGGAAGCCATCCTGACTTTCAGAACATAATAAATTACTGTCCATGTGGTGTCAAAGTAAGACTTAAGGGTAACACAATAGCTTTGAGATGGAGAAAGAATCCGATTTGCTGGAGACCATTTGAATTCCCAGGCCCCCAAGTTTTGGGACACTTCCGACTTAAGCTTGTGGAGACAGCCTTAATGTCATCACCTCAGTTTCCTAGGAGTTAGGTTACCTTGAACTCCCAGCACCTGGCCTCTTGCCTGTTGTGGAGAAGCTCCTGAGAACAGGGCCTATTTCAAGGCAGCAGCCAGGAAGCCTGCAGGTTTGCTGGGAGGCCCTGCTGTGGAGGGGATGCCTGAGGAGACGTTCAACAGCTTCAGCTCAGTAGTGAGCGGCTGGAAGACCAGTCCATGTGGGCGGGCAGCATCTGTTGAGGATGTCCAGCCTCATTCACTCGCTAAAATACTCCCTGAACAGCTGAAGTGGAGGCGATCTAGCAGTGCTGCCAGAAATCTGGGTCCCGTAAGCCTAAATGGGAGAAAGGATCTCCCCACATCCCTGCCCCCAGAGCAACCACTTTCTCTGCCTCCCTTGTTCTGGGCCACTCTGGTTCCTCTTCTGCCACCAGACCTGCTACATGGCCTCTCCCAGACTACCAGAGTTCAAGGCCCACTCCACCACTCATTAGCATTTGGCAAGTCACTTAATCCTTTGAGTCTCCATTTACTCATCTGTAAAAGGGATTAATTAATATTACTTATTTCACAAGTGGTTGTCGAGGATTATATGGTAGAATACAAAATTCTCAATAAACATTAGCTCTTCTAATCCTTCAAGAAACAGTCATTTCCTGAGTGTCTAGTGCGTGCCCAGTAGGGTGCTGGAAATGGGATTCCACAGAGAGCAAAGCCAATCTGCGGATTGTGCTGTAGGAGAAGAGAACAGATGTCAATTAATAACCATACAATGACAACGGTGGTATGCAGAAAAGGTCCACAGTCCTATGAGAATATGTAATAAAGGGCTGGAGAAGGTGTCCCTGAGAGTGCGATGATTTGGCTGACCTCAGAAGAAAGCATACTCAACTTCTGCCCAACCCTGTCTACCAAATCTCTGATGGGCCCCACTAAATCCTCCAGGACCGAGGCTTTGTTATGCCCAGACTGTTTGTTCCCCAAAGAAGACCACCAGAGTCCAGAGTCAAAGCCAAGCGGCAAGGATCTTTACTACAAGTTCGAACCTGGTCCCTCCTTTACACAGTATACAAGAGGGCCCCGAACAATGCGAGCGTTTGCTTTTTATAGCCCGAAAGTTGCAGGGGAACAAAGAAATTCTTTTGGCTCCTGCGCTTTCAGTAACCTTGAATGGCTGTCCCCTTATCGGAGACTTTCCAGGTGGTGTTTGTACTGGGCTCAGGGAGTTTGAGAGATATATGGTGGTGGGATGGGAGGATGGGATGTGTTTGTGCTAGGCTCAGGGAGTTTTGAGCCCGGGGCTGAGGAATGTGCCCAGCTCCGTTCAGCTTCCCCTCCCAGCCTTGGGACTCCAGCCCTGATCTTTCCCAAAGGAAGCCACTAACTCTCTCTGGTGGTCTGTGTCCTCCCTGCCCTCTGGCTTCAGCCCTGCCAGTGAAATATCCAGATGGTGGTGTTAACCCCGGAGGGGTCCTGGCCCAGCACTGCCAGGGCAGAACTTCAGAAGACTTTGTGAAGAGTCCCTCAGGGCAGCCACAACTATGCACTTCCTGTGAAATGTGTGGGCATGTTGGGAAAAATGCTTGAGGGGTCCGTGGTTCAAGGATGACTCTTTGATAGGAGATTTAAACTATGATCTGTTTGAACATTCAGATTAGGCCAGGTGCGGTGGCTCATGCCTGTAATTCCAACACTTTGGGAGGCCGAGGCGGGTGGATCACTTGAGGGCACGAGTTCGAAACCAGCCTGGTCAACACGGAGAAACCCCTTCTCCACTAAAAATACAAAAATTAGCCAGACCTGATGGCAGATGCCTGTCGTCCCAGCTACTTGCGAGGCTAAGGCACAAGAATTGCTTGAACCTGGGAGGCAGAGGTTGTAGTGAGCTGAGATAGTGCCAGTGCACTCCAGCCTGGTGAGACTCTGTCTCAATAAATAAATAAATATAAACTTTCAGAATAGCCTACATGAAAAGGAGTGAGGTCTTTAGGTGACAATCGATATCTGAAATTTCAGCATTAGCTTGCGGTTACCGCACACTTTGTTCAATGGCTTCATTTTCTCATGTCTGAGTCCTCTTCCCCCAGCCGCATGCCCACTCCAGCATGCTCCAGCAGGTCCCCACGTCCCACGCTATGCCTGCTATGCCAGGGGGACCCGTTCACTGTTTTTTAGATCTGTGGGAAAGTGGGCATCTTCTTGGCTGACCTGCTATTCCTACAGTCTAGATTGTCCTGTGTCCTCTCTGTAAACTTCCACAACTCTCTACCCCAAAAGCAAAATTGACCTTTCCACCTTCTACAACATCTACTGGCCTTCTACTTGTCTGGGCTGATCACCGCCGGGGATAACTCTGCATTCCTTGTACCTAGCACATAGTGGGCACTCAATAAGTTCCTGTGAAATTGACTTGACTCTGACCATCCTGCAGCTCTAATGCCCTATCAGCTAGAGCCTCTTCTTTCATGAAAACCAACAATATTTAGAAAGAAAGCACCATTTCTGTTTTATTACCTTCTTATCACGTCTTGGCTTCTAAATCTTTAATTCTTTCATGTATTTTCTTTATGCTAAATCCTACCCTCATTTGAACTCTGAAGACATTGTTGGAACTTTGTAAAAGTTAATAATAATACATTTTATCCTATATTTATTTGTCCAAAACTATTTTCGAATATGTGCATATATAGATAGAAGCGTTGCGGAGTCCCACAGATATTTATATTGTTTGACTCACTCCAGAAAGATTCCCGGGATTTTTTGCTGGGTCAGCCATCTGGCCGCTGTACTGTGGGCTGCCTGGTGTCTCACTGTGGTGTCTCCCAACCTTCCATCCCCCTGTTTATTTGGGTGACAGCTTGCTTCAGTGGTCAGATCCAGCCTTCAGCCTGCTTGACCCCTTCTCCCATGTAAGTCAGTCCCTGGCTGGTTTCAGTGGACATTGTTGAGATGGTGGCCATATGTCAGAGGTAGAGAGTGGAGAGGAGAGAAGAAGAGAAAGGGGGAGCTCCCAGCTGCATGACTGTCAGGGGCTTCTGGTGGGGGATTCTGACAGAGTCAGGAGGTGAGAGGAGGACCAGCTGCTTAGCAGCTATTTATAAGACTGTCATATGGGGAAGTGTGTCTGGCCGGCAGAAGCGAAGGGGGGTGGCGGACTGAACTGGCTCCTTATTTAGCTTTATGACACACACGCAGCCCAACTGTGAGAACCCACTCTGTGTGGAGACACCTGGTCAAATCTGCCTCCGCCAGACGGTGGGAAAGAACATTGACATTTCTCAATGGAAATGAAAAATGGCAGTGCAATTGGGTTTTCAGCAAGAACAATAAACTTTTTTCCACCTTGCTTTCCTTCCTTGCTGAAACTCGTAGGCCTCCCATGAAACGGACTAGTGTTACCTGCAGCCACTGCCCCAGGCGTGCAGGCTTCCGCCAGACAGCCCTGCAGTGTTAACCAGGAAAGAGAAGTGGAGTTAGACCCTTCTTTCAGCTGGGCAGGAGCAGTCAAAGGCTGGAGATCTCTACAAAACCAGCTAAGCCGCGGGAGACAGAGTGACTGTTGGTCTCCTGGAGTGGAGAGAGGTTAATAGTGTGGTGCATTTGGGGTCTGTTTGGGGACCAATGTTATTTAATGTGTTTATTATTGATTTAGAAGAGCGAGTGGATACTAAGTTAGTGAAGGCTGTGGAGGGCACTAAGTTATTTCACTTAGTAAACACCACAGAGAATTGCGCAGAATTCAGGAAGGATTTTCCATGGAGTTAAAGAAATTAGAAATGAAAATGTCTTGTTAGATGATGTACTCTGTCCCACTGGGCCAGCAGAGAATTGTTGCCGACAAGAGAAAATATTTCCTAGAGTTTAATTCAACCTCAGTTTTTAAATGCCTTCAATGTGCTCACCTTCTTCTGGGAATATGGAAGTTCTGTCTGTTCCCTAATGCCTGTCTCAAGTTTTTCTTTTTAAATTCCTCCTATTACGCCTCACAGTTATACCACAGGGATGAGCTCTCTTTGTGGCTTCTCAGTATTTAATTTTCTGTACAACACCATAAAGGCAGGCCATTAACATTTCTTCTAGCCAATTCTTCTCCAAAGTAGTTCTTTCATCTTTTCTTAAACTGTTTTGTCATTATTCATTCTTCCTAGTTCCCAAATCCTGGTAGCTGCTATCAGCCCCCTTTCAGGTTCTGAAAGTAGTCTGATTCCTAGGCCTGGTAGGTTGTCCTGATAGCCCCAAAGGGAAGAACATTATAGAAATATACAAATAGTTAGAATTTACCTATTCACATGTCTGTCCAATAACATGGCCTGTGGTTGAAGCTCAAAGTTCTAAAAATCATGTTTGTCAAGTGATTGTATTGAAAACTCATTTCCAACTTGCCATCCGGGCTCATTACCAGCATTCTTGAGTTCCAAGTATCGACCCCTGGCTCTAACTATTTATGTTTCAGCCTACTATCCCCCAGCAAACTGGTTTGCTGCTTTCAATTTCCAGAACAGGGAGTTACAGGCCCCAGTGAAGCTGTATGGAGCATTTCTTGTTGTTTAAAATATTCTTGAACATGCCGAGAGATGGAGCAGCTTGATGAGAGATGGCTCTTTACATAAATGTAAAATGAAAAACTTAATTGGCGCTTCTCATCTCGATTGTTTAACAAAATCAGGAAAGGAGATGAACATGATTTGAGGATGAAGTGTAATTTGTATACAGCCAAGACAATGGAGGAGGACCCCAATGTTTTACCCAATTTTCAACAATGTTTTTCTTCCCCTTGGTAGTATCTTCTCACTTGCACTCCTTTTGCCATTGTGTAAAAACCACCTATTTCTTCCCCGCTCCAGTGAGTTTAAAGGAGGAGGAGATGACAAAGCTCCAGCAACTCACCCTTGAGTAGGACAGTCAAAAAAATATTGAACAAATGTAAATAAAAGAACTACCACATTCTTAGTAGTTGCAGTTCAGTGACAAGTGGAACCTGTCAACTTGTTTAAAATGTATAGTAGGAGAGCTAGCCTCACTTATGTCTCTTACCAAAAATCAGACATTCTCTCCCTGGAAATGTGCCCTCTCAGCTCAAGTCTGCAGGCTTGGGAGGTAACATACAAGGAGCTTTGGGGCAAAAATAGGATTCTAGCCCAGCCAGCAAGCTGAGCCCAATCAATGCTGGTAAGCATGGAGTGACAGATGTTGCAGCCAGATTTTTCTTACATCAAATACGAATAAAGAAAACCATGGTCATGAGCAAATTTATTTATGGGTTAATAATAGAAAACAAGTGACTTCTTATCTTTTTCAGTACTTCCCAATGTGAATTCTTTTGTCTATTTCTGCAGGATGCTCTGGTGGAGCTGTGACATGTCACCTGCACCCTCCTCCCTCAGGACAGAGGCTCTCATTCCCATCCTCATTCCCCAGCTTCTGGGAGTTGGGTGAATGTGGTGACTGGCAGCTATCAGCTGACCCACTCTCCAGGAATTGGCCTAAGGTTGGTCACTACTACTTGCCCCAAGACACATCCTCTCCTGGGGGCAGCCAATGACCTGCCCATTTCACCCCAACAATGGCTTATCTGAGAGCACGACCTAGTAAACTTCCTATACTCTCCTTTTCAGAATCTGTGATCTAAGATAGATATACAGGACAGGAATTATTACCTCCTTTACAAAAATAGAGAAATGGAAGCTCAGAGCAGTCACATCTTCCCTTTCATAGCACTTATCATATTTTATTGTTTATTTATAACTCCCTCCCACTACAATGAGAAACCACCAGAATCACTGAAACACTTTCTCAAAAATTCTCATGTTCAAATGGTACCCTGAAGATGCTATGCAGCTCTACTAAGGCTGGGTTGGGATCTCAGTGAGAGCATATTGAAAAGCTTCCCAGGTGATCATGAGGAATGTCCCGGTTTGAGAACATCTGGGAAGAAGGGCCCAGTCCTTCTTGCACATCATTTTGTCCCCAGCACCTAGGACAATACCTGGCATATGGCAGCACTCAATAAATGTTGAATTAATGAATGAATTCCCTAAGATCACAGGCTGGTTCATAACAAAGCCCTAGAACTCCTGGCTCATTGCTTTCACTGCTGGAGGTATTAAAAGAAACAAAACTTTCTTAGCAATATCTTAATCATCACTCCTTTGGCAATTGTTTATTTAACTTCTTAAAATTCCTCCAAGCAATGGCAACAAAAATAAAACCACAAAAAAAAGCTGCATACAAATGGGCTGCCTTAATAATTTTACCACCAAAGTATATCCTACAATCTTCACTGCCATCCCCCACTTTGGAGTCATCTGTGCTAGAAAGATGATGGATACACATATTAGTCTCTGGTTGTAATGAACACATCCATTACAAAAGCAATAGTAACTGCAACAGGGATTATGTGCTTGGTGAAAACATCTCCAGTGCCTTGTAAACACCTCAGCCTTCTGGCAGCCCCCCTGTGGGCCTATTTACTGCCTCTACGTTGCAAGGTAGCTACTGTCTAATTATACACAACTGGCTTGGTTAATCCTGCATAATAATAATTAAAAACAATTCATATTTTTTTCTTTTACTCTCTTTATTAACTTTAAACTTTTAAAGCCTCAGAGGTCCCTGTAGAATCAAAAGCTTATTAAAATATCAAGACATGCGAGCTTTTTCAAGTGCATATTATTACATTTGTTTTTGTTAACATGACAGGACCCAAAAGAAACTCAGCAGATTTTTGTAGATCAAAGCAAAGGCACTGTGAGAGAAACTGGACCGCCTGTGCAATGTCACCCATAGTCATGAACAAAACAGCAGGCCCCAAGGAGCCTCCTTCAGCAGCGGCCCAGATGGGCAGGGCAGTGTTGGGGGAGAGAGGACACAGCAGGGAGAGCTGCTGCACCTGACTGCATGGAGCCTGTGGTGTTTGGGCGGTCCTCAGGGAGGCCCCTTGGACTCCAGGGGCTTTTGGTTACCTTGGTTACCTGGCCCTGTAGCCCTGGTGTCAGACCTAGCCTGTAGACTGGAGGATTGGAGAAAAAGTGGGGAAGGGATGAGAAGGCACTGCTCCAAGCCCTGGGCTGCTGGAAGACTCAGAGTGAACCAGGTGAAGGAGGTGTCTGCTTGACTTGTGGGAAAATAAAACAGCAAGTCTTACCTACTTACATAAACCCATGTGCACTCTCTGGGAACATGTATGCAATGAACACTAAATCCCATCCATGGGCCACAGGGAAAGCAGTGGGCCTGGCCTCCAGGCTGCATACTTGAGGCTGCCCTTCCTTGATCTCTTTCCCCTTCTGAAAACTGCTCTTTGCCTTATTTCACCTCAACTCTGGGAGAGTTGGGACTGAGTTGTGTATGTGGTGTGATCGGGCTGCTGGCTTCCCCAGGGTGGCCTTAGGCACTGAAGGCTCTCAGATTAGCCCAGGTAAGCCTCGTTACTAAGTTCCCAAGTGGACCCTTCATATTCCCTAACCAAGGAAGAAATTCACACATATGGAGCAACAGAGCATTAGCGTGAAATGGTTGGAGTGGTGGGGAAAGGAAAGATTCCCTTGCTTATCCATTCCAACTAATGAACACTAAATATTTTAATTGGTCTCAAGAAGCAGAGAAGAGTGTGGATCCACATAGGCCACACAGAGGCAATTATTATTCTAGCAAAAAAGTATTTATTGAACCCCTTCTGGGGTCAGGCACTGGGCTTAGATGTTTTGCAAATTTGTAACCTCCTACTTAAAGGTAGAGAATTATATGCTACTCAAATTCAAGTACCTAGTACAATCACTGCACTTAGCATGTATTTATTAAATGGGTTGACTCATTTATAATCCTCACAGTAACCTCACATGAAGAATTAATATTCCCATTTAACTGATGCAGAAAGGCTAGGCAATTCACCTTCCCCTTGCTGGTTCTTCCTTTTCTCCCTGATCTCTTCATTTTAGCGTGCCCTGTTCTCTAAATTTACTCCCTTGGTGATCTCACTGAATCTTATGGCTTTAAATACTGACAACTCTCTCATTTATATTTCCAGCCCAGACGTCTCTCCCACACTCCAGACTTGTACATCCAACTGCCACTCTGCATCTATCGTCTCTGTTTGGAGGCCTATTGGATATTTCAATCTCACTGTGTCAAAAATTAAACTCCTTATATTCCCTCACGTGCTGCGTTCCCCAGCTCAGCAATGACAACTCCACCCTTTTTGTTGCTCAGGCCAAAACCATGGCACTATCCCTGACTGCTCTCTTTCTCTTAAACCCTATCCATCCTCTATCTTCAAAATAGACCCAGTTTGGGACCTCTTGTACATCCTCCAGCATTGATATCCTGGCCTGAGCCTCTCTTATCTCCTGCCCAAATGACTGCAGCAGCTGATGGGTCTCCCTGCCTCTATCCTTTGTCCCCTGATGCTGCAACTAGATCCTGCCACTCTGCTCAAAACCCTACAATGCACCCCATTTTACTCAGAGGGAAAAAACGGCAAAATCTTTAACAGTCTGCAGGGCCCAACATGACCTACTGCCCTCTCTTACAGGTGAGATTTCATCTTTAATTATCCCCTCACTCCCTGAGATCCAGCCACCCTGGCTCTTGCCTTTGTTCTAGCTGTTTCCTCTGCCTAAAATACTTTTCCTCCAAAAATTCACAATACTCACCTACCTTAAATCTTTGCCCTAATCACACTTTCTCAATGAGCCTCTGGGACAGTGCTACTTAGTTAACTGAGATAAATACAAAAAATAAAAATGCGTAGAACTTTTCCAGCAACCTGACATTGCCCTGACATCCTTGCATGTGGCTCTGGAGCAAGGGGTAGGTCAATCCAGGCATTGTTGCACTTGGGGGTGAGTCATATGCGGTGTGAGTTTACACGCTAGTCATCCAGAGTAGAACTGTAAACTCAGTCCACAACAGATTGGAATTTAAAAAACTAGTTCCCTGCGATCATGAGTTTGAGAAGAATTAACTTCTAGAGAGCACATGGCTGTTGAGGAGGCTGTTCAATGTTAAATTGGGACTTGGAGATTGGGGAAGAATTTTCTCCATTGTCTCCAGTCCACCTGACACTTTCATGCTCATACAAATTCATTCCCCTCTTTTTTCTCTCAATTTATTGAGGATCTTTATGCTCTTTGTCTCCTAGAAAGTTGTGTGCGATCCACTCCGTTAACTTGGTGAGGGAAGGGGGAGAGGTAGAACTATAGAGACAAAGAACACAGCTGCTGATCATGACAGCTGCTGCTTCTGTTACTGAAACTGGGAATTAACTGAATTGGAGAGATTGGATAGAATTAGCAAGCTGTTGGATGGATCCTCTGGGAATAGGTTCCCAGAGAGCTGGTAGGGATGGAGGTTTGGGGAGGAGGGATGAGGTGGGAAGCTCCCTGAAGACCCTGTGGGTGAGCACTCGCCCTGGTGCAGCTGGAGCTGCGATGAGCTCTCTCTTGAGCTGAGGGGGCTCAGTTTCCCCAGCTTTGCCCCTTATCAGAATCATTACCTACCCCCACCCCTGAGAGCACACATTTTCCTCCTTTTCTTTCTATCACCTGTGGCAAAGTAGTTATCTTGATCAGGGAAGCATGAAGGGCCCTGACATTTTAATTATCATCTGTCTCCTTGAACAACAAGAATAAGAGGAAAAACAAATCCCCTAAGAGTTACCTGCTGGAGGGTTTTGCCAGGTCTCATTTTACCCTAACTCTCTTTGTCTAGTTAAGCAGGATCTGGACTGGGAGTTACAGAAAAGAGGGCCTATGAAAATGCAGCACCAGGCAGCCAGCAGAGTGGAGTTGAGATGGGCTCCAGGAGGCGGGCCGGGCAGTGTGAGGAGGACTGCACCATCCTGGATCTGTTACTCAGGACTTCGACGAATCGTAAGCAAGTTACATAATTTCTCTTCGCCTCTCTTTCCTAATCTGAAAATTGGGCTAATACCAATGCTACTAGATTGATGTAAGGATTATATACCCAAAAGCTATATAAGGCCCTGAGCACAAACTCAGATACCTCGTAGTGCTCAAATAGTAGGCAGTGATGGCAGGTGCTTTTGGTGAGTAATGTTAATGTGAATTTTACAAATTTCTGTGCCCCTTTTTTCACTTCTACCTCTGCTTCACTGTGGAAGACAAAATAAGCCCCTCCTCGTAAGGTGTCCACATACTAATCACTGAAACTTGTTCATATAATTTGGATATTTGTCCCCTTCAATTCTCATGTTGAAATGTGACCCCCCAATGTTGGAGGCAGGCCTAGTGGGATGCATTTGGGTCATGGGGGAGGATACCTCATGAATGGCATGGTGCCCTCCCCGAGGTAATCAGTGAGTTCTTGCTCTATTAGTTCACACAAGAACTGATTGTTAAAAAGAGCCGGCACCTCCCCCTTTCTGTTGCTCCCTCTCTTGCCATGGGATATGCCAACTCCTCCTTCCCGCTCTGTATAATTGTAAGCTTCCTAAGGTCCTCACTAGGAGCAAATGTTGACACTATGCTTCTTGTACAGCCCGCAGAACTGTGAGCCAAATGAACCTCTTTCCTTTATAAATGACCTAGTCTCAGGCATTCCTTTGTAGCAATGCAAGTGGACTGACACCTGGAGATCTGTTATGTTACATAGCAAAGGGGAGTGAAGGTTGCAGATGAAATTAAGATTGCAGGAGGCGGAGGTTGCAGTGAGCTGAGATTGTGCCACTGCACTCCAGCCTTGGAGACAGAGTGAGACTCCATCTCAAAAAAAAAAAAAAAAAGGAGATTGCTAATCAGCTGAATTTATCATGGATTATCCAGGTAGGCCCAATGTAATCACAGGGTCATTAAAAGCAAAAGAAAGGCAGAAGAGAAGGTCAGAGTGATGCAATGTCAAGTCTCACCCTCTGTTGCTGGCTTTGAAGATGGAGGAAGGAGCTACAAAGCAGGGGATGTGGGCAGCCTCTAGAAGCTAGAAAAGGAAAGGAAAGGGATTATTCCCTAGAGCCTCCATAAGGAATATAATCCTGCCAATGCCTTGATTTTATTCCCATGAAACCCTTTCAGACTCTGACCTCCAGAACTGTAGAATAAATCTGTGTTGTTTTAAGCCAGTAATTTTGTGGTCACTTGTTACAGCAATAGGAAACTAAAATATATCTCACTCTATTTGGTATGTACAGATCTGCAGGAAGGCAAAGTTCTTATTTAATAGTCATTTAATGTTGAGCACATGCTCACTGTGTTCCTGCTGTTTATAAAGTGTTGTTCTAAGGTTTTAGGGAGAGTGGAAGGAATGTAAAACTGTCTGTGAGGACTTACCATCTAATTGGAGAAAATAGACATGTACATATGAAATCCATGACACAAAGTGGTTTAATAAGGGGGCATTCATTGTGGGGCTATGAGTTTGAAGGGATGGCTGGGATCTGGATATTCACAGGTTTGACACCCATATGAAATTATGTATGTTTCATCATGTATGTATGAAAGGATGCAGCCAGTCAGACTTTCTGCCTTTGTAATTGGTAAAGATAGACAATAGTGCAGAAGTGAGGATGTGTCCTAACTCAATTGCTTCTTAGATGGCAACCCTAAGACACACCACTGTAACTTCTTCATCAGTAAAATGTAGAAAGGACTCAGAGGATTTTTATAAGGATTAAGTGAGACATGACCTATGAAAGTACTTTGTAGACTATAAAGAATACATAAAAATAAGCTTTTCTTCCCTAATCTCTTTTGTAAAAGTTGATAGTCTATATCCAACTGGCATCCTCAATACTTAAGCATAAAAGCTGATGCAAGCAACCTCTGGCTTAATCCAGAGACTGCCAGATAAAAACCAGGGGTGCTTCTGGGAAATTGTTAATTACAAGCAGACAACTCTTTTTGTATAGACAGGCATCTCTATAAACACCAGAACACAGCAGCTTTTAGAAAACCAATTATAGGAAGTAGAAACTTTTGCTTAGGATCATAGGATAAGCAAGGTGGCAGGAAGTGGCAGGTCTTTCATAATTCTTTCATGATTCTGTCTAGATCGAAGGGATTAATTTCAAATGTTGGAGCATCAGGGTAGGATTCACTCTGCATAAAAGCTCTCTGCGGGTACAAGGATATGTGGAGGATTAGAGCCTCAGGGTGGTATTGACAAAGAAGTACAGATAAATTCCCAGAGACTGGATCCCAAAGCAGCATCTTGTCTGTCAGCCATTTCTACTTTTTCCCTGGTCTGAGACCATACAGCTCCATGGGCCAGTAGTCACTCTCAGACCTTCCCAGTCCCAGCCCACCCCATAAGCTGCAAATGGGTTGAGGCCTGCAGAAGTTCTTTGCAAACTGGAAAACAGTGGCTCTCAAAGTTTGATTCTGGACTTGGCAGTGCCAGTAGCACCTGTTAGAAATGGAAATTATTGGCTCCCACCCCATACCTACTGAGTCAGAAACTCAGGTTGTAGTCCCAGCACTCTGCTTCAATAAGCCCTCCAGGGGATTCTGGTGGCTGCTACAGTTTTAGGACCACTGCTATCCAGTTATAGCATTATTCCTTTCCTGAAAGGTTTCCCTGCATTTCTCCTTCCCTACCTTGGGATGTATGACACTTTCCTCTGGTCTTCTAGTTAAGGGGACAAACAATCTCAGTATTACCACTAAGAGGCTGTGATCCCAGAAACTCCTTAGTCTGAGGCAAATTTAGATAGTTGGCCACTTAAGGCAGGATTTCATTCGTTTAGAGAGAGCTCATGAACTGATGCCCATGGGTCCAGATGAGCCCATATTTGCGATCCGCAATTTTTAAAAAGGTAATTAAGGGATCGGCATTTAAAAATCAGTAGATTTTACCTAAAAATCAGAAGTGCTGGCTCCTCTTACAAAATTGGACATGTTGGTCACATAGGGCACACATTCTCATATGGAAATGCTAGGCGGGAACACAAGAGCCCTTCCTCCTATAGAGATGAGCAGTGCAAGATCTTTAGTCTATGGTATCTCTCTCTCTCTAGCATCTTTCTTGCTGGCCCCTCTATCCACTCTCAGCACCACAGCCCCCCAGTTTAGGCCTTTACTGAGCCCATTCTGGCCTATTGAAACATCTTCCAACCTGCAGAAGGCTAGGAACATGAGTTTAGCATCAGGCAGAGCTGATTCAACGCTGCTTCCATCCATCCATCCACCAATCCATTCATTCATTCATCTATTTGTTCATCTTTGTCTGTATCCTACAGTAAACCCTTATTAGGCAAAATGTGACAGATACAGATATAGAAAGTATAGCAATTTACGTAACCAACTGTGTCTGATCTTTCCCCTCTGTAATTTGAATGAGAATCCTAGCAACCTGTTCATGGAGCTGTGAGGATAAGATGAAATCAGATTAAAAGCCTTACCACAGGCCTGACACACCCAAGAAATGCTGGTTCCTTTTCACATTACGTCTCACCTCTCCAATTCCTCCTGCCGCATTTGTCACCATAACCAGCACCGATCAAGTCACTCTGCAGTTCAAAGACCATCACAGGGCTCTCGCCATTTATTCAACCAAGTGTCCACTCCTCAGCCTTGTATTGATGGTCTTCCCCTGTGCTTTAGACACACCCTATAAACTCACTGATCCCAAACGCTCTTCCAATGTCTGTCTCTTCCTCCTGGAACATATCCCATGCTCATCTTTCCTGTAAACACCTTCACAAAATATTTCAGATGTCGATTTCTCCAAGAAGTCCTTCTTAATCTTCTTAAACTTGAAAATGGCTCTTTTCATTTTTCATCTATCATATTTTAATATTTTAATGTCTTTTGGGAACATATTATATGTATCCTAGCATTCTTGTAGGACCTGGCACAGGGTAAGATATACATACAAACCTGTGGGTGGCAAGCACGTTCAGAGATTATTGTATTGTGACGTGACAAGCAGGATGATAAAGAAGCATACAGTGCCCTAGGGATATAAGGACACCAGACTCGTCTTCAGAGGGGCAGGGAAGGCTTCTGGGAGATGAGGACTCTTAAGGCTGGGTAGAGATTTTCCAGCTGAAGGACATTGGGGTACGCCATAGTTTCTATCATCAGGTAGTTCGTTGGGCTATTTCATCTGTTCATGCCCAAATTAGTGGTTTGGGCCATGCATCCTCTGAGGATGGAGACAACTCAAATGTCTACCATTGTCAGGAAGGTAACACAAGTAGTGAGACAGGAAAGATATGAGGGACGCACACAATAGACTGAAGATCTTGCACTGCTTCCCTCTAAAGGAGGCAGGGCTCCTCTGTTGCAGCCTAGCATTTCTGGGCAAGAATGCATGCCCTGTGTGATCAGGTTGTCCAATTTTGTAAAAGGAGCCAGAACTTCTGACTTTTAGTTAAATATCTACTGATTTTTAAATGTTTATCCCATATTTACCTTTTAAAATAATTGCAGATCTCAAATATGGGCTCCATTGATGAGCTGTCCCTTACCTTCCCATTGGTCTTTTCAGGCCAGTGTTTAATCCTTCACCACCAGCACTCAGGCTCCCGTTGCTCCAGCACCCACTCCACTGAGGCTCTTTATAGGAATTGATGTGGTTATTTACTGAGCCTCCGGAGGGTTTACTCTGATACCACAAGGATTTGGGAAAGTACAACAGATTTTAGAGCCAAGAGGCTGTGAGCGGTCTAATTCTCCTTACCACTGATGATAATGACATATTTTTTTCTTGATTGTGACTAATTATATGATTTTTTGTGTGTTCCTGATAAATGTGTTAAGTAGTAGGTAACTTAATTTTGATAACATACATTTTAAGAAGAATGTTAGAATCATGTTGTAGCAAGAAACACTGTATGAAAAAGTGGTGCTATTACTAAACTTAAAGATAGAGGTATTACTAAGATAAAATTACTCAAATTTTCACCTTTGATCACATTTTGTTTTTAAAGTGACACTTTGAGACGATTAAAACTTGCTCTGTAATGTACTGTGCTCTCACCAGATATCTGTGCACAAATATACACACACTCATAAACTTGCACTTGTGCATGAAGAGATCACGAGTTCTGTTCGCCTGAGATTATTTTCTGCTCTCTGCTACTCTGATTGGCTTTCCTTGAGACCAAAGAAAGCACTCAATACCTCATGTATCTTAAGTGATTAAAATTACCTCATAACAGAATAGTACAATTTTCACATTGGTAGCTGTGAATATGAATTAATATCTTTGCAAAGGAGTACAAAAATTTTTGTTTAAGCAATGTTACATTAGAATGTTTATCCCTATACAATTTTAGATTGTGTTTATTGAAATATCAGTTAAAAACTACATAAGGCTTATGAAAATAAGAGTTGCTTTATATTCTGGTCTGTTTATTTTTGTCAGCGAAATAGTTTCTCTACAGAGAATGCCACTGAAAAAAGGGGTGAAAACAGGCCAAGAAGCACCATGAAAATTAACAAAAGCTCAGAATGCCCTTGTGAATACACATTATCTTCTGTGTTTCCAGAATGTTTACTAGTGAATGTACCTAGTGTTCTATAAAATGCTCTCATTCACTATTTCACTTCATGAAGATTTCTACACAGCAAATATATTCTCATTATTTTAGTGAAATTGTTACTCATGTAACTGATTTGAACTAGTTAAATTCTGTATAGAATAAAAATGCAGCTTACTTTGAAGAACAGGGGAAAAACACAGTTCTAAGCCACATTTACTTTCCTCTAGTTTTGAAAGATTTTCCAGCTTTTTAAAAAATAAGAATTAGCATAAAGTATTTCCTGGGCATCTCTTAAGGCTGAAAACTAAAGAAAATTGAAATAATGGCCCCTGTGTTTGGCTTCCTTCCTGCATAACTGAAAACTCTTCCATATGTTTGCTGTCTTACCCCTCCCCACCCCCCACTCAATATCTTTTGGATTTCTAAAATGACTGATCTTGTCTTCCTGTTTCTCTGTTTTGGCTGTTATTGTCTGAGAACAGTAGGAGGTTCAAATAAATCACTCTCTGATAGAAGGAGAATATCCCTTCTTGTTGAGATATTGTGGCTTTGTTCAATGAATTAGATCACTCAGAAGTCGGAGCCTCAAGACATTTACATGGGTAAAGAGTGCATTTCATCATTTGCACCCCGAGGTTCTTAACCCTCCTCAGATTTCCAAAAAGTCAAGGAAAAGATCAGGTTCTTTTTTTGGCTGTGGGCTGCCACAAATGTGACTCCATGCAAGAGAGAAGAGAGAGCACTAGAGCTATTCACGGCCAGACCTCTGCAGGGCTGCTAATGTCATTGACAGTAATGCACTGACTGCTTCCTCTTTGGGCTTAAAACAGTGGACGTGTCACTGTGGCAGCAGTTCAGACTAAGTCAAGGACAGTGAGTTGATCACACCCAAGCACCTGGCTCAAATTAGAGCTTCTTAAGGGGCATCTGGGAACCATATTGACTGGACTCACCTCATGCCAGAGATGATTTAACGCTGAGAGACTTTGAGCTCATTATTTCACCCAGAATCGGGATATGCATTAGATTTTAAAACTCATAGGCTAGCGCGGTGGGTCATGCCTGTAATCCCAGCTCTTTGAGAGGCCAAGATGGGAGAATCACTTAAGGCCAGAAGTTCAAGACCAGCCTGGGCAACACAGAAAGACCCTGTCTCTAAAATAAATAAATAAACAAATGAATAAAAGCTAAAATAAATAAATAAAATCTAAAATAAATAAATAAATCTCTATCAACTCACTGTGTAAGAGCCTTTGTGAATGCAAAGACCATCTTTAAAATCTCCACTTCAAGTTTAATTCATATGTCCAAAAGCAAACTATTTAAATGCCATTCTCTGGCGTTTTCTGTACCTATTGCTTACTAACTTTTCTAGTCAGTTGATTTTCTTTTCTCCATAGTGTTTATCTGTGCTCTTAGATTTCGTGTCCCCTCTTCCTTTATATAAAACTGTCCTTGGGAGTGATCTGGAGTCAGTCATTTCTACCTTAGTGAGAATTGGAGTATATATGTCATTTCTCCCAGATGAATCTATTTATCTGTAACAATAAGCACTCTGAGAAAAATTTTAATGATAAGAAGTTCTAACATTCAAACAGGGTGGGAGTGACCTCAGATGTGTCATAAACTTTTCCCCATGCAGTCTTAGCTGGGAGCCTGACATCTTCTTCCTTTGGTGAAACAGATTTAAATGATCGGCCATTAGCATGATGATTCTCCTGCTAATCTGGATAACCATTTAGAAGTTCTCTGATATTTCCCACATTCCTCCCTAGGAATCCTCTCCCCTGTAATATACACGTTAGGTAACTTATGTTCTTGAAAAACACTGAGAAAAACTTAATGTTAAAGAGGCCTGAAAGTCAAGGAGCTAAGATAAGATTTACAAATCTCATCTCCTGCCTTTATAAAATGTGGGTTGCCATGGTGATAGAAGAATGTGAAGTAGGAAGAGATGAGGACATGTTATAAAACTTTCGTGAACATTTTCTCCTATGAATCAAGCCTGGACAAAGATATTGCTTGCTTCTCATTGTGTAAGGAAAGATAGTCAGAAACTCACCTGGATAATTTGTCTCATGATCTCTACCTTCTCTGCTATCCTGGGACCTTCACAGGACCAGTGCTGCCAGAGGATTTCTTCTTGTACAGTTGGCATTTGAAGTCTTCTTTCTCATTTTGGAATGGAAGAGTTGGAATTTCAAATCATCACGTGTGGGATGATTTTGTTAAGGGCCAAGGAAGAGAGCATACATTTGAGGTTGAACTGTACATGTGAGTGAGGTAGACCTTGTTGTTGCATCCTCAAGATTCATAGCAAGAGAGTAGGAGGGCACGGTGAGTCTTCCCTTGTCTTTTCCTAAAGAGTTCAGGAATTATGCCTTTCAAAATATGTCTCATTTACTAAGCACTCTTGGTTGAGGTCCATGAGGCTCTTATGTAGAGAGACGACCGTCAGTCACCATCTCTTTGACACTTTGTTTATAGATACTACAGGTTCACAAAAGAAATTCTAAACAAATGCATGTTTCCTGACTAGAGAAATTAGGGCCCAGAGACCTCCTTAGGGTCCCTGGCTTTGGAGAACTGGACTGGATCTCAAGTGGCTTTTGTCCCTTAGGCTCAAGATCTATCGCTTAAGTCTGTTACTTGCAAGCTCGTACTAGTGTTGGCCCCACAGGCTGTACCAGTCAGAAGGCAATAAAGGGCAGAAAATAATAAACACAAGAGCAACAGAGAGTGAAATTCTCCCTAAAGTCTAGAGCATGAGAGGTCTGCCACCTACTCCCTGTGTCCTGATACCTGGACCCCGTGTTGCACCCACTGGGCTCTCTACAGGGAGAATGGGAGAGAAGCAATTGTCTTCACACACCGGAAGAGGTCTGGCTCCTCTCATCACACCAGTTTTGTGAGAAAGGACAAGAGGAACTGAGGGAGAGAGACAGGTCCTACAGAGAAAATCCAAAGAGACTATTTGTGTAGACAGATGAGCTTTGAACTTTGTTGTCTGCTTATGTCCCAGTGGTACTTGGGACCTAAGGGACTATCAGTATCTGTGGTCTCAATCAGCATCACTATTTGTCTTCTTCCTCCTGAAAGCTCCTCCTGGACTTGGGCAGTTTTATAAACCCTAATGCCTATGTGCTCCAGGGCAGTAACCTCAATGTGTGAAGGGAGCCAAGTAGGGACAGTGGGGAGTTGGAGAGCACAATGAGGACAGCTACTCAAATCCAGCTGATTGCCATGAGAAAATGCATTATCAGATATTCCATTTTTTTTTTCAAGTGAAGCTAGGAATTCAGATTTTATGTGAATCACTTGTTCTTAGAATGCTGGCTCAGTTAAAACAAAACAAAACAAAACCCCACTTTATACCAGATATAGCCGGTGGATGGCCAGTTACCAGTTTTTGCCTTAAGGCTTAGACATTAAAACATTTTCCAAGGTTTATTTTTTATTTTATTTATTTATTTTTTTGAGACAGAGTCTCACTCTGTCACTCAGGCTGGAGTGCAGTGGTGCTATCTCAGCTCACTGCAACCTCTGCTTCCCAGGTTCAAGTGATTCTCCTGCCTCAGCCTCCCATGTAGCTGAGATTACAGGCATGCACCACCACACCTGGCTAATTTTTGTATTTTTAGTAGAGACAGGGTTTCACCATGTTGGCCAGGCTGGTCTCAAACTCCTGACCTCAGGTGATCCACCTGCCTCGGCCTCCCAAAGTGCTGGGATTACAGATGTGAGCCACTGCACCTGGCCTCCGAGGTTTATCTTCATGAGTATGTTTATCTTCATGAGTATGTTTATCTTCACCTATGTTTGGGAGGTTTATCTTCACATATGTTTGGCAAATTCAAGATAGAGTGAGTATCTAATATACAGCAAAGGGAATTCAGTAACTTATACTTTGGGAAACTCAAATATAAATAAAGAAGAGTCTCGAAAGAATATATCCAGACTTCAACTGCTTCTTCCCACTTTCATTGCTTATGCCCTGATCCAAGTCACCATCATCTCTTGCTTGGATTACTGCAATGAACTCCTAAATCATCTTCCTGTGTCTATAATTGTCCCCTACAGTTCATTCTCAGCATTGCAGCTGGAGGGATCCTTTTGAAACATGTCACATCATGGCTCTCCTCTGTTCAAAATCCCGCAATGGCTCCCATTTCACTCAGAGCCAAAGCCCAGGGCCTTACAATGACCTTAAAGGCCCTCCGTGCTGCGGCCTTGTTTCCCTTTGACCTCATTGTCTACTCGTTTCTCCCCTGCTCACTCTGCTCATGCCCTCCCAGCTTTGGGCTTCTGCACTGGCTGTTTCCATGGCCTGGACTACCCTTCCCCCAGATATCAATGTGTGCTTGACTCACTTGAATGAAGAAGCCACTCTAGCAATATAGTTTGGATGTCCTCTCCAAATCTCATGTTGAGATATAATCCCCACTGTTGGAGGTGGAGCCTGGTGGGAGATGTTTGAATCATGGCGGCAGATCCCTCATGAATGACTTGGGTCATCTCCTTGGTGGTAGGCTCTCACTCTGAGTTCATGAGACCTGGTCATTTAAAAATGTATAGCATCTCCCGCTACCCCACTCCCTCTCTCACTCCTGCACTCACCGTGTGAAGTGCCTGCTGCTGCTCTGCCTTCTGACATGAGTGAAAGCTCCCTGAGACCTCCTCAGAAGCCTAATAGATACTGGCGCCATGCTTGCACAGCCTGCAGAACCATGAGCCAATCAAACCTTTTTTCTTTATAAATTACCCAGTCTCAGGTATTTCTTTATAACAATACAAGAATGGCCTAATACACCTAGCATTCTATTCAACATTGTCATTGGTGTTTGCCCCTGGCACTATCCTATTCCCTTTACCTTGCTTTACTTTTTCCTGTCATCCATAGTACAACATATCCCCTTCAACAAAAAACTTAATGTATTCATTATAGTTATTGTTTATGGATTTCTCCTCCCATTGGAATGTATGCTCTGTGAGGATGAAAACATTTGTCTGTCTTGTTTACTGACCTATCTCAATGCTTATGCTGGTGCTTGCACAAAGCACAATGGGAGTGCTTACCATGTCTTTGTGGTGAATGAATGAATGAATGGCATCATGCACGGAAACCCATCTCTGCAGAAGACCCATGCCCTAACAGTTCCTAATGCTGTGGAGGACAAGGCCTGCCGCTTGTGGCCTGTGGTGTGGCTGGATTGAGTCTGGAGATGGAGTGGTGACTTAATGTCTCAGGCACTGCACACAGTGTGTGTGATAGAAAACAATGGGCTCATTCGGTTTTGCCTCTGAAGGTGCTACAGGAGCTCATGAGCCTGGAAGTGGTGGGTCTGATACAGCACACAAGGAGCAGAGCCCCTGGCTTCCACTGCCTTTTCGAAATCTGGTCTAAAATGACATCTCTTTGGCAAAAGCTTGTCCCCAGAGCCCTGACTAATGTTCCATTAAGACCTTGAGGTAGCAAAACAGTTTCTCCTAGGAGCTCGAATGAGCCCTGGCAGAAAGACAGACAATCCATCTCCGTGTGCTGGCAATTGGCCTTGGCTCAACATCTGTTCCTTCATTTTTCCTGTTACCACACACACGCCAAGTAATTTTCAACTCCATTAATGCAGATTTCCTACCACAGCATCCACCATCCTCACCCCTTCTCAGCGAGCTTTCTGCAGGCCCACTCTCAGCAGAGGAGACATTCCCAGGGTGTGATCCTAAGTGAACTTTACTGAGGGAGTTGATGTATCAGTGCAATCTTATTTCAACCTTGGTCCATTGCACACATTTTTTCTCTTCAATGCTTTACAAATATATTTTTAAGTATTTTATTTAACAACATTACATATTTTTAGTAGGAGGGTTGGTTAAGGTAACCTAGCCTACCATTACGGGAAAACAGAAACTGAAGTTCAAGTTTTTTTTTTTTAACTTTTATTTTAAATTCACGAGTACATGTGCAGATTTGTTACATAGGTGAACTTGTTTCATGGGGGTTTGTTGTACAGATTATTTTATCACCCAGGTATTAAGCCTAGTACCCATTAGTTATTTTTTCTAATCCTCTCTCTCCTCCTGTGCTCCATCCTCTGATAGTTCTCAGTGTCCAGTGTTCCCCTCTTTGTGTTCATGTGTTCTCTACATTTAGCTCCCACTTTTAAGTGAGAACATGTGGTATTTGGTTTTCTGTTCCTGCATTAGTTTGCTAAGGATGATGGCCTCCAGTTCCATCCATGTTTCTGCAAAGGACATGATTTTATTCTTTTTTATGGCTGCATAGTATTCCATGGCATATATATACCATATTTTTTTTATCCAGTCTACCATTAATGGGCATTTAGGTTTATTCCATGTCTTTGCTATTGTACATAGTGCCAAAATGAACATATGTATGCATGTGTCTTTATGATAGAACAATTTATATTCCTACAGGTATATACCCAGTAATGGGGTTGCTGAGTCGAATGGTAGTTCTGTTTTTAGGTCTTTGAGGAATCACCAAACTACTTTCCACAATGTTTGAACTAACTTACATTCCCACCAACAGTGTATAACTGTTCCTTTTTCTCTACAACTTCACCAGCACCTGTTATTGGTACGAGATGATATCACATTGTGGTTTTGATTTGCATTTCTTTAATGATTAGTGATGTTGAACTCTTTTTCATACGCTTTTCAGCCACATGCATATTTTCTTTGAAAAGTATCTGTTCATGCCCTTTACCCACTTTTTAATGGGGTTATTCATTTTTTCTTGTTTGTTTAAGTTCCTTAAAGATGCTGGATATTACACCTTTGTCAGACCCATAATTTGCAAAAATGTTCTCCCATTCTGTGGGTTGTCTGTTTACTCTGTTGATAGTTCAATAGAACTATCTTCTTCTGCATTGTACAAAGTTTAAAGGAAAACTGCACCTAGTACATCACTATATGGGCAAAACTTTGAGGTTGAGTGCATGGATTGCTTACCATAGCAAAAAGGCTCTAATCCTGACTAAAACTCCCCATCTATCATCTGCCCAACCTTGTCCCACCTAGAGGAAGCTTAGTTATTATGACTACCTGGGGAAGGGCCTGAAAGCCAGCCAGAGGCTAAAAATCCAGGGAAAGGAGTCTGCAGGGAGCTGTCCTGTGAGAACTATGGACATTCCTTAGTTATCTTGACAGATGAGGCCTGAGAGGGCAGCTCTCAGCCTCTGGAGCTCTTGAGAGTTAGGAAAGGAACCAGATTTACTTTAGTGGCCCACTGGGAGAAGAAGTCAAGAGCTTTGAGGTTGGCCTGGGTTGGGCGTTTTCGTTGAGCTGGTCTATACTCTCCCCAGTTTGGGTCACATTTAATTCTTCCTTCAGGCCTTGGCTTATCTTATACTTTTACCTCCCAACCCAATCCCATCCATCTTAAAGGCTAACCATATAGCTCCCTCTTTTATGGACCCTTCCTAATGACCCTCATCCAGTAAATCCAGCATCTGGAGAGGGCCTTGAATCCCCAGTTCCCTTACCACACAGCTTACATTCCATTGCTTTGAGTTATTTTAGACATATTGATTCTTTTATCCTACTACTTTATCAAATCATATCCTCTGGACCACAGTGCTGTTACAATAAGGTTATAACAGTGAGGGCCTCAGGGGAGATGGCATGAATTCTAGGTCAGCAGGATAGTATGACATTAAGGGCTTGACGTGTGGTTTCAATGTGAAGAACAATGATATCCACACTGGAGGTATGTACCCCAAGGGGTTCACAAGATGATCCCCTCAATTAAGAGAAGATAGTGTTAGAATTCCTATTTAGATTTACTTTTAAATTTTACCCTCTGAAGATTTCTACTGAGAATGTGATTTGTTACATATACATTATATTAGTACAGCAGCATACATGTACACATTTTATAAATTTTTATATATGTGTATATACATACAGTCATGCATTGCATAACAATGTTTTGTTCAACAACAGACAACATACATGACAGCATTCCCATAAGATTATAATGGAGCTGAAAAATTCCTATCACCTAGTGATGTCAGCCGTTATAACATCATAGTGCAATTACTTTATTTTTTAAAATGTAGCCTAAGTGTACAGTGTTTACACAACATACAATAGTGTACAGTAATGTCCTAGGCTTTCACATTCACTCACTACTCACTCCCTGCCTCATCCAGAGCAACTTCTAGTCCTGGAAGCTCCATTCATGGTAAGTGCACTCTATAAGTGTACTGCTTTTTATCTTTCATGTTGTATTTTTACTACACCTTTTCTATGTTTAGATGCACAAATACCATTGTGTTATGATTGCCTATAGTATTCAGTACAGTCACATGCTGTACAGGTTTGTAGCCTAGGAGTAACAGGCTGTACCATATAACCTTGCTGTATAGTAGGCTATATCATCTAGGTCTGTGTAAGTACACTCTATGATGTTCACACGATGATGAAATTGCTTAATGATGCATTTCTCAGAAATATTTTAAATGACGCATGACTATATTAGAGAGGCTAAGTCAAAATTATTTCAGAGATGGAGTAGGCAATTTAAAAAGCTTTGAGATTATTGGAATATACTTCCAAACAGAAAGTAAACATCTTGATCTGTCTATGTGTGCATGAATAAAATGAAAAGTGATCATCTGATCTTTAGAGGAAACAGTTGATAATGTTTATCATAAAGAGTATAACCCCCAACCACTGACATTTTTTTGCTATGGGTAAATCCTATGACTTTTGAGGAATCTTCCCTTTAAAAGTGTTTGGTTCTGAGATTCCAAAATAAAAACGAGCAGTTTATTGATATTTACTAATTGTGGGACCAGGGATAGTGAGAATTAGATGCTAGGTAAAGGTACTCAGTAAGTTGAAGCTGGATGGATCCTCTCAAGTCCTTAATTGCTAAGTGTAGCTTTGTGTCTGTGAAGGTAGGGGTGAAGAAGAGAAAATTAAGTGCCTAGATGAGACAGGCCCAATGCATGGATTCGAGAGATGGTGCCAATTTCATCAAATCTGATTGTACAGTAAAGGGTTAACCAGCATGCCTGGGTCATTCAAACCATTTATATTCCAAAGAAAAGATTGGTCCTTGTCTGTCTCCCAGAAGATGACATCTAAGTTCTTGAAAGATCCTGCCCCATAAGAGTATCTTTGTATACCTGGGATCTAGGGCCTGGCTGTATTAGTTTGATTCTGGGAGGGATTAGAGACCAAATAACTACAGTCAGCCATGTGGGTACTCTATGTCTACATGACAAATCCCCAAAAAGAATCCCCAGTAAAACCCCTTACCACCAAGGGGTGAGGGGTCACCAAGACTCAGGTGAGCTTCCCCAGTTGGCAATATTCTATACATACTGTCACATGTTGTTGCTGGGAAAATGAAGCACTGTTCATAAATTCCACTGAGACAGGATAACTAGAAGCTTGTGCCTGGTCTTCCCCGGACTTCACTGTATGCTCCTTTTCCCTTCACTGATTTTAACGTGTATCCATTGATGGTATTAAATCATACCACAAGGAAAACAGTTTTTCTGAGTACTGAGTCCTTTTAGTGAATCATTGAACCTGAGGGTAGTCTTAGGGAACTCCAGCACAGTGATGGTACATCTGTGATGTAAATCAGACCCTATCAGATGATCCTATTGCATGGAACATGAAGCTCAGAGAGGTGAAGTGACGTGCCCAAGACTGCAGAGCTGGAAAACAACAGAGCCAAGCGTTCAAATCAGGACTGCTGGATACTAAAACTTGTACTCAGATTTTCTGAAATCAACTATCAGCTCTTTCACTTACTAGCTGTGTGACCTTGTCCAAATTATTTAACATTTCTGTGTCTTTAGTTGCTTCCTCTGTAAAGCAGGGATGATAAAATGGTTACTTCCTGTGTAAAGCAGAGATGATAAAAACAGCCTCAGAGGGCTATTGCAGTTATGAGGATTTAATGAGATAGTGCATGTAAAGATACTTAGAAGAATGCCTGGCGTACGGTAAACACTTAGCAATTATTAGTTTATGTAATTGCAATGATGAAAGCAGTACTTAAGACTAGATGTATTCTAAACATGAAGAAGCAGGAGACTAGCTATATTACTGTGTGTGTGTATGTGTATGCATGCACACATACACATACATACACATATCAGCTATTCCCAAATCTCATCCCTGCTTCCCCTCCATGCAGCCATTTACTTCATGTGCTGTTGGCTCAGATGGACCATATCATACTGAAGAGAAAGGCCTGGATTCAATGCTCCTTCTCTGTTCTGTTGGATGTAACTCCATTGTCAATGGCATCCATCTTTGCTTTAGGTATCCTGATGCTGATGATAGAGTAGAGAGAAAGAAAGAACTTCAGTGCTTGATGATATTCTTCAGCTGCTCAAGTCTGGGAATTTGCTTTTCTTTTGCACTTCTAGTTATAAGATATAATACGTTTGATTACTGTTTAAGTCACTTTGAGTTACGGGATGCTTTGTAACTTGAAACCAAATGTCTTTTAACTGATACACAGTGATACTTGGTTGATTTTTCACTTTGCTACTCTGTCTTGGAAAGTCTAATGGCAAGGAAACCCTTCTTCCCTTCTATCAGTTGAAGTCCTTCAGTTACAGGAAAGAGAAAACCAACTCGAACTGACTTGATCAGAAAAGGGGTTATATTTATTCACATAACAGGCAATTCCTGACCTTCAAGTGAGCGTCAGGTGTGGTTTGATTGGGGCTCTAGCTCCATGTCTCTATGTTTTTAGAGCTCTATCTTTCTGTCTGTGCCACCTTCATCCTTAGGTTGTCCTTTTAAGACAACTAAGAGGCATATTCTGTCTGTTTCCCTTCCAGAAACTATTTCCTACCTCCTGGTGCCTCCACTCTAGGTGGAGGCCTACTTTTGTTTAGTTGTGTCTTAGTCTGCTTGTGCTGCTATAACAAAATACCATGACGGGGTGGCTTATAAACAACAGAAATTTTTTTCTCACAGTTTTGGAGGCTGGGAAGTTCAAGATCAATGTCTAGTGAGGGCCTACCGCCTGTTCATAGACAGTAACTTCTTTCTTGCTGCATCCTCACATGGTGGAAGGGACAAGGAGGTCTCTATCAACTCTTTCATAAAGGTACTAATCCCATTCATGAAGACTCTACTCTTACGACATAATCAACTCCCAAAGATCCCACCTCCTAGTATCACCTTGGGTGTTAGGATTTCAACATATGAATTTAGAGGGGGTGGACACAAATTTTCAGTCCAGAGCATTCTGCCCTTGGCCCCTAAAACTGTCATTCTCAAATGCAGAACACATTCATTCCATCCCAATAGCCCCAAAAGTCTTAACTCATTCCAGTATCAACTCAAAGTCTAAAGTCCAATGTCTCATCTAAATATCATCTAAATCAGGTAAGAGTGAGACTTAAGGTTTGATTCATTCTGAGGGCAATTGTTCTCCAGCTGTGAACTCGTGACATCAGACATGTAATATGCTTCCAAAATACAATGGTGAGACAGGTATAGAATTAACATTCTTATTACAAAAGGGAGAAATAAGGTCTTTAGCAAGCCTGAAACCCAAAAGGGCAAATCCTTTAGATCTTAAAGCTCAAGAATAATCCTCTTTGGCTCAATGTTGTGCCCTCCAGGCCCACTGTGGCAGAGGTCCCACCTTTTGAACCCACTGGGATGATAGTTCTAACCCCCTAAAGCTTTGCTGGGCAGTAATTGGGCCCTCACAGCTCCAGGCAGCTCTGTCCCCAAGGCTATGCTGGGTGCTTACCATGCTGCACTGAGGCCACTGGTTCTGCACCTGGGACAGCCGAGGAGCATAGTTCTGGAGTATGGAGAACAGAGCCTGTGATGTGAGACAGCATGGACAGCACTCATAGAGGTCTTGTGGGTTCAGGGGGCCTCTCATTTGCAGGTGGCCCCTCTTAGACAATAGCTTCTGCTTTTTGTTGAGATGGTTGACTAATCTCCTTATCAGTAGGTTTTTTTTTCTTTTCTTTTCTTTTCTTTCTTTCTTTTTTTTTTTTTTTTTTTTTTTTTTTTTTTTTTTTTTTACCACATCCTTAGAATACTCACCTGAACTGGCTTTCTTTTCAGTATGGATAGGCTGAGAATGTTCCAAATTGATCAAGTATGCTTCTCTTTTGATGAACAACTGCATCTTTAAGTCATCTTTCTCTTCTTTCATTTTACTACAAGCAATCAAAGAAGCCAAGGGGCACCTTCAACCCTTTGCTTAGAAATGTTCTCAGCCAATTTTACCACTCACAAGTTCTACTTTCCACAAAAGCCTAGAACATGAGCAAAATTCAGCCAAGTGCTTCACTACTTTATAACAAGGGTCACCTTTTCTTCAGTTTTCAGTAATGTGTTCCTCATTTCAGCCTGAGACCTCATCAGAATGGCCTTTACCACCCAGATTCCTACCGACATTCTGTTCAAAATTCCTTAGGTATTCTCTTGGAAGACTGAGGCCTCTTCTTAGCGCTCTTTTCTTTCTGGGCCCTCACCATAATTACCCTTAAAGACCAGTGCATAACAATGGGGCCTTTCCTAGTATGTACCTCAAAACTCTTTCAGCCTCTATCCATTACCCAGTTCCAAAACCACTTCCACATTTTCAGGTGTTTATTGCAGGAGCACCCCCTTCTCAGACAAGTTTTCTGTCTTAGTTTATTTGGGCTGCTTCAACAAAATACCACAGGCAAGGTAGCTTATAAACAATAGAAATTTATTTCTCTCAGTTATAGAGGCTGAAAAGTCTGAGATCAAGGCAGTAGCAAATTTGGTGTCTGGTGAGGGCTCACTTTCTGATTCGTAGACGGTGCCTTCTGGTTGCATCCTTACATGGCGAAAGGGGTAAGGAGTCTCTCTGAAGCATTTTTTATAAGGGCATTAATTCAATCCATGAGGGCTCCACCCTTATGACATACTCACCTCCCAAAGACCCCGCTTTCTAATACCATCATCTAGCAGGTTAGGATTTCAACATATGAATCTGGAGAAATGCAGACACAAATATTCAGCTCATAGTAGTGTTTAACAGAGATGCCCTGATCTCAGAGAAGGCGGGCTCTCAGTCTGGTTTAAAGGGGGGTATGCAAATCAGTTCTGCATAAGCAAATGGCTTTGGGAGTGTCTATGAATGACATGTTTCCATCGCTAATGGGAGGAAGGTATGTGAGGAGAAATGGTGCCCTGTGCCTTTTGTCACCTCTGCCTATTGCCACTGAATACACATGTGTGAGGATGGAGCTGCTGTAACAAAAAGACCAAGCAAATCATGGAGATGTTATCTCAAAACCACTGAATCAATGTCAGTAAACTCTCATTCTCCACCCTCTTATTCTTTCACAATAACAAACCACATTAAGGAGGGGTCCTTCTGTTTCTTTTGGCTAAAAACATTCTTGACTAATACAGAATGCCAGCAGCAGCCAGGGTTACATGCTTCCTCATTTACACCCTTAAGGAGAGAGAAGCTACCATTAACAGTAACCACTCACTAAAAGTCCTAAACTTCACTCTGCTTCAACCATCCCTGCAACAATCACTATGGCACTAGGGATGACCTAACTCTGATTGCCTTAGTCCGAAACAGGGCCAATCTCTTTCAAACCAGAAAGGGAATGCAGGATGGTGTCCTAGTCATTTTGGGCTACTGTTACAAAGCACCATAGACTGGGCAGCACATAAACAACAGAAATTAATTTCTCACCGTTCTGGAGGCTGGAAGTCAGAGATCAGTTGCCACTATGGTTGGGTCCTGATGAGGACTCACTTCCGGTTGCAGACTGCTTTCTTCTTATTGTATGCTTACACAGCAGAAAGAGGGCAAGAGAGCTCCCTGGGTCCTTTTATAAGGGCACTAATTGATGAGGGCTCCACCCTTATGACCCAATCACCTCCCGAAGGCCCCATTTCCTTATACTATCACTTTAGGGTTTGGATTTCAATATATACATTTTGGAGAGATGCAAACATGCAAACATTCAATCCATTGCAGATGGTTCGGGAGGAAATAACGACAATGTCTACTACACACCTTAAATCACATGGGCAAATATTAATAAGCACTGTGGTGGCCGTGGAGGTGTACTGCATGGATGTCTCTTTAAAAGAGCTTTCTGTTGTGTGCGTATTCAGCTGACAGCCTCCAGCAGTGACTTCCGTGGACCCACCATGGTGTTCAAGGCAGGGTTATTAGATCCAGGCCATTCCTGCTTACTGCAGGATTCCTCTCCTTCCAGTCTTGTTCTTGGGCTTCCCATTGGCTTGGCTGAGACTTCCCCAGAAAACACTGTGCTCTGAAGCGGCTTCTAACCACTCTCTGTCACTCATTCCATTCACAAGAGTTGAACCTGTCTGTTGGTCTGATGCCCCTTGGCACCCCCCATACACAACTCCTCCTGCTCCTTCTCTGCCTTATCTTCACAGGCATTTCCTCCAATAAATCTCTAGCACAACTAATTTTTTCATTGTGTCTGCTCATCAGAGGCCCAAACGGACACCAGCGTCTCCTGCACAGTTCAGTGCTTCACATGTTTTGAGCACAATTACCCTGAAAGGGAATTCCTCCTTAAATTTTGCACCCTGGGAGCTTCACTTGTATTCCTAATCCCAGCCTTGTGACGTAGTAAGCATTTCTGGCTTTGTGGGCTATTCGTCACAAAGCCCACAAATGATATAATAATATTGTCTGTCACAATTGAACTACTCAACTCTGTCATTGTGAAGCAGAAGCAATATTAGAAAATACATAAATAAGTGGACATTTTGTATTTCAACAAAACTTTATTTATGAAGACAGACAGTGCCCCAATAGGGCCTGCGGCTGCAGTTTGCTGACCACTTATAGAAAGGATTGATTTGAGGTAAAGGGAAAGTAAAGAGGCAACTAAAATAGTTGAGACGAGAAATAATGATGGGCTGATTGTAACAGAAAATGAATAAAGAGAAACTTTTAACTTTCTTCATATTTTAAAAGTAATATATGTTATTTGTTAAGAAGTGAAATTTGGCCAGGCGCGGTGGCTCAAGCCTGTAATCCCAGCACTTTGGGAGGCCGAGACGGGTGGATCACGAGGTCAGGAGATCGAGAGACCATCCCGGCTAACATGGTGAAACCCCGTCTCTACTAAAAAATACAAAAAAACTAGCCGGGCGAGGTGGCGGGCGCTTGTAGTCCCAGCTACTCGGGAGGCTGAGGCAGGAGAATGGTGTAAACCCGGGAGGCGGAGCTTGCAGTGAGCTGAGATCCGGCCACTGCACTCCAGCCTGGGTGACAGAGCAAGACTCCGTCTCAAAAAAAAAAAAAAAAAAAAAAAAAGAAGTGAAATTTGTAGGAAAAAAATGCAAGGAAGAAAAAAATTGACCATAATTCCTCAACTTAGAAAAAATCATGGCCACTTTTTCTTCTGTGCATATTCCTTTCAGTTATTTTCTATATACATGATGCCAAATTCTCTATAGTTATGTATTATTTTTACTCAATATTATTATATCATTAGCAGGTCCCTATACCATTAAAAATTATTGTAAAAACTATGTTTGATGGCTATACAATATTCTACTGTATAGCTATTGTGCAATTTATTTAGTTAGTCCCTCACTGATGTGTTTAAGATTGATCCCAATACCTAGATAGAAAGGGAACTTGAAGATTAACCTGTTAAGATCTATTTTCATTTAAAAAAAAATTTTTTTGTGGGATTTATTGGTCTCCAATATTTGGGGATAGTTTTAGAATTTATGGCCCTTTCAGAAAGTCACAAAACCTATTAGCATATCAAAAGTCATGAGAATTCTGTAGTAAAGAATAAAGGCCTTGTTTTAACAGAACATTTTCCAAATACACTTTCTCATGAAATTCTACCTCATCTCTTTATTTTGGCTAAAGACCTATTGTATTCTGTCTGCAGCATTCTAATACTTCAAGGAACCCAGTTGGAAAAAGGCTACTATTGGGTTTTCCCACTGCAATTTGAATCTTAGAAGCAAAGCAGTGTCAGGAGAATAGTTCTGTTAGAAGTACAAGTAACTTGGTGGCTATAATGGGAAAGCCTTCAGTAATATAATCAATGACTGTAAATATAATATTTATAATATTTATAAAAAACCTCGTTGTTTTTATTATTTCTGAAGAATCTTTTAATTGCAATTAGGGAGGGGATCAAGAATATGCCAAATAAAGATTGTAGATGACCACTGAACTGAGGCAAGAAACTAATTTATTAATCCTGCTACAATTGCAGTCTCAAAGAAGATGAAAGAGTTAGAACTCATTGGGTTAAGAGTTATAATTTCCATAGTTAGAAAGGAATGATAAATGATGAGAATAGGTAGGATAATTTCAGAATGGAATATAACTGCTGAATATTATTTATATTTTATTATATATCAAGAGTATTGCAGTGTTAAAATTTCATCTTGAAATATAAATCTAAAGATGTATTAATCTGTACCTGCATTTCTGAAATAGTGGAATCCTCAGATGAAATTGGTACTCTGTGCATTTGTCAGTTCATTGATACTCTTGTCGTTTTGTGAAAACAAAGAAAAGGAAATGAATATTTTCTATTTTCCAAAGAGTTCTGCTTCTTTTTTTTCCATGAACTTACATTAGCAAAAATCAGTTGAATGTTCTTTTGTTGGGTACAGTGATGTCAGTAGCTGTCTGTGAAGGAAATAACTGTTTCATAGCCAAGGACAAAAATTAAGTTTGCATGCCTAAATACATGAAGGCCATGTAAAACACCTTAACTCCAGACTATATCCTATTTAAACAACTTTCAGACTGTCATACTAGAATGAGGGAGGCTTTATACAGTCTGAATTAAGTATCATCAGCCTTATAAGTGGGGCCAAAAAGCTCAAAATATTTCTATTTTCAAAACAAGTCATCCTTATAAAAAAAAGAAAACTAAATAAAATTAGAGAATTGCTTAGTCTTAACTTGTATAGTGTACTTGTCTTAGATTGTTAGACAGGAAATAATGAACAGGAAAACTATGTGCATGTTTTACAAATAACACATTCATATTTATATACATGCATAAATGCACTGGTTTGGTTGATACCTCAGCAAAAGGGTCTGTGCAAAAGCTTTTTCCCAGTAATACTTTCCTATTCCTTCTCACAGCAGTAAATGCTTAGTTATGATCTCAACTCTGTTTGGAAGACTCAGTAATAGTTAAATCCACTGTAACACGCAATCCTTCTGTCATTCTTACTAACTTACTGCCTAATCTCTTTCAAGACAAATTCTGAACCCACTCACGTTTCTATTAGTGGTAAGTTGGGCTAGGCTGCAGCATAATTATATTTATGACTTCAATTTACCAGTCGTTTTCTAGATCATTTTTACCAAATGTCTCTTTTCTATACAAAACGCATTCAGTTCTCCTTCCTCCAATTGGACCAGACCAACATTTGTATGTCACCAGGTCCATGATAGGAAGTTGTGAGATTATTATAGACATGGAAACTACAAGTTTTCTCATTATTTTTAAGAAAAAAAGGAAGCACCTAGATTGAAAATCTTAGTATGGCCTTTTTTGTCCTGTTTCTTCCCTTATTCCTCCTTACCCAAATGCCGTCTGTCAATATTTGAGCATGGGCCATTGGGTCCCTATTTCCACATTTCCCTTGTCAAATGCACATGTCATTATTCTCCTTGTCAGAGGAAGAAGTGAAGTGTTTCTTTCAATATTATACACTCATCTTATCTGGGGCTGATACTACAATCTCCTTGAGTAAAATTTACTTTCAAACGAGCTATAAAGGAGAAAAAAGCTAATGCTTCTTAGTAATAGAACAGATTCCAAATATATGAAGTTGATGGGATATTGGGATTGGTTTTCTAAATTAAAATTATATTGCCATAGATTCCTGTAAGAACAGGATATCATATGTCAGCATTTTCTTTCCTTTCCTCTATATAAAAGCACAAAGTAAATAAAGAAAACTTCTGTAAACATTATTTTCAGTGAGAAGATAGGAGACAGATATAATCAACAAATTCTAAAGTACCTACAAAGACCATAAAGCTTCTAGGGAAAACATGTCAAAATATTTTTATGACACCAGAGCAAGAAAAGATTTTTTAGGCAGGACACAGAAAGCACTATCCACAATAGAAAAAAAAATGAATTAGATGTCTTCAGAGTTGAAACTTCTGCTTATCAGAAGACACTTAAAAAATAAATAGGCAAACCACATGGGGAGAAAATGTTTGTCTTATATATATCTGGCAAAGTGCCTGTATTCAGAATGTGTAAAAAAAATCAATTATTTAAATTTAAAAAGACAAAAATCTCTTTTAAAATGGGCATTCCCAGAATTAGCCGAATTGCAAGGTCTGAGGGCATAGTCTTCCACATAACCACCTTCACTTCTGATACCAACTTCAAGTTTGAGGAAGCCTAAAATCACCATCAGTTTAGATAATTGATTGGAAGTACTCACAGAACTCACTTAAAACTATTATCCTCATAATATGGTTAATTATGGATAAAGAATACAAAAAAAAAAAAAAAGTCAGAAGAAGAGACACTTAGGGCAGAATCTGATTGAGTCCCCAACATGAAGCTTCCATTGCACTCAGGACACATTACCCTCTCAATGTCAATGTGTGACAATACACATGACGTCTTGTCATCCCAGGGAGCACACCAAGGCTAACGGGTCAAGTCTCCTAGAAAGGCAAAAATAAGGCTGGCTTCAAATCTCTCCAAAGGAGTTTTCAGCACCTCAACCATTTAACATGCTTGAGGAAAAAAAAGTGTAAGCCAATCATTTTATATTCAGCCAAACTTTTATTTCCAGCAAGTATAAAGATGACAGACAAAAGTTTTGAACGTGTAAAACTTACAGAATAGAGGAAGCACTTCTAAACTGGCAGAGTAAGAACCTTACAAAATCTGTTCTATATAAAAGCAATTTAAAAACTGGCCCAAAATGGCCAAAATTAACCTTTTCAGAACTTTGGAAATTAACAGAAGACATGCAAAAATTAGAGAAGCGTTTATTCAAAAATATTGGCTAAACTTTGATGATAGTACATTTTGTGGTGTTTTAACTTGCTGCATTCTTGTTTCCCTCTCTCCAGCTATGTGGTAGCTTTGAAATCTGGGAGCCTCACAGTCATGGTAGTTGTGAAAACCAAAATCCTGGCAGCCACTGAACAGGGCTGGGTTTGGATCTCCCCCAGAAGCCTTACACTGAGAGAATTACCACTGTTTGATCTGTCAGCTCCCTTAAAAAAATTAGAAACATTTTCTTTATTTGACCTGACTCAGAGTTCACTCAGTGAGAAAAGCTCAATCCCCAAACCATTTGTTGAAAACAGTCAATGGCAATTGTTTACTATTGCAGCTGCATGATGTAGTACTCCAAGCTGGGGCAAACAAGAGGCTAAGCTGAAATAATTAAAAGGTAAGTGTGGGTAATGAGAGGTCTGTAGGAGATTCTGAAAAGTTTTGACATACTCCTGAGAATCTAGATAGCCATGTGCATGTGCAGGACTGTGTGTATGATCAGGAAAGAGCAGAAGAGGCCCTAATCTCTCAACTCTAGCTGAGAGTTAGTTCTGTATAAGCAAGAAATGAAGACTAATGCAGAGTTGTGAACTTCCCTAGAATTGAAGGTGTGTCCCAACACATACATACACACACACACACACACACACACACACACACACAGTCTCTCAGCAAAGTGCGGGAGGGAGATTTATCGGTTCTGGAATTTAAGGAAATGTGTGTTCAATCATTAGCTGACCACTAAACTAACCAAGTAGAGACTACATGGACAGCACACAACAAAGAATACAACTATAAGAATTACTTCAAGAAAGTCATTAAACAAACAAATAGCCACAACAACAAACCCTGGGAAAGGGATGTAATAGAGTTCTACAGAGAAACAGAACAACTAACATATATATATATATATATGTATGTGTGTATATATATATGTATATATACACATATATACAGAGAGAGAGGGAGAGAGAGACTTATTATAACAAATTGGCTCAATAAATTATGGAGGCTGATGAGTCCCGAGTCCAAAGATTCACACTCAGCTAGCTGGAGACCCAGGAAAGCTGATAGTGTAGTTCCCACCTGAAGACCAGCAGGCTCGTGACCCAGGAAGAGCTGTGTTTCATTGTGAATCTGAAGACAGGAAAAAAATCAATGTTCCAACTTAAAGGCAGTCAAGCAGGAGTTCCCTCTAACTTGCTTTTTATTTCCTATTCAGACACTGAATGTTAATACTGTGTCTATTTTTATTTTTATAAAAATAATTTCACTTTTTATTTTTTAAAAGTAAATTTTAAAGTCAAGTTTGTCTTTTACAGTTTTCTTGGAATTTTGATATTCCAGTAATTGTCACTTATTATAATTTGCCTTTTCATTTTAATGTATAACTTTTGACGTTTTAGAATAAAAATAACCTTTGAAAAATATACAAAAACTAATATTAATTTTTTGTTTGATTTAAATTTTGATTTAAAATTATATTCAAATGTCATATACTTTGCTATTACCCTTTACATTTAACACTTTATTCTTGGAAATAGAACAAAAATTATGTGAAACTCTTAATTATTACATAGAATTTTGCATGTGATTATGAAGGCTTTGGGAGAGGGAGAAATGGAAAGTAAGTGCTTAACAGGTCGGGGTATGAAAATGTTTTGTAAGTAGATAGGGATAGTAATTGCACAACACTGTGAATATCCCAAATGCTGCTGAATTGTTCACTTTAAAATGATCAATTTTATGTTATGTGAATTTCACCTAAATAAAAAGGCAAGGCAAGACAAAATTTTAAGGGACAAAGGAAAGGAAGGCAAGACACAATTTTGAGGGATAAATATATAATGATTTATGAATTATATGTGTCTTTGTTATTTATCCAAACATCAGCAGCACATCAACAAAAATCAAAAAATAATTAAATTCTGTCATCTTTTGTATTTTGCTGACATTCAGTCATATAAAAACATATTATTTTATAATATACATATTATTCTTTATATGTATCCTTTATACACGTGATTCCATTTTGTTATGAACCTATATTTATTAAGGTAGATGAAGAAAGTATATTTTATTGAGAGCTAGCTTCAATGTATAACTTTTATACTTGTAGATATAATGTCTAGCTTTTACATATTAAGACATAATATATTAACCTACATCTGTGCTCCTGCCTTAGGCACCACCAGTGTTAAGGATAGGCCTGTCCTACAGTGTGTGATGCAGCAAAAGACAGTGAAAAAGATAAAGCTCTGGATAGTTCTTGCAGCCGTTCATCCAGTAATGCATGGAGAATGTTAAATAACAGGAGATACTTACTGAGTGCTATTTCAGGGTAAATGATGAAATTCTCAATTAGGAATTAAGTGTTCAATCTGATTTCCATATGTTTAATCTGTATGATTCATTTAGTGATACTTGAAAGACAGTTTATGGAGAAAAGGAGACGTTAGAAGTTTATTACATTAGCAATATCATTCCAAAGGACTTTGCCAATCTCTTAAAAATATACATTAACATATATATTATGAAAAGCATTTATCTGAATATCAGTACTTAAAATAGATGATTGTTTATCCATCAAAGGTTTGTAAAGGTTTACCTACCCACTGACTTCTTAGATATATCCAATAAGATATAGTTGCAGAAAATATGAGGAAAACACCAAATAGGAGTTTACTTACAAGGCAAGTATGTACCTTAAATTAATATATATATATGTCACAACAAAGACCTACACACTATACAGCTGCCAGGGAAAGCTAAATGATCACTGAGTAAATTTCATCTAGAGGGGTTGATGTTATGTAGAACTTCATCTAGAAATGGCCTTGGCCAAAATGACATTTTTTTCTTGTGTAGTCATTATACCCAGTCTTACCTTCATGAAATAATCTTAAGCACATGACAAACATCCTCTGGTAGCCCCATCTGCAAAATAATTTTTTTTCTCAGTCCTTCACAAAAAGACTTCAGACATTATGAAGGTCAGGAAAGTGATCCACATTTCTTTTGTAGCTAACCTTCAGCACTCCTGACTCCAGCTGTTCTGAGAGCTGATGTCACTGACAATTCTAGGAGGGTTTGATTGACAATGCTGCAAGATAGCCCAACCAAAAAATTAATCTGTGTTGAAAGCAGTGAAACACCCTAAAGACAGTCAGTTGAGTCTTTTTCACTTTTTCTTAGAGATAGTAAGGATTATAGCGATTCTTCTGACCTTGAGGAAAGGTAACATGCAGACATCTACACAGCATCTTAACGTGTGTATTTTCAGCAGGTCAGCCATCTAATCTGCGAGCTTTAGTCTTCTTCACAATCATACTGAAATGTCAGTTTGTCAGAAGATAGTATCACATCAATGCCAAATATCTGAGTGGTGGGGCCGCATTGGGCCATGGCAACACTATCTACGATGATGGAAGAGCTTGAAAGGTGATCAGAGAGGCATTGTTGTTACGTCCAAAAGGTCCTCCCTTGTCAGCTCTTCAGAAACTCCTTCGTAACGATGGAGTTCAAAATAATCTTTCATGTGAAACACTTCAAAATGTCACATTACAATTGTTATTCTTCCAGCTAGCGTTGAGTTTTCATGGTGCAAAAAGAGCAAAGAGAAGAAGTGCTTTTGAATGTAAACCCTGAGAAGGCAGGGAGCAACCCTTCTTCATGATCTGATAGCTATTTTCATTCTCAAAGATGCATAGAAAGATCTGAGTTTAGGCAAGACATAACTTTGAAGTTCCCATAGCCTAAAAATTTAGAATGGCCTCCAAGATGAAATTTTACCCCAAATCATCATGCCTGTTATTTATTTTTCCCATTCCCTTCAACCTGCAACTGCATCCACAGTCTCCGACTTAATCAGTGACCCTATAATCAAAGGATAAATGGGGTCTTCCGTGAAACCAAAGTCACAACTCAGTGGTTCTACTTCCATTTCTCTTCCTGACTCTGATACCTCTGTGAATGAAAGACTTGCCTTAGCTCATCTCTTGCAAAATATGAAGGAAAATATCTTTGAGAAGGGGGAAATATATGTTTGTGTGTGTGTGTGTGTATGTGTGTATGTATATACATATATATGTATATATACGTGTGTATGTGCACGTGTGTGTATATATATATATAGAGAGAGAGAGGGAAATAGTTTCAAAAGGCCATATAACAGAAAGGGGTTTGTTCCTTTCTCCCCTGAACTATCAGAGAAATGATAGAGAACAGATCTTGAACATAATCCCTTTAGGTTGCCAGGCCAACCATGAACTCCGCCATTGGAGTTGTGAATGTCTTGAAGGAAAAGATCACAGCTATTTTACGTACCAAGAGATAAAACTACCATGTGTAGAAGAGCTAGGCCTGAGAGTTGTCATTTCCCTTCTGACTTCTGCTTGCTGCAGTCTGCTGAAAGATGTTATGGCTGACCGACCCTCAAAAATAGACACTGTGATGGTGATATATTGTGGCCCTTGAAGAATTTAATTGTCAAATTGACATTTATCAAAAGCTTTAGTGCATTTAAAAGATAAATTGTGCAAGTTTGGTTCAGATCAAAGAGCCCCTGTCCTTCTCCATTCATAGCACAGGCCGGCTTCAGCGGGCAAGTCATGTGTGAAAAATGATCCCCTTCCACTCCCAGCTCCTTTAAGCACTGCACTGGTGACAGATAATCAGAAATTTAAATGTTAGCCTCCTCTTCAGAAAGTTCTTAAAATAATGGAGGACCCATTGAGACCATTTGTATTTGAAAGGAATGCTAAATAATTTAGTGTGCACGAGCAGGATGCACTGTGCTGGGCAGATAAATGATGAAACCCCAGTACAGCCTCTCTTCAGCAGTTGCCACACTAATTACAGATCAATTACTTCCCAGTTGTTTGCAACCTTATCAAAGAATGGTAAATTTACTGAGAGCAAAGTGTGATAAGATGACTTTTCATTATTACAGTAGATTTGTTGAAACAGCTCCGACACTGAGATTAATAAGAGCTTGCCCAGGGGTAATAGAATCCGTGCACATGTAGGGAGAATTTAAGAGCTGAAAACAGGATGCTGGGCACTATCATAAAAACCCTTCCTCTCATAAATTGTTATCACTAGTGTGTTCATAATGCAGAAGGAAGGCGGAGAAATGACCCATTCACTGAAACTGGTCTAAAACCATGGAGCTCTTTACTCTCAAAAAGGCAAGTGGAACATCAAAGGAAAGTAAAGGCATTTTGGTTTGGAAGCAAGAGAATTTGTGTGCGGGGGGTGGAGAAAGGGTATGTGCATTTGTATGTTCTAGCTGAGGTCCATTTTCGTGAAGGTAGTCACAAAGAGATGAGACCATGTTCATCTATGAGTTCAGTGTCACTATAAAAAAAATTGTCATGGTTTTTGAAGAGCTAAGACCAAGTTTGGGGGTAGCTGCTAGGGCCACACATAGCAAGATCCCTCTTGTAGAGCAGAGGCCTGGGAGGAAAACTAAGGGTTCGTAGAGGCTGGGAAATCTTTCAGGTAGGAATAGGTAATATGTGATGTTCTTAATACAACATATATAACTATGGGACCCTATTTTGATTTTTTTAAATTGAGAAATAACTCATTGAAAAATACTTACACTGGGTAAATTTTAAGACCCATATACCAGTCTACTAGCCATGGTAGGCCATTTCCACATACATCTCTCTTAATAACCCCAGGTCTTAATGGGTACTTGGAACACCTATGGAATCGTTTACTCCAATTTGCAAGCTCTTGCTATTTTACAATTTTTGGATGCCGGGTGCGGTGGTTCACACCTGTAATCCCAGCACTTTGGGAGGCCAAGGTGGTAGGATCACTTGAGCCCAGATATTCAACACCAGCCTGGGCAACATGGCAAAACACTGTTTCTACAAAAAATACAAAAAATTAGTTGGGCATGGTGGCACACACCTGTGGTCCCAGCTACTCAGGAGGCTGAGGTGGGAGGATCACCTGAACCCAGGGAGGTCGAGGCTGTGGTGAGGCATGATCCAGCCACTGCACTCCAGCCTGGGTGACAGATAGAGACCCTGTCTCAAAAATAAGATAAAATAAAATTTCAGTCTGGTCAGAGGAATCTGTGAGAAATGAAGATAAAATTCTACCATGACTTGGGTAACAAAAGTCATGTTTAAAATCCCAGTGAAAATGGGGGAAGGGAGAAGCTGCGAGGCAGGAGCCAGCTTTTGAGGAATATGCCATCTTTTATAAGACATTTTAAATAAAGTATTTCATTTTTCCTGACTTTTAAAGGAAATAAGTAACCATAGGGTAAAGGTCAGATCTCTTCATAAGTTGAAAACCAGCTAGGAAAGGAAAGGACTTGTGGACTTGCGAGGCAGCGTTTAGCAGCAGAACATCCACCCAGCCCTTGTTGAGTGCTGCTTATGGGAGTAGGAACTGAATATGCTTTTCCGTAAATGACGTTTAATTTCCTAGGAATTCTATTCAATTAAACTCTACATGAGTATCCTTATTTTTTGAACATCCTCATATAAGTTACTTGAAGCCCAAATACAGATAATAATGTCTACCAGATTACTTTCTGAACCAAATTTGAAGCCTAGTTATGGATGTTCAACACCAGTAATTCTCTTCCTTCAAGGATAAGCAATGGCAGATTTGAAGACATTTTAGATGCAACCAAGCAAATTGGGAAAGAGGGCAGACAAAAAGCACATAGTATTTAATTTGGACAAATGAAAGGAAAGATGCTAATGACTGGGGAAAGGCAATATGAAGTTGGCCTATGTCAAACTTGTTACATATACACACAAATTTAATTCATACACATCCCTGTGGAAGGGTCTTGGAAATAGTTGTCAACCCATCAGTACCTTCTTCTAGCAACATGAACCACAGACACCAAGAAAACAATGTGAAAAAGTAAGTCAAGGTGCCATCAATAGTAATGGTTATTTTTGTGTGTTCACTTTATGTCTTTTTGTTACTACAAAGAAACATAAGCAAAAGCTGTTTGAAAATAACAAAATATCTTCTTTAAAAACTTCCTCCATTAAGTCCAGAAGAAGGTAGTAAAGCCACAAAAACAAACATTTGTATCCACTTCTTCTCAATGGGCCTATGTTAGGCTATTTGTAAGGTGATAATAGAGAAAAGAAAGCTCAGAAAATCCTTTGAAAATCAAACAATGAAGTCTCAGGCTTAAATTTCTTTCCTCTTCCCTTGGTTTAATTTACTTTTGATGGTTATTTGGACATAGCAGCATACTGCTTTGCACATTCTTGTTGCAAACTTGTTTTCCTTCATTTAAAAAATCAGGCTGGGAAAGCTACAGTGTGTGTATATCGTGAGCTGCTATTACATAAAGAGGAGAAGAGAGGAAGAGAGCTCGTGTTGTATATGAATTACACATGTTGAGAATATTTAGCATGGACTATCTTGAAGCAGATGTGTTTGATGTATTCAAACATGTGCATATTCAAAAATCATGAGAGGTGTTAGGAAAGTTGATCAGTTCTCACCATACTTCCTGCCCAGAAAGTTAGAACAAAGGATTGCTTGATGGAATTGAAGGACAAAGATTTGTGAGGGGAGGGGGTACAAAATGAAAGGAAATTCCACTTCGCATTACATTCATTCAACCTTCTGAATCTGCATCCATGGAAATCCCTGACTTAATAATGTATCACATTTTAATAAAGTTAATTTTCTGACTGATTGGACCACTTTTACAAGGTTTAGCTGAGATTATGATAAAAATAATAAAATCTCATCTTTGGGTTGTAAACCATCCCTGGAATGATTAACTTGATTCTGTGCAGAGTGTGGGCAAAGCTATTCAAGGGAAGAGTTGAATGTATTTTTCTTCCTCAGAAGCTGTGCTTTTGGATCATTATGGAGCTAAATGAACCTTTTTGCTTTAGAAAACCTTGTTCATGACAACCTGAAATGCACTTTGTTGAAGAGACTGCTTCATTTTAGTGTTAGCTGTCATTTTCTAAAACATGTTTAAGTTTCATTTTAAGGATTTATACTTTTTTCATTATAAAAGTAAAACATGCTCATTTAAGAAAATGCAGAAAATTAAGGAAAGAAGGAAAAAGCTGGTATCACCCAGACACAGAGCTACTATTAACTTTTCAGTGAATTTTCCCCTAATCTTATATTTCCTATACAAAAGATTTTTTACTTGCTGGCTGGCTGGCTTGCATAATATATAATCATGCTTATTTGGAAATTTGTGTCTTGCTTTTCTGACAACATTTTAGCATAAGTATTTTCTGTTATTGTACAATCTTTATAATCATTGCAATGGTTCTGAAACATTTCACTGAGATCATAAACTGTGCTTTACTTAACCATTTCACCATTATTGAATATTTAACTTGTTTTCCATTTTTTGCTATTGTTTAGAATTGTTTCCTTGGAATAAATTCCTGTAAGTGGTGTTACCCAGTCGAAGAATATTAATATTTAAAAAGATCTCACTAATTTGAAATGCAAATAACTAGGAAAAATAGATCTATAGCTTTGTTTGAGTCCATATTTTACTATTCATATAATAGGGCACCCCTTTAGGTAGGAGGATAGCAAAGACATGCGTTGTAAGTCTTTTGAGTAAACTGATGCCTGCTCCATCATAAAGACAGGACCTGCAGTCCTCGCTGGGGTCCAGCCCTCTTTAGTCCCACCCATACCACGCCAAGTGGCCATCATTTTTGTGGTACATCAGCTTCTAAGCTGGTTTGTTGACTCTTTCTAGCAAGCTTTTGTCATTTTTACATAGCACAGTCTCAAATTCCCCTTGTGAAAAACATCTACAATTGCCCCCTGGAGCTTCTTGATGGTATTTGCCTTTCACTACTCATGTAAAATTGAATCTGCTTTCTTTCTGCCTCTTAAGAAACTAAGTAAACTCACCCAGGGACACTCAAGGGCAAATCTGTTAACACAAATAAAGGGAGTTGGCTGGATTACAGAAAGAATATCTTAGAGCAGAGAAAAATGTTTTAGACCGCATTAAGTGGATTTTTAAGAAAGGACAATGGTACCATATTCAGATCTCTTACCCATAACTTCTGCCCTAAGTGCTCTCCTGTTACAGACACAAGCATTGCTCTGAAAAACTCCTGGGTAGGGGCTGCAGCGATGGGTCCTGTCCATCCCTGTAGTCCTGGGAGACCCACCACGTTATCACAGCAACAGGATGAGGAGGTCAAAGCACCACTTTCTGTCTATGGCAAGAGCGAGATTGTCCTCATTCTACCCCTGCTCCAAGCCCCTGCTCATCTTTGCTCTGGATATGCTGAAACTTGTGATGTGATGTAATGTCAGCATCTGTGCCAGCCAGCTCTGTCACACAGGCTTCCTGCAGGGAAGGAGATAAGTAGAGGGAGGTATGTTCCAGAGCTCAGTGAGACCAGGGCTTGCAGGAAAAGTTAAGGAAACTGTTGTCCTTGACAAGGGGGCCTTTTGGTAGGAAAATAAGGTCATACTCTAAGGCAGCCGCTAGACAAGTTTTTTCAGCTCAGGGTTGTTAAATTTTTAAATAAATAGCTAATCTCTAAAAATTGGCAAAATTCATAGAAAAATTTAAGTCTTTTATTTCTCTTTTTAACAAATCAGAAGGATAATGCTGGACTGCATTTCCATAATTGTACCAGTCTGAGTAGCAACTTCCCCTGACCCTGTTACACATTCTTTCCTGTTCACCATGGTTCCCACCATTCCCTATTCATTTCTCACAGCTTCCCACTTCAGTCACTTACTTCTCCTGGTCAGATAGGCACCTGAATTTGCAACCTTCAAGATGCAAGAGCATACGTGGGAAAAATTGTGGAGTGCAATATCCTCTATTAAACATGACAATAGCTTGCCTTTCTCATGGATGCTACAGTCTTTGTTAGGGGCCAGTGTCACTGGCTATTCTAACTCCTTTGACCGTAGTGACACTCTGAAGAGCTGTTTGCATTTACCTGTATAGATCCTTGGTTGTCCACCTGCACAATCACATAAACAATACTGTTCATATTAACAATGAACTTTCACATTTTCTTAAACGAACAGCATGGGAACTTTCCCTTTTTCATTCACAAAAATTCTGTGGGATGCTTCGCTCACTGCAATAGTATGATATGACTTTAATGAAAACTGGTGTCTATAAGAAACTGTTGGCCATGGTTATTCAATCCCGGGAAATAAAACTGAAGTCTGCAATGAGAGAAGAGAGAATTCCTTTCCATCACATCACATTTCACAGTGTATTGATTTTTTTTGAACACATCATGTAATTTTCATTTACAAAAAGCTAATGTTTATTTTTAAATAACATAAGATGACATGGGAGAAGAAACTTAACTTTCAATAAAAAGTTAGGGTACAATATTATGTATACAGCAGGATCTCAATTTTGCAAAAAGTGTCATTTTATGTGCATATTAAAAGTCTGAAAAGGAATCATTCACAATGTTGTTAGTGATGATCTCTAAGTGGTGAGATACAAATAAATTTTTTTCTTTATATATTCATGGGTTATTAAATTCAGAAACAGTTATATTTTAAAATTACGTTAAAATGTCTAATTTCAGAATGAGAATAGATTGGCTTGTTTGAGCCTTCCTTTCATTGACGGCTCTATCATGTCCAGCCCCGTTAAAGTACATTATGTTTATCAGTTTTGGGTTAGTGCTATTTTATGTGAGAATGCTGTTCTGGAACCTCTTACTCATGATTATACAGTTTGAAATAGCATTCCAAAATCTTTTTACAAAAAGATATCAGTTATTGTTACGAGACTATGTTGTACATTAATAATATATGTTCAGATCAAATAATTAAATGTCCATTTATTTCTCTCTTCATAATAAAAGGAATCATACTTATTTTTATATCTCTGAGTCTGATCTGAGGCCAGCCAATTTCTCAGACAACACAACTGAGGAAATGCCAGGAAACAGGGACCGGAGCAGGTAGACAGTATGTCTGATATTTACTAGCCTGTGATGCTTTTCAGCTAAATGGTAATTCTACCTAACTCTTTTCTTTCTGGATTCTAGGATAGAGGAATGCATAAAAATGACACACACAAAATGTTGAATATAAGTCATTCACTGGTATGGAAGGTGAACCCTGTCCCTTCTATTGCTTTTGCCATGTGGTCAAGTATTTCTGACAAGAAAGTGAGAAACTGGGATGCAGATTATAATGAGAATACTGCCAAAGTGTGGATATTCTCATATGGAACATTTTTCATGTTTTGTTTTATGAGGAAAAATAGGCATTGCATTAATTACACAGTTTTCACTTGGAACTCTTATTAATAGATGTTGAATATTATTTATTAACAGGACAACCAGACATCAAAATTTTTAAAAAGTGAACATCAAATGCTAACCACATTCCTAGAAATAACTGAGTTTTATATTAATAGGCAGAGATCTCAAAAGAGAGAGTGTTCCAGAACTTTTCACTGATTTATTTATGTTACTAAGAGAAAGAACTGCATTGGATCAAAGTTAAGCTAATTACCAGAATGTATTTAGACATCCCTAAACAGAGGTTGGGATCTTTATAAACATCACTTGAATTCTTGTCTGGAGATGAAACAGGGATATACCATTTAGAATACCATGTAAATTACTCTTACCAAATCACTGAGCAAGTTTGAAATGGCTTTATAGAAAAGTTTCTCCCTCAGGCGTCACTTATGTCTTGGTGCCCATAGAGCCTGATCGGCCCTTTCGGTTCTCTCCCTGACTTCATCTTTTTCTCAGCCCCTACTTCAAAAGCAGATGATAAAGACCATTCTCCCAGGCATATTTTCTAGCTGCAACTATTAGCATTTGTTTCTCATTCTCTTTTTGCAATTACAAAAAAGTAGTACTCTTTTTTCAAAATTCTTGCATTCCTTTCAGCTGCAGAGAGGGCCACCTGCAAGCCACTCTGCTCACCCTCCATTTCCACAGAGGAAAAAAAGACAGGCATTGTGTTCTCTGCCCCATGGCTTCTCATCCTTGTATCTATTGAAGGACACCCCAGAAACATAATTGTCACATTTCAAGCAAGTGGATAGAAAGTGAGAATTAGAAATTTCCAACCTTTTATTCTAATAAAGGAGCATTCCGTTGTTCAAAAGTGTCTGGGTCTGACAAATATTTCCCCCTTTGTAGCAGAGAGGCCCAGGGTGATGCGAAGACAGACAGAGACGGACCGAAGCTGGCTTGTTCCTTCGTTAATTCAATGACCAGGAAAAGTAAACTTTCCTGACATAGTTTTGTGGTTCACTGCTTTTATTTCCCCTGTCCTCTCTGAGCATCGAACAACTTTTAACTCTACCTCAATAATTAGTCAAGCTCAGACAGCTGAAATTTAAGTCCCTCTGAGAGGTGGTAAAGACATTTTAAAGAGCTCTGACTAAAACCATTAACCTATACCACATTTTTTAGAAGCCCCTGAAATCCTTTTTTGCTTTCAAAATTCGACTTTGACTTTGAAGAAACCAGAGTAATAAATACTTAATTCTTGATACGTTAATTTTCTCAGCATAACCTGTAAATAATCCAGCCTACAAAAAAGATGAACCACTTGATCCACTTACATTGCCTGTTAAAAATGTAATTCTTAAAAACATTAGATGTTCAATATTTTCCCTAAGATGACTCTATTACTCTCAAGCAAAATGCCAGTCATTGTATTGAAAATCCTGAAAAACAGATTTGTGATCAAGACAAAAACCACGCTCTGCAACACAGACAAGCATCTGATGTTGCACTTGCCCCACAGGTGAAGGCTGGCTTCTAGTGCAATCTATCAACTATGCTTTAAGTGAACTGGTGTAACACTGCGAATTTCAAAATCAGTAACACAGCCAACTTTGGGGAGAACCTATGAAGTAATCAACCCCTGTGGATTTCACCCCTACTCCATTTTTCTTTTTCAAAAGCTCATCTCCTGGGTCTTTTTCCCTAAAACAGCACCAAGCACCCAGGACCCAGCACCCCCAGGCTCCCTGGCAATTCTTCATCTGGTTTTGTAACCCCCTGCTCCAGACCTACTGCTTCTCCCTCTCTATTGCTGCTGAACTCTCAACCTCCCCCACCTCTCTTGAAACATGCCCAAGAGTCCCAGGAACCTCCAGGTGAGTTTCTTGGTACAGATTATTAATCTAAGATGCTAATCCTAGTGCAAATTCAAGAAGAATGTCTGAGAGAACCTATTGGTCTTTAAAAGTCTCTTAGAGACAAAAATCCTAGGGCCCTTAAGAATAATGCTAAATCTACTCTGCCTGTTTTCTATAAATGGAATAACAAAGCCTGGATGACAGCATACCTGTTTATAGCAATTTACTGAATATTTTAAGCCCGCTGGTAAGACCTACTGCTCGGAAAAAAGATTCCTTTCAAAATATTACGGCTCATCGAAAATGTACCTAGTAGCCCAAGAGTTTTGATGAAGATATATAAAGAGATTAATGTTATTTTCATGCCTGCTAACACAACATTCATTCTGTACCCATGGATCAAGGAGTAGTTTCAACTTTTGAGTCTTATTGTTTAAAAAATACATTTGATAAGGCTATAGCTGCTATAGGTGGTGATTTCTTTGATCTGGGCAAAGTAAATTGAAAACCTCTGGAAAGGATTAACCGTTCTAGATGCCATTAAGCGTATTTGTGATTCAAGGGGAAAAGTCTAAATAGTAACATTAATATTTAGAAGTTGATTCCAACCCTCATGAATAACTTCGAGCGGCTGAATACTTCAATGGAGGAAGTAACTGCAGATGTGGTGGAAATAGCAAGAGAACTACAATTAGAAGTGGAGCCTGAAGATGAGACTGAATTGCTGCAATTTCATTATAAAATATCAACAAATGAGGAGTTGCTTCTTATAGATGAGTAAAGAAAGTGCTTTCCTGAGATGGAATCTACTCCTGGTGATGATGCTGTAAACATTGTTGAAAGGACAACTAAGGACTTAGAATATTGCACAAACAGTTGATAAAGCAGTGGTAGTGTTTGAGATAATTGAGTCCAATTTTGAAAGAAGTTTTACTGTGGGTAAAATGCTATCAATTGGCATCACATGCTGCAGAGAAATCTTTAATGAACAGAAGAGTCAATCAATGTGGCAAACTTCATCGCTGTCTTATTTTAAGAAATTGCCACAGTCACCCCCAACCTTCAGGAACCACCTCCCTGATCTATCAGCGGCCATCAATATTGAGGCAAGATTCTCCAGTAACAAAAATATTACAAATTGCCAAAGGCTCAGATAATCACTAGTATTTTTTAGCAGTATTTTTTAAATTAAGGTATGTGCATTTTTAAAAGACATATGCTATTGCACACTTAACAGAGTATAGTGCAGTGTAAATGTAACTTTCATTTGCACTGGGAAACCAAAAAATTTGTGTGACTCACTTTATTGCGATATTCATTTTATTTTGGTGGTCTGGGACCGAACTCGCGATATCTCTGAGGTATGCCTGTATAGGCGTAGAAAATCGAATTGAAGTTAGTAAACCTAGTATTTACCCTGACCTAAAATTATTCACTTGGAGGTCTTATTGATGCTTCTTTCCTGTCATACTTTATAAACACAATTCTCTAAACTTATTTATGCTTTTCCTTTTTCAGCTACAATAGCCGCTCTCAACTGCATTCACTCCGCATATGTGTCATGATCAGTTGTGAGATGTCACAAGAAATTTACCGGTAATAGTTTCTCTGAAGCCTGCAAAGTATTTGCTTTCCTTTTCCTAAGCAGAGGTTTCCTGGCTATAGCAACCATCTCACAGTCTCGTTACAGCTAGAATAACCCTGACAGCACCCTTGGGAGTGGTTGCATATGTGAAAGCCATCTACCATGGATGATAAGGCAGAAAAAATGTTGACAAACTCTGCTACAGCAAGGGATCTAGTAATTGAATATTAGGGAAATTATTGGATCATATATGCTAATGGACTCCTATTCAATTAAACCAAATGCCTAGAGGAGCAAGGTAGATGATCACAAGAAGGAATAGGGCATGATGTTGATTCTATGACCAGAAGAACACACCAGGTAAAAAGAGGCAGCAGCTATCCTCCTCTGATTGATTGCTATCATGAGAGAAAGCAAGCCTAGTATTGCCAGCACATCCAATTTTTCCAAAGAAAGTAGAAATGCAGATTTTTCACATGGAAGCTCTTCATTTGTAAACATGAGTGTGTATGCAAAACAAAGAACCCAATTCACAATTTGTTAAACTGTCTTTGGGACGATAGTACACGACCAGCCAGATCAGTCTGCAGACCACAGTTTGCAATCTCTGAATTAGATAAAACATTAACTAGCAAGACTCAGTTGGATGAGGTTTAGCATTCAAAGATGAGTGGGACCCAGTCCCTGGCTGCGAGGGACTGATAAGGGAGAAAAGGAAAGCACGAAAGTTAGGTAATACTAGGCAAAAAAACAAAAACAAAAACAAAAAAAAACACTGCCTTTGGAGAAGCAAAAAATACTATTTAGCTAGGAAGAGGAACAAACAGACTTGGGAGCTCGTATCTTAACATTTCTCGGCAACTTAGCTGGGCTTTGGGAAAGTCTGGCACCTGAGCTGTGTCTCAGCAGATAAGCGTTTTTCAACAGATCTACCTCCACCTGGATTCAAAGCAGATGGAAGACCTCTTAATCAGAGTCACCGTTACATCAGGAGACTTGTGGATACAGTCCCACATGCGCAGTGGTTGCAAATGGATGACATATTCACACAGAATAGGGAAAAAGACCTCTTCCTCTAGGCACTTGCAAACCCCATGACAGGATGCATGGCTTGGCCAGCAGACTGTGGCATGGATTTCATCCCCCAGCTATGCCCTCAGCCGGGCCCCCTTTTGCAGGACACAAAATGCTGGCCACATTTACCAAGCTGCCCACCTCCTTCCCAACGAAGGCATGCGTCTCCAGATGTGCTTTTTTTTTGACCCTAGTAAAATGTAAACTATGTTGAAAATTATTTTTCTGCGGTCTTCCTACCTGTCGTGTGGATGGAAATCAGGAGCCCTTGGGATGTAGAGCTATTTAAAAATAAATGTGGCATCTGTAACCATAGCAAGTGATTATATCAATTCTAAATGGACTTTGCCCTAAGAAAAATAAAAAGCCAAGCTTTGGGGTTTCATTTCATTTACCAGAACCCAAGTGAATTGAGCGTGATTGAAGTGCCTGTGTTTGGCTGGGCTCCTCTATGTAATGCTGGCTTGTTGGACTGGTTTGAGTGGACCCAGCTGTAAAACTAAGAAGCCCCTCTGGACACAATCTCTTCCCAGATGCAAAAAAAAATACCTCCTCTTTGAGAAGCTGGGGGAATAATTCTGCTCCAACAATAGGACATTCTTTCTTCTTGAAAGTTTTATTTTTTCAGGGAATAGGAACAGAGCAGGAGGTTATTCTCTGCCACAAGGCAATGCCCAGAGCAGGGACAAAGTCCTAACCTAGTTAGGAGAATGGGAATTTGATCCAGCATCCCAAAGAGAAAATTGTCCTATGTTTCTCGTTAGACACAGCACCCTTGTCTCAATGGCACATCTACTGTGTATGTGTGTGCACGTGCACACTCATGCACGTGTGTCAGTGTTGCCAGATGGGAACAAGAATCACTAAGATTCTTGGAACCTGACTTTGTTTTTATTTCAGAGGGCATCTCACTCACAGAGTTCTTTCAAAAACCCCAGTGCTAAAATATTTCACCAAGCCATATTACAACAATGTGGATTATGCTGTGTAGGAGTGTAGGAGGTGCGTACATTCTCTTCCTACACGTTGCTTTGTGGATCGTTGTGTAGCCATAACCTCTTGTAGAAATGTTACCCCTCCTTTATTTTTCTGTCAGGGTGTACTCAGCCGTTCTCCCATACAACCTTGTAAAACGGTTGTCTCCCAGTTTTATTTTAGCTCACCACTTAGTTTGAAACTCTCGCTTCCCGATTCAATTTGAAAAACTGTGAGAGTTCAGATTGAAACAAAACAAAAAAGCATTACCTCTCTGTCTGATGTTGACTTTCAAATTGGCTAGAGGGCTCCTGGGACTGAACAGAAGATATTTGGTATCTTCCTGTAAGGAGCATTTTTTCCCCTTTCTTTTTAATAGAAAATTTCTGACTGAGACAAAGAGGCCAAGAGAGTGTGTTGAAAAATCAGAACACCTCATGTGGCTATTCCAATGGAAAACCAAAAAGAAACATAAGCCTTGTACAGCACCTCAGTCCCTAGGCAGGAAACATGAACTCATGAAGTCAGGAGTGGTAATTCACCTCACTGGAGTTCTAAAATAATTAAATGGGCATTGGAAAACCTAACTCTGAATGGATTTAAGCTGTCGCTGGGGATGTACTGTCCCTTCCTTGGGAAGAAGGTGAAAATATGCATTACGATGGCAAACAAGAAAGCTTTCAATTTGATTCTGTACTTCTTTATAACATTTGCTACTTTCTGTCTGTCATATTTGAGTTTATCTTCCTTTCTCTAGCAATAAGGAAGCAATGTTATAGCTTGTTATGTTGAAGTTGTGAAGGAAGTATGTACCTAGCTGAAGAAAGCATGTCATTATTTTTCTTAATTATTTCAGAAATGTCACCTGCAATACCATCCAGTCTTTTGTAACTGTGAGGAGAAAATTGAATAACCACCCATTTCCCAAGAACCGCTTTAAAAAGTTTGCAGTCAATTTTTTCGGATGGCTGTGAAACAATTCAGTGATATGGGTAAGCTTGCAGGATGATAGGAGACCCATTACATGTAATCAGGAAAAAAGATATTATGGTGTATACAGGCAGACTGTTTCACATAGTTCAGTTAGTTTAGGTTAAGAAATGTTTTCTCTCAGGAAATGCCTTTAAACCAGGGCTACATTTTATTTAATGATGTGGAAAAATTCCACAAAATATCCTTATGAGAAATGTATTTAATTTTCTCTTTTTAAGCCAGTCAGCAAGTAAAGTGAGCTGCATATTGCTCACATTACTAACACCACCTGGCAGAGCATATTGAAATATGCCTGGTCATGCACATTCAGAGGTAATGTTAGTTGGGAGCACTTGGTATGGTTGCTTAGCACTTTCCAGAAACTGATTGACTTCAGCTGCTGAAAATTTTTGCCTCGATTTTGACATATGTTGAAATCCAGAGTAAAACCCCCTTGCCTTTTTCTGTCCCCAAGTACAAAGAAATAAACAGAAGTACATCCTGGCATCACTAAACAGGATCCTCACCTTCTTACGGCTTTAATGACTGCATTGAAGAAAGAGCATTTATGCCTTGATGTAAAAGAGCAGCTATTAATCGTGGTGTCCTCTGGGTAGGTGGGGGGGATTAAAATGTTCAGGAAATATGACTGAACTCAAAGTGTGCACCTTATTTCCTCCACTCTGGCCACTATCCTAACTCAATTTATCTTTTTCGGGGTTTAATCACAAACAGGTCACTCTCTGTTTGTGAGAGTCCTTCCCTGGGTCATTCTGTTTCTTTCTCTGACCTCTGGTGGAGGCAGGCTTGCTCCACTCTGCTCTATAAACACTGCCAGGCAATAATGACATGCTCGAAATATGTGGAATTCGGTTATGAAAACCACTGGGTTGACAGTGATAAAACAGTGTGCTAAATTATCTTCCCCCCTCTATTTATAATGTGCAAACTCTAATTTTTACTCCAAGTAAAAAGTAAACTGTAAAGATAGGCAGATTTTTGATGGAGGTAAGTATGATAGAAAAATTCTTGGTGCAAAATGAAATGTATCTGATTTATTTAAGATTTCCTCTCTTATTTAACCTTCACTCTTGCTTCCAGCTCAAGGATACTGCTTGAACACTACAAAGAGCAAGTGTGGTTTTCAGAAGTCAGATACACAAAGGAAGATTGTATGGGGAGGGCTGCTTAGGCATTTTAATTCTATTAAAGCAGTCACAGGATATTGTGTCTTTATAGAATCAATTTCTACAAATTTTAAATATATACACTGAGCCTAAAGTCCCTACATGATCAGCAAATTAATAGAAAATCAACATACTAAGGTTATGAGCACAATAAAATGGTAGTCCTACTAGTCCTTGCCCCTGGTAAAGACGATGATTGTGTTTACCCCATCCCCTATGGTTAAATGTTGAGAGTTTTTGATGCGATAATAGCCTTTAAGGAGGATGTCAGCTATGAGTTGAAAATGAAGCATCATTGTTATGTGGAAAGAGTTTTTGCCCTCCAGACTGCTGATTGACACTAGGCCATGGATAAACTTTGGGGTATGTGACTTGTGCAGCAGTTGCTTGAAGCCGAGTGCCTGACCTTATCTTAATCCAATGGGAACAAAAAGGAACCAGTGTCCTGCAACACAGTATATCCTCTCTTCGACCTGGAGACAGATGTTATCTCGTGCTGAGCAGAGGTTATTTTACACACAGCTTTCAGTTCCTGGGAAATACACTGGTCTTCCTGACTGAGGGCCAGAAGCATCTCTTAAAGAAAAATATTACAAGACAAAGATCTCCCATGAATGGTCAAATATTTGGTCTCCCTCACCAGGTTTCTTGTTTAATTATTGCCAATAGCTGATAATTCCAAAATAAATTGGCCATGGGCTCCATATAATGCAATAATCAATGGGTATGCATTCCAAGGTGACATTACTGAGTAAGGGAAATACTCTTTTGTAGATAATTAATATGCTATTGCTTTTGATAGCTTCAGATTACCTATAAGAGAGATTTATAGAATAATGTTTTATGCTGATGGGAAAAATATAATTAATGATCATAAAATATATACTTGTTATTTTTCTATTATAATATTTGACCCTCTATTCCATACATTAGCTCTATACAGGATAAAAATATTAATTCATATATTTTGCTCATTTTCCTAATTAATTTCATACAGTGTCCCTTTTTTCTCCTTAGGACAATTAGGTAAAAATGTCTAGTTACTCAGATTTCATTGAGGGTTTGAATAGCTCAGTAAAGGCTCTAATAATTTTTCTCTGTTGCAGAATAGCATAATGCAAGACTGTTCAATTTCATACCATGTATTGGACCTTCCATTTTTTTTTTTTTTTTTTGAGACAGAGTCTTGCTCTGTTACCCAGGCTGGAGTGCGGCAGCTTGATCTTGGCTCATTGCCACCTCTGCCTCCTGGATTCAAGCGATTCTTCAGCCTCCTGAGTAGCTGGGAGTACAGGTGCCCGCACCACGCCTGGCTAATTTTTGTATTTTTAATAGAGATGGGGTTTCACCATATTGGCCAGGCTAGTCTTGAGCTCCTGACCTTGTGGTCCACCCTCCTCGGCCTCCCAAAGTGTTGGGATTACAGGCATGAGCCACTGCGCCCGGCCTGGACCTTCCATCTTACAGTGTCTGTTTGGAGTCCCAGCCAAGAGTGGTTGCCTTAACTCTTACTATGCATAGTTGTCCTAGATCTTTTTGAGTAAAATCACCACAATTAATTATACTCTTTTAGGTAAATATTTCAGGAAACATTTTAATATTGGTATCTTGCAGTTATTTATTTCAACCAACTTTCCTGACTATAGACACGATGTATATGCATGATAGGAAATTTAGAAAAAAAACAGAAAAACATAAATTACTTTCGGAAAGTAATGTTAGTTATTTTCTCCCCATTTTATTGTCCTTCCCCCAAAACAATTTAAATTGAATATTGATTTTATTTTTCAATTGAGAATATATCAAGATTATAACTGCATATTGATTCAATCAGTCTTTGAAGCAAGTGTTTTAGAATTCAAGAGGCGCAGAGGTTTTTAATTTCTTGCATCTCCTGAGGACAGAACACCTTTCTAATTTCCCAAAATAATTTGTCTGAACTAATAGATGATGGGACCCAATTCTCTAACCTTTATTTAAGGAAAAATTGCCAGTGGAGCCAGATCTTAAGAACGTGGCAGTGAGTCTGTATTTCACATCCTGACCAGTCTGATGGCCATTCACATGTGAGTCCTTCCGGGATCTTACGATGCATACCATCTGGCTTTGGAGGTTTGAAACACTTACATGTCTTCAGTGCTGTGTAACGACTTCCTGGAAGACTTTATTCTCCATCAACGTTGGACTAGAAATGATTGCAGGAGAAATGTTTGTTTTACTTTAAACTTCTTTTGTTGAAACTGCATCTCTTAAATTCTCCGCTTGGTGTCAAATTCTTTGTGAAATCTATCTTTGGCAACAGAGTTTTTCATCCAGCTTCTGAACTACCATATGTAGTTTTCAACAATTTATTTTGTGTACCCTCTGTTTATCTACCCCATCCCATCTGAATTTAATTTGGTAGTTCAGTGGCTATAATTATGTCCAGGTAGATTTTCATTTGCTACAAGCTATTTTATTGTAAAGAATTTCTGTTTTCTCTCTGAAGAAGTCATTTCTCGGCTTCATCACACAGGGATTGCTCTTTCTTGCCCTTGTGCTTTACTTTTCAAAAGTGTAGTGACCTTTAGTGCCTTTAACTCATAGGCTTATACAACCTCCAGGCTGATTCTAGGCTGCTGGGGCTTTTTGTGTTTGTTTGTTTGTCTCTCCTCTGTATGAAATTTGTCCACTGGGTTGCTGCTGCTGCTCACCATGTCGAGAATGATAAAATTGTAGACTCTCACTCAGTGTTGAACGGCTTTGCTAAGGTTCATCTAACTTAGTACTGCTTAACCTTTTGTATTTTATGTCCAACCAACATGACTAAATTGTAAACTTATTGAAGGCAGGGGATATGGCTTATTAATGTTAATCTAAACATCCCCAGTGTCTAGCACAGTGTCTGACATATATGAAGTACTCAGTAAGTATTGGATCAAAGACGATTGAGCATCCCTGGACCTCACTGTGATTTAGAACGCTTACTTTTTCTCAAGGCTGACTCTGACTTTTATTAGTTTACATAAAATATGTATCATCTATGGACAGGTTTAAGGATATTAAAATTGCAGAAGTCCTTTTGCGAGTGAGTTTTGGTGTTTTTGCTAAAACAAAAGTATCTCTAGAACATAAAAGTAGTCATGATACTGTTGCCATTATAAATAAAGATGGCAGAGAATAAATATATAATTGTTCTGACATCCTGTGTCTACCTGTACTGCTCCTCCAGCCCATGGGTGGCATGCAGCCTACCAGCTGAAAACCATCAGTCTGGTGCCATCAGCGAGCTAGTCCTGCTTCCTCTCACCAGGACTTCCGGCCGGGTGTCTCCAGGCATCTGCTGGGACAGCTTCTCAAAGGGTACAGACCATCAATCAAGGCTGTCCTTCCATCACCAGCTCTATCAATAACAATAATAATAACAACTACAGCTGCTGGGATTTATTGTGTGCTTAGCACATGCCAGATGATGTTCTAACCATTTTAAAATGTCTAGTTCATTTAATCTTATGATACAATTAGAAGATACTACTCTTAATGCCATTTTTCTGATTAGAAAACTGAAGAACCAAGAAGGTAAATAATTTGTTTAAGATCAAACAGGACTGGGATTCAAACCCAAGCAGCCTTATTTTAAACCTTATGCTCTTATTCCTTATACTGTTTTACTTTCTGGAAAATTCCTTCTTATATTGCTTGCTCTGAAATCTACTTCTTGTAACATCCACCCAGAGAGCCTACTGTATATCCACAGAAGTGTAATTCTTTTTCACATGACAGACTCTTAAATATTCAATGATGAATATCACATCTCCCTGAATTGCCTCTTCCCACGGTTCAGTATCACAGATGGCGTGAGATTGGGCCTTTTGATCCTCTGAGTTACTCTACCCTACTTTGTAAATGTCTTTATCATAAACTGAACCTAGTTTGACAGAGGAATGGGATGGACTATAGGAGTCTCATATTTTAGTGATGATGTTTCTCTTTGTATATCCTGAAACTAGATAACTTCATCTCTCTGCTGGCTCGGTTTGAGTTGAATGAATGCCTTTCACAGCTCTGAAGTATCTTGCAAGTAAATTTTAGTTTGGTCCTGTCTCTACTGTTGCTTGTAAGTCTCCCTATTTAAACTTTCTTAGCTGGTGTAAACACCTTTTTGCATTATGATCTGCCATCAGCAAACTAAGTAACCTTCTTACATGCCCTTTTTCGTGAGGCCCCACAGTTCATACTATGTCCTCCTCGCTGTAGACTAGTTTGATCCTCACTCATCCCTTCTGCGTTCCTCTAGTGCACACAGGGAAAGCCCAGCTCCTCCCTGCATCAAACTCAGAGAGACTTCAGGGCACTCATTTGGCATTCACCTTGTAGACATGTTAATTATAATATTCCCATGCCATGTGATATGAAAAACATCCACAAGACCCCCCACAATCCCAAGATTTGGGGAAAAGGAGGAGAATAAAAAGGAGCTCCTTCTTATAAAGTGATAGAAACCTGTTACTCATTTTATAGGAGATGTCAGGGTGTCACTGGGGTCACCACAGACCAGGAACTGTGTGGAAAATAATACGTCATCCTCTCCTTTTGCTTATTTTATTGATCAGTAATAGTAATGCTGGCTTATAAGGAAATTAAAATGCTGAATTGATGTAAATGTACTTTAAAATGTACAAAACATTCAACAACTATTATATTAGATACATCTTATCCAGCTATCGGTCCCTATGAGGCAGCCAAGGATGCAGAGAATAGCACAGCAGTCGTTTCCTGTATGTCACCAGGGTGTGTGAACAGAGGAGTCCTTGAGATGCAGCATGAGCATGAGCCTATTTTATTGAAGAGACCTCAGCCTCAAAAATTCTCCAAGACTTCTGTAAATTGAAGTTTAATTAAGAAGGTTCTATGTACCAAAGAAGTGAGAGGATGTAAACTATATTGTGGGAACTGTGCCTTATCCACAGTGTAACTAGCACCTTCTGGTAAAAATGGCCTGCCCTGAGAAACTGACTCTGGGCATTGTACAGCACCCCTTCTTCCCAGCACCCTCAGTGGTTCTCAAAGTGTGGGCCCCAGACCCACAGCACTGACATCATCTGGGATCTCATTAGAAATTCTAATTTTCAGGCCCTACCCAGATTTACCCAGTTCAGTCTCTCATCTGTCCACCTATTATGCCAGAAACTCTGAGGTGGGACCCAGCAATATGTGGTTTAACAAGCCTTGCAGGTGATTCTGGTGCAGAACTAGTGGCTTACATCAGGGAGAATTATAGAGGCTGCCCTTCCACAACCCCATGACTATATTTCAACGGTTGCATATTGAGTGAAAATGCTACACAACATTCCCCAACCTAGTGTCAAAAAGGCATAGCCTGAACTTGCCTGAACACTCCTAGAGCTTCTAGCCTCTTATGTTGTTTTTTCTTTCTTTCTTTTGTCTCCCTTACTTCTGTCTCCCTTGTTTGCCTGGACAACTCCTACTTGCCCTATATAGTCCTGTTCAAGTACCATTTTCCTTGTGAAAACTTTCCTGACACCAACATCCCTGACAAAGTTATTTACACCCTCTGTACAAATTTTATTCTTTGTATTTTTCAGAACTATAGACATTGCTCTAAGTTGTTTATCAAAGGCCTCTTTGGGTTTCTCTTCTTTCTCAGTCAACCCCCAATTTGTTGGTAACCTCAGGGCTGTCTCACTTGTGTTCTCTTCCTGGATGATCTCATCCATTAGCATGGTTTCAACTACAATCTTTTAGCTGATACTTCTAAAATCCATATGTCTAACTTCTATGATTTGAATGTATTTTCCCCCTTCAAAATTCATGTGTTGAAACTTAATCCCCAATGCAACAGTGTTGGGAGGCAGGACCTTTTGGGAGGTGTTTAGGTCATGAGAGCTCTGCTAATTCCCTGTAATAATTCTATAAAAGAGCTTGCAGGAGTTATTTGTCTCTCTTCTGCTCTTCTAATATGTGAGGACATGGCATTCCTGTCTTTTGGAGGACACAGCACTCAAGGCACCATTTTGAAAGCAGAGAAACTGGGCCCCATCCTGCCAGCACCTTGATCTTGGGCTTCTCCACTTCCAGAACTGTGAGAGAATACATTTCCTTCTTTATAAATTGCCTAGTCTTAGGTAGTCCATTATAGCAGCACAAAATGGACTATGACACCAACCTAGACCTCCTCTCTGAGTTCTAGACCCATATTGCTAATGCCACCTGTACCTCTTCACCTCAGTGAATTACAATGAACTTCATATTCAACATGTCTAATACAGAATGAAACATCTTATCTCACCCTTCCCTCTCCCAGTCTCTCATTTGCTGCTTCTCCTCTATGCCCTCTCAGAAGTGGTCACTGCCATTTACTCAGTCAACATGGGGAAACCTGGAAACCATCCTGGACTCCTTCCTCACCATCTTCCCCAATATCTAACCATCACCAACCAATGGCGATTCTATAGATCTTAACCTGTTAAGTCTCTCATGCAGACGACTGAAATCTTTTCTTACTGGTTTTCAAGCCTGAAGTTAGTTCCTATACTCATGCCTACAATTCACCCTGTATACTTCAGGCACTCTGGAGTGTAAATCTGATGATAGCATACCCTGCTGAAAACCTTCATAGTCCCCATTCTATACTCTGCGATAGGACCAAACTCACTCATCAGGGTTTTGGCTACCCATTTAACCTTAACTTCTTTTTCTAGCATTTTGTTGTAAAATGCTCAAACACACAGAAAAGTTGAAAGAACTTTACAGCGAACACCTACAGACACTTTATTTAGATAATGCAATTAAAAATTTCCTATATGTGCTTTATCACGCAACAATCCCCTTTCCATCCCTTTATCCATCCATCGATCTAGTTTATCTTTTGATGTATTTCAAAACCACTTTTAAACATCAGTACACTTCTCCCCAAACATGTCAGCGTGCATATTATTTACCAGGGTTCAATATTTGTTTACAGGGTTGTTTTTATTTGAGGTAAAAGTTACTTATAATGAAATGCAGAAATCTTAAGTAAACATTGGCTGAGCTTTGACAAATATATACATTTGTGTGACTCAAACCCCTATCCAGATACAGATCGTCACTAACACTCCAGAGAAGTTTCCTTATACCCCTTTCCAATCAATTGCTGTCCCCTTTAGCCAGCCACTATTCTGACATTTTCACCATAAATTAGTTTGGCCTGTCTTAGAACCACTCTAAGTGGAATCTGTGTGTAAGGATTCCTTCACTCAACATTATGTTTTCGTGTTTCATCAGTGCTCCTGTAATTGGCAGGTTTTTTCCCTTTTATTGCTGAGTAATATTCCATTATATGAATAGAGCACAGTTTATTTTTATGTTATTAATAGATTCTTTCTGGTTTTTAGGTATTATGAATAAAGCTGTTATGAACATGATTGTACAAGGTTTTGTGAGCACATACTGCAATTTCTCCTTGGGTAAATAGCTGGGAGTAGCGTTTTTCAGTCATAAAGTAGCTTGCACATCCTCCAGGTTGTACCATTTCTTTTGCCTCTACCAATAATGTTGGCGACTTCTAATCACTCCATATTCTTGCCAATTTTGGGTGCTTCCAAGTCTTTTTCATTTTAGCCTTCCTATGGATACATATTGCTATTTCACTATGGTTTTAATTTTTATTTCCCAGATGACTAATGATGTTAAGCATCTTTTCATGTAGTTATTGGCCATACATACATCTACTTTTGTAAAGTGTCTGTTTAAATTTTTGCCTCCTTTATTGATGGAATTATTTGACTTTATATTACTGAGTTGTAGAAGTTCTTTATATTCTGGATATGAGTCTTTTGTCATGTGTATGCTTTGCAAATAGTTTCTCCCAGTCTGCAGTTTGCCTATTTATCTTGTCAGCACTGTCTTTTGATGAGAGAAGCATTCATTTGATGCAGTCTAATTTATCAATGTTTTTCTTTGATGGTTACTGCTTCTTTGTTGTACCTAAATGAAACTTAGCTTATCCCCAAACCATAAAGATATTCTCTTGTGTTTTTTTTTTTCCTGAAAGCCTATGGTTTTAGCTTTTTTGTTTTGGTCTATTATTCATACTAAATTAATTTATGTGTATAATGTAAGGTAGGAGTGTTAGTCTGCTCTCATGCTGCTATAAAGGACTGCCCAAGATGGGGTAATTTATAAAGGAAAGAGGTTTAGTTGACTTACAGTTCCACATGGCTTGGGAGGCCTCAGGAAACTTACAATCATGGCAGAAGGGGAAGCAAATACACCCTTCTTCACATGATAGCAGGAAGGTGATGGCAGGAAGGGAAAGTGCTGAGCAAAAAAGGTGAAAAACCCCTTATGAAACCATCAGATCTCATGAAAACTCACTTACTCACTGTAATGAGAACAGCAGCATGGTGGTAACCACTCCCATGATTCAATTACCTCTCACCAGGTCCCTTCTATGACATGTGGGGATTATGGGAACTACAAATCAAGATGAGATTTGTGTGGGGACACAAAGCCTAACCATATCATTTTGCTCCTGGCTCCTCCCAAATATCATGTCCTCACATTTTAAAACACAAGCATGCCCTTCCAACAATCCCCCAAAGTCTTAACTCATTCCAACATTAACTCAAAAGTCCAAATCAAAAGTTTCATCTGAGACAAGGCAAGTTTCTTCTATGAACCTGTAAAATCAAAAGCAAGTTAGTTACTTCCTAGAGACTATGGCGCCACAGTCATTGGGTAAATAGACCTGTTCCAAATGGTAGAAATTGGCCAAAAGAAAGGGGCCCCATGCAAGTCTGAAATCTAGCAGGGCAGTCAAACCTCAGAGCTCCAAAATTATCTCCTTTGAGTGCATTTCTCACATTCAGGTCACACTGATGCAAGAGGTGGGCTTCCATGGCCTTGGGCAGCTCTACCCCTAGTTTTGCATGGTACAGTCCCCCTCCAAGCTTCCTTCGCAGGCTAGCATTGAGTGTTGAGTGTCTGAGACTTTTCTAGGTGCATGGGGCAAGCTCTCAATGGATTTACCATTCTGAGGTCTGGAGAACAGTGGCTGTCTTCTCACAGCTCAGCTCTACCAGGCAGTGGCCCTGTGGGGACTCTGTGTAGGAGCTCCAGTCCCACATTTCCCTTCTGCACTGCCCTAGCAGAGGTTCTGCATGAGGGCTCTGCCTCTGCAGCAAACTTCTGCCTAGACATCCAGGCATTTCCATACATCCTCTGCAGTCTAGGTGGAGGTTCCCAAACTTCAATTCTTGACTTCTGTGCACCCACAGGCTCAATGCCACATGGAAGCTGCCAAAGCTTGGGGCTTGCTCCCTCTGAAGTCTCAGCCTGAGCTGTATCTTGGCCCCTTTTAGCCATGGTTGGAGTGGCTAGCATACAGGGCACCAAGTCCCTAGGCTGCACACAGTAGTAGGGCTCTGGGCCCAGTCCAGGAAACCACTTTTTTTCTCCTAGGCTTCCAGGCCTGTGATGGGAGGGGCTGCTGTGAAGTTCTCTGACATACTCTGGAAACATTTTCCCCATTGTGTTGATGATTAACATTTAACTCCTCATTTACTTGTGCAAATTTCTGCAGCAGGCTTGAATTTCTCCCTGGAAAGTGGATTTTTCTTTTCTATTTCATTGTCAGGCTGCAAATTTTCCAAACATTTGTGCTCTGCTTCCTCTTGAATGCTTTGCTGCTTAGAAATTTCTTCTACCAGATACCCTAAATCATCTCTCTCAAGTTCAAAGTTCCACAGATCTCTAGAGCAGGGGCAAAATGCTGCCAGTCTCTTTTCTAAAACATAGCAAGAATCACTTTATTCTAGTTCCCAACAGGTTCTTCATCTCTATCTGAGACCACGTCAGCCTGGACTTCATTGTCCAAATCACTATCAGCATTTTGGTCAAAGCCATTCAACAAGTCTCTAGGAAGTTCCAAATTGTCCTGTGTATTCCTGTCCTCTGAGCCCTCCAACTCTCTAGGAAGTTCCAAACTTTACCACTTTTTCTGTCTTCTTCTGATCGCTTCACACTGTTCCAACCTCTGCCTGGTACCTTTTTGGTTATCTTTATAGCATCACCCTACCCTCAGTACCGATTCACTGTTTTAGTTCATTCTCAAACTACTATAAAGGATTGCCTGAGTTTGGTAATTTATAAAGGAAAGAGGTTTAATTGACTCACAGTTCTATGTGGCTGGGGAGGGCTCAAGAAACTTGTAATCATGGTGGAAGGGGAAGCAAACTTTTTACTTGTCTTTGCAGAAAATTATTCATTGCAAAATTAAAAGGTTGTATACCTTTTGTCAGAGTAAAAAAATGATCCTTTTAGCCAAGAATTAAGAACACATTTCAAATGTGCCATTTAAAAATAATAAAACACAATCATCTTCATATACTTCTCAAAATTCCTTTTTCACATGGTGGCAGGAAGGAGATGTCAGGAAGGAGAAATGCTGAGCAAAAGGGGGGAAAGCCCTTTATAAAACCACCAGATCTCATGAGAACTCACTCACTGTCACAAGGACAGCAGCATGGGGGTAACCACCCTCATGGTTCAATTACCTCCCACCAGGTTCCTCCCATGACATGTGGGGATTATGGGAACTACAATTCAAGATGATATTTGGGTGGGGACACAGTCAAACCACATCAGTAGGGGTCACAGGTCACTTTTTTATGTGAATATTCAATTTATTAATATTTAATGTATGCAATAAGAATTTTCTTTTCCTATTGGATTGCTTTGGTACCTTTGTCAAAAGTCAGATGACCAGGTAAGTTTGGGTCTATTCTGCTGCTCTTAGTTCTGTTCCATTGTTCTGTCATCTTTATGCCAGTGCCACACTGTCTTGATTACTGTAACGTCATAGAATATTGAAATCAGGTAGTGTAAGTCTTCTAAGCTTGATTTTCTTTTTCAAGATTGTTTGACTGTGCAAGGTCTTTTGCCCTTTCATATAAATGTTAGAGTCAGCTCACCAGTTTCAAACAAAAAGCCTCCTATCAAGCCTCAATTTTTGGTGTGTCACACTCCATCTCCACTGTCTCTGCAAAATAGAGAGAGTGAATAAACTGTTCTTTTTAATAAACTCTTAGCCATATAGGGTTTTAGCCAAGCGCAGAATTTATTTTTAAATGGCTCATTTGAAATGTGTTCTTAATTCTTGGCTAAAACAATCATTTTTTTACTCTGACAAAAGGTATACAACCTTTTAATGTTGCAGTGAATAATTTTCTGCAAAGACAAGTAAAAAAAATGCACCTAAATGCTTCACTATAAAATATTTTGTCCTCAGAAGGAGTGAGAAGATTTTCTCATTTTATCATCAGACAATTGTTTCCTCTATTGAGTTGCTTTTTACAAAAAATATAGTTGCAGAGTCTACCTGATGTTTTTTCTTCTTTGTTCTCTTCCTCCTCCTCTACATCACCTTCACCCTCAGAATTATCAACACTGTAGCTGACATTTATTGAGCACTTATTCTATTCCCCTGATCCTATGCTAAGGACTTTATTTTATGTCATCAAAATCCTCATATCCCCATGTGATTGGCCTTGTTATTGTCCTCACTTTGCAGATGAAGAAATTAAACTTAGTATTGAAGGACTTTCCCACAGTCCAATAGAGAGGAAGTGGTGGTGCTGGGGCTTAAACCCAAGTCTTTCTTCCTCCAAACATTGATGTTTTAAACTTCTTCTATAAAAGAATGCTATACTGAATCTAATGCAATAGTACTTCCTTTGTCCATTCTAGGATCATTTAAAACTTTATCATTGCACATCCTGAAATCATCTTCATATACTTCTCAAAATTCTGCAATTATGCAGTTCTGAACACATCTGGAAAACAAAGTTGGTTCACTGGGTTTTTGTATTACATGTGGTTTTATAGCCAAAGTAATTTAACCTTCTCTTTTTCTCTTCACAGTGGTTAACTATTTTCATAGTGTCTCAGGATTTCTTTATACACAATGCATGTCTTATTCAAGTCCTAAGATACCTTTATGTATAACTCAAAGTAAAGATTGTCCTGCCCCACTGATTTCTATCATCCAAACATGTTGCTGAAATTCCAATTATGATGGCTCTTTCTGATTTAGCCATATAAATTCAACCCTATGGTTTGGATTTTTAAATCTCGCTATTAGCATAGGGAAAGTTATTAATATATTTTACATTAAGCTATATCTAACACTTGGTACTGAACTTGTTGTTTTGCTAGGAATAGAGCATATGCCTCATTATCCTTGCTCCTGGGAATACAAACTTTTCTTTAAAAAGGATACACACATGTGTGTGCACACGCGCGCACACACACACACACATAAACTCTGATACAACTACATAGGTAACTTTAGCATCCTGCACTTTTAAACCGACTCTAAAAAAGGGAATTGAAACCTTACCAGGTGCCTATGTTGAAATACAATAACTACTGCCAAGATCAGAATGATGATTTCTTTATTTGATATAAACAGAGAAGAGTAAAGGATTCAGACCCTGAGATCCTTGAGAAAATGGGTTTTTTGTTTTTGTTTTTGTTTTTGTTTTTGTTTCTGAAGGTAAATGGTAGAAGAAAGAGGCAATGACCCAGAGGAAAATACACTCTGTATTAACCACTGGCTATAAACAGACCCTCTATCACAAGTTCATCAGGTGGTGAGAAATACATTATAGCTCAAATTAAACACGAATATATTAGTCAATACAAATATTGTCTTGAAGATGTGAAATTAAATACCAGGATTTTCTTGCCTGTATCAATTCATTTTACTAAACAGACACCATATTTGTGAGCTTGATAGCTTTGGTTAGAAGCATAATGAAAAAAAGTTAGTATATTCTCAGTTTAATTTGATAAAGATCACATAATAATGGTGACAGGTGGAGCTACGTGGGGGTGGAGGCAAATTGGTCTTCTGTCCCAGATGTCAAAGACATGCTGCAGACATCAGGGAAATGTCTCATGGTTGGGAAAGGTAAGGGAACTCAGCAGGCTGGTCTTTGATACCTAGGGCTTTCATTTTTAATTAAAGAATGTAACTCTGGTGAAAAGTCATCATATCATCCTATTTTATAGGAGGCTTGGATGACTCCTCTGTGAAGGAAATAATGATTGGGAAAATGCCTAACATAGTGCCTGGAAGGTGCTACATGTCTAATAAAATAATAAAAGTTGACGTTTATCGAGTATCATCTCTGTGACTACTCACATCTCTATTATCGCCAGTTTGCAGGGGAGAAAACTCATTCTTAGAGCAGTTTAAAATCTTTCCAGGGTCACAAAGCTAGGATGTGATGATCTGGAGAAGCGACCAAACTGTCTGGTTTCAAACTGTGCATCTATCCACTCACAATGCCATATTCTCAGAACCTTCCTTTCTTCTTTGGGTGTAGATTAGATTACTGACTTACGTTTTCTGAAAAAGCTCTCTCAATACTATGTGATAGAATGAATCACTTCTTTCCCTACATATAGGATCTCATTGGAATAGATAAAAACCTTGAATAAGCCTCATCTACAGCATCTTTTCTTCCGTACAGGCTACAACCCTGACCCCCAGTGCAGAAAGGTGTCCTTTTCCCTTCATTGACAACCTGTTATCATACACCTCAATTTTACCCACTTTAGAGTCTGTAGACTTTTCCTAATGCCTTTTTGGATTTTTTTGTTGCAATAGCCCAAAAGCATTTGTCCTGCTTTAGGTAGGAACATGAAACAGCTGCTCACTGTCACTCGTATAATAGTTTTTTTAAGATACTCAGAAACTAATTGCTAATATTTTCTGCCCCTGCATCTTCTTTTCTAAGTCAGATAATTCCAGTTCCAGCTCCTCTTCCTCATCCCTCTTTTAAATTACTTCCACAAAGGGCCTATTTCTGAAAGTGCTAATCATTCCAATTCCCATCCTCCAGATTTTTCAACATCTGAATATTCAGTGGGTGTCATGAACGCATCACCATAGAGTACTGAAATTATGGCATCTGGGAAAAATTTTAAACAGGCCCACAGGAATATTTTCTGTTGTTTTACAAATTATAGGCAAAAACCTAAAGAAAATTATAGTTTTCCCAATTCTCAGATGGTATTTTGTCTAATCTAATGCAAGACAAAAAGTGGAGTAGTTTATATTGTTTATCTTGTATTGGAAAGATGTAGTTATTTTGGAAAAATATTACACTCTCTAAATTTAGTAATTATTCACACTTGTGTATTTGAATATATAGCATAAGGTCATGCCATTGGACTAGGAATTTAGAAGAAAGAAGTCACACTCATTTAAAGGAATGTGGCAAAGCTTTGAAGAAAGGTAACATTTGTGAGGGATATTAAAGAATAAGTACTATTGTGACATAAACAACTTGGAAGGAAGGAAATTCTAAATGAAAAAGTAGCATAATCCAATACTTGAAGAAATGAAAACCACTTGGAGAAGAGGAAATTGTTCCTTTTTGTGTCATTCACTGGTTGGTGTGTCAACAAACAAAAACAAAACCAAAACCCATTAAACAGTAAATAGTAAGGCTGGAAATAAATATTGGAGTTAGAATATTTAAGATTTTTCAGCAAAGGTTGAATTTTCATTAGGAAAGTAATTCCAGCAATAGAGTATACAATAGACAAAGAAACTAGCAGTAGGGAGGTCAGTTTTAAAATTCATGAAACTATAATCACGGGGATTGAAATACATTGAGTACTTATCACATGCCCAGGGGAGAGTCAGGAATATACATTTTAACATAAAAAGCACAGGGTTCCAAAAGGATGAAAAAATAATAAAAGGTCTTGGGATCTGTGATTAGATCATTGACTGGCATTGAAGAAAGTTTATTAGAAGAATGGAGGAAAGTGAGCAGAGGTGGATCAACAGAAGTGGGACGTGGGAAAAGGACATGATGGTCATGGCATGTTTTCTTGTTGGTTGGTTTTGGGGATATGAGACTTATATAGCTAATGCGGAGAGACAGATTAAAGAGAAAAATTAATGGCAGCCCCAAGTGGGATAAGAAAAAATGACAAAGATGGAGGCATGGTCTTGGAGGAAAGAGTAACAGAGTCAAATTACAGAGAGATTTTTGAGGTAGAGAGGGGGAAAGTACAGGGATATCATATTGTCTGACAATTCTTTTAGTCCAGTGGATGTAGAATCGTTTATGGGGGGTGAGGGGAACAAATGGTGCCTGAACTTATAGGAGTGAAGAAGATTTGGCATAATCTTCATGCAGAGCAATAAAGCGTTAAGAAATCAATCGCCAAGCAGCAGTGAATGCCCAACCAGGAAGGGTAAATAGCATGGATGTGTAATAAGCATCTGCAGGATGTTTGATGTAATGACAGCAAAACATCTGATAAATTCTTCATTTGCCTTGATGATAATTTCGTCTTTCAGATGTAAAGGAATGGGCCAGGGAATTAGTAATCTGTTCTTAATTCTGATCAACAAGAAGGGGAAAATGTTGCCAATAATGGGACTGTGATCATTTTACCTGAATGTGTGTAATACAGATAATCTGGATGTTAGAAAAGTCAGTGCTGGAAAGTTCTGTGAGCTCCACAACATACACACACAAGAAGGCAAGGGGGGCCATAACCATGGTAAATATGAAAGAGAAGCAAAAATCTATGTAAAAAGTAACACGAAGACCCAGCTAAGAATAAATTTGGGCAGACATGACAACAGGAGCATAAAGGAAAATAATTTGAGGAAATTGACAGTATATCTCTTATATCAGTGATATGATGTGGTCAATGTGAACTTCGACCGCATACCTAAAAGGAGTGTGTACAAAAAAGAAGAGCCATCTTATTAGATTGAGTTTCGGTTGCCATGTCTAAGAAGATGTTAAATGTGACGTTTCTGCTTCTCAGATTTTTGCAACAGACCCCAAAGGCCATGAATATTACAAGAGGTATCAAGTCCTTCCTCATCCCAAATGGAAATGCTAGATAACTTTTGTGGAACAGTTAATGGACAGTAAATCCAGTTTTGTTTGCATGGGCCTATTACTCACTTCAATGGGAGAGAAAAAAAGAGGAACATTCTCCACTCCTTAAATCAAGAGAGGGAGGCTTAGAACTCCCTGAGAACTTTGTTCTTATCTCCTGGAGTTTGGAGCAGAGACACTTAACACCTGCCTCATCCCAGAAGTGTAAGATGGACAACTGGGGTCAGAGACCTCTGAGAAGTACAGCAGAGAGGAAAGGATAATGTTGGGAGGAAACTGGGAAAAAGCTGTCATGTCCTGCAGTTCACCTGTGGGCTCAGCTCACAGGAAAACACAGGCCTAGAGGTGCAGTGTGCCCCCAAACCCAGGCCTTGTAAGTGACCAGCCAGAGGATAAACCACTATCTAGATCAATGCTTCTCAAACTTTAGTCTACATTTGAATTACCCTGGGAACTTGTTTAAATAAGTTTCCTGAGCCACACCTCCTAGAGATTCTGATTCCTTAGGACTGAGGTAGGACCCAAAAATGTATATTTCTAACAAACTCCTAGGTGATAATAATTGTGTAATTTATGGACCATACTTTCAGAAGAACTGGTTTAGATGTCATCAGAAAAGCACCTCAAAGCACATATAATGGTGTCATGTAAAAGGGAGAATCAGCTTTGTGTATAAATTATACCTCGAAGGCACATTTAACCATGTTGGCCACATTCCCATAGTCTCGTCTTCCTCAGCCCAGCACTAAATGGTGGGAAACAGCATCCAGTGAGAAAAGGAAAAAAGCTATGACACAATAAATATGCAATCATATTCTGTCCCCCAACTCCAGGCTTCTGAGACTGGGTCAGATCTTGGCAGGAGAGGATAAGCCCTAAACTGGACATATATTTGGAATTTTGAGCAAACTGGGATGGACCAAACTGGAGTTACAGTGTTATTAGTTGTTAAATGTCCAAAAGGACTACTCTTATTTCCCACATTAGAAAAGCTGCGGAGTCTGTTTCAAACTTTGGACAAAGGTAGAAACAGAACTGTTTTGAAAACAATGGATAAACTGATAACGTTGATTAATCAGCTTATTGAATCAACCAATTGCAAATATCTTAAGGATGGTATTTTTCAGGCTCTTGGCAGGTCCAAAGAAGTGTAGCCAGTATGATAACACACTGAAAGCCTCAGCAGAGAAGCACCCATGCCAATAAATAAGGAGCTCCAGCCTGCAGAAAATCTAGGAGACATAATGACACACTTAAAGTACTAAAGGGTTTTATTGTCAACAAAGGATTAGCCTTCTGTGTGGCTGCAGAGGCTGCAATTAGCTTAAGTTAGTGGAAGTTAAGGGAGGGGTCTGCTTGGAGTCAATATAAGAAGACAACAGCTAAAGGCATATTTTTAACACCTGGTGATGGCCACTTGCCTTGAATGGTGAAGAGAGCTTTAAACATGGCAGAGGGCACGTTTTGGTTGCCATCTAAGAGCACATTAGTTTCTACAGCAATGTTTTGCAACTTGGAGGCAGGTATACATATAGTGAGAGGTGGGTTTCCCAGGCTGGAGTCATCAGGACCTACCTAACTCCCTGTCCCCATATTCTACCTCATACTCCAGCTAAGATGGCCAGCCCTCTACTCCATCTTAGCCCTGCTTGGGCTCCAGGACTACTCTTAACGTGACAATGGGGACTCAGGGTTCTGAGATGAGGGCAATATGCATGGTTTTAGTCCTGGTTAGTTGAGATTTGATACATAGGCCTTTGCAATCAGTCCTTTCCAAGACAAGGTTACAAGCTAGTCAGAGATGGCTGGATCCTGCCTGGTTCTTGCCAGTTCCTCTCCCTGTCCTCCTCAGTCTGGCACTGCAGCAACAACTCTGTTCAAATAACTGACTGGGAGTCTAGGTTTGATGGGAAATCAGGGAAGTTAGAGACAGGGGTGAGAAGCACGGAGAGTCAAAGTGCAGATAGGGAAGGTAGAAGAGTGATGAGTAAGTACAACACAAAGAAGGAAGGAGCAGAGGAGGAATCTGCTGCTCTCCCTGACTCTGAAATGCAGACGTGTGCTTGTTAGGCCTTGTTTGGACTGTCACCAACAGGAAGAGCGATTAGTTGTGCCAATCAAAATTTTGAGCAGACAGAAAGACATTGTGTCTCTAGCTCAAAGGTTGACATATAATAATCTGGAATCAAGAAATTCTTAATTCTTCACTGCAAATAGCTTCCAAATGTCCTCAGGGGCAGAGAAAAATATGACCGGGGTCAGGTGACCACAAGATAGTGATTGTGACAGCTGCAGGCCTTCGCATTTACTTAGTGCGACAATTGGCTTTTAAACAATGTCTTTCCAATTTGTTTTCAACATAGCAGCCAGGGTGCTCTTTTCAAAACACAAATCTGATCATGTCACCAACCTGCTTAAAACCCTTGAATGGCTTCCCACTGATCTTGGAATAAAGACCAAATCTTTAACAAGGAGCTGCCTGGCTTGGCCCCTGTGGAGATTGGGAGTGGGGGTGGGGTTCACCCTTGTGCAAGCTCTTCTCAGGATCTGGGATGCTCCCCCTGCCACCCACCCGCTTCTTGGTTAGCTTTTACTCAACCTTGTTCTTTAGATCTAAGCTCAGATATCCCATTCTCCAGGAAGCCTTCCCAGGTCTATGCCCCCGACTTGGAGTCCTTTGTTTTTGCTTCTCAGAAGTCCCCATTCTTTTCTGTTAAAGCACTTATCTCAGTTTGTAATTATACATTCATCAGCGCCATTATTTGTTTACTTCTCTCCCCCTACCTCCACTAACCTCTCAGCTGCATGCAAGTGAGAAAGATCTTTCTATTCACCATCTTGTCCTAGAGCCTAATACTGTGCCTGGCTCATGAGAGGCCCCCAATGCCTTCTGGTTGAATGAGTGACGGACTGCCTAAATTGTGTTTTCCTTCTGCAATTTTGAATTCTGTAAAGGGAGGAAAGTGTTAACCTGACATGAGAACAAAATTCTTGGTTCTATTTCCTCTGCTTCTATGCAATGATTTGTTTTAAAATATAGAACCCTATGAGCTGTAATCTTCCTTCATATTATATAGAAATCAGTTCATCAAAATAACTCTCTAACTCTACCTGGTATGCTCATTTATTCCCCATTTTCTCTGGAATGAATTTAAGTAGTCCTTCTTAGGGTTCATCTTCTTTTGGGGACTTGTACACAGAATATTTCATTTTAGGTTAATTCAGTTGAGATTTTTATTTAAAGGCACCCTAAGTTACATTGACAGGTAAATGTTTATGAAAAGATATACATATATGTATATCTGTATGTGTGTCTCTCAATCCATCTAAAAAATATGTATTTTCATGACTTGAAATGGAAAAGATTGGATTAAGGCAAGGAAAGCATTGCAGTGCAAAGTTTCCACCCCCAGACTCTTACCCTCTCCAGCTAACTTCTGCAGGATTTGGTGGAATAAGCAGGCAGTCATAATTTCCTGATGACTGACTGAAGGATATGTACTTCCCCTCCTAATGAAATCCTCAGTAGTGAGTCATGGTGCCAGAGGCACTGTTCTCAAGGCTCCATTCTGCTTATTCCTAATCCAAATTCTGAAAAGAGTACACATCTAAATCCAACCCTTTAGATCTCTGTGTGGGACTGGAGTATATATTTCTTTTCCAACTTCTCTCTCTCTCTTTCTTGTATCCTCTGCAGCAGAACTGACAGCCACTGGGCAGGAGTGGTCAGCTTTAGTAAGCATGATGGCAACAGAGAAATAAAGAATCCATTATCATTGCTGACTGTGCTGTGATGGTGAATGTCTTTTCATAAGGCCACAAAAATGGACATTTAATCATTTACTGAGTCACAGTAGACCCTGGGCCAAGTAATTTAGATGAACAACTTTCAGTATGACTACCTACAAATGGCAAAATGTTATAGAAATCTGGTTATTTCCTTTAAGAGTATAAATCTGATACTTCTGCTCCCTTGGAAAAGATATTTTCTTGAGGTACTGGGAAAGAGAAAACAATTTCTCATTTTATTCTATAACACCCTCTAGTTATCATCATATTTCTCATCATCTTTTCCCTGCCAGATTTCTAAAAGAATGGGTCTTCCTTTTTTTCCTCACCACCTATTTTTTTCCTGAACTCCTGATTTTTCTTCCCACCACACTAGAACCCACAAAGGTTCTAGTAGCCTACTCTAATAGCTTTTTAATATTTGTTTCCTAAATTAATTTTAGGAAGTTGGCCATTCTCATTCTTTCTGTCCTCTCTACGGCTTTTAGTTTCACAGAGGTCAGCCCGGCTTGACCCTAGGCTTCAGTGTCAGTGCTCTAGGGAGATTTTCTTCTTCATGAGACAGGCTTCTGGATTTTAGCTGCCTATGTCCAAACTCCACCAAACTCCAAGGTCCAACCTTGTCTTGGTTTTTTCTCTAACATTCTCCTTCAGAGTTCTCATTCATCTTCACTTTTTCAATCATCACCTGTTACCAGTGATTCCCAAAATGTTCTCTAGCATGTAACTTTCTCCCAGAGGATCAACCTCACAACCTCATCATCTAGTTGAACATCTCTACATCAATGACTGTCTTGCTAACATGTTCATGTCATGCTCCCTGTTTCCCTCCAAGTCAACTTTTTCTACTCACTGAGACTTTAAATCTTCCTTCTCACCTGATCTGCATCCCAAAGTTACTAAAGTCTTTTCTATATGCCTCTAATGTCTGTTCTGCTTCCCATATCCACTGCCACCAATAAGATCCAGAATCTTTTTGCATCATATGTAGATTATGGCCATAAGCTTCTCATTGGTTTCCCAATAATGCCTTCCCCACCTGCCCCCCTACAGTCCATCTTGTCCCCTTAAGTTAGAGAATCATTTATACATTTGAAAAAATAATTGTCTAAAAGAAGAATTCTAAGCTTCTCATCTAGGTGTGGCAGGAAGACTCTTGAGATATTAATTAATAGGGTATACTCAAACCCTACCCCTACCCCTACCCCTCTATTATTAATATCTCCTATCCCATTTCTCAAAGGTGATCTAGTTTTTTGAAGATAGTGCTAATGTCTTTGAAGGTAGTTAGAGGTGAGAAAGGGTGATTGCTACAGATTCAGAAAAGAGATAGGGAATACAGTGTGTCTTCCACGGAAATGCCCCCAAAGGCAGGTAAGACTTCAGAAGCAATGGCTTTAGGGTCTACGCAAGAGATGGGACCATATTCACATTCTTAGCAAAGATTTCCAGATGCCACTGTTTAAAAAAAAAAAAAAAAAAAAAAAAAAACCAGCAAGAGAGTCACAGGACTTTAAGGGGCTATAAAGGACTTCAATGAGCACAGTAAATAAGAATGGTCAGCATCTTCACACTGGAATAGGCAATAGAGATCTGATCCTTTTTTTTTTTTCTGAGATTCAGACATGTTTTCCAGATTCTAGTGTATTTTGGAATGACAGACAGCAAAATAGTAACTAAAATGGACTTTTCCACCAGGCTTAGCAGAAGTACGCTCAGAGTGGGATCTAATTTGGACTAAGATTCATATCCTCTACTCAAAATCCAATAACCCCCCAAAATCTGCACCCCTTCATTTAGTCACTCATCGAAAATACACTGTGTGTTATGGTTTGAATATGTGCCCTCCAAAATTCAGATGTTGCCAATGCAATAGTATTAAGAGGTGAGGCTTTTAAGAGGTGATTCGTTCTTCGGTGCTCCTCCCTCATGAAACAGATTAAGAGCCTTATGAAAGAGGTTTCACACAGCATTCAACTAGCTTGCGCTTCTGTCTTCTGGCATGTGAGGATGTTGCAAGAAGTCCCTCCCCAGACAGCAAATGCAGTGCTTTGATCTTGGACTTCCCAGCCTCTAAAACTGTAAGAAATACGCTCTTTATAAATTACACAGTCTGTGATATTTTATTATAGTAGCACAAATTGATTAAGATACTGTATATCTATTATGCTGCCTGGAAAGACAAAGGTAAAATAGGACATTTTCTGACCTCAAGTTATAATAGTGAGAGAAACAGGTAAATTCTCTCCTTTCTCTTCTTCAGGGAAACTTTCCCTACCTTTCCCTGATCTTGGTCAAATACCCTATGTGCATTTTTAATAGTATGTGTTCCTGTGTTAAATGCTCCCAAGAAGAGGTAAATTTACATTTACTTGAGAGGTTATTTCATTAATTTCTGTCACCCCCCCAATAGACTAAATTCCATGAGTGCAGGGGCCATGTTAGTTTTTGTGCAGTCAATATTTGGAAGGGACAATGCCTGCAGTGAACACTTCCTTTTCTACCATTAATACCTTCTCCACTGTACTTCACAACCTCTGCCATAGTCTTACAGATCTGTGAACACATCATTGCAATTTTTTTTGCCTTTAAACCTTTCTTTTACCATTCTCCTTCAACTGAATGCCAGCCCTCACTCTCATTATGACTCTTGAGGCACAGGATATATAGAGTCTGATATTTCAGTTATACTTTTCTCTGTAATTGTCCTGTCTCTCCAGTTGGTTAGCAAGCATATCAGTTGTCAGTACTGTATTTTATAATAGCCCAAAATAAGGTACACTTGGTGTGTACTCAACTAGAGACCACTTTGCATATGCTTTGGGGATTGCATTCTCTGCAAGAGACTTCTCTGATGGTTAAATATGCATGGTAGCCCTAATTAACTGATATCTGTTGAATGAATATGGTCCAAAGCAGGACAACATGTTTGTGAGGCTCATTGCACTCAATTCATTTCCACAAGCTGATTCATTTCAACAAATGTTTCTTGAGTTCCTACTATGTGTCAGGAACTCTTCCAGGCAACTGGGATATTTCCAAGAATAAAACAAAGATCATTCTTTCCCTGGGGCTTATAGTTTAGTGGGAGAAACATATAGTAAACCATAAATAATAAAAGCATGAAAATTAGAGGATGGGAAATTCTATAGGAGAAAAGAAGAGCACAGGATGAATGTTTGGTGAAAGTTAACTTCTTGCCTCCAGATCTGGTCTAGTTCTTGTCATGTCAAAAATGAAGGTCAACCTGGAGTAGGTCCTTATAAATCAGGTGAGGATCAAATTACCCCTCATCTAAAGGACTCAGACAGAATCTGGAACAATTTGGAAGCCCACGTGGAGTTAATTGACCATAACCAGGGCAATCAGGCAGGGAAGTATTCAATGATAATATTAAGAAATTGCAAGGTGTGGCACAATAATGTTCATTTTGTAACCATGTTAATTGAAGTTAACAGGATTATTTTTATTTCAGTGATAATAATTAACAAATACTTTTGAGAGCCAACTACGGACACTGTACCTGGCTTTTCTTACATTATCACTGTAAATGTTTACAAATAATAGACCATGCATGATGTGTGGTCTATTATTGCTTCCATTTTGTAGATAAGGAACCACAGACATAGAGACTTTATGTACGTTGTCTAAGGTAACACAAATAGTGCATGACAAGGTGGTGATTTGGAGACAGCAGCCTGACTCTTTAGTCATACTCTCAACCGCCACACCCTACAGCCTGGTGATGATACGAGACTGGGAAGTCAACCAATGGGAGGTTTAAGTACTGAATCTACCCATGTGCAACAATAAGTAATTGCGAAATTACATGGATAAATACAACTAAAATATAGTGCCATTGTTTCCATCAGGCAAAAGAGAACATAGGAGAAAAGAAATGCTGAAAAACAAAGGTATTCATTATACCAAAACCATGGTCTTAAAAGTAAATTAAAGACTCTTCATTCATTTTTTTCACAACATGGACTGAGTCTCTCATTCAGATACATCCAGAAGGCCTGGTACTAATCAATAGGAATGCTTGTAAATCTTAGTAAACGTAATTTTATCTAGCTGCTTGTCTTGACTGATTTTGATTAGTTTAATTCAAACCTCAATACTGGGGTTGTGGAATACTGTTTGGAATTTCTCAAGACATTGGCTTTCCTTCTCTTAAATACAGTATATGTTTCCATTTTTATTAGATTGTCTAATGCACCAATATATTTAATTCCCTGTGATCTTTTTTATATAAGGGAGTTATCTTATTCAATTGATGTTTCTGTTGGATAGGCTGGGCTGCCCTCCAGGTGCCAATTGCCTGGTTAGAGGTCCTCTGGAAATCGTATGGAACATCTCACTGGCCATCCCCTGAGCAGAGCTCTGCTGGGATCTTTAGAAAAATACATACTCAGTTCCAGGAAATATATCTTTTCTAAGTTACAAAGAGCATTCCCTAGTGATCTTTTAAATCCAAAGAGCCCTCCTACTGCATATTTGAATTGAGACACGCTTTCTGTGATATCACATGTGGGTGCATGCTAGTTGAGGCCAAAAGATAGCCTTGTCATTTTCTTTAAATTTCAACTCAAAACTCCGAAAAGTCTTCCTTAATTAACTTCCTCCACTTAGCATCTCTGCATATAGCTTGATAAATATTGTCATCACGCATTAATCTTGGCTATTTAGTTCATGTATGTGTGCTTTGAATGTCTTCCAGGTGACACACATCCTGAGGACTGGAATCATGTCTTCTGTGCCTTTTCTATTTCTAGCTTTCTTATTATACCTGTCTACCTAAGTGCTTAACGGAAACTTGTTGAGCTGAAGTGAATGGAGCTGAACACTTGAACTGACAACTATATATCTAGATGGTTCTGTGCAGCCCCAATGCAGATGTACATCTCAAAGCCCTTTTAGCTTCAGAGCGCTATAGTCTCCATTTCTTCCACATATCTACAGCATAGAGAATTTTGCAGCCTCAAAGGTTCAGAAAGCAGCAGGAGAAGAAGCCACATATCCAATCGGCTTTTATTTTTTCTTTTCCTAAGTAGGTGCTATTGATTGTTTGGCCTCTCATAAAATACAGGCTTTAAGTCAGCTAGCTGCCTACTCGATTTTGTTCATTTTTATTTATGCCAAATGAAAGTTTTCCAAGAATGTTCATTTATAATCTAGAAATATTTATTAGGTATATATGTTTTTGTGTCAGAAAAATTAAATCCAGAGGAAAATCATTCCTTGAGTAATATGGAAAAGGAACAACTCTAAAGACAAAAGTCAACTGTATTTGAATGAATTACCCATTCATGTTGGGCTCTGTCTCCCTACTCTTCATTAAGAATTTATCAGTTTCTTAGAAGGAAAACCTACTATACGGTGACTTTATATCAATATTTAATGTAATAGTGCCTGGAGCACTGGATTGACTTTCTTACTGTGAAAATGGGAAAGAAAATTAAGACACTGCTCTATTTTCTAATGGTGAGACCCTTAGCTAAATTACATTTTAGTTGTTGTTCTATACATTCTAGGAGTGATAATGATCAGGTTCTTTGTGTTCATTGATATGTTCTTGCTAGTTTCATTTTGTTAGACTTAAGTGCAGCATTTAATGTTATTGATCAGTCTGGAAAGTACCAAAATGCCCTAATACTCCCACGGCTATGTGGCTTAGCGCTACTTTGTCAAGAAAAGGTGGCTTATTGGACCTTTTTGTTAGGTTCCTGAAATACCCACTTTTTCCCCTACTTTCTCTGAGAATAATACCTCACGTGCTAATAAGCATTACATATTAACAAAAATCCCAACAGATTTTTGCATTCATTTTTACATCTAGTACATTCAGGCCAAGCTCAATTTATTTGTGACACTGATAATCCTCTTATTTTTTCCTCTGCTGCCTACCTATCTACCTTTCAGTGTCAGATATGGTGATTCTGTCGCTGCCCAGGAAGATGTTGACTCTGATACAGCATCAAGTTCACCTAACACAAAAGACAGGACACCATGTAAAATAAGAACAGGAAAGAGGCAGACACAAACCACTATGAGGTATTATGTACCAACAGAGGTATATATAACTCAGGCCAAGGTCATATTGTATTGTTGGTGGGGTGGTCACAGGGGAGCATGTGGTCCTGTCTTTGTTGCTGTTGGCTTTCCTTCTGGGACACCTGATAGTACAGAGATGAGAAAGCTAAGGATAGAGTGGGAATCAATATGGTGACCTCATCAGGCAGTCACACCTGAAGTGTCCTCACTTTGCCATTGAGTTTGGCTACAAATGATCCTTGATCAATCCCATGAGATAAAGGTTCCCAAGATTTTCTCCTCGAAAGCATCCTCTCAAAGTGTTCCCTAAGAGCTCTTTCATCCCTGCATTTTCCCATTACCAGATTTTTGCATGGTAAAAAGTGAAACTTCTTTCTCCATGGACTTGAATGTGATTGGGACAGATAGAATTGGGGCCTTGGAAAATGCCTTGGTGATGAATCAATTTGACCATCATTAAGTGCATTTGGAGAATCCAAAAAGCAATTTTCAGCCCCAGATTCTGATAGTTATATTGAAGCCAAAGTATAACTTTTGTTCTTATATCTCTCAACTCTGGTATTTCCTGTTGCTTTAAGACCTCTATATTCTGGATTGTGTATTACCATTGCCATCCAAATGAATCAGGACCAGGAAATTATCACTTCATAGTAGAACAGCTCACCACAGAATGCATACATGATACCCCACCTCTCATCTGTGGACAGGCTGTCTTGCCCAGATTTCTGTGGTGAGTGGGTTTGAAGTCTGTTGGCCAGCTGCAGAATGGAGAATACTCATTAGTCAGCCCTATAGAAATAAACTTCTGGTGATACCTTGTTTATCCAAGCATAGCATGCTTTCAACTGCATAATAACTAGAGATTTTATATATGTGTGTATATAGACATTATTCTATGTCTATACATATATATGGTTGATATATGTATGTAAATATATAGAAGGTAATTGGTTATATAAATATATAATATGAATAATCCTTGAGAAAAACAATATGTTGAGAAGATACTGTGGAGCCTACACTGAGAGGTAAAATATTTTTCTTGAATATGGAAAATATCTGTTCATTCTTCTTCTTTTGGTATCTGTGAGGCTTTTATCTGTGAGTTTATATAATTTGGGTAGAACAGAGTGCAGCTCTGTCATCAAGGGCAGGCATGTGACCCAGGGCTAGCCACTTGGATTATCTCTGAGTTTGGTTTAGAGATGGCTCATGATCTAGTCAGGGACAATGTAACTCAGTTCTAAGAGGTTAGAGGAACAGTTGGGGAAAGAAGGTCTGTAGCTGGTGTAGCCATCTTGGCTCTAAGAGTGAAGAGGCTGCATGAGAATGGGACTCATGCAAAGGGTGGTAGAGCGTAGAGGCAGAGAGATCCAGTGCTCTAGAGGATAGAATGCACAGTTGGGTGAACTTACAAATCATCTCTTTTGCTTAACCTAGTTTAAATAGAAATTCATTTAAAATTGAAGCTGAACTGAACCATACATGGGTTTACTACTCAGGTAAGTCAAGGAAATGCTGCATACACAGTGCATTAGCCTTTTAGCAAAGCATCTGACAGTGTTTCTCATGAAATCCTTGTGGATAACATGCAGAAATTTGGAGTGGATGCAAATACAACCAGGTGACTTCATCAATAATTGAAGGGTCATGTCCAAGAATGCTAATTCCATGTCAACCTGAAGGGAATTTTATAGCTGTGTGCCTCAGGGTTCTTTCCTGGGCCTGTCCTTTTTGACATATTTATCAAAGGTTTGGATGAGCACACTGATGGCATTCCTACCAAATGCTACAGATGACAAGATGATTGGAGAACTGGATAGTATGTTGGATAACAGAGACTAGTTTCTAAAACTCTTCATAAGCTAGAGTATAAAAATGGAATTTTAAGGAGAACAAATGTAAAATCTTTGAATTAGGTCCAAAAACTAATTATACAAATAACTGGGTAACACTGGAAATTTAGTCAAGTATGATTTAAAAATGTACAGCAACATGATATGGCTGCCAAAATAAATAAATAAATAGAGTTACATTGGACTGCACAAATAGGATACAGTAGTGATGGAGGCAGATGTCATATTGCACATATCATGAGGTTAGGTTTGCAGGGTAGAAAGACATAGAGCCAAAGAAAGTAAGGTTTTCAAATATTTCTACGTGAATATGTAATGATCTTCCTTCAATGTGCCAATGGAAATATTCACAGCCCTCTCTCTGCTCCCACCTGCTATTTGTATATTCTATGTGCCCCTTTCCAGAGAGGGTTTTCTCTGAGAGACAAGTTACATTATGCTACATAATAAAGGATAGTGTGAGAAAGAAGGAGGGGGTAGACGAAGACACAGGAAAACCAGTGAGCACATATGAAGAAAGAGCTGGGTGTGTTTAAAGGCAGAAGGGTCTGGTGCGGTGGCACATGCATGTAGTATCGGCTGCTTAGGCTGAGGTAGGATGATTGCTTGAGCCCAGGAGTTCTGAGCTTTTGTGTGCTATGCCAATTGGGTGTCTGCACTCAGTATGGCATCAATATGGTGACCTCTTGTGAGTGGAGGACCACCGGGTTGCCTAAGGAGGAGTGAGCCAGCCCAGGTCAGAAATGGAGCAGGCCAAAGCTCCAGTGCTGATTAATAGGGGGATGGTGCTTGTAAATAGCCACTGCATCCCAATCTGAGCACATAGCAAAACCCGGTGTCTTTTTTTTTTAAATAAAGGGGGGCAGAGAGGCTCTAGAGTACATTTTAGAATAGGAAAGAATGGGTGAGAAAAGCGAGGAAATTTAATTTGGATTATAGTAATCACTCAAGTGTTAACCCAAAATGCATTTTTAACATAATTACCTGGCTTTATTACAAGGAATCCATGGATTTGTGTTATCAAAGACTTTTCATATACCTGCATTTCATTTCCTGCTGCATTCTAATCCCACCCATTTTCCCACCACAGGCTGATGAAAATCTTATGGGAAAAACTACTACATTCCTAACCAAGAGGATATGTGGTTTCATACCATGATATGATAGGGTCTAGAATTAAACAAAGCTAATTTCTTCAAATGCTACTGGGTGAACATGGTACTGGAGGTTTGGTCAATGCAATCACATTGAAATAAATAAAATTTGGAAGAGAAAATTTGCCATCATTTGTAGTTTACATAATAATTTACTTAAAAACACAAGCAAATCAACAAACTATTAAAAGTAATATGAGAGTTCAAATCAGCAAGGTAGAGAAATAAAATATCATTAACCAAACAGAAATAACATTTTTTACACTAGCATTAACCACTTAGAAAATACAATAGAAAATAAAGCACTATTTACAATAACACAAAGCTATGAACTACCTAGGAAACAACCTAATGAAAATCTTTACAGGGGAAGTTTTAAGATTCAACTGAAGATAGATTCGAATGAATAGAAAGTTACACCATATAAACGGAAGTGATTGTTTTACAATGTAAAGATGTAGACTTCTGCAAATTGACCTACAAATTCAATGCACTTCAATAAAAATTCCAGCAGAATATTTGCAGGGAACTGGATAAACTGACTTTAATTAATATGGAGCAGTAAATTAATTAATTAATATAGAACAACTAAGACAATTTTGAAAAAGAAGGGCAAATAAGAAAACTGCCCTAGTAGACACTAAGAAACACTACAGATATTATGACAAATTATACTAGTTAAAACAATATACTACTGGTGAAAGAACAAATGACAAATAAAATAATAGAGTTACAAAACACAGTTGCATAGAGTTATACAGAGTTTCAGGGCAACCTTTGAAGCCTCAGGGCAGAAAAGTATGTCTTTAAGTGGAACCCCCTAGGAATAATCCATAAAGAGATAAGGATTGAGTTCGACTACATCAAAATAATTCGTATCCTATTGCACAAGGAATATTACACAAAACATTAATAAATGACTCATAGACTGGGAGATCTTCACATAAATAACAGATAGAACATTAGTTTCTAGAATATCTAAGGAACTCTGAAAAATCTTCAAGGAAAGGACAGAAACCCAGTAGAAAAACAAACAGGCAAAAGGTATGAATAGGCAATTCATGAAACTCCAATGGTGAAAAACTGTTTGATGAGATGCTCAGTCTCACTAATAATCAGAGAAATACCAATTAAGACTATCAAGATATATCACTTGATACTATTCACATTGGCAAAATTCAAGTGTTAAAGATATCATCAGCTGGCAAGAATATAGAGCTATAGGAGCCCTCATGCAAACCAGGGGGGAACATAATCTGGTACATAATCCATTTTGGATTGCAATGTTGCAGAATTTTTTTTTTTTTTTTTTTTGAGACAGAGTTTCACTCTTGTTGCCCAGGCTGGAGTGCAATGGTGCGATCTTGGCTCACTGCAACGTCTGCCTCCCAGGTTCAAGCGATTCTTCTGCCTCAGCCTCCCAAGTAGCTGGAACTACAGGTGTGTGCCACCACACCCGGCTAATTTTTTTGTATTTTTAGTAGAGATAGGGTTTTACCACGTTGGCCAGGATGGTCTCAAACTCCTGACCTCATGTGATCCTCCCACCTTGGCCTCCCAGAATGCTGGGATTACAGGCGTGAGCCACTGTGCCCAGCCAATTTTGCAGAATTTAATGGTACTATGTATTCGTGTATCCAATGATTCAGAGACTCTACTCCTGGCACAACTATGTACAGGGAGACACACAAGGAGGTGCATTGCAGCATTGTTTTTGGTACGGTGAGTTGGAGGTGGTATGCGTGTCTTTCACTGGGGAAATAGGGAAGTATAATAGGGTACTTGCCTAGGATGGAATAATATGCAGTAGTCAAAATAAATTAATTAGATTGCCATATAGTAACATGGTTAGATCTCAAAAACATACTGCTGAGTGAAATAAAACAAATGAAACTTATAGCACACAATAATTGTGTAAATTCCTCCCCCCATTCACATATACCAAAGAATATTTTTACAAATACAGATAGATACATATTAACAAATGCACAGAAGGTAATTTGGAAGAACTGACATTGCAAACATAAGAATGAAGACTTGTGAGAACATGGGGAATAGGATCAGAGATGTGGATGAAAGAGGAAAGTAAATTAACAGGAGTGGTCATGCATGGGCTAATGAAGTGCTATGAACCAAAGAGCATGATTCACTCACTGCTGTACAGGTAAGGACCAAAAAAAATAAAAAATGAAGAGGGTCAGGTAAACTTAAAAAAAGTGACTTCTTGAAGAATATCAAACCAGGATCTCTTTTTCCCTAAAAAATTTAAATGAGGCTTTATTATCTAGATTTCAGGCAAAAGCTATTTTTAAATGATCCATAAGAGGAAGTATCATTTTGCTCTGAGGTCCTAAGGTTTGAACTGTCTATACATCAAAAGAAATCAACATAATTTATAAAACATGCGTCCTTTCTGTCCTTTCATATTTTTATCTATCCAGTTATAACCTAATGCCTAACCATTTACATGGTGTCATGGTATATAAACCATTTTCATGTGAACTGTAACATTTGATCTTCACAAAAAATTATAAAGTAGATGACTCAGGTATTAGTTTTCCTTTACAAATGAGGGGATAACAGTTTATAAATGCTCAATGATTTACCAAAATCTTATTAGCAGAAAGGGCCAGAGCCGGGGACTGAATCTGATCATTCCACACAAAATTTCACGATCTTTTTACTATATTCACTCTGCATAGGTGAGTGTGTCTAATACACTATTTTCCTTAATAATTAGAGCATCTCTGGAAGGAAGGGACCATTACAAAATGAAGAAACTCTAGCTCAGAAAGTTTTACTCGAAATCAGGTAAATCGTACCTGTAACCCTAGCAATTTGGGAGACTGAAGTGGGAGGATCACTTTAGGCCAGCAGTTTGAGACAAGCCTGGGCAACATAGTGAGACCCTGTCTCTACAGAAAAATCGTGAAACTTAGCCAGGCATGGTGGCACACAAGTGTAGTCCTCCCTCAGGAGGCTGAGGCTGGAGGATTTCTTGAGTCCAGGAGTTCGAGGTTACAATGAACTATGATTGCACCACTGCACTCCAGCCTGGGCAACAGAGAGACTCTGTCTGTAACAAAGATAAAATAAATAGACAATAAATAAAAATTTTTAAAAACTGGGCAAATAACAAGTGCACCCTGCTTCTGTGCCTTAATCAGCAAAAGGCCAGTACTGAAACAATGTCTATCCAATGCTTTCTAAGAAGTGGAATTCTTTTTTTTTTTTTTTTTTTTTTTTTTTTTTGAGATGGAGTCAAATTCTGTCACCCAGGCTGGAGTGCAATGGTGTGATCTTGGCTCACTGCAACCTCCGCCTCCCAGGTTCAAGCAATTCTCCTGCTTCAGTCTCCTGAGTACCTGGGATTACAGGCACATGCTGCCACACCCGGCTAATTTTTGTACTTTTATTAGAGATGGAGTTTCACCGGGGTGACCAGCCCGGTTTGGTTGCGAACTCCTGGCCTCAGGTGATCTGCCCACCTCAGCCTTCCAAAATGCTGAGATTGCAGGCATGAGCCTGCAGAATTCTTAAAAATAGTAAGCCAATGCTGGAAAATTCAGTAGCGGCTCTGCTCTGAGGGCTGTATTGTCCCATTGAGCTCTGCAGAGGCTCCTGCAGTCTCCAAAACTCAGCTTTGATTTGCAGGGAAATGCTCCCGGCAGTGCAGCCAGACTCAACAGCATGCCACCTCCGCGTCCATGTATTAAAAGCTAGAAATCAGGGTAATGGTTCCTCTGTATTATGATTGACAAAATTTGATAGACAGGTATGATATAAGGAGAATATGTCCTAGTTCCTCCGTACAGACAACATCCCTCCCAGGGTAAACAAAATCCTCTGACTAGTTCTTAACTTTTCAAACTCTCTTGGAACATCTGTAATCAAACTCATGAACTGTGGTTCTCAACCCTGGCTGGACTTAAGAAGCACCTGAGGAACTTAGACAATGATGTCTGAGCCAATTAAGTCAGAATCTCTGAGAGTAGAACTCACATACCAGAATTTTGTTTAAAAACTTCCTAGATGGTGATGAAAATGTTCTGGAATTATATAGTGGTGATGGTTGTATAATTTTGTGAATAAAAAAGAACCACTGACTTTAAAAAAGTATACGTGTTAACAGGGTAAGTGTTATAATATGTCAATTATATCTCAATTAAAAACAAACAAACAAACACTTCTCTGGGTAACTCTAATGTAAAGCTTGGGCTAAGAACCACTACAACACTAGGCAGTATCCCAATCAGGGCTGTACATTAGAAACTATAAAGGAACTTTTAAAAATATTGAAGTTTAGTCATGACCACCATAGATTCTAATGTTATTGGTCTGGGTTATGATTTGGACATCAGGAGTTTTAAAACCTCCCAGGCAACTGGAATGTGCAACCAAGGTAGAGACCATTGGTGCAGAATGTTGGTCCTCAATGGGGGCCCCCAGATAAGCAGCATCAGCGTTACCTAGGAATTGTCAGACATGCATGTTCTCAGCCCTACCTCAGACCTACTGAATCAGTAGGGTCCAGCAATCCATCTTAACAAGCCCTCCAGGTGGGTCTGATGCACACCACAGTTTGAGAACCACCACTCTAGCACATAAGAAAATCACCTTCCAACCCAGTGGTTATTCTTAAAATCCCTAATCCTCAAGAATGTGTGCAGGGTCTGTTCCACACCTAGAAAGAATTTCATATTTAGCACCATGCTAGACAATAGAGACTGAGGAGTCAGCTGGAGATCCACCCAAGTGGAACAAATTAGTGAGAGAAAAATAGGTAAGATGCTGGGTTATATATGTTTCTTGTATATACAAGACTGTTGATTTTAGCTCTCACTCAAAATCCTTGAAATTATAATTACAAAATACTACCTATGTGGTCTGTTATTTCTTTACTTCCTGCATTTTCAAACTCCAAATGCATTTTGTAATCTCAAATCCTTCCTTATCCTTATCCTGTTGAGCCAGTGATTTTGTTTCTTTCTTGGTTTTTGATCAATAAATGATTATTCTTTTCCCTTTCTGCAGCCATTTGAGAATGTTATTGGAATATCTATGACATTTTAGAGAATATATTTTTTAGAATTTTGTCTTCTAAATGTCTGTAGTGAAAAGACTAAATTTAAATCTATTCTGAAGATTTTGAGATGATTTTTTTGTATGCCAGCTTACAGTTATGAAGTAGGTACTGCATCATTAGTTATGGACTCTTAATGAAATGGGTTTTCCTAGATTTTCAGTACCTATGGGGATATCCCTTAACAATATTGATCTAAAATAAGGCTGTGAAGGAATGGCTGGATTATTTGTCCTATGCTAAGGTACTTTGATATAACTAGATTTCTAGTAATTATTCCCCCCAGCACTAATTACTCTGAAACTACCCCTACAAATAGATGACTCAAACCAATGTTAAGCTTAATTTGTTTGAGAGCATTATTATACTACACACACATATATGTCTTCAGGTTCATTAACACAGATGACACAACAATATTTCTGGGGCCTGAATTTTGACTATCTTTTTATTGGAATAGAGATATAAGCTGCAAAACCAGGATTTACTTTTTTGAAATAGTGAGTTAAATTTGGCTTCCAAGGTCTATCAGCATCAGAATATAGCTTTATGTACCTCTATCTCCTATTCTCTTGCAACTAAGAGGACTTAAACTCATTCTGCCAGAGGTATGTCTCATCCCTTGAACACTACCCATTCCCAGTAGGGCCCTGCTGTGGTACTCTATCACTATGGTGACATTCAGGCATCCCTCAAGAGGCCTGGGCAGGTGAGTCAAAGCAGGGAGCACACTATCCCTACAGATTCAGAAGAGAGAGTGAAGCATAGAAAAAATAGTTGGCAATCATGGAAGATAGGTAAAAGAAAGTTATTAGGGCCATTTGTGGGAATTCTTTGGAGAGTAGACAATTAAGTAAAATCAGAGTAGAATGGGTTTGGAAATAATTGGAGGTAAGGTTGACAAATTTGGTATGAAGGAAGTGCTCTGTCTCTAGTGGAGAGTGAAGTCCTGAAAGAGTAGATGGTCATTTGTAGAAATATGTTGGGAGTTACTTTTTTAACTTATATGTGAAAAATATCTCAGTGAGTTGTTAGACTCTTTCGGCCTTGCAGACCCTGGCAAGTCCTTTTAAATATGCTCCCTCACTGGTTCCCAGGACTTCCCAAGTCTTGAGAATCGATTTCTATACATTCTTCATGGAGTTTGTTGTTCAAATATTATTGGTAACATTTAAAAAAAAATACAGTTATGCAAAGTGACTGATCCATTATCTTTCACTCATAACATAGCAATAATCTCCCAAAGTAGATAATTATATCATTATTTGAAACATGATCTCTGAATAGAGCAGGTGCAGTTAGAAGGAGGCACAGACTAGTGTAACAACAAAAGATCTGCTCAGGGATCAACATTAAAAAGAAAAAAATGCCTACTTCATAAATATTACCACCTGCAGGTAATCAGAAAAATATAGCCAATTACATCCATTATGCTCTATTTCTCTTCTGGTACTCACATTATTTCTTCTGCAATGAAAAAAAATCACATTGAAAAATTTGTTTGGTTTATATAACCAATATAAACACAATGTATTATGTATTAGCATTAACGTGAAATTACATATACTTTTATTTTCATGCTAGCCTAAATAAAAGAGATTAATGAAATAACTATTAGGACATATTCTTTTTAAAGCCTCAATAGAAATACCCAAAAGCTATATTTTAACACAGGTAATAAAATATTTTTCTCTCTAGAAATCTAAAAATCAGAGAGGATTATATAAAACTATGAAATTGAAATCTTCTGTTATAATGGAAATGGTGTGTATTAACTCTCAACTACCATGAGAGAAAGAGAGTTTTTCTGTATTTCTGCCATGAAAAAAAACATTGGCCAAGGTTCAAAAAATGATACCTAAGTGGTGTTAATGATTCTAAAAGCAACTGAATAAAACCATTTTTGTCTAGTTTTCATAGTTTAATGTCTAAGGAAGTTCTAAATGTGGGTGTGAAAATTGGCTTATATTTTCTGACCCTGCTTAAAAAAAATAAACATTATTTTTAGAGTAGTTTCAGGTTCACAGAAAAATGGATGCAAATTATGGCGAGTTCCCATATAGCCCCTCTCCTTACACACACACAACCTCCCCTACTATGAAACCTGCATCAGAGTGATACATTTGTTACAACTAATGAACATATATTGACACATCACTATAACCCCAAATCCATAGTTTACATTTGGGTTAACTCTTGGTGTTGTACAGTCTATGGGTTTTGACAAATGTATAATGACATATGCCCATCATTACAGTATCATAAAGAATAGCTTCACGGCCTTAAAAATTCTCTGTTCTTTACCTTTTCATTTCTCCCTCCTCTCAACCTGTGGCAAGCTGATCTTTTTATTGTCTCCATAGTTTTTGCCTGTCTGAGAATGGTGTATGGTTGGAATTGTACTATGCAGTTTTTTTTCAGAGTAGTTTCTTCAGTGTAGTATGTGTTTTATTTCCTCCATGTCTTTTCATGACCTGATAGTTCTTTCCATTTTGGCACTGAAATAATGACCCATTGTCTGGATGTACCACAGTTTATTTATTCATTCACCTTCTGAAGGACATTTTGGTTGCTTCCAAATTTTGGCAATTATGAATAAATCTGCTATAAACATTCATGTGCAGGTTTTTGTGTGTACGTAAAATCTTCAGTTCATTTGGGTAAATACCAAGGAGCACAATTGCTGGATCATATGGTAATAGAAGGTTCACTTTTATAAGAAACTACCAATCTGTCTTCCAAAGTAGCTGTATCATTTTGCATTCCCATCAGCAATGAATGGATTTCTTGTTATTCTACATCCTCACCTGCATTTGCTGTTGTCGATGTTTTGGATTTTAACAATTCTAATAGGTGTGCAATGGTATCGCATTTTTGTTATGATTTGCAATTCTCTAATGACATATGATGTTAAACATATTTTTACATGCTTACTTGTCATATGTATATCTTCTTTGGTGAAACATCTGTTTAGGTCATTTTTACCCATTTTTAACTTGCTCATTTGAGAGTAATGGCAAAAGTCGCAATTATTTTTGCACCAACCTAATAATTAAGTTGTTCGTTTTCCTATTGTTGAGTTTTAACAGTTCCTTATATATTTTAGATAACAGTTATTTATCCAGTGCATGATTTGCATATATTTTCTCCCAGTCTATAGTTTGTTATCCTCATAATCTTGATATTGCTTTTCGCAGAGCCAAAGGTTTAATTTTAATGAAGCCCAACTTATCAATAATTTATTTCATGGATCATGCCTTCAATGCTGTATCTAAAAAGTCATCACCATACCCTAGGTCATCTAGGTTTCTTTTATGTTATCCTCTAGGAGTTTTATAGTTTTGCATTTTACATTTAGGTCTATGATAAATTTTGAGTTAATTTTTATGAAAGGTGTAAGATCTGTAACTAGATTCATTTTTTTGCACGTGGATATCTAGTTGTTCCACTACCATTTGTTGAAATAACTACCCATTTATGTGAGTCTATTTCTGGACTCTCTAATCTGTTTCACTGATCTATTTGTCTGTTCTTTCATCAATTTCACACTGTCTTGATTACTGTAGCTTTATAGCAAGTCTTGAACTGGAATAGTATCAAACCTCCAACTTTGTTTTCCTTCAATATTGTGTTGGATATCCTGGGTCTTTTGCATCTCCATATAAACTTTAGAAGAAGTTTATCAATATCCACAAAGTAACTTGCTGGAATTTGGGTTAAGATTGCATTGAATCTATTGATCAAGTTGGGAAGAACTGACATCTTTACAATACTGAGTCATCCAATTTGTGAACATGGAATATCTCTCCATTTATTTAGTTCTTCTTTGAATATATTTTATCAGAATTTTTTAGTTTTATTCATATAGATTTTTTTTTTTTTTTTTTGAGATGAAGCCTCATTCTGTCACCAGGCTGGAGTGGTGCAGTGGCATGATCTGGGCTCACTGCAACTTCCACCTCCCAGGTTCAAGCGATTCTCCTGCCTCAGCCTCCCAAGTAGCTGGGACTACAGGCATGCACCACCAAGCCTAGCTAATTTTCGTATTTTTAGTAGAGACGGGGTTTCACCACGTTGGCCAGGCTGGTCTTGAACTCCTGACCTCAAGTAATATGCCCACCTCAGCCTTCCAAAGTGCTGGGATTACGGGTGTCAGCCACCGCGCCCGGCCAGTTTTATTCATATAGATCTGATACAAATTTCATTAGATTTATATCTAAGTATTTTATTTTTGGGAGGTGCTAATTTAAGTAGCAATGTGTTTTTAATTTCAAATTCCACTTGTTTATTGTTGGTATACAGCAAGGTGATTGACTTTTGCATGCTGACCTTGTAACCTCATTATAATCACTTATTAGTTCAGTTTTTGTAGATTATTTCAGATTTACAAATGTGATTATGTCATCTGTGAACAAAGAGTTTTATTTCTTCCTTCTCAATCTGTATACCTTCGGTTTTCTTTTCTTCTCTCATTGTATTAGCTAAGACATCCAGTACAATGATGAAAAGGAGTGGTGAGAGAAGAAATTCTTGCCTTGTTTCTGATTTTAATGAGAAAATGTCTAGTTTCTCCCCGTCAAGTGTATTCATTGTGGGTTTTTTTGTATATGATCTTATCAGTTTGAGGGAGTTCTCTATACTTGGTTTGCTGGAAGTTTTCATTATGCCTGAATGCTGGATTTCCTCAAATGCTTTTCTGTGTCTATTGATATGGTCATATACATTTTCTTTTTTAGTCTGTTTATGTGATAAATTACATTAATTGATTTTTGGATATTATCCAATTTTGCATAACTGACAAAAGCCCCACTTGGTCATGTGTATAATTCCTTTTATACGTTGTTGGATTCAGGCTGCTGATAAGTTGTTGAAGATTTCCGCATCTATGTTTATGAGAGATATTGGTCTGTAGTTTTCTCTTCTTGTAGTATGTTTGGTTTCTGTATTAGAGTCATGCTGGACTCATAGAATGAGTTAATAAATATTCCTTCTGCTTCTGTTCTCTGAAAGAGACATTGGAGAATTAATACAATTTCTTCTTAAATTTTTGGTAAAATTCACCGGTGAGTCCACTTGGGCCTGGTGCTTTCTATTTTGGAAGGTTATGAATCAGTAATTCTATTTATTTATTTTTAATTTAGTTTTAATTAACATATAATAATTTTACATATTTATGGTGTACAGTGTTATGTTTTGGTTTATGTATCATTGCATAATGATCAAATCAGGATTTGGCATATCATCTCAGTTCATTTATTTAATAGTTATAGGCCTGTTTAAGTTGTCTATTTCTTCTTATGAGAGTTTAATTGGTTGTGTCTTTCAAGGAATTGGTTCATTTCATTAAGTTATCAAATTTGTGGGTACAGAGTTGTTCATAGTATTTTTTGATTATTCATTTAATAACCGTGGGACCTAGAGTGATTTCCCCTTTTTCATTTCTGATAGTAGTAATTTGTACCCACTCTCTTTCTTAGCCAGTCTAGAGTCTTATAAATTTTGTTGTTGTTGTTGTTGTTTGTTTGAAGGGAAGAGCTCAATTTATTAGGTTGTGAGTTTCTCTGTTTTGCCTTTACAGATGCACAAAGGTCATTGAAAGTATAACTGAAGGAAATAGATCAGACGAGCCTAAACACAAGACTTTCTAGCTGCAGGGCTGGTGCACGGGACCCCAGGAAGGCAGCCAAGGCCATTCGTGCCCACTAGGGACAGTCCAGAGACCTTGAGCCAGGGACTCGCGATCCGCTAACCTCTTCTCCCCCATTGCGTTGACAGTTGCCTTGCACTGTGGTTACCATAAAATAACTCTCGTTGGCATCCAAGCTTTATAAAAACACCTTCATTTTGCTCAAAAAGGCAGTCAATAGATACAGAGAAGCCAAACTGAACAGCCTCAACAAAATAAAATTAAAACCAGCAGCGAGCCGGGCGCAGTGGCTCACGCCTGTGATTCCAGCACTTTGGGAGGCCGAGGCGGGCGGATCACAAGGTCAGGAGATCAAGAGCATCCTGGCTAACACTGTGAAACCCCGTCTCTATTAAAAATATAAAAACTTAGCCGGGCGAGGTGGCGGGCGCCTGTAGTCCCAGCTACTCAGGAGGCTGAGGCAGGAGAATGGCGTGAACCCGCGAGGCGGAGCTTTGCAGTGAGCCGAGATCGCGCCACCGCACTCCAGTCTGGATGACAGAGCTAGACTGTTTTGTTTTGCCAAAAAAACAAAACAAAACAAAACAAAACACAAAAACCCAGCAGCAAATCCTCTTGCTGAAGACTTTGACTAGAGGGCGCTTGCACCAAAGTTCTAGGCTGTTAAGGGGCCCCCACGCACTGTCCTCGCCTTGAACACACCAGCTTGGGGGATTTTAATGGCCTTTTCAAGGTCATTGTAGCGACTCCTCTTCGGGGCTTTGTTGAAGTGGTCAAGCCCTAGCCAAAGCCAAGGATAAGACATGTTACTGGGCAGTGGCTCAAAGTCTTTCAAATTTACTTCATATTCATCTTCATTTATGTACTGGTGTGGGCCCATCATTACAACTGCAAACTTGAACTTCTCGTACTCCTTCTCCTGGATGTCCAGCAGGCTCTGGATTCACTTTGTCACTTCTCAGAAATGCTCACCTTGGTGTATTCTCAGAAAAAACGGGATTCCGAACGTTCTGAAGACCTCTTTGTGGAAATGTGCCACTGTGACAAGCATCTGATTCTCTTTGTCTGTGTCCATCTGGTCCAAAGGGATTTCCTCTATTCACAATGTCCGGCTCGTTGCCAGAGATAAACATTCTAATAGTTCATCTTCTTGATGAACACAAATGATTTTGTAGCTTACAATTTCTAGAAGCCTAAGTTTCCCTGCTGCTTTCTCCCCAAGCTCCACGGACTTTTTACATTCTTCTGACAGGTCCCAGACACACCCATGCTTGTCTGGTTATAGTGTTATTTCTTCTTCCCTAAATTGGCTGTTTAACTATGTACACTTAAAACTTCACCTGTTCTCACAGTCTGTGATTTTCATCTTAAGATGCTGATAGTAAAGTTTCTTAGGTTGTCTAGGCTTGAAGAATTGTAGAAGATCTCTTAAAGTACCTTCATAATTATGTCTAAGAGGATTATTTGGGCCATCCCTATAACCTTGAGACTTGAAAAACTGGAGCAACATTGGCTCTGTGTTGGACCTCTGTGCAACGGTCTTTGCAATGTGAAGATAATTCATTTTATTTGATGATGTAACCACAAGTCCGGGATCATTAGGGATTGTTTTATCACAGAAAATAACATCAGCGCGGTGGTAGAGATCTCGGAAATACTCTTTTTCGGTGGGTAATTCACTGTTACCATTTTTCAGGGTCATCCTTCTGAAACACTATGATGTCACCATCCATTCTTTCATCAAGGGTTTTATCAAGAGACACGTCTTAGTCCTGAATTCTCTCCGTTAAATTTGGTTTAACTTTCTCATAGAGGATAAGGCTAGTATCTTTAATAAATCCTGCTCTATTACACATAACTGGGAGCAAGGCACGTATTTTACAGGATTATTGGTGTGTAGATATGCCCACAGTAATTCAAGCTCCGCGTTTTGGGATCATACATCTCCAAAAACAACATTACATCACAATCTTTATCACACTTGGGTAAGGTCACTCCACTAGCAGCAAGTTCAGGATCGACTGTTTCTAGGAATATTGTCCAAGAGTTTTCATTATTACTGACCTCAATCATTGCTTTATTGCTGTCACAAAACTTGTCCTCTGCAGCTATCTGTGCTTGCCTATAGAGATGGGCTTTCTGCCATTCCTTCCACTTCTGAGCCTCAATCCTTTTCTCTTCTTGTAATTGTTCCACCAACTGCTGAGGAATGTCATGGTCGGTGACTGCCTGTAAAACTTCACTCAGTTTTGATTCCCTGATACAGACTAACATGTAAGCATTAGTGCAGTGTCGGACAGACAGGTCGTCATCGTGACCCCCATAACTGTGCTCAATTGCTTCCTTTTTAGTACACCTTGACACCACATCGTCATCAAATTTACACCATTTGCCGTCCCCTTTGGGTTTAGATAAAGCACATAATGTCTACCATGATTATCTCCACGATGAACCAGGACTGCATGAAGAATATAATTTGCAGGGTCCTTAGGATCTGTTTTTTTTTTTTTTACAAAAATTCATCAAATGGTAATTGCTCTGAGAATTCAAACCTATCATTGATCTTGATATTTTGGTCCGTCTGAGGGTCATACATAAATCTCATCAATTGTAGATGTAACACTGGTAGTGATGTTAGAAATTTCACATCTTTCTCTGCTTCCTGTAAGCCATGTTCCCCAGTGTCCTATTTATTGTCCCTATTGAGCAGTTCTACTGCCACATAATCCACAAATGATTCAAATATATTTTTCTTTCCTTTGATATTTAGCTGGGTATCATAATAATCTTCTCTTCTATCAGACGGGTGGTCTACTTCTTTACACTGGACATAGGACACCATTTTGTGTCGGAATTATCTGGGTATGGTGTCCTCTACACAGGTGCCTTTCACGTTATTTTCCACATTATCAAGCAACACTCCAAAGCTGCTGAACATCATGTTGCATGACGCTGTCTAAAATTTCCCACCCAAATGACTTTGTTAGCTTTTTTGTTCCTATGGGTTTATCACTTTGCTGTAATTCATAGAACACTCTTCATAATGCTAAAGGGACGCTTTTAGACGAATCATCCCCCTCGGTTGGCATCATGTACACAGCCTTTCCTAGCTGATTTGTGAAAAATAACGTCTGTAGCAGGCTGTCCATGTAACAAGTCACTCCCTGATTCTTTAAGCTGACATAGCCTGTGTGCTTCTTTGAATCCCACGCAACTTCATGGGGAGTATCCACCTGTACAAAGACTTCAATGGTAACTTTGTCATCATCTATAAATCCTTTCTCAGGATCAGTCACTTCACTCTAGGCCATAAAATTGGAAAATCCCCAATCGTTTTATTTATGGAAGAACAAATGACTAATACGACGACTGAACGATTTTTCATCATCTCCGTAATTTATTATCTTCAGCACTGCTTGTGTATGACAAGTCCGTGACGTGGAGTCAGATTCAGCATTGCTCTGGAGAAAGAATGCTACACTTTTTTGGTGCGGTCTCTCTGGATAAAAGTGTGGCACACCATAATCTTCCATGGCAGATTTCGCACAAAACACGGAGGACTAAGGACCGACTCACTCAGTCTGCTGAAGCGCTCCACAGTGAACCGAAAGGTCTCCTTGGAGCGCTCACTGGTTTCGTCCTCCTTGTCCTCCTCTGCGTTGCTATGTCCATCACTCGGGGCCGCGTTCCCATTGATCACAGTGTTCTGGGTAATTCTTGATGGGTCGTCTGTATCTCCAGCTTCCATCTCCATGTTCTGGGGCTCGCTCAGCTGCTGCTTGCCCGCTTTCTGCTGCTGCTGCTGGTGGTTCATGTTGGCCGCGGCCGGGGGCTGCGGGCCGGTGGGCGACTTCCTCCCGCTCCTCCCACGCGTCATCGGCGGCGATTTTATTGATCTTTTCAAAGAACCAGCTTTGGTTTTGTTGATTTTCTCTGTTGATTTTCTGTTTCAATTTCATCGATTTTGACTCTAATTCTTACTAGTTCTTCTCTTCTGCTTACTTTGGATTTTATTTGATCTTCTTTTGCTAGTTTTCCAAGATAGAAACTTAGGTTATTCATTTTGAATCTTTCATCTTTTCTAATATCTACCTTTAATGCTATAAATTTCCCTCTACACACTGCTTCCACCACATTCCACAAATTTTGATAAGTTGTGCTTTTGTTTTCATTTAGCTTAATAGATTTTAAATTTTCTCTTGAGATTTCTTCTTGATCCATATGTTACGTAGAAGTATGTGATTTAATCTTCATGTATTTTTAGATTTTTCAGTTATCTTTCGGTTATTAATTTCTAACTAAATTTCCTTATGATCTGAGAGCAGACATTGTATGATTTCCATTTTTTTTTTTTAAGTTGTGTTTATGTCACAGAACGTGGTCTATCTTGGTGAATGTTCCATGTGCTCTTGGGATAAATGTGTATTCTGCTGTTGAAGTGGTTGATAGACGTGAGTTATATCCAGTTGATTGATGGCGGTATTGAGTTCAACTGCATGTCATCAGTGATGTTTTTGCCTGCTGAATCTGTTTATTTCTGGTAAGGGGGTGTTGAAGTCTCCAATTATAATAGTGAATTCATCTATTTCTCTTCCATAGTTCTACCAGTTCTTGCCTCACATAGCTTGATACTCTTTTTAGGTCCATATACATTAAGGATTGTTATGTCATCTTGAAATCTGTACCTGTTTATCTTTTTTAATGCCTCTCTTTATTCTTGATAACATTGTTTGTTGTGAAGTCTGCTCTGTCTGAAATTAATATAATTACTGCTGCTTTCTTTTGATCATTATTAGCCTGATATATTCTCCTCCATCATTTATTTTTAATCTATATTTATTTTTATATTTAAAGTGGGTTTCTTATGAACAACACATAGTTGGGTCATTTTTTTTTTAATCCATTCTGACAATCTCTTTAATTGTGTATTTGGGCCATTGATATTAGAAATGATTATTTATATATTAAATTAATATCTATCATATTTGATATACTATTTGTTGTCCTCATTTGCTTCTTTTTTAAATTTAACTTAATTTTAAGTTCACAGTTTGTGCAGGTTTGTTACATAGATAAATGTGTGCCACGATGGTTTGCCACACCCATCAACCCAACACTTAGGGGTTTAGCCCTGCATGCATTAGCTATTTATCTTGATGGTCTCCCTCCCTCTGACACCCTGACAGGCCCCAGTGTGTGTTGTTTCTCTCCCTGTGTCCGTGTGTTAAGCTTTTTGATGTGCTGCTGGATTCAGTTTGCCAGTATTTTATTGAGGATTTTTGCATCAATGTTCATCAGGGATATTGGCCTGAGGTTTCTATTTTGTTGTATCTCTGCCAGGTTTTGGTATCAGGATGATGCCAGCCTCATAAAATGAGTTAGGGAGGAGTCCCTCCTTCTCAGTTGTTCAGAATAGGTTCAGAAGAAATGGTACCAGCTCCTCTTTGTACCTCTGGTAGAATTCAGTTGTAAATCCATCTGGTCCTGGGCTGTCTTTTGGTTGGCAGGCTATTTATTGCTGCCTCAATTTCAGAACTTGTTATTGGTCTATTCAGATTCCCACACAATAATTCTTCCTGGTTCAGTCTTGGGAGGGTGTATGTGTGCAGGAATTTATCCATTTCTTCTAGATCTCCTAGTTTATTTGCATAGAGGTGTTTATAGTATTATCTGATGGTTGTTTGTATTTCCGTAGAGTCAGTGGTGATACTCCCTTTATCATTTCTTATTGTGCCTATTTGGTTCTTCTCTCTTTTCTTTATTATTCTAGCTAGCAGTCTATCTATTTTATTCATTTTTCAAAAAAATAGCTCCTGGATTTGTTGATTTTTTGAAGGATTTTTCATGTCTCTATCTCCTTCAGTTCCACTCTGATCTTGGTTATTTGTTGTCTTCTGCTAGCTTTGGGGTTTGTTTGCTTTTAGATCTCTAGTTCTCTTAGTTGTGGTGTTAGGGTGTTGATTTGAGATCTTTCTAGCTTTTTGATGTGGGCATTTAGTGCTATAAATGTCCCTCTTAACAATGCTTTAGTGCAGCTAAAACAGTGCATCCCAGAGATTCTGGTATGTTGTCTCTGTTCTCATTGGTTTCAAAGAACTTCTTAATTTCTGCCTTAATTTCATTATTTACCCAGGAGTCATTCAGGAGAAGGTTGTTCAATTTCCATGTAATTGTGTGGTTTTGAGTGAGCTTCTTAATCTTGAGCTCTAATTTGATTGTACTGTGGTCTGAGAGACTGTTTGTTACGATTTCAGTTATTTTGCACTTGCTGAGGAGTATTTTATTTCCAATTATGTGATTGATTTTGGGTAAGTGCCATGTGGTGCTGAGAAGAAAGTATGTTCTGTTGTTTTTGAGTGAAGAGTTCTGTAGATATCTATTAGGCCCACTTGATCCAGAGCTGAATTCAAGTCCTGAATATCCTTGTTAATTTATTGTCTCAATGATCTGTCTAATATTGACAGTGGGGTGTTAAATTCTCCCACTATTATTGTGTGGTAGTCTAAGTCTCTTCATAGGTTTCTAAGAACTTGTTTTATGAATCTGGGTGCTCCTGTATTGGGAGCATATATATTTAGGATAGCTTGCTCTTCTTTGTTCAATTGAACCCTTTGCCATCATGTAATGCTCTTCTTTGCCTTTTTTGATCTTTGTTGGCTTATTAAAGTCTCCTTTGTCAGAAACTAGGATTGCAACCCCTGCTTTTTTCTGCTTTCCATTTGCTTGGTACATTTTCCTTCATTTCTTTATTTTGAGCCTATATGTGTCTTTGCATGTGAGAGGGGACTCTTGAATATAGCACACCAGTGGGTCTTCACTCTATTCAGCTTGCCATTCTGTGTCTTTTAATTGGGGCATTTAGTCCATTTATATTTGAGGTTAATATTTTTATGTGTGAATTTGATCCTGTCATCATGATGCTAGCTGATTATTTTGCAGACTTGTTGATGTAGTTGCTTCATAGTGTCATTGGTCTTTGTACTTCAGTGTGTTTTTGTAGTGGCTGGTACCATTTTTTCCTTTACATATTTAGTGCTTCCTTCAGGAGTTTTGCAAGGCAGCTTGGTGGTGACAAATTCATTCAGCATTTGCTTGTCTGGAAAGGATTTTATTTTTTTTCTTCCTCACTTATGAAGCTTAGTTTGGCCAGATGTGAAATTTTTGGTTGGAAATTCTTTTCTTTAAGAATGTTGAATATTAGCCCCCAATCTCTTCTGGCATGTAGGGTTTCTGCTGAAAGGTCTACTGTTGGTCTGATCAGCTTCCTTTTGTAGGTACCTGGCCTTTCTCTCTGGCTGCCTTAACATTTTTTTCCTTCATTTCAACCTTAACAAAATCGGATGATTATGTGTCTTGGGGTTGATCTTCCCATCAAGTATCTTACTGGGGTTCTCTCAATTTCCTGAATTGGAATGTTGGCCTGTCTTGCTAGGTTGGGGCATTTCTCCTGGATGATATCCCAAAGTATGTTTTCCAACTTGGTTGTGTTCTCTCCATCTCTTTCAGGTGCCCCAATCATTCATAGGTTTGGTCTTGTTACGTAATCCCATAGTTCTTGGAGGTTTTGTTCTTTCCTTTTTATTTATTTTATTTATTTTTTTAAATCTAATCTTATCTGTCTGTCTTATTTCAGCAAGAGAGTCTTCAAGCTCTGAAATTCTTTCCTCCACTTGGTCTATTCAGTTATTGATACTTGTGGTTGCATTGTTAAGTTCTTGTGTTGCATTTTTCAGCTCCATCAGATCATTTATGCTCCTCTCTGAACTGCTTATTCTGGTTAACAGCCCCAGTAATGTTTTATCATGGTTCTTAGCTTCTTTACATTGGGTTAGAACATGCTCCTTTAGCTCAGCAAAGTTTGTTATTACTCACCTTCTGAAGCCTACTTCTATCAATTCATCTATCTCATCCTCTGTCCAGTTCTGTGCCCTTCCTGGAGAGTTTTGCAATCATTTGGAGAAGGAGAGGCATTCTGGCTTTTTGAGTTTTCAGTGTTTTATCATTGATTCTTTCTCATCTTTGTGAGTTTATCTAGCTTTGATCTTTGGAGTAGCTGACCTTTGGATGGGGTCTTGGTAGGGGACTTTTCTGTTGATGCTGTTGTTGTTGCTGTTGCTTTCTGTTTGTTTATTTTTCTTTTAACAGTCAGGACCCCCTTCTGAAGGGCTGCTGCAGTTTGCTAGGGGTGCACTCCAGAGCCTATTCACCTGGGTCCTTCCTGTCACCAATGGAGGCTGCAGAACAGCAAATATGGCTGCCTGCTCCTTCCTCTGAGAGCTCTGTCCCAGAGGGGCACCGACCTGATGTCAGTGGAATGCTCCTGTATGTGTCTGGTGACCCTTGTTGGGAGAGTGTCACTCAGTGAGGAGGCATGGGATCAGGGACCTGCTTAATGAAGTACTCTGGCTGCGCCTTGGTGGAGGGGGTGCATTGCACTGGGGGGAATCTCACTCATCTGGAATGCCCGGATTCTTCAGAGTCAGCAGGGGGAAAGACTAAGTCCACTGATCTGCAGCAACTGCAGCCACCCCTTCCCCTAGGGACTCTGTCCCAGGGAGATCAGAGTTCTGTCTGTAAACCCTGGCTGGAGTTGCTGAAATTCCCAAAGGGAGGCCCTGCGTGGTGAGAAGCGATGGGTCTGGGTCTAACCTAAAGAGGCTGTCTGGCCATGATCTGTCAGAGCCACTGTGCTGCGCTGTGGGGAATTCCTCCTGGGTCCGAAGTGCCCAGTCTCCCTGGCACTGGCAAGGGAAAACTGACAGACTGGAGCTGCAGTGATAGCTGCTGACCCTCTCCCCAGGTGCTCAGTCTTCTTAAGCTGCAGTGATGATGACTGCCCCTCCCCCTGGGAACTTGGTTATCTTAGGCAGCAGGCAGCTGCAGTGATGGCTGCCACCCCTCCCCCTGGGAGCATAGTCATCTTAGGCAGCAGACAGCTGCAGTGAAAGTGGCTGCCCCCCACCACCCAAACTCTGTCATCTTAGACAGTCTCCAGCTGAGTGGCTGCCAAGAATCTGCACAGCTCTGTGCTTGGGACCCAAGGCCCTGGTGGTGTGGCTCCTGAAGGGGATCTCATGATCCTCAGGATGCACAGATCTGTGGAAACAGTGTGATTTCCTGGGTGAGGTAGCAAAATCACTCACCACCTCCTGTGGCTAGGGGTGAGCCCTGTGCAGCTCCCTGGTAGGCTGTTACTCTACCCTACTTTTCCTTACTCTCCATGGGTCACACCAACTGCCTAATCAGTCCCAGTGAGAGAACCTGAATACCTCAGTTGCTGGTGCACAATTCACTTGCCATTTACCTTCTTCTCTGTGGGAGTCTCCCACAGCTATTTCTAGTTGGCCGTCTTGGCCCCTCTCCAAGTTATTTTGCCTTTATTTTTTGTTTTTGTTTTTGTCATCCACAATTTCCTTGCCTTTTGTGGTTTTAATTAAGCACTTTATATTATTTAGTTTTCTCTCTTTTCTTACCATATAAGTTATAGAGTTTTAAAACTTGTTTTAATGGTTGCCCTAGAGTTTGCACTATACATTTACAACTAATTCAAGTTCATTAACAAATAACAATGTGCTACTTCATGGCTAGCACAAGTACCTTGTAGTAACAAAATAGTCTCTCCTATCCCTTGAATCACTCTGTCATTTATTTCATGTATGCATAAGCAAATGTATATATAACATATATATTTTATATAGGCGTATGTAATCGATTACATTGTTTTTATTATTTTGAACAAACTTTTATCAGTTAGATCAGTTAAGAATAAGAAAAATAAGGTTTTTATTTTACCTTCACTTATTCTTTCTTTGACACTGTTCTTTTTTTAAATGTAGATCCAAGTTTCTGAACTATATAATTGTCCTTCTCTCTGAAGAACTTCTTTTAACATTTCTCACAAGGCAGGTCTACTGGTGTCACATTCTTCCATTTTTGTTTGAGAAAATCTTTATTTCTCCTTCCCTTGTGAAAAATTGCTTCACAGAGTACAGGATTCTAAGTTGGTGATTTTTTTCTCTCAATACTTTAAATATTTCACTCCATTCTCTTCTTGCTTGCATAGTTTTTGAGAAGTCAGACAGAATTTTGATCTTTCTCCTCTACAGATAAAGTGTTTTCTACTTCTGCTTTCTTTCAAAATTAAAAAAATTTTTTTTTTATTTTTCAAAGTTTGAATATAATATAACTAGGTGTAGGAGTTTTTGGCATTTATTCTACTTGGTGTTCTCTGAGCTTCCTGGATCTGTGGCTTGGTGTCTGACATTAATGTGAGGGAAATCCTCAGTCATTACTGCTTCGAATATTGTTTCTCTTCCTTCCTCTTTTTCTTCTCCTTCTGGTATTCTCATTACATGTATGTTACGCTGTTTTAGCTGTCCCACTTATTCTTGGAATTCTTTTTTTTTTTTTAAGACAGAGTCTCACTCTGTCACCCAAGCTGGAGTGCAGTGGCACAATCTAGGCTCACTGAAGCCTCTGCCTCCTGGGTTCAAGTAATTCTTCTGCCTCAGCCTCCTGAGTAGCTGGGGTTACAGGTGTGCACCACCACACCTGGCTAATTTTTGTATTTTTAGTAGAGATGGGGTTTCACCATACTGGTCAGTCTGGTCTCGAATTCCTGACCTTGTGACCCACCTGCCTTGACTTCCCAAAGTGCTGGCATTACAGATGTGAGCCACTGTGACCAGGCTATTCTTGGAATTCTGTACTGACTATATTCAGTCTTTTTTCTCTTTGCTTTTCATTTTTAGAAGTTTCTATTGTTGTTTAGAGATCTTTCCTCAGCCATGTCCAGTCTACTAATGAGCCCCTCAAAGTTACTCATTTATTTTAGTGTTTTTAATCTTTAGCATTTCTTTTTGTTATTTTCTTTTTTTGTCTAGCATTTCTCCTTGATTTTTAAAATCTCTCTGCATACATTATCTATCTGTTCTTGTGTGTTGTCTACTTAAATCCATTAAATCTCTTTTAATTAAAGCATATTAATTATAGTTGTTCTTTAATTCCTGGTCTGATAATTCCAACATTTCTGCGATATCTGACTCCAGTTCTGATGTTTGTTCGTTATCTTCAAGCTGCTGTTGCCTTTTTAGTATGTCTTATGATTTTTTATTGATAGCTAAACTTTAGTGATGTAGTAACAAGGTGTTGGGGGAGAGGAAGTGTTCTATAGTCCTATGATTATATTTCAATCTTTTGGTGAGTCTGTGCCTTTGGACTGTGAAATTCTGAGTGCCTCTCAGTTTTTTACCCCTTAGGTGGGATAGGATGGCTAGAGCTGGATATTTCCCTTCTCCCACATAGAAGGCCAGAGGGAGCTGGAGCTGGGTATCTCCCTTCACCCAGGTCAGTTAGGCCCTGAGAATACCCTAGAAGGTTGGGCTCTAGTAAAATACTTTCTCCTGAGGGCAGGCTGTGTTAAGAACAGAATGCTTTGGTATGTTTCATATATGTTTTTTTCCCCTTCCCTCTGGAAGCACCAGGGGAGTTTTCTTCCATATTTGCCATGAGAACCTAATAGAGCTCCAGGTGGTAGGACTCACAAAAGTGTGGGGCTTCCCTGTGATTGGGTCCTCCTGGAGTTTTTAACTCTGAGGCTTGTCTACACTGAGACTCCAGCATTTTATCGATGACACTTCAGGTTTTCCTACCCCAGCACTGCTTCCCACAGAGGCTCTGTCTCAGGTAAGTTGTGATTCTCTGTGTCTGAGGCCCTGTGACCTCATCTCCCTGATTAATCTAAGAATTATTGATTTTTCAGCTTGCTCAGCTTTTTACTTCTTTGGACAGACTGGCAACTTCTAAGCATCTTACATAAGTGACCAGAAACTTCCAGTTTCTGACCTACTTTTATGGGGAAATCTAGAATTGTCTCTAGATAATGTTTAAGGGAAGAAGGTCATGTTTTTATTTGTTAAAAGTAAGTGAAAAACATTTTTCAGTATTGTAGTCCTAAAACATGTTGCAAAGCTGCTGAATTTCGTGTATTTTTTTACATCCTGGTGAATGCGACGGCTAACAACACAGAGGCCTAACTCTTCCTTTTGATTGCAGACGTAATATGCTTATAGCGACTTATCACTGTGACAGGATAATTTTTTAAATGTATCTTTTTTCTTTCTAGCTGATGTACAGTTGGATTCATTTCATTAACATGCAAATTATATAGCATTTCAGTGCATTTTGCTAGTTTGTACGTATTTTATGTAAAATTTTAATCATAATTTGACATACATGGAAAAAAGTATACAGATCATAAACATACAGCTGAATAAATTTTTGCAGAGTAAACAAACCAATTTAACCAGCCCCCACATCAAGAAAGAAAACATTCTCAGAGACACAAAAGCCTTCCTGTGCTTTCTTGCCCCTTCCTGTGCTACTCTTTCCTTCCATTTACAAAAGCAACTACTATTTTGTCTCCAAATAGCTTTGGACTTGTTATTATAGAAGCATACAATATTTACTCTTTTGTCAGGCTTCTTTTTCTCAGTGTTACATTTATGAGATACATTTATGCTGTTAAAGATAGTTGTAGGGTTCATTCATTTTCATTGCTATATAGAATTTCACTATGTAAATATACCAAGGTTTATGTGTCCATTATACAAATGACATTTGGGTTGTTTCAAGTGTGGGGCTATCACAAATAGTGTTGCTATGGATATCCATTTACATACAATACATTTCAAAAACATATGTATGCACTTTCATCGGGAATATATCTAGGAATGAGAGGGCTAGGTTATAGTGTAGGCCTTATACACTGTTTAGCTTTAGTAGATATGACAGTGGAGTCTTTTAGTCTCCCAAAAATTCCCCCTGAAAACAAAGCAGACTAATTAGGATTGTAGGGGGAAAATTATGGATGATGTATTCAAAAAACTGGGGAAAAGAATCCCTACATATTCCAGAATAGAAGGGAACATGCACAAAGCACCAAGATAAATAATTGTGTGGTAGGGCTGGTAGGGAAATAAAAAAGATGTCTACCAACGTATTGTACAAGCCAGGGAAATTAAAAAAAAAAAAAAATCATCAACACATACCCCGCAAAAGAGGGGACACTACGCTACCTGGGGGAAGCATCTGACAACAACCAGCAAAAGTGAGGAAAGTCCTCACAGGATTCAAATTGTAAGTAAATGCAAAAAACTGCACAGCCCTGGGAAGATTCCACCGTGCTGTGTCAGGTTACATCTTCCAGAATTTCAGGGATATTTGACAAATCTCTCTTCATGAGTTTTCAGGATACACTAGGAGGAATCAAAATCAAATTGACTAGAACATAAATATTAGGGGCAAATAAAGAGAAAAGTTTCTGATAATAAGGGAGGAGTGTTGCACTGGAAGCACATCCCAAAAGATACCACACAAGCAAAATAAAAATCTAAAGCTGAGAGCTCTGTGGAGCTAAATTCAACACTGTCCAGATTGTAGGCTGTAGATCTGATTATGTCCTTAACCAGATGTGCCATCATAGGAAGTTACGTGTCGTCTTTCACCTCCAGTGAAAACAGTAATCAGTTTGTTATTTATTATTTACTCATGAAATTCATGAGTTTGTTGTAAAAATGTAATGTAGTAATGCTTGTCAAGTGTCTACCTACTCCCTGAATGTAGCAAGTACTATAATTAATGGCTATGATTACTGTTGTTACCTTATTGTACTTCCTAGTTGCATTTGATATTGTTGTCTATTTCCTACTTCTTAAAATACTTGCTTCTTGCTTCTTCTGGCTTCTATAATGCCATTTTCTAGTCCTTTATTCCTCTTATTTCTACATTTCTGTGATTCTCTTTATGACTTTCTCTTTTCGTGATTTAAAGTCAATATTCCTCACGGTTCTGCCTTCGACATTTGTTTTTTCTGTATATGTGTAACAGTGGTTGACAACCTTGATTGATTACTACAATCACTGGGGAGCTTTTCCAAATCCTGATTCCCAGGCTGCACCCCAGACCAGTAAATCAGATTCTCTGGGGAGAGGAACCAGACATCAGTGTATTTTAGAGTTTCCAGGTGATTCCTTTATGCAGCCAAAGTTTAGTACCACTGCCATACAATCTCTTTGGATGATCTCATCCACTCTGGTAGGTTTGATTACCATTTATAGCCATGGTTTTCAATCCTGGCTGCATATCATGATCACTTGGGGATAGCAGTTTTGTTTTGTTTTGTTTTGTTTTGTTTTTAAATTGGTGCCTTTGCCTCTAACCCCAGAGCTGCTGATTTATGTAGCCTGAGGTAGAGCATTGAATGAATGTATCTGTTATAGTTGTGGAAACCAGATTATCAAGTACAAAAGAAATGCATTTGAAGAGCAAGTAGGCATTTCATGAGAACCTGAGGAATTCTCCAATAAATAAAATGAATTTGTTAGTGCATGGATTTTTGACAAATAATTTGGCTGCTAAGAGCTCTAATTTACTTTCTTTCTAACAATTGTCTATATGACTTTGAAAGTTTGACTGAATGGATATTATACTTTAAAAAACATTTTAAAAAATAATCATAGATACACAGAAAGTTGCAAAATTAATACACAGAGCCTCATGAACCCTTCAACCAGTTTCTTCCAGTGGTGACATCTTATATAGCTGTAGCACAATATCAAAACCAGGAAACTGACCTGGGTACAAAACATTCAATAGACAACAGACTTTGTTCAATTTTCACCAGTTTTTAAATGCACCTGTGCGTTTGTGTGTGTGTGTTATTCTATGCAATTTTATTTCATGTATAGATTTCTATAACTCCTACCACAATCAAGATACAGAAGTATTCAAGCAACACAAAGAAACTCTGTCATGCTATCCCTTTATTAGTCACACCTACCTCCACCCCTGACCCCTGACAACCACTAATCTTTTCTCCATCTCTTTGTCATTTCAAGGATGTTGTACAAATGGAACCATAAAGTATATAAACTTTGGGTTGGCCTTTTCTATTTAGCATAATGTCCTTGAGCTTCCCCTAAGTTGCTGCACGTAATACTATGTTTTTAAAATCAGAAAATGCAGAAGAGATACAAATTGAGTTTAAACATTTGGAAAAAACTTCTTTTATCTAAAATACATTGACTTGGGTCATTTAAAAGTCTGTATTTATTTAAATAACTGGGATTTATTCATTTCAGCTAATGGTTTAAAAAAGTATTTTAAAATTCAGGAGAGATTAATTTTTACCTTGTTGGAGAAATATTAATGAGAGTTTCAGGTATCATTTGAAATGAAACATAAACTCAGATTGTGCAGTTTTGAAATTATGCCCTGCAACTTGATATATACTTTCAATATAAAAATTCACAAAGTGAACTCAATTTACCACTGCTACAGACTACTGAGGGCCAATAAGTATTTTATTGACTGTTATATTTGGTGGAAATAAAACTCTGGTAACACTGATTTGGGATTTTATTTAATTTGAAGAAAGTTTTCTAGATTTTACTATTACTGAGGGTTTCTTTTTTTTTTCCTTGTCTGCCATAGCCTCTTATTATTGTCACCTCTCTACAAAATGCTATTATGGTTCCCATATTCAAATGCATTTTCAATTTTATTCATATTTTTGAGCTACTGACAGCTATCAGTCTTGTGACAGGTAGTATTTATGGTAATATACTCACAAATTGTTTGAAAGAAAAGTGAATGATTTATGTCTTGGGTTTAAGAGGTTAAATTTGATTTTATTGTAATAAGACACTTTGAGACAGACTTAGTTTTGCTGCTGTGAGCCTGCTGGAGTTATTATGCCATATTGAGCAAAAGCTTTTATCCATGTTTAGCCAAAAGACATATTCATTCTTGAAAAGAACAATTTCTATTGTCGTTCAAAGAATTGACTTCTTAGTAGGTTTTTGGGAGAGACTTTATCCCGTTAATGCCTTGCTTATGTAATACAAACGTAGGAGAGACTCCCAAAAATACATTTTAACTATAAGAACAATTCTTCCAGACTTCTTCTGCTTTTTGATTTAGAGATGACCTCTTCGGCTATGTTTTCCATACACAGCCATGTTTAAAGTAGTATACACTCCCTGTTAAGCCTTTTGACCCTGGTGTTTTCACTTATCTTTCCATTCACAAATGTTCCTTTATGTTGACATGTATAATTTATTAAACAAACAAAAACAACAACAAAAGAGGAAAAGTGTTTGAAAATTGTTTGTCTTGATATGCTTAATTTATTAAGTTTTTACACATTAATAAAAAACAGAGAAAAAACCACAATTGAAACTTGGGAAATATCATGAATGGGCAATTCATAAGAGGAGGACATACATGGCCAATAAATATATGAAGAAATGTTCAACAATATCAGAAACACAGAAATTCAAAATTAAAACCCAACAATTTACACTTTTTTTCCTTTTGATTGTTGAGGATTTTATAAAAATGATAATTTCCTTGCTTGACTACAGATCAGTAAAACAGCTACTTTATGCAGCACCTAGTGTAAATGTATTTTTGACAACATTTCTAAAGGCAATTTGGCAATAAGAGCCAAATACTTAAAAAATGTGCAAATATTTCACATCATTATGTTTTATATCATTCATCATAAGTTTTAAATTGAAACAAATTTAGTGATTAACAATAATAGAATGGCAAGTAAATCATGGAGCATCTATATGATGAAATATTATGCATTAAGGGTGATTTTATGGCCAGACGCGGAGGCTCACTCCTGTAATCCCAGCATTTTGGGAGGCAGAGGCAGGTGGATCACCTGAGGTCGTGAGTTCAAGACCAACCTGGCCAACATGGCAAAACCTATCTCTACTGAAAAAATACAAAAGTAGCCGGGCGTGGTGGCATGCACCTGTAATCCCAGCTGCTCGGGAGGCTGAGGCAGGAGAATTGCTTGAACCCAGGAGGCAGAGGTTGCAGTGAGGTGAGATCATGCCACTGCACTCCAGCCTGGGTGAGAGCATGAGACTCTTTCTAAAAAAAAAATAAAGTGGTTTTATAAATCTACACTAGCTATATAAGAAGAGATCCACAATATATTATTAAAGGAAAAACATTTACTTAATTTTTATGTATGATATCAATTTTGTCCTCCAAAATGTATATATGGTGACAGGAAAAAAAGAACACAGAATTCTTAACTATCAATAGTAATCACCTCTGTGCTGAAGAATTATGGTTGATATTTCTCTCTGTGTCTTACCATATTATCCAATATTTTATAATTTACATGATTTATTTAAGATGACAGAAAAGCAGAAATGATTTTGAAATGATAACATGCAATATTTTTAAATGGATCAATACAGAGGATTAAATGATAATAAGTATTGTGACATACCAAAAGGTCTGGGTCAAACTATTCCTACCTCTCTTACCATTTTATATTTGTTAACAACCAGGGACCATATTTGTCATGCTCTTCCTCAAATAGACTGTCTTTTGAAACTTCATCTACCAAATAAAAGTAAGTAAAAGTTAATGAATGTGTTTTCTCAATTTTGTTCAAAAAATTATAGTCACCAATTATAGGTGAAGAAATAGTTGTTACCAAGTGTGATGAATGATTATATGTGGCATCTTGACTGGGCCATAAGGTGCTAGACATATAGTCTAACATTATTCTGGGTGTATCTATGAGGGTGCTTCTGGATGAGATTAATAATTGAATCAGTAGACCTAATCAGGCAGATTTGCCCCTCTCTCCCAGTGTGGGTGGGCCTCATTCAATCAGTTGAAGGTTTGAAAAGAATACAAGACTGAGTAAGGAAAAATTCTTTCTCTCTGACAGTTTTCCAGCTGGGACATAGTTTTTCGTCTGTCTTTGGACTTGGATTCAAACTTACACCATCAGCTCTCCTGCTTCTCAGACCTTCAGACTCAGATGGAACTATACTATAGGTTCTCCTGGGTCTGGACTTCTCAGCCTCCATAATCACGTAAGCCAATTCCTTGTAATAATCTCTCTCTCTCTCTCTCTGTGTATATATGTATATATATACACACACACACATATACACACATATATGTATGTGTATGTGTATAGTTATATATAGTTATATACACATACACACATATATGTGTATATATAACTATATATAGTATGTGTATGTGTATACATATATACATAGAAACATATATACACACACATGTATATATGTATATATGTATAAACATGTACAAACACCTATGTGTATATGTACACACATAGATACTATATGTATATATGTATAGCATGTATACACATACACACAACATATACGTGTGTGTGTGTGTGTGTGTGTGTGTGTGTGTGGTTCTTTTACTCTAGAGAAATGTACACCAGCCAGGTGTGGTGGCTCATGCCTGTAATCCCAGCACTTTGGGACGCTGAGGCAGGAGGATTGCTTGAGCCCAGGAGTTTGAGACCAGCCTAGCAACATAGCAAGTCCCAGTCTCTACAAAAAATAAAAGAAATTAGCCAGGCATAGTGGCACATGCCTGTGGGCCCAGCTACTTGGGAGGCTGACATGGGAGGATCTCTTCAGCCTGGGAGGTCAAGCCTGCAGTGAGCCATGATCATGTCACTGCACTCTAGCCTGGGCGACAGAGCAAGACCCTATCTTAAAAAGAGAGAAAGAGAGAAAAGGGAATATACACTGGGCTGAGTTGATAAAAATGGACAAAAAAACAGATAGATAGTATTGCAGCACTCAGCAGCCTTGTTTTGTTATAATATGCTCAAGTCCTTTGCAGGGTTAAAAGAGTGAAATCATCAGGGGCAAGGACTAATGTGGCCTGTGATAAACATGTTTGCCTGGAGAGACTAAATTTTTTAAAAATCTAATTTTTTATTGACTATCTCCCAATATTTTTTTCTGCTTTCTAGATGATTTTTTAAGCTTCATTTTCTATGAAGTGTTTACATTTTATTTATCCTTTTTTAAAGAACTATCGCTTGTTCTCCATCTTTAAAAAAAAAAATTTCTCTATTTCATAGATGTCATATATATAGCCTCTTGACTCTCTGAGAAAATTAATTTGTTTTGTTTGTGTTCTGTTTTAGAGGTTTCCTCAAATGTGTGATGACCTTAGCTGATTATTTTTTTTAAAAGAACTTCTAACATTTTTCATTAAGGAGTAAGTAGTGTATATTCATTAATGGGCAATGATCTTAAATGAACAATTTGATAAATTTTTACATATGTATAAACTTATATAACAATATCCAATCAAAATATAGAATATTTCCACCACCCCAGATAATAACCTCCAGAGGTAATCACTATCCTAACTAATAATACCATAGATATTTTGGGCTATACTTAAACTTCATATAAACAAAACATAAAATATACATGTTTTTGTAACTAGTTTTTACCAAAAATGTCGCCCATGCGATTTATCCATGTTGTTACATGTAGTAATAGTTAATTCTTTTTTAAAAATTGTAATTATGATTATAATTACTAGTATTATTATAATTGCTATTAATTTAATAACTATTGTATAATTATTCAACTGTGTATACATATTATACTTTATCCATTTTCCCATTGATATTTTGATAATTTTCAATCTGAGGCTATTATGAAAAAAATACTATGAACATTCTTTTACCATGTTTTGGTAGACATATGTACTAGATTCTCTTGAGTAAATACCTATGACAAGAATTCCTGAGTTGTGTGGTAGGTATGTGTTAGATTCGGTAGACACTGATGAATAGTTTTCCAAAGTAGTTGCATCAATTTATGCTCACACCAGGTAACAATGTGTAAGAGTTCAAATTACTCCAGATCTTCCCCAACACTTGATGTCGTCAGTTTTTTCAGTTTAAGCCATTATGGTGGTTTTATGGTGACATCCCATTGTCATTTTAGTTGTATCCCTGATGACTAATGTTAAGTGCATTTTCCTATGTTTTTGGACATTTCCGTATACTCTTTTGTGATATTTGTTTTCAAGTCTCTCACTCATTTTTACAAATTAGGTTGTCTTTTACTTATTTGAAGGAGTTCTTTATATGATCTCATTAGCGTTTTGTCAGACATCAGATATTTACTACAAATATATCCATCCTATTTGTGCCTTTAGTTTTTATTGTGTTAATAATATCTTGTGATGAACCAAGTTCCTTAATTTTAATGTAGTTCAACATATCCATTTACTTTTTTTTTGGTTAGTGCTTTTCATGCCCTTTAGGAAATTTTTTTCTACTATAGGATCATGGATATATTCTCCTATAAATTCTTCTGAACACTTAATTTTTTTATGATTAGGTGTATGATCCATCTTTAACTGGATGGATGTGTGATTTTGTATATCTTATGAGATAGAGGTAAAGGTTTACTTTTTTCACATACATATTCAAATGATGTTTTCCTCAGTCTCCATTGGTCTTCTGCACACACTACCTAGCATTCAATCAAAGATAATAAGACACAGAAAAGCAAGGGAAAAGCAACCTATTATCAAGAGATAAAGTGGTCCACAGAAATAGACATCAAGAGTGATGCTGTAAAATCTAACTGGAAGTTCTCTGTACATAGATAGGATGTGTAGACAGTTAGGCACCACTTTGTGGGCTTCAGTTATTCGCTGGCTTTTATATAGGAACTCACGATGTCAGTGTAAGTACTGTTTTAAGGAGATTCAGTTTTTGCCATAAAGAACCTTCCAATCCTCTGCCCCACTTGAAGGGGTAAAGGGGAGCTAGTAGCCTGTGTTTTCTTTCTGGTCTTTCACGTAATCACTCTGTTTTAGTCCTGTCAGTCACTCCTTCTACCTTCTAGTGAAAGTGCCCCCAATTACTGAGCCTTTTCAAGTTTTGGAGGGGCCATTTAGCTTGTTTGTCATTGATATTCCCCTTTGTATAGACTGAGAGTTAGATTCTCCAGATTTACTTACCAGGTCTACCACTTAACAGCTTTCTTGCGAACTCACTCTGCTTCAGTTTCATCACCTGTTAAATGGAGATAATGTTACTAACCTCACAGTATTATTGTAAGATTAACTAAAATAAATTATGTGAAGCTTTTGTAATAATGCTTAGCACATAATGAATGTTCCAAAATTGTTAGGTATTATCAGCTCTTTCATTCATCTTATTTATTTACCATTCCATTTGCTTTTATCTTCCAAAAAATGTATAAGTGTGTATCTTTAGTATCTCCTCTCACATTTCTTTTGTTCTTTTAAATTCCTTTCCTATAATTTTGAGAAGATTTATAAAGAAATTTAATGTAAAAACATGTTCAATACACATATTTAATGAAAATTTATTCAACTGACAAATTCAAAAGTTTAAATTGCTGCAAAGACTCTTTTTATAATTATTCCAGACCATGACTGTAAAATCACTGAGCTACATGATCTCTAAGGTTTGTTCCAGATTAAATTTTATGAATGAATGACATAAAAAATCATGCCCATGAAAACGGTGAATTTCATATTTTGAAGAAAGCTAAAATCATTTGTTTACATTTTTCTCTGTTTTCCAGAGTACTCACATTCCTACCTGATTGGATATTGGCTGGTTGATTGACAGGTATGAAAAATACTTTGGGGCAGCTCTTTGGAAAAGACATGGAAAGCTATATAAATTCTTTGATCAAATTTAAATACCCTTAAGCAACCTCCATTAACCTTGAATACCTCAAGCTGTTCCCACAGGCTCTCAAACTTACTCAAAGCTCAAACCATATTCAGTGTAAGAACAAGTCCATCCATAAAATTATATATACATGTGAGTCAGTGTTGTTTTAATGGATTTAAAAAGTTTGAATAAAATATTTTTATGAATACAATTATGGTATTAGTACCTATTTTATATCTATATTATTTATGCTAAATATGGTAAATAGATTATAGTTAATATAATACTATATTAAAAGATCATATTATTTTATTCATGTTAAAAAATATTCACAGGCAAAATAACATTTAGGTTTTCTCTGTTGCTTCTGTCAGTTTTAAGGCAGGTTATTGATGTTTTTGTGATTTTTAAAAAATGAATGAATGACCTAAAAGTTAGGGGCCTTTATTCATTTTTCTCATAAAAATTTTTCTTAAAAAAGTCACATTGTGGCTGCATAACATTCTCTAATTGTGTGTGTATGCATGTGAGTACATGTGTGAATATATGTATGTTTGTTGTATGCATATGCATATATTCATATGTATGTGTGTATGTGTGTGTGAAAGAGAGTGAGAGACATGAACCTAGCCATAATGACCCAGCCTCAGCTGGGTTTAGTCATTTTATGTAGATCATACACAGCTAAAATTAAAGTCAAATGGTTTTAAGGTGAGTTGGGGAAATATAAAACATAAATAAGGCAAAGAAAAATAGGAGGGGGGATCTCCTAGCAATTAGCTATTTCAGACTCTGAAATGATATCCCAAGAGAAGTCGAGGAGGCTCGATCACTTGAATCATTCAAAATTGGACTGGACTAAGCCTGGAAGAATATTCCATTGGGAGTAATCATGCTTTGACAGAGAAAGACTGAAAGATCTTTTCCAATTCTAATTGCCATGATCCTGTGTAATTCAATTTGAAATGACCTCACTATTCTGATTCACAAAGATTCTATTTTTACTAACTCTTTCTTTTTCATAATCCTGCTTCTGATATCACTACTCCTTTAAAAGGAAAAAGAAACCCTCGAGCTTGTTTTCCAAGTATTCATTGAATTACACCCCTTATTTCCTTTTTTTTTTTTTCTCCAGACGGACTGTTGTGCAGACTCAGGCAGCTCACTCTGGGCTGGGCAGCAGACAGTGATTATCATCACCCCCTGCTTTCATCCATTACGGCGGGTGTTAGCAGGTAAGGGTGAGGGCTGACAAAGAGGTTTTCAAAACTGGTCAGCATAACTGCTTCCAGGAGGCCAGTTCAGGATAATCTATTGAAATATGGATCGGAAATATGGCCAGCCCGGGCTGAATACCTCTATCTGTTGCATTTAAGCCAAAGCAACAGAATGCTTTCATGGGGGAAAACTAACAAAAGCCATAATTACATGTGGAGAATTGTCTGTTCATATCATTTGGCGTTAATTTTGTGAAATGGTTGCCATTCTGTCTGGGTTCAGCGTCTGTCTCAGCCACTTTATTTGTTTTGAGATGCTGCAGGGGTAAGGTCCCTGGAGACTTGAGTCCTGGAGGCCTTCTGGTTTCCAGGAGCCAATTTGTGACAAGATCAAAGGGGTCTAAAGTCCCAAGAGCCTGAATTACACTGTGGAATTTACTGGTATATCTCATTTTACAGAGCACTTCCGTGTTTGAAAAGTATTAGGGAGCAAATTTTAGTGAATCGAATTTTATTAACCCACTAACATATTATACTTCCCATTGGTAATGGTCCCTGGACTCCAGCTTTCATTTTTCCTTGTCTATCTAGTAATTAATGATCAAAATTGAAGTGGAGCCATGCAGTGAATTTCTTTATAAATCAAGAATGCTTTGTAACATCAGTGTTTTATAGTGTTTTCTTTCATATATAACTTTTATACAACAATTTGAGGAAATGAAGAACTAAAACAAAAAAAATTCTGAAAATTTGAGGTAAAATTTTCAAACACTTCCAAAACAGTAATAATGATACCTTAAAATTCAAACAATTATACAGATAATATTTAAATTCCTGGAGTGAAAAAAGCATGCTACTAATGCTAATTTTTTATCTTGAAATATTTCAAACATATAGAAAAGCATCAACAATAATATAACAAATGTGTATTATATACCATTCAGAATTTTAATATGTGAACAAATTTTCTTTATTAATTAAAAAAATTAAACCTGTACTTAGAGTTGAAGAATGTTTAATCTCTTCCCTGGTACTATTTTTCCTTCTCCCTCTCTAAAATAACTTCTATCCTGAAGTAGGAGTATATTCTGACCATTTATTGTCTATATTTTTACTATATTTCTATGAATCCCTAATTGGTAAATAGTTTTTTTTGTGAGAATTTTATTTTCTACATCTTATTTTCATTCAATATTTTATTTTTAAGATCTATCCATATCAATACATGTGGATTAAGATTTTTAAAATTTAACAGATATGGAACATTCCATTATTATTGACTTATCCTACTCCATTATTGTTTACTTATCCATTATTTTAATGATATGCATTTAGGTTGCATCCAATTTTTCACAGCTGTACTGTGCAGCATGTCTCCTTATGCATAAATGTTCAAACTTCTTTAATGTCTCTAACAAGAAATAGAGTTTCTGGATCTAGAATATGCATCTTCATCTTCACTGTATACTACCAAATGCTCTCTAAATTTATTGCTCTCACCAACAATGATGTAATCAAATTGATCAATCTTTCCCTTTAAGATTTATGCTTTCTGGGTTTGGTTTAAGAAATTCTTCCATCCCCAAATTATAAAAATATATTTGTTGTGTGTTCACATTTGCATCTTTAATTCATTTGGGATTTATTTTGGAGTATGACATGAGTTAGGGTTCTAATTACATTATTTTCCATATGGATAGCAAAGCTACTTTCAACACCCACTGGCTTTTAAGGTCATGTCTGCATTCACTGAGGTCTGATGTAAGAGCAGGTTCTGTGAATCCATTTGTGAATGTGTTGACCCTCTCCTAACACCACATTATTTTAGTTGATAAAGTAGTACACGAATTCATGATATCTAATGGAGCAAATCCATCCTTTTTACTTCACTTCTTCAAATTTGTCTTGGCTATCCTTGGACCTTTATATTCTTATATGAATTTTATCAGTTTTTAAAAAAAATCTTCAATACAATAAATTGGTAATAAAAATGTATAACATCTATCCTACTTACATCAAACTACTAAATGTAATTTATTGGTCATTCATCAATATTAAAGATACCCTGCCATGTCCTGACACTTAACATCTTTGAAAAATAAGCTTATCATGTTCCCTTTCCTCTACAAATAATTACTCTCTTTTTCAGCTATTTTCATGTCATTGCCATTCTCTCAATTCATAGGCCTCTAATATCCCTTCTGCACCAAGTTTAGAGATCCAGTCCTTTCTGTTGTGTCACCATGAGATTACTTTGTAAATGTAACTTCTTTTCAATCCTCTTCTATTTTTCACTTCAATCAATTCTATGCAGAACTTGTAGAGCAATTGCTTTACTGTTTTAATCATGCCACTTTTCTGCCCAAGCATGTAGATTCATATTTGCCATAGGGCTTGAGTGACTCTCAGAGACCATACATCCTGTCTCATGGACGAATGACTTGAGTCCCAGAGAGGATTTGCCTTGCCCAGAGTCACACAGCTAGCCAGGAGAAGAATTAGGACTCAGAAAGTAAAGCCTAGTTTAGACTTCAGGTCTTCTGATTCTTGAACCAATTCTCTTTTCACCTTTCACACTGCTTTACCAAACCTTCGGATAGCATTCCCTACATGAGAACACTGGATCAACTGTACTTCATATAAATTCCTCAAATGAAATTCCCTTTCTTAGTCTTACCTCAAAATGTGACTTGTTCCTTCCTACTACCTTGGAAATACAAGCTTCCACCTTGAAAGCCAGCCTCCTTACTTTCCACTGAGCTATGTCTTAACTTCTTGGAAATGTGCACCTTTTTCAGGATGTACCTACTGCTGCTACTGCCACTACTACTCTTAACAACTGCAATACAACCCTCACTTACTGTACTTTACCTGGCTCTTGAGAGACATGACCTCAACTTTCCTTAGTCTACAGATGTGGGATTTGAGACCCAAAGAAGTGAAGTAACCTGCCCAAGTTTACACAGCTTGGTGTAGAACCTGAGTTTCTGTGGACTCCAGAGCTCATGAATTCACTACTTCATTCTGTGCCTCCTAACTCTGTAAGTATTCGGCACTCTTCAACTCTAGATTACTCTTGAATTCAGTTGCACTTACTATTAGCTGCTTTGGGTATATGCTGAACCTTTGTCATAAATGTAGGCTCTAGCCTTGGAGCTGGACAGTATATCCTCTGAATACAGGATCATTGAAAACTTTCTTAAGATTGTCTAGCTCCTCTCAGGGCATCTACTATGAAGCCCTGCTCTGAGCCCTCCTCTGACTGATGAGGGTTTAACTATCCTAGAGATTCCTCTGTGACAACCAGCCAAGAAGCTTCTATGTTGAAAAATCTCCCATTGATTCAGAGACTAAAACTGAGACTTTTTATATATATATATATATATATATATTTTAAAAATATATAATATATATAATTTATATATACAATATATAATATATAATATACAATATATATTATATATAATATATAATATACAATATATATTATATATAATATATAATATACAATATATATTATATATAATATATAATACATAATATATATTATATATAATATAATATATATAATTTATATATATAAAATAACAGAGTGAATACAATGCCACTGAGAAAACACGCTTACTGTATTTCAGCCTAATAACTTGTTTGCTGTTGCATAAAGACCAAGAAAAAGCTCTCTCTCTCTCATCATAAGTTACTGTTTCTTTAGCTAGTATTATATACCATTAATTAGAAACCTAAATTCTACCTATCATGTAAAATGTATTACAAAAATTATAGGAAATAGTTCTTCAAAAGTAATTTTGTGAGAGTAAAACATAAAAGCGTATAAAATTGCTGAAATGAAGAAAACACAAAATACAATGCAGTATGAGGTCCACTATTTGCAGTACTCCAATTCTATTTTCCAGGAGCTTGGATGAGAGTGCTCAGTGGCCAGGCTTGGACAAGGAAGGAAGTTCTGTCCTCATTCCACTTCATCTTGGGCAATTATCTTGCAGCAAGGAAGGGCAATGAGCAATGAGGCTCAGTTCCCAAAAGCCTGATATAAAACACAATTTTAATGCTGTTGGGTTTTTTTAAAATAAAATTTACAAAACAGATTTTTAAACTAATAGACTATTTTTAAAGAATTAATTGATTTTTAAAAAGTTAATAGACTTTCATTTTTAGAGCAGTTTTAGGTCTATAGAAAATGTAAGTGGAAAGTATGGAAAATTCCACCCACACCCTCTCCTACCTTACCTTACAGTTTCCCCTATTTTTAACATCTTGCATTAGTGTAGTACATTTATTATAATTGATAAACCAATATTGATACATTATTAACTAAAGTCTACAGTTTACATTAGAGTTGACTCTTGTACATTTTATGGGTTTTGAGAAATGTACAATGAAAGGTATCTACCATTACAGTATCACCAAAACAGATGGTAAGCTAACAAAATTTCACAAAAAGAAGACTAAAAGATGCCATGTTGAAACATTTAACTGTGCTGAAACAAGTTAAATCAACTAAAACTCAACCCAAAACTTAGCGAACTTATTCTTTATAGTTCCTTCCAGACAGAAAAGCAATATAGTAAAAATTAAGTAGTCTTTTCTTTGAAAATTGTAGTTATTTTGATAAACAGTGCTGTCAAAACAGAAAATATGAATACCATGTACTCTAGTTCATTCTCTTTCGTGCGCTGCTCTCATGGTTTGGTGTGAATACTTCATAGTTAAAGTATGTCTTCCCTTGAGGATCACACAGCCGTTTAATTTCTGTTCTGGCATTTGACCTATTGTGTTTATGAGGTTCTATTGAGAAATGGAATTGATGATTTCTTCCATAACCACAAAGAAAAAATTGAGAGTTACTGATTTCAAACCACTATTATAACCTTTCAAGTTTTTCTGGAAAAATGTTTTCTTTCCAAAATGAAAAGAAAAGGAACTCCTTATTAAATGTCTAACTTTTCTGTATCATCACATCCTTCAATATGTTAAATTCACCTCAGACTTGGCTGGAGGAAAGCTGGAGTTCCTCATCTGTAGTTTGGAATCTACCAGGAATGTCACTTGCTGGCCTAATCTTTATTGGTTCCTGCTTGTTCAGGCATTATTTTCAAGGAGAAGAGTGGATTTTCCATCTGGGGCCCACTCCTCCTGTCTTCCACAATAACTTTCTTGTCAGTATACATTCACTGTTCATGCCTCAAAGACCGTCCTTCTCAACCCACGGATGCCCCTGAGGACTCAGAGGAAGCTAGTGCTTATGCTTTCTCCAGTCTCTCTCTTCTTGTGTGAACTGTGTGACCTGCCACTTTAAGACTCTTTTGGAGAATCATAATCCAAGTTGCAAAGTCCAACAATTCCTCTGGAGAAATAGTTCTCAACTGGGGGCAAATTTGGGCCCCAGGAGACATATGGCAATGTCTGACAATTTTTTTTTTTATTGTTACAAACAGGGGAGAGAGTCCGGCTAGCATCTAGTTGGTAGAGGCCAGGGATACTGCTGAACAGCCTGCAGGATGCTCCCCACCCCATCAAAAGATTCTCTGACCCAAAATGTCAATGGTACTGAGGTTGAAAAGCCCTGCTCTGGAGTTTTAATCAGTTGGCCATTTTTGCCATCCCATGTTGCAATATTTTTATTTAAAGCATTACATCTGGATTCTTTTTTCAAGATAATGTCCAGTGTCCAGTGGAAAATGATGTGTTTTCCTATCACTTTCCTCAAGAATAAAGCTGTAATATTTGCAAAATAGGTAACCTTAGTTGTCACTCAAAATGTAAACTGTCATAAGGGATAAGAGATTAACTGATTTCACTGTCAACCTTTACAGTGTCATTATTTTTCCCTGTAACTATCAGCTTGATATCCTTGCTGACGAAGATGTTTTAAAATGGAAGACAATTAGAGGCTTTATGTTTATGAAAAATGAAGTGTTCAGGCACAAAAGAATGCACAGTGGACCTTTTATGGGATGTTTAAAATATCCTTTCATTAAAAGATTTTCTTAAGTGGCTGTTTGTCACTTAATAGGAATCCCCGTTGTTGCTACTGTTGTTTTCATGCATAAATACCAGCATCTGTAGGTTTCCAGGATGTTCTTTAGAATTTCACACCACTTGACTTCATGTTGGGTTGCTTCAGATGATTTTTCAATCTTAAAGTCACATCACATAAAAGCGTATCTTTCAATACACTACAAAAACCATTGGAAACTGGCAGCCAGAGAACAAGATTCTACTCACTAATTAGTTTTGTTTAGTTAGGATGGAATTCACATCTTTTTGAATGAGTTGCCAATATTCTTAAAAATTAGTAGATTGCTCATAAGAATCTAAATTCTTTTTCTTTTCTGAAAAATGAAAAGATCTGGCTTTTTTGGCCAGCATTCCTCCATGACAACAGTCTACCGCAGGAGAATGTATGTTTTAGGCAGGTCTGGCACCTGCTGGCTTGCTCTAGTTACCACTCAGCCTATTGGACACCTGTGGGTCTGCCCATTACAATCATTTCAGGGGATAGACTCCTGCTCCATTGCAATTGAGTTCTGCAACTGCAATGCTTGTTGGTAAATATAACCCAATCCTTGCTGCATAAACTAATATGCAATTCATATGAGAAGGAGCTGAGGCCATTTTGGAGGATGGGAGAAAATGCACTGAGAGCAGAGATTGAGCTGTGAATAAATGGAAGGGAAGGAGTCAAGGTAAGAGCCACACTATAAAGTAAAAGCAGATTCAGAGGCTCCAGTCTGCTTCCTAGTATCACCCCTGCAGAGAAATCTGAACTTTGGTGATCAGAGGGCAGACCAGGTAGTAAAAACAAAGGAAACTCGACTACATTTATGACCATGTCAGAGGCTCTTTGCCATTGAGTTAGACTGTGCATCATCTTTGCCCCAAGTGGTGAGTTCTTAGTCCTGGCCTATGTTCTTGAGAAATCACCACAAATAGAAATGGAATCCAGGAAGAGCTTCATGAGGTAGGCATCAGTTCAAGCTGGTGGTATTATTAATACAATGTGTGGGAGTTAGGACATGAAGCAAAGGTAGAGAAAATGCAAACCCAGAATTGAAGCACAAGAAATATCAGACACAGGCTTTTGGATTGAAAGAATAGAGTCCAAGTCAAGGAGAAAGGTTGAGCTAAAAACCTTACAGGACAGGTGGGAACAATAAGATGGCTGTTTCTGGCCCCTGCATTCCTTTGTGAGAAGTCTGTGATTCTGCTTAATCTTGAAGACTCATTCCTCTGTTGGTAGTGGTCTGAGGCTCACTCTTGGCTCTGCCTTCGTTTGACAGTGCCAGATTCGCTCATCAGCCATAGCACATTTTCTGTGGACATCATGCTTGATAGACAATTTCTCTAGTCTTCCAGGGTCTGGAGAAGATTCCAGGGTAGTCTGGCCACACAGAGCTTCAGGACACTTCCTTCTCTCCTTGCCCCCAAACAAGACAAACAAGATAAAAAATCTTCAAGTGTAGCCTCAACAGGGACTCCAGAAACATGGAGATGAGACGAAAAATTTCTAGGGGACAGGGATGGGGAGTGAGGTGAGGAAATGAGCTGTTTGGAGGATATTTAAGCCTTATCTGTTGAAAGAAAAAGAAGAAAGACCAGAAAGAAAGACAACTAAGGAAGAGAAAGAATGAAAGAATTTTAAAATTGTTGCTGGAAGACATCCTAGGTAAACATTATCCTGGGCTTGGCTTTCCTTAAATGTTATGCATAGAGTGACCATATAATTTACCATCCAAACCTGGACTCTTCTAAGAGTAAAAGTGGGAGCTATTAATAATTTTTCCAAGATAACAGCATGACTGGGGATTGGCCATGGCAAACCAGGGCATCAGGTCTCCCTAATTAGGGTCAAAGTAACAGTAGCAAAGCTTCCTTTAGATTTACAGCCCCAGGCTACTAGCTAAATTGTAGACGCCTAGAGGCCTGGAGGCATAGTCAATTGTATTATGTGAAAAGTGAAGGCTCCAACTTGGTTAGGAGGACGAGGACAGTGTTTCTGTCTCTGAAGTCCCTGGGACTTTAAAAAATTACAGATGCCCAGGAATTCAACTTGAATTTTCTGGATTGGGCCTAAACAAGTGTTTTCATTTTTTTAAGCTGCCAGTGATTCCAATGCGCAGCCTACCCAGAACTCTGCAGCTTCTCCCAGGCTTCCAGGAGACTATAGCTTCTTTTGCCCTTTCCTGAATTGGCCTGTGCTGGCAAAGTGGTGGACAAATCCTGCCACTAGGGAATCTCCTCCCTGTTCACCCGGCCTCCAACAATTCTGGGGCAAGAGGAGGTGGCAGCTGCAGTAAAATTTGAGCTGAGAATATGTATTTATTGTGAAGGACAACTGAATATTTAAAACAAGCAAGAAACCTGAGTAAAACCTGTAAACCAGGTCTGAAACAGCTGTCAGCATCACAAGCACAAAAATTTAGGAAGTTATGCTTGGCTTGGTACTTTATCACGACATAGAGCCACACAGACACATTTATGAAATTGGTTGCTGTACCTATTTAGTTTTCAGAGATGCCTACGCTGAACCCACTTCCAGATCCTGATGATTTAATTCAACCTGTATTTATGGAGCATCTGCTAGGGTTCGGGTGCTACAGTCCACCATAGTGGCTGCTGCGCTACAGAGAAGTTTAGCAGAGTCTTCACTTTCAAGACTGAGTCTGAAAGGAGCTGGGCACATTCCTCAGCCCCGGGCTCAAAACTCCCTGAGCCTAGTACAAACACATCCCATCCTCCCATCCCACCACCATATATCTCTCAAACTCCCTGAGCCCAGTACAAACACCACCTGGAAAGTCTCCGATAAGGGGACAGCCATTCAAGGTTACTGAAAGCGCAGGAGCCAAAAGAATTTCTTTGTTCCCCTGCAACTTTCGGGCTATAAAAAGCAAACGCTCGCATTGTTCGGGGCCCTCTTGTATACTGTGTAAAAGAGGGACCAGGTTCGAACTTGTAGTAAAGATCCTTGCCGCTTGGCTTTGACTCTGGACTCTGGTGGTCTTCTTTGGGGAACAAACAGTCTGGGCATAACATCTGGGGGCCCGGCCGGGATTCCCCAAGCCCACCAGACCCCTGGTCAACAGATCTGCTGGGATCGATCTACTGATAGGTGAGCCGGCTCGCCTCCGTTTGTCTGTCTGTGTCTGAGTGTCCGTTCTGAATCTGAATCTGTGACTCGCGAGGTCTGAAACTGAAGCTGGCACAGTCCTGGCGGACGCGCTATAGGACGGCCAATGGAGACCGGTGGGAGACGTCCCCTGGCTCTCTTCTGATTTAAATTGCGATCTGAGTTGCCGGAGCGCGTTCGCGATCCGGGCAACAGCTGACTCTGACCCCGGTCCCCAGGTGTGCACTTGCGGTCTGAATTGCCCCGGTCCCTGGGTGTGCGCTTGCGGTCTGAATTGCCCCGGTCCCCGGGTGCGCGCTTGCGGTCTGAATTGCCCCGGTCCCCAGGTGCGCGCTTGCGGTCTGAATTGCCCTGGTCCCCGGCTTCCGGCGGCGCGCTCCCAGCCCCGGTCCCCGGGCTCCCAGCTTCCGGCGTGCTCCCGGCCCCGGTCCCCAGGCTCCCGGCTTCCGGCGCCGTGCTTCCGGCCCCGGTCCCCGGATTCCAGCGCCGCGCTTCCGGCTTCTGGTGCGCTCCCGGCCCCGGTCCACGGGCTCCCGGCTTCTGGCACCGGGCTCCCGGCTAGCTATCATTAATAAGTCAGATCAGATTTCCTCTATAGGGATTCTAACCCACATTCCTTTACAGGAAAGGACTACAAATCATTACAGGATGGGCAATACCCAGAGTACTCCTCTATCTCTCCTTACAAATAATTTCAAAGAAGTTAGAGCAAGGGGCCATGATCTTGGTATGGAAATCAGGAAAGGAAAGCTAATTACTCTGTGTCACTCCGAGTGGCCTGCCTTTGATGTGGGGTGGCCACCCGAAGGGACCTTCCGACTTGCTGTCATCACTAGGGTAAAATCCAAGATTTTCCTACCTGGGCGTGCGGGCCACTTAGATCAAATCCCGTACGTCCTCATATGGCAGGACCTTGTTGAAAGCCCGCCTCCTTGGCTGTCCCCTTTCCAATTAGCCTCTGAACCCTGTAAGGCACTGGTTGCTCGACCACTAAAAACCAAGCAACCAACTGCCCCCCCCATCCTGTTCTACCTGATAGCGGGGACCCACTGTTCACAGAACCCCCTCCGTACCCCTCCGGGCCCCAGGCCCCGGCCCCTCGGGCTGAGTCGCGGGAGAGAGCAGGCGGAGGGGAGGCGGCCGGCACTCATGGGCCGGCTGAAAGGGAAAGTAACTTTGAGGGGCCGGCGGGGCGGACGTGAGGGCGCACTTCATGGACTAGCCCCCCCCCAGCTGCCTGACTCCACGGTGGCTTTACCCCTCCGGGAAATAGGACCCCCAGATGACACAGGAATCCCCAGGCTCCAGTACTGGCCATTCTCCACCAGTGATCTGTATAACTGGAAGACTCAGAGTGCTCGGTTTTCAGACAACCCCAAAGATTTACTGTCTTTACTGGATAGTGTCATGTTCCCTCACCAGCCCACTTGGGACGATTGTCAGCAGCTCCTCCGAATCTTGTTTACCATGGAAGAGCGAGAGAGAATACAGGTAGAAGCTAGAAAGCTGGTCCCGGGGGACGACGGTCAACCGACTGCCAACCCCAACCTCATAAACGCGACCTTTCCTCTGACCAGGCCGGCATGGGACTACAACATGGCAGAAGGTAGGGGACGGCTACGCCTTTATCGCCAGACTCTAATGGCAGGTCTCTGGGCAGCTGCTCGCAAGCCCACTAATTTGGCTAAAGTGTATTCTATTCTGCAAGAAAAGACAGAGAGCCCAGCCACCTACTTAGAAAGATTAATGGAAGCTTTTAGACAGTACACCCCCATAGATCCAGAGGCTCCCGGAAGTCAGGCAGCTGTTGTAATGTCATTTGTAAATCAGGCAGCCCCAGATATTAAAAGAAAACTCCAGAAATTAGAAGACTTGGAAGGAAAGCGGATTCAGGACCTCCTTCAGATAGCCCAGCAGGTTTACAATAACAGAGATACTCCAGAAGAAAGGCAATTTAAGGCCACTGAAAAAATGACCAAGGTCCTGGCAGCAGTAGTACAGAAAGAGCATCTACAGCCAGAGTACACCCAACCCAGGCGGCCCCCCAGGCATGATAATCTGAGAAAAGACCAATGTGCCTACTGCAAGGAAGCTGGCCACTGGGTAAGAGACTGCCCCAAAAAGAAACAACGAGGACAGGGACCCCCTAGGTCTACACCCGTACTAGTCACTCAAGATGAAGACTAGAGAAGACGGGGTTTGGATCCCCTCCCCAAACCTAGGGTAACTTTGCAAGTGGAGGGGTCCCCGGTCCAGTTCTTGGTCGATACGGGAGCACAGCACTCAGTCTTAGTTAAAACTAATGGAAAATTATCCTCCAGGTCCTCGTGGGTACAAGGGGCCACAGGAGTTAAGAAATACCCATGGACAACACAAAGAACAGTAAACCTCGGAGCCAAGAATGTAACCCATTCTTTCCTGGTTATCCCTGAGAGCCCCTGTCCCCTATTAGGGAGAGACCTGCTAACTAAAATGGGAGCACAGATCCATTTCCTCCCTGAGGGGCCCGTCGTGACCAACTCCCACAATCAACCCATGTCTGTCCTAACTATAACCCTAGAAGATGAGTACCGGCTCCACCAGGAGCAAACAGCCCCTGACCAGGACATAGCAACCTGGCTCCAGCAATATCCAGAAGCTTGGGCGGAAACGGGGGGCTTAGGACTAGCAAAACACCATCCTGCTTTATTTGTTGAACTTAAACCTGGGGCAGACCCCGTGCGGGTACGCCAATACCCGATGCCCCTAGAGGCCAAGAAAGGAATTGCCCCGCATATCCGCCGGCTCCTTGACCAAGGGGTCCTCCGCTCATGTCACTCACCCTGGAATACTCCATTGTTGCCGGTACGAAAACCTAATAGTGGAGAATACAGACCTGTACAAGACTTAAGAGAAATCAATAAGAGGGTTGTGGACATACATCCAACTGTGCCTAACCCATATACCCTCCTGAGTACCCTAAACCCTAAACATCAATGGTACACTGTTTTAGATTTAAAAGATGCTTTCTTCAGTTTGCCTTTAGCCCCTCAAAGCCAAAAGCTCTTCGTCTTCAAGTGGAATGACCCTGATAGGGGCATAAGTGGCCAACTGACATGGACCAGACTGCCGCAAGGATTCAAAAACTCTCCTACCCTGTTCGATTAGGCCCTCCATGAAGACCTGGGTGAGTACCAACGCAAACACCCTGAAATAACCTTACTACAGTATGTTGATGACCTCCTGATTGCTGCTGAGACCCAAGAAGCTTGCATCCAAGGGACCAAGGGTCTCTTACAAGCTCTGGGAAATCTAGGCTACCGAGCCTCAGCAAAGAAAGCTCAAATCTGTAAGTCAGAGGTAACATACCTAGGGTACCTGCTTAAAGAAGGGCAGCGCTGGTTAACAGACGCCCGAAAACAGACTGTTCTGCAGATCCCCAGGCCGCAATCCACCCAACAAGTGAGGGAATTCCTGGGGTCAGCGGGGTTTTGCAGACTATGGATACTTGGGTTCGCAGAACTGGCTAAACCCTTATATCAGGCAACACGGGGGCAGCAGCCATTTAAGTGGACAGACGAAGCCGAGTCGGCTTTCCAACAGATTAAAACCGCCCTACTCTCCGCGCCTGCACTGGGACTACCTGATGTTACCAAGCCCTTCCACTTATACGTAGATGAAAATAAGGGTATCGCCAAGGCGGTAATAACTCAGAACTTAGGCCCCTGGCGGAGGCCAGTTGCCTACCTGTCAAAGAAGTTAGACCCAGTGGCTGCCGGGTGGCCCTCTTGTCTCCGAATGATTGCAGCCACGGCTCTGATGGTGCAGGATGCTGATAAGCTTGTCATGGGGCAAGAATTGCGGGTCGTTACCCCACATGCCATCGAAGGTGTACTCAAACAGCCACCTAATCGATGGATGAGTAACGCCCGACTCACCCACTACCAAGGACTACTACTAAATCCTCTCAGGATAACTTTCCTGCCCCCAACGACCTTAAACCCTGCCTCGCTGCTGCCCAACCCGGACCTGGACGCCCCACTCCACGACTGCACCAAGATACTAGCTCAGGTGCACAGAGTTCGAGAAGACCTGCAGGATCGCCCACTTCCTGACGCCGACCTCATCTGGTTCACTGATGGGAGCAGCTTCATGCATCAGGGCCAGAGGTACGCTGGAGCGGCAGTGACTTCAGAGACTGAGGTAATCTGGGCGGAACCCCTGCCCCCGGGGACATCGGCCCAGAAGGCCGAACTGATAGCGCTCACCCAAGCTCTTACCTTAGGGGCGGGGAAAAAGCTGACGGTATATACAGACAGCTGATATGCTTTTGCAACAGCACATATACATGGGGCCATTTACAGGGAGCGGGGGTTACTGACAGCTGAAGGAAAAGAGATAAAAAACAAGCAAGAAATCCTAGCCCTGCTAACAGCCCTATGGAGGCCAGAAAAGTTAGCCATTGTGCATTGCCCAGGGCATCAGAAACTAACTACTCCAACTGCTCAAGGCAACTTTCTGGCGGACCAAACTGCAAGAAAGGTGGCGAAGGCTCCCAGCCAACTCCTTGCACTCCAGCTCCCTGACCCGGGCCCCTGGGACTTGCCATATTTCCCTGATTATTCAGAACAAGATCTCCAGTGGATTGACAAGCTTCCCCTGAAACAGATCCAGAATGGGTGGTGGACTGATACTAATGACCAAACCATCCTACCAGAAAAATTAGGACAACAAATGTTAGAACACATCCACCGAACCACCCACCTGGGTGCTCGGCGGATGATAGACCTGATCAGACGCTCTAAGCTCAAATTCAGACATACAGCCAAGATGGCCAGCAACATCGTGACAAGTTGCAAAGTCTGCCAGCTTAACAACGCCTACCCCCAATCCCAGGCTGCAACGGGAACAAGGCTCAGGGGAACCAGGCCCGGTATCTACTGGGAAGTAGATTTTACTGAGATAAAGCCAGGAAAATACGGGTATCGGTACTTACTTGTCTTTGTAGATACTTTTTCAAGGTGGACTGAAGCATTCCCCACCAAGAAAGAAACTGCTCAGGTTGTAGCAAAGAAAATCCTGGAAGATATCCTCCCCAGGTATGGTTTCCCCATCCAGATAGGGTCAGATAATGGGCCGCCCTTCGTCGCTAAGGTAAGTCAGGATTTGGCTTCCATCCTTGGGGCAAATTGGAAACTACATTGCGCTTACAGGCCCCAGAGTTCAGGACAGGTAGAGAGAATGAATCGGACCTTAAAAGAGACCTTAACTAAATTAACAATGGAGACTGGCGCTAATTGGGTGGTCCTTCTCCCCTACGCTCTGTTCCGGGCCCGTAATACCCCTTACAGACTGGGCCTTACTCCTTATGAAATTATGTATGGCAGACCCCCACCCTTAGTTCCCGGCCTAAAAGATGATCTGCTCAAGTCCGAAACAGAAAATGTCTCTGAACTCTTATTTTCCCTACAAGCCTTGCAGAAAATTCATCAAGAAATCTGGCCCAAGCTGAAGGAACTATATGAGACCGGTCCCCCGCTGACACCCCATCCGTACCAGCCGGGAGACTGGGTCCTGGTCAAGCGACACTGACAAGAGACCCTAGAACCCAGGTGGAAAGGACCACTCCAGGTACTCCTAACCACACCCACCGCCCTGAAGATAGAAGGCATCGCATCGTGGATCCACTACACCCACGTCAAGCCAGTGGACCCAACCTCCGATCTTCTGGGACCAATCACGGCGGCGGCTGAAGCACCGGACAAGTGGACTGTGGACAGAGCTAGGAACAACCCCTTAAAACTCACCCTGCGCCGGCAGCATAGCTCACTGAAAACTTGCAGTTAGGTAGTCTAACCCTAACGTTAGTCGCCCTAGTGGCCGCTGGAGAAATCACAAAACCAGCTCATAATCCCTTTGTCTGGAGATTCTGGCTTTATGAAAACCGAACCCACCCTGGGCAACCTCATAAGCCCGGAAAATTATTGGCCAGTGCTGATTGCCCTTCCTCAGGGTGCAACAGCCCAATTCTACTAAATTTTACTGGTTTTCAAATAGCCAAACCTATGACACCAATAATATGCTTTGAGTTTGATCAGACTAAATACAATTGTAAACACTATTGGTGGCACCAAAATGCCGGCTGTCCTTATAACTATTGTAACATCCATAGACCCCATTATTGGGGAGAGAGAAAACAGTTAGACCCTAAGTGGCCCTTCCATCGTAGACGGGATAGAGACTTTTCATATACATGGATAGTTAGAGACCCCTGGAACTCCCGCTGGACCACGCCTCAACATGGGGCTGTATACTACTCCCCCTCTTCCACATGGCCTAGCAGTCACCTCTGTCTGTGGCGAGGCCTAGTGCAAGTACTGCCCCTGGTCCACGGGAATATCCAATGACAGGAAAACAGACTAACACAAGACTTACGTCCTTTCTCCTGGTTAAAGTTATTACAAGAAGGACTAGAACTCGCTAACCTTACAGGACTTCATAGCCTGTCTGGCTGCTTTCTGTGCGCCACTCTAGGGCGTCCACCGCTAACCGCTGTCCCTCTGCCATGGGGATCCTCTACCTTTGCCCAAGCTAACAACCTCTGAAACCTCTCGTATGCTCCTATCCTGAACGTGCCCCTATACCTAAACCCCAGTCAGGAGAAGTTTCCCTACTGTTTCTCAGGAACCAATTCCAGCCTCTGCAGCATCACTGCAACGCCCCCTAATATCACCTTAAGGGCTCCATCAGGCATATTCTTCTGGTGTAATGGAACCTTATCTAAGAACCTACCTAGTCCTTCTGTTAATAACCTACTGTGTCTCCCTGTCACATTAGTTCCCTGGTTGACTCTACTAACTGCTGGCGAGTTCCTAGGGTATACCGGTAACTGGACTAGTGCTGTTATTCATCCAGACCCTAGACCAAGACCTGCACGAGCCATATTTCTCCCCCTCATTGCAGGAATCTCCCTCACCGCATCCTTCATTGCGGCCGGACTGGCGGGGGGAGCCCTATGTCACACCCTCATAGAAAGTAACAAGTTGTACCAACAATTTGCCGTTGCTATAGAGGAGTCGGCTGAGTCCCTTGCCTCCCTTCAGCGGCAGCTCACGTCCCTAGCTCAGGTAACCTTGCAGAACCGGAGAGCCCTAGACCTACTCACTGCAGAAAAAGGTGGTACATGTATATTTCTAAAAGAAGACTGTTGTTTCTAAATACATGAATCAAGACTTGTAGAGGACCGAGTCCAACAGTTACGCAAGTTAAGCACTGAAGTAAAAACACGGCAGTTTGCTTCAGCTGCAGACCAATGGTGGCATTCCTCTATGTTTTCTCTGTTAGCCCCCTTCCTTGGACCCCTGCTAAGTCTACTATTTCTGCTTACCGTAGGACCTTGTGTTGTTAACAGAATTTTACAATTTGTTAGGGAGAGATTTGACACCGTACAACTCATGGTCCTCAGAGCCCAATACCAACCTGTAAACGCTGAAACAGAATCAGACTTATAAGACCCAAGATTGGCTCTAAAGATACCTGAAAAGAAGGGGGGAATGAAAGGAGCTGGGCATATTCCTCAGCCCCGGGCTCAAAACTCCCTGAGCCTAGTACAAACACATCCCATCCTCCCATCCCACCACCATATATCTCTCAAACTCCCTGAGCCCAGTACAAACACCACCTGGAAAGTCTCCGATAAGGGGACAGCCGTTCAAGGTTACTGAAAGCGCAGGAGCCAAAAGAATTTCTTTGTTCCCCTGCAACTTTCGGGCTATAAAAAGCAAACGCTCGCATTGTTCGGGGCCCTCTTGTATACTGTGTAAAAGAGGGACCAGGTTCGAACTTGTAGTAAAGATCCTTGCCACTTGGCTTTGACTCTGGACTCTGGTGGTCTTCTTTGGGGAACAAACAGTCTGGGCATAACAAGTCCAATGGGGAAGTAACACACAGAACCAGAGAGACCTGGGCTACGTGGACCTGCTCTCACCCACAGTGTCACATGGCTACACAGCCAGTAGCAACAGCAGTCTGTATTGATGCAGGCATACAAAGCATTTTAAATCCTTGTTGCAGTGTCTCTGAAAATCACCTAGAGCTTATGCAACCCTCAGCAAGGTTTCTAGGAGTCTTCCTGCCTCCACCCACACTGCCTTCTTCCCTCTTCTCTCTCCAGATCTCAGTATCATCTCAGCCCTTATCAATATCTCAGTATTTCAATTTCATCTCAGATCTCAGCATCTTGCACAGCTCGCCATGGTAACAGTTCACTGTTTCCTTTTTCTCTCTTCACTCCCCCTAACTCTAATTCCTAACTCTGGCTTCTGTAAACCTTTTCTTCTGTCTTCCTCCTCCCTCTGGGATGGGTCAGGGCCAGGGCTCCCTTTCCTTTAAAATGTAAATCGTGCAGCTCTGCTCTCATTCTAATCACCAGGACAAAAGGCCAGGCTTGGAGCTGCCCAAGGAGCAAGGCTGTTTCTTAGAAGCCTGGTGGAAGGGGAAGGAAAAATGTTATGACTGCTCAAAAATTAACGTATTTGCTCTCTCACTCATGCATATATACAAGCATAACTACATAAAGGACCATAGTATCATGAAGTATTGTGGAAAGATTCAGGGATGGTTTTGTGTGAGAATGATAGTATGATATAAAAATAATTGCCAGATGAGTGCTTTTAAACTAACTTTTATTACTGAACACCTTTGCAGCATATTAGTAAATAACTTTTTTTTGCCAAATTAAACTGCCTTTCAACATCCCACTGCTGTTCATTTTTCACAATAACAAAATGGAAGCTATTGTTTATTGTTCTGATAAGTGTCACATGTGGAGAGGTATACACACACTTTTTAAAAGAAAATAAAAACAATATGTTTTAGGTCCATAAGAACAATATAATATAGGACATACGAAAGTTTGCAATATTTTTTCTTATTTGTATTCCTCGTTAGACTGGGAACTCCTAAATAGAATGGATTATTTGTTACTAATTGCAACTGGAGCACCCAGTATAGTGCCTAAAATGTGGGAGATCATCATTAACAAATAAATAATACAAGCTGATATTAACTGAGCATTTGATAAGTACTTGACATTTTTTGCCATTTATATTGTCTGTAGTAAGGCTTATGCCACTGTAAGATCTTTTAAGATTTACATCTCCTAGTTTTTTGTTTTGTCTTACTTTTTTGAAAAAAAAAATTATGAGTACATAGTAGGTATCGATATATAAGGGTTACTTAAGATATTTTGATACAGGCATACAATGCTTAATAATTATAACCTCAAGCATTTATCCTTTCTTTGTTTTACAAACAAACCAATTATACTCTTTAGTTATTTTGAAATATACAATAAATTATTGTTGACTGCAGTCACCCTGTTATGCCATCAAATACTAGATGTGATTCCTTCTAACTTGTACCCATTAACCATCCCACTTCTCCCACACAACTCCACTACTCTTCCCAGCCTCTGGTAACCATCATTCTACTCTCTGTCTCTATGAGTTCAATTGTTTTAATTTTTATTTCCCACAAATAAATGAGAACATGCAAAGTTTGTCCTTCTGTGCCTGGCTTATTTCACTTAACATGATGACCTCCAGTTCCATTCATGTTGTTGCAAATGACAGGATCTCGTTCTTTCTATGGCTGAATAGTATTCCATTGTGTATAAGTAACTGATATGGTTTGGCTCTGTGGCCCCACTCAAATCTCACCTTAAATTGTAATCCCTATAATCCCCACAGTCAAGGGTGGGACCAGGTGGAGGTAATCGAATCATGGGGGTGGTTTCCCCCATGCTGTTCCGTGATAATGAGTGAGTCTCATGAAATCTGATGGTTTTATAAACATCTGGCATTTCCCCTGCTTGCACTCATTCTCTCTCCTGCCACCCTGTGAAGAGGTGCTTTCCACCATGATTGCAAGTTCTTGAGGCCTTCCCAGCCATGTAGAACTGTGAGTCAATTAAACCTTTTTCCTTTATAAATTACCCAGTCTCAGGTGTGTCTTTTTTAGCAGCATGCAATGGACTAATATGGTAACACATTTTCTTTATCCACTTGTCTGTTGATGGACACTTAACTTGCTTCCAAATCTTCGCTATTGTGAATAGTACTGGAATAAATGTGCAAATATCTCTTTGATATACCTATTTTCTTTCTTTTGGGTTTATACTAAGCAGTGGGATTTCTGGATCTTATGGTAGTTCTATTTCTGTTGTTTTGAGGAAGCCTCAAACTGTTTTCCATAGTAGTTGTACTAATTTACATTCCCACCAACAGTTGACAAGGGTTTCCTTTCCTGTATATCCTCTCCAGCATTTGCTCTTGCCTGTCTTTTGGATAAAAATCATTTTATATGGGGTGAGATGATATCTAACTGTAGTTTTAATTTGCATTTCTCTGATGATCAATTATCTTGGACATCTTTTTATATGCCTGTTTACAATTTGTATGTCTCTTTTTTTTCAGAAATGATATTTTGCCCATTTTAAAATTAGACTATTAGATTTTTTCCATTGAATAATTTGAGCTCTTTATATATTTTGCTTATTAGTCTCTTGTCAAATGGGTAGTTTGCAAATATTTTCTCCCATTCTGTGAGTTGCCTCTTCTTCTTTTCTATTGTTTCTGTTGCTGTGCAGAAGCTTGGTCACTTGATATGATCGCATTTGTCCATTTTTGCTTTGGTTGCCTGTACTTATGGTATATTCCTCAAGAAATCTTTGCCCAGACCAAAGCCCTAAAGAGTTTTCCCAATGGTTTTGTTTAGTAGTTTTATAGTTTGAGGTCTTAGATTTATGTCTTTAATCCATTTTTATTTTATTTTTGGATATTAGCTATAGATAGGGTTCTAAGTTTTGTTCTTCTGCACATGGATAGCTGGTTTTCCTAGCACAATTTATTGAAGAGACTGTCCTTTTCCCAATGTATGTTCTTGGCCTCTTCGTTAAAAATGAGTTCACTGTGGATATATGGATTTATTTCTGTGTTGTCTATTCTGTTCATTGTTCTGTGCATCTGTTTTTATGCCAATGCCATGCTGTGTTGGTTATTAAAACTCTGTAGTACAATTTGAAGTCAGGTAATGTGATTCCTCCCATTTTGTTCTTTTTGCTCAGGATAGATTTGTCTTTTCTGGGTCTTTTATAATCCTGTATAAATTTTAGGATTTTTTTTCTATTTCTGTGAAGAATGTCATTGGTATTTTGATAGGGATTGCACTGAATCTGTAGGTTGCTTGGGGAAGTATGGACATTTTAAATAATATTGATTCTTCCAATCCATGAACATGGAATATCTTTCCATATTTTTATGTCCTCTTCAATTTTTTGCATCACTGTTTTCTAGTTTTCATTGTAGAGATCTTTCAATTCTTTGGTTAAGTTTATTCCCAAACATTTAATTTTCTTTGTAGTTATTGTAAATGGGATTACATTCTTGATTTCTTTTTCAGATTGTTTGCTATTGGCAATAGAAATACTACTGATTTTTGTATGGTGAATTTTGTATCCTACAACTTTACTGAATTTGTCAGTTCGAATAGGTTTTTTTTTTTTTTTTTTTTTTTTTTTTTGCTGGAGCCTTTAGGTTTTACCAAATATAAGATTCTATCATCTTCAAACAAGGATAATTTGACTTCTTCCTTTCTAATTTGGATGCTCTTTATTTCATTCTCTTGTCTGATAGCTCTAGCTAGAACTTTTAGCACTATGTTGAATAACAGTGGTGAAAGTACACATCCTTGTCTTCTTCCAGATCTCAGAGACAAAGCTTTCTGTTTTACCCCATTCGATCTGATACTAGCTGTGGGTCTGTTAAATATACCTTCTATTTTGTTCAGTTGTGTTTCTTCTATACCCAATTTTTAAAGAGTATTTATCATGAAGGATGTTGAATTTTATCAAATGCTTTTTTGGCATCAGTTGAAATTATCATATGGTTTTTGTCCTCCATTCAATTAAATCACATTGATTGATTTACATATGTTGAACCATCCTTGAATTCCTGGGATAAATATCACTTGGTCATGATGAATGAACTTTTTAGTATGTTGTTGAATTTGATTTGCTAGTATCTTGTTGAGGATTTTTGCATCAATGTTCATCAGGGATGCTGGCATATAGTTTTCTATTTTTGGAATATTTGTCTGGTATTTGTATCAGGGTAATACTAACCTCATAGAATGAGTTTAGAAGTATTCCCTTTTCCTTGATTTTTTGCAAAAAGTTGAGTAGGATTAGTATTACTTCTTCTTTAAATGTTTGTTAGAATTCAGCAGTGAAGCCATCAGGTCCTGGCTTTTCTTTGCTGGAAAAAAGTTCATCACAGCTTTGATCTTGTTACTTGTTATTTGTCTGTTCAGGTTTTGGATTTCTTCATGGTTCATTCTTGGTAGGTTGTGTTTGTCTAGGAATTTATCCATTTCTAGGTTTTCTATTTTATTAGCATATAATTGTTCACAGAAGCATCTAATGAGCCTTTGAATTTCTGTGATAACTGTTATAATGTTTCATTTTTCATCTTTGATTTTATTTATTTGAGTCTTCTCTCTTTTTTCTTTATTTCTACTCTGATGTTTATTATTACTTTTCTTCTACTAATTTTGGGTTTAGTTTGCTCTTGCTTCTCTAATTCTTTAAGGTGCATTGTTAAGTTGTTTATTCATAGTTTTTCTACTTTGTTGATGTAGGCACTTATTGCTATAAACTCTCCTCTTAATACTGCTTTCACTGAATCTCATAGGTTTTAGTATGTTTTCATTTTCATTTGTTTCAAGAAATTTTTTTTTGTTTTTTTTTGTTTTTTTGAGACGGAGTCTCGCTCTGTCGCCCAGGCTGGGGTGCAGTGGCTGGATCTCAGCTCACTGCAAGCTCCGCCTCCCGGGTTTATGCCATTCTCCTGCCTCAGCCTCCCGAGTAGCTGGGACTATAGGCGCCCGCCACCTCGCCCGGCTAGTTTTTTGTATTTTTTAGTAGAGACGGGGTTTCACCATATTAGCCAGGATGGTCTCGATCTCCTGACCTTGTGATCCGCCCGCCTTGGCCTCCCAAAGTGTTGGGATTACAGGCTTGAGCCACCGTGCCCGGCCTAAATTTTTATTTTTCTTTCTTTCTTTCCTTCTTTTTTTTTTTTTTGAGACGGACTCTCACTCTGTCGCCCAGGCTATGGTGCAGTGGCCGGATCTCAGCTCACTGCAAGCTCCGCCTCCCGGGTTTACGCCATTCTCCTGCCTCAGCCTCCTGAGTAGCTGGGACTACAGGTGCCCACCACCACATCCGTCTAATTTTTTGTATTTTTTTTAGTAGAGCGAGGTTTCACTGTGTTAGCCTGGATGGTCTCGATCTCCTGACCTCGTGATCCTCCCGACTTGGCCTCCCAAAGTGCTGGGATTACAGGTGTGAGTCACTGCACCCAGCCCTTAATTTCTTTTTTAATTTTTTTAATGATTCACTAGTTATTCAGGAGCATATTGTTTAATTTCCATGTGTTTGTATATTTTCCAAAATATCACTTGTGACTGATTTCTAGTTTTATTCCATTGTGATCAGAGAAGATACTTGGTATAACTTTAATTTTTAAAATGTTTTAACACTTGTTATATGGTTTAACATATGGTATATCCTTGAGAATAATCCATGTGCTGTAAAGAAGAATGTGTTTTCTGTTTCATTGGATGAAATATTCTGTAAATATCTATTAAGTCCTTTTGATCTGTAGTACAGATTAAATCCAATGTTTCTTTGATGATTTTCTGTCTGGGCAATCTGTCCAGTGCTACAAATAGGGTGTTAAAGTCTCCAGCTATTATTGAATTGGGGTCTATCTCTCTCTTTAACTACTTCAATAATATTTGCTTTACAGATCTCGGTGCTCCAGTGTTGAATGCATATATATTTATAATTGTTATATCCTCTTACTGAATTGACTCCTTTATCATTATATAATGCCCTCCTTTGTCTCTTATGGTTTTTGTTTTTAAATATATTTTGTCTGATACAAATATAGCTACTGCTGCTCTTTTTTGGTTTCCATTGGCATGGAATATCTTTTTCCATCCTTTTATTTTCAGTCTATGTGTATCTTTATACGTGAAGTGTGTTTCTTGTAGGCAACACATCATTGGGTGTTGGTTTCTTATTCATTCAACCACTCTATGTATTTTGATTGGAGAGTTTAGTCTATTTACATTCAATATTATTATTGATAAGTGAGGACTTACTCTTGCCATTTTGTTATTTGTTTTCTGGTTGTTTTGTGGTGTTTTCTTTCTTCTTTCCTTCCTTCTTGTCTTCCTTTTAGTGAAGGTAATTTTTTCCTGGTCATGTGTTTGAATTTCTTGCTTTTTATTTTTTGTGTATTTGTTTTATTTCTTTTTATTTGAAGTTAACATGAGGCTTGCAAAGACTATCTTATAACCCATTATTTTAAACGGAGGACAACTTAACACTGATTGTATAAACACACTGATAAACAAGCAAAGAGAAAACTAGTAAAAACTATACGCTTTAACTTTATCTCACTGCTTTTTAAGTTTTTGTTGTTTCTATTTATATCTTATTATACAATGTCTTGAAAAGTTGTAGTAGGTATTATTTTTGATAGGTTCATCTTTTAGTCTTTCTACTCAAGATACGAAGTTTACACACCACAATCACAGAGTTAAAACAGTCTGTATTTTTCTGTATACTTACTTTAACAGTGAGTTTTGTATCTTCAGATGATTTCTTATTGATCATTACTGTAATTTTCTTTCAGACTGAAGAACTCTCTTTATTTTTTCTTGCAGGACAGTTCTGGTGTTGATGAAATCCCTCAGCTTTCATTTGTCTGAAAAAGTCTTTATTTCTCCTTCTTTCATGTTTGAAGGATATTTTTGCTGGAAATACTATTCTGGATTTTTTTTTGGCCCTTAGCACATTGCCACTCTCTCTTGGCCTGTAAGGTTTCCCCTGAGAAGTCTGTTGCCAGATGTTTTGGAGCTCCTTTGTATGTCATTTTTTTTTTGTTGTTATTGTTGTTTGTTTGTTTTCTTGCTGATTTTAGGATCCTTTCTTTATCCTTGACTTTTGGGAGTTTGATTAATAAATAAATGCTTTGACGTAGTCTTATTTGGGCTAAATCTGCTTGGTGTTCTATAAGCTTCTTGTACTTAAATATTTATATCTTTCTCTAGGTTTGGGAAATTCTCTGTTATTATCCCTTTGAATAAACTTTCTACTCCAATCTCTCTCTCTCTTCCTCTTCTTTAAGTTCAGTAACTCTTAGATTTGCCCTTTTGAGACTATTTTCTAGATCCCATAGGTGTGCTTCATTCTTTTTTCTTTTTTCTTTTGTCATCTCTGCCTCTATGTATTTTCAAATAGCCTGTCTTTGAGCTCACAAATTATTTCTTTTGCTTTGCTGTTAAGAGGCTCTGATGCATTCTTCATTATGTCAACTGCATTTTTCAGCTCCAGCATTTCTGCTTGATTCTTTTAAATTATTTCAACCTCTTTATTAACTTTGTCTGATAGGATTCTGAATTCCTTCTCTGTGGTACCTTGAATTTCATTGAGCTTCCTCAAAACAAGTATTCTGAATCCTCTCTAAAAGGTCAGCTCTCTATCTCTCTGGGTTTGGTCACTGGTGCTTTATTTATTTTTTTTTTTGGTGAGGTCATGTTTTCCTAGATGTTCATCAGTAAACATGCTTGTGGATGTTTGCTGGTGTCAGGGTGTTGAAGAATTAGGCATTTATCATAGTTTTTGCACCTTGTGGTTGTTTGTACCCATTCTTCTTTGGAAGGCTTTCCAAGTATTTGAAAGAACTTGGGTGTTGTGATCTAAGTCTTTGGTCATCTGCATTAGTGGCCACCCCAAGCCCAGGAATGCTGTGACACTTGCAGACTTGTAGAGGTACTGCCTTGGTGGTCTTAGGGAAGATCCAGAATTCCCTGGATTATCAAGCAGATTCTTGTTCTCTTCCCCTACTTTCCCCCAAACAAGCAGAGTCTTTCTCTGTACTGAGCTGCTTGACACTGGGGTAGAGGTGTCCCAAGCACTCTTATATTCACTACCACTGGGACTATGCTGGTTCAGACATGTAACCAGCATAGAACTGGGTATCACCCAAGACCCTTAGTGTCAACTGCCTTGCTACTGCCTATGTTCACTCAAGGCCAAAGGGCTCTTTAATCAGCAGGTGGTGAATCCAGCCAGGCTTGTGTCTCCCTTCAGGACAGCAAGTGGGTGCAGAAATGTCATACAGGAGCCAGGGTCTGAAATCAGGGACCCCAGCAATCTGCTTGGTGTTCTACCCCATTGTATGCCACAAACTTGTGACTGAGCTGGTACCCACATTGCAAGACAAAGTCCCCTCTACTCTTCCATCTTATTTCCTCAAGCAGAGGGAATCTCTCTTCATAGCCACCACAGCTGGGAATTTGCTGGGTCACACATGAAACCACATGGTTCTGAGAATCAACCAAGGCCTGCAGTGAATACTGCCAGGCTACCACTGCTTATTATTCAGAGCTGAAGGAGTCTTTAGTCAGCAGGTGATGAATCTTGCCAGGACAGGGTATTTCCTTTCAAGGCAGTGGATTCCCTTCTGGCCCAGGGTGTGTCTAGAATTGTCACGCAGGAGCTAGGACCTGGAATGAGGGCCTCAGGGCTCTGCCTGGTACCCTATTCAACTGTGGCTGATCTGGTATCCAAGTTGCAAGACCAGGTTCTCAGTACTCTCCCTTCTCGCCGCCTCAAGGACAAGGAGGAAGTCTCTCCCAGAGCTGTAAGCTGCACTGCCTGGGGTTGGGGGAAGAATGACACAAGCACTCCCTTGCCATCCCAGCTGGTGTCTTGCCACATTGTGCGCCCCCCAAGTCCCTGGCTCTGAACCCAACACAGCACCAGGACTTGCCTAGGAATTGTGGTCTTTGTGGCCCTAACTGCCTTTCAAGATTGTTTAGAACCCCAGAGCACTTTTGCCTGTAGTGGCAGGGCTAGCCAGAACTCAGTTTCTGACTGCTGGGATGGGCAGTTTGCCTCTGGCTAGGGCTGGCCTAAATTCTCCCTCTGTGGATGCTGACTAAGTTCTGCCTATGTTCCTTTCTGCTGTGAACAGGGCAGGATTGAGTTCTAATATAGTCACTGCACTCTCCCTCTTGCAAGATTCCCTGTGCCACATGGCCACGGCTGGGTGATGGTGGAGGAGTGGTGTAAGTGATTCAAGATTATCTTTCTTGGCCGGGCGCGGTGGCTCAAGCCTGTAATCCCAGCACTTTGGGAGGCCGAGGCGGGCGGATCACAAGGTCAGGAGTTCGAGACCACAGTGAAACCCCGTCTCTACTAAAAATACAAAAAATTAGCCGGGCGCGGGGTGGCGGGCGCCTGTAGTCCCAGCTACTCAGGAGGCTGAGGCAGGAGAATGGCGGGAACCCGGGAGGCGGAGCTTGCAGTGAGCCGAGATCGCGCCACTGCACTGCCTGGGCAACAGCCTGAGACTCCGTCTCAAAAAAAAAAAAAAAAAAAAAAAAAAAAAAAAAAAAAAAAAAAAAAGATTATCTTTCTTACCCCCTCTTCAGTGCCTCTTTCCTTAATATGATGTTAAAACCAGGTACTGTGATTGCTTACCTGAGTTTTAGTTCTTATGAAGGTGCTTTTTTTGTGTGGATAGTTGTTCAATTTGGTGTCCCTAGGGGTGGAGGTGTGGGTGATCAACTAGTGGAGGCATTTACTTGGCCAACTTGATCCACCTCCTCTCTCCATCTTCTAGTTAATAAAGATTCTTTCTTTTCTTTTTATTTTCCTTCCTTTCTTTCTTGTTATAAGGTATTTAATATTGACACGAACATTGCCTAATAGAAACATAATGCAAGCCACAAATTGGGCAACAAACATGTATTTTTCTAGTAATCATCAAAAAAGCAAAAAGGAGATAAAATTTATTTTAATAGTATATTTTATTTAATCCAATACAGTTATCCCTCTGTGTCCAGAAGTTCAGCATCCTTGGATTCAAACAGCCATGGATCAAAAATATGTTTTTAAAGCTAAAACTATTTTTTTTTAAATAAAAATAACAAAACAACAATTAAAAATAACAGAAATAAAAAACAATTCAGTATATCAACTATTTACATAGCATTTACATTGTATTCGGTATTATTAGTAATCTAGAAATGATCTAATGCATATAGGAGGTAATGCATAGGTTATATGCAAACACTATACTATTTTATACAAGGGACTTGAATATCTGTAGATTTTAGTATTTGTTGGGTTCCTGGAGCCAATCCCCTGTGGATACTGAGAGTCAACTGTATATACAAAATAGTACCATTTCAACATGTGATCAATTAAAAAAAATTTTAATGAGAGATCTTGCAGTCCTTTCTTCATACTGGGTTTTCAAAATCTTGTGTGTATTTTACATCTTCAGCACATCTCAATTTAAAATAGCCATATTTCAAATGCTCAGTAGTCACATGTGGCTAATGAGTTTTGTATGGAGCAACACAGTTTTAGACCATCAAACTTAAAGACCAAAATTGCTGGCCTGTCATTCCAAGCCATTTTCTGAATAATCATCTTTTCCTTACTTATATCCAAAACGACTCATTTATTTATGTACTGATCTCTTGTATGTATGCATGATACTCAATACACATTGGTAGAATGAGTGAATGATAGAATGGCATTGTGATTTATTTTAGAAGGATATTAAAGAACTCGAGTGGAGGGGAGGACTTACCACTAATAATACACACAGTAGTGAATATGTGTTGCATCCCTAACATTAGACAAGATACCTGAACATTATCATATCATATACTGCTCATTGCATAGTTTACAAGACTGATATGATCAGCCTCACTTTTAAAAATAATTTGAGGTTTAGCAATGTTTAGTAACTTGCTCAAGGTTAGGATCACAGTTAGTTGCAGAGCCAGATTTGAAACTACATTTGTCTCATTCCAGACTGAACTCTTTTCACTATACCATACTGCCTTATATGATAAGACCATGAGGCTGAAGAAATAGCAGAGAGTGTGAATTCATTCTATCAAGTTAGGAAAGACATCATTGCTTACTGCAGTCACTGAAATTTTCTCACTTTAATGTTATTTATAGAGAGTAGCAAAATTCTTTCATTGTTTCCACAAATTTTTCAATTTGTTTCTAAAACATTCATTGAAAGGGTATTTAGAAAATTATATTTCATTAGAGATAAAGGAAGAAAATATGTAACCTATATTTTACAGTGCAAAGTGGAAACAATAAGTGATTAAATAGTTTCACAAAGATATTAGTAGTAGAATCATGAAGTTACTATTATTACATTCCTCTTCTCAACCTCTTCTAATCACTAAAAAATGTCCTAATTAGATTGAGGTTACGAAGTAGGATGCTAAATTAGGTAAGTCTCTTCTTTACCTATTCTGTAAGGTAGCCTGCCTGTTGAAAGTCAGAAAATAATGCATTCCTGTGCATATGTAATTGTACAGATAATTGCCTCTATCATTTAAAAATATCATTTGCCAAAATGGTGTGTATGATTAATTATGTACATTTATCATTGAGTAGACTCAGGTACATTATAAAATCCTCTCCCTATGCTCATGCATCTTTCCTCCCTTCTTGATTTTTTCAATGTAAGTCATTTAGTAATTCACAATTTCTTTTTATTATTTCTTAAGCCATAATTCACCTGCATAGGAACAAGTTGCTAAGTTCCCTTGTGGCTGCAGATAAGTTGCTCTTTTTGCTTAGGACATCAAGGGACAAGGATGATGTTTAAAATCTTCCCTCTTGATGTATGGATGCTCCTAAAGCTAAAATCCTGGGAAGAGGTCCATTTACTGATATTCAGGTATCTCCAGTGCCATTTCTTCAGCTCCAAACTGTACATTTTTGGGCTTCAAAGTCAAGGGGTACCAGGCTGGGAGCGGTGGCTCACACCTGTAATCCCAGAACTTTGGCAGGCCAAGACAGGCGCATCACCTGAGGTCAGGAGTTTGAGATCAGCCTAGCTAACATGGTGAAACCCCATCTCTACCAAAAATACAAAAATTAGCCGGGTGTGGTGGCAGGTGCCTGTAATCCCAGCTACCAGGGAGGCTGAGGCAGGATACTTGCTTGAACCTGGGAGGCAGAGGTTGCAGTGAGCCAGGATCACGCCACTGCACTCCAGCCTGGGCGACTGAGCAAGATTCTGTCTCAAAACAAAAAACAAAACAAAACAAAGTCCAATGGTACCAAGGAAAGAAAAGAATTAATGAATTAAAAGTATATAGTGATCTTGAAATCCTGACATGTAGAACTTACCTATAATTGATGTAATTAACAGTAGTAAAACTATTAGAGAACAGCCTAAATCTTTAACATAAGGCCTCCTGATAGGCTCTGTGGTTCTGCCTTGCCCTGGAATCTCAGAAGAGCATTTGGAATGATCCTACTAGACTTAAGTCTGATCCTCAGCTCTGAACTCTTCACTCTTTCCCCTCATTCGGGACTTTATTTTTTTGAGACGGAGTTTCACTCTTGTTGCCCAGGCTGGAGTGCAATGGCATAATCTCAGCTCACTGCAACCTCCACTTCCCAGGTTCAAGCAATTCTCCTGCCTCAGCCTCCCAAGTAGCTAGGATTATAGGCACGCACCACCATGCCCAGCTAATTTTTTGTATTTTTAGTAGAGACGGGGTTTCACCACGTTGGCCAGGCTGGTTTCGAACTGAAAGGCTTATGATGCCTAAAAGATCTGGCCCCTGCTCCCCCTAAGATATTATCCTCTGCTTGTTCCTTCACTGGCTCTTCCCAGCCACTGTGGCCTCTTGCTGTTCCCCAAATACTCTGTGTACTCCTTCCTTTCAGAGCCCCTGTGCTTGCAGTTCCCTTTGCCTGGACCAGCTGTCTCTTTTATTAGAGTGGCTGCTCCTTTACCCCTCTGAGGTGTTTATTCAAATGTCATTTTCTCACTAGAGCTTTCCCTGTCTTCTTGCTCTAAGATTGCAAACCTCTCCTCCATCAGAAACTGCCCATTCCCTTTCCCTGCATGATCATTTCCTTTGTATCACTCTTTAATGCATCATGTATTTTACTGATTAATCTGGCTTATTAATTTCTCCGTCTACTAGAAAGTAAGCTCCATGGGGCAGAGATTTTAATCTGGTTCACTGATGAATTCCTAGCTCCTGGAACAGTGCCTGGCATATAGTAGGTGCCCAATAAGTGTTTTTTTATTGCATGAATGATGACGTCTTCTATTTTTATTTGTCAACTCTGGCAACCCTACTCTCCAGCATAGTAAAATTGCTCAAACCTATATCCACGTAACTCAAATTCCCAAAAGAGGGCAGGCCCTTACTATCCCAGCTCCATTTACAAATCTCAACAAGTACCCTGAGATGCCTAATTTAGTAGCATACTCTCCCCTGTAGTGGTGATAGGGCTGTGGTGGTGTTGCAGGGTGCTAGGTCATGGCAATGGATAGCTTCACTAGGATCGGAAAGATGGGAGAAAAAGTTCTCCAACTGAAGGATGTTAAGCAGGCAGGCAGCGTTAGTTCACAATAGGATCCAACAGTTTTATAATAAATTGCTTTATTAATTGTCTCTGCTACCTGTTAGACTGTAACATAAGCTCTGTGAAGTTAGGGAACAGCTTGGTATTGCTTGCCATTATATCCTAAAAGCATGGTACACATTAGAATATACTTGTTCTCAATAAATTTATTAATGAATAAATGATTTTATATATTTATGAATGAATACATGAACGAATGAATAAATGAGTGAACAGCAAACTACAATGAAGGCAAATTATTAACAGGTTCTTTGGTGGCATCAGTATAAGGGAGATGTTATGTGACAGAAATGTTTAATGGTATTATGTTGAGAAAGCTAGGTGGAGCTGTCTATAATTTGGATTTACCTGTCAACCTGCCCAAGCAACACTTTCCTCCAGTACTCAGTAATGAAAACTGTGAATTTGCCTCAGGCAATTTTGTTTTCTTCACTCCATTTCTGACTGGCTCCCTTTGAGGTTATCACGTTCCTTTTTAGAAATGGAAAGACCTTCAGTTAGATCCGGATCTAGGTTGCAAGTATTTCTTTAAGGTGGGTTTTGTCTCTCTGCTGGGGTCTATTGTGTGGAGCTTCTCTGCTTAAACCTTCCAAGGGAAATCCTTTTCCAAATATTTGAGAGTCACTTGACTGTCCCTCCCTCTTATCTCCACTGCCTTTTGTATAACCCTGAGATCTGGTTCCTAATAGCAACCACAGGAGAACACACCGTGTAAGGTAGTAACACACTCATTCATTTATTCATTCATTCAATGTATATTTATAGAGTGCCTACTACATGCTGTGCACAATGTTAAGCTTTGGAGAGATAATGGAAAGCAATCGAACTAGAAGAGGAAACAGATGAAATAGCCAAGCAAGTATGGAATTTCAATCAGGGCACAGGTGGTATAAAGAAAATGACCTCAGTGCCATGTGGTTATTTAGAGGAGTCTTGGTCTATTCTCTGGGGTCAGAAGAGATTTGACTGAGGAAGTGACATCTGAGCTGAGGTTTGAAGGATGAATACAAGTTAACCAGGTAGGACCCTAAATATTTTGGACAGAGGCGACAGCATAAGCAGAGACCTGGAGACAAGGAGATGCATGGCTTCTTTGAAGACTTGACAGAAGGCAAGAGTGGCTGCAGTTATTGATGTGGCAACAATTTTATGAAAAGAGATGACAGGAAGCCAGAGATCAGCTTGGCCAGGGCTTGTTATCCATGTTAAGGGTTTTATCTTTATTTTGAAAGATATAGAAAGGCATTTAAATGGTGAAGGATGACATCAGGATTTCTCTTTGGAATAGATCAATCTGATTGTAGAGTGGGATAGACATTGGACAGATGTAAGATTACATGGCTGAGACCAGTTAGGAGGCAACTTGATATAGAAATGACAATTTGAAAAACAAATTTTTACATTCCTTGACAGAATACTGAGTCCTCTGCTTTATCAGACCTGTCAGCTAGAAGTTCTCATTTGGGAACTGGTGGGGGATTTTATTCTGATCTTGGCATGCTGGAGAGCAGGAGTGCCCAGAGCAGTAGCTCTGTCTGTTGAAAGAATAGATGCATTTTTTTGGACTTGCTGTCTTTGAGGTATTGGAGTACAGTTATGTTGAAAAGTCAACCAGAAGCCTGGGGAGGTGGTTCTGATAGTGGCAGACAATAAGTCCTAGAGCTGAAGTTGGGAGACAGCCATAAAGAAACTATAATTGGAGCTGTAACTGTGGTTGGAATTGTTAAAGAAGATCATGTTGGTAAAGAAGGAGTCTAAAGAAAAACACCTATATTTAAGGAATGGGTACTATGTATTTATTCATTTCACAAATAATCATTAAGTTGTTTACTATGTGCCTGGACCTGGACTGTGAGTGACAGATGAAGTGGTGGAAAAAAACAGTTGGAGATTAAAAAAAAAAAAAAAAAAAAAAACAACAACCAACTCTGCAAGTGCGAAGTAACAAACTCCAAAGGAGAAGAAGGAAGGATAGCCAATGGTTCAGTTGCTGCCAAGGAAGAAAATGCAGTGAAAGATGGAATGATGACTTTGAGTTTGTGGATTAGACTCCACCCTGGATGGCACTCACTAGAAATTTGGATGAGTAAACTTGGGCTAGTAAACAGACCTGCATATAAGGGACACTGACAAAACCTTCCTCTCATTTTAGAACTTTACAGGAAGATGAGATTTGACATATAATATTTCCCTTTATAATCTCACTTCCTTGAAATACATCTATTCCATCTACAAAAAGACAGCTGTACTTTCCTGGGCCTGCCATGGCTGTCAGCCAAGAGCAGAGATGTTGTAATTTGAGGTTGACATCAAGATGACCCTTACAGGGTCACTATAGTTTCTGTCTTGTGGCAGATCCTCCTGCTGAAATATGAAGGTGCCATGATGTTAAATCAATAGTAGTGAGTGATGCAGAGATTTGAGTTGAAGCTAAACATAGCTTCCTTTGATTTTACCATTTCATTTTTCTTGCTGGACACCACTTTAGAAGAAGAATCACCTCTGGATAAATCATCTGCTCAGGTTTGCTCTTCTAACCAAATGACATTATCCAAGAAGATAAGAAAAGCCTGAATGTTAATTGTATTCATTCAGGGTTCCATATTAGGCTTGTGTTGAAGACAGCCTCCCTGTGAAATTTATAATGTAGCAGAAACAAACATTTTTGTTAGACTTATTTGGAAAGTTGTGATTACCAATTACAAATTTAACACAAAGTAATTCAGTAATGAAAAGGTTGTGAAAGAATAACATTTGAACTAAATAATATTCAATTTTTTATTTCCAGTAATGTAAGAAGAAGACATATCTGTTATTTGTTGCTGTATAACAAACCACCTCAAAATGTGGGGACTTACAAGAACCACTGGCAGTTTAGGCTGGGCTTTGGTGCACAGTTCTTCTAGTCTCAGCTGGGCTTCTTCATGCATCTATAGGCATCTGCAGACAGCTGCCAGTCATCTAGGTAGCCCTGTTTCTGGGGATTGGATTGGACACTAGGAGTGACTGGGTTACATACCTCTCATTAACCAGAATGCTAGCTTAGGCTTGTCTGCATGGCAACTGGACAGCATTCTTACAGGAATGCTTGAAGACTGCATGAGGCATGGCTCAAAATTGGTACAGCACTGCTTTTGCCACATTCTGTTAGCCAAAGCAAGTCACAACATCAGTTCAGGTGTAAAGGGTAAAAAACAAAACAAAACTCTATCTATTGATGGGGAGGGAGACTAATTGCAAAATTACACTGTAAGGAGGTGATTTGGGCCATTTTGCTATCTACCACAGATGATGCATCATTTTTATACCATTTGCTTTACATATAGGTGGATAAAATGTACAATATTTGAACACTACCTTTGGAAGGGAAACATTTTTATTCTTTTCCTTGATGGCAGTTTCAAACTAGGACCTTCCTTAAAGCAACCAGTGAGGATGGAATTGTGTTAATGGAATCATTTTCTACTTCATTTTTGCTTCTGTAACTGTAAGGAAAATCCTCATGTTTTCAGTGGCTGTTACTCTAGGTCTGTGTGACATAACCAATCATAGACAAAGCAGAACTTCTTAATGGCAAGAAACACTACCTAGCTGCTGGCCTGGTAATCTTGTATAAAAATTTCAGAATTGCCATTGGGAAAAGAACATTTACTTGACAAATGATGCTATTTCCATTTTTGTCTGCCCAATTTTAAACTCTCTCTTATTAAAATGGCAAATTCTGTCCCCAGAATATATTGAACAAGTGAAATGTGTAACTGGAAGATACACACTTCACCACTTCACTTTGTAACATATAGACATGGATGCAAGGACATTTCATGGAAAGGGAGTTTTAAATTATTTTGCATGCATATAGAGAAAATAAAACTTTTTGATGTCTTGGCTCAAACTGAATGGGATCTCAATAGCCCATGTAGTACTTTAAGATGATTTATTATTATGCTAATATTGTAATATAATATTTATTAAGCATTGGAAGTGTGCAGAATACTAGATAGTCCACATAAAAGATCCTGATGGATTTCAAGGAAAAGGGCTAAAAATGCACTCTCCCAATCCACAGGAAAAGAGGGTAATTCAGAATCTAGCTGAACCAATAAATCCTATTTAATTTAGCATACATCACATGCCAAAAAAAGAGAGACTAATGGAAATGGAGAGTGATAATCTCTGATTAGAAGGTAGTCATCTTAAGAGCACACGTTCCTCCCCATACTTGAGTTTAGAAAGACTCAATTCAGTAAAATATTTCTCATTAAAAAAAAGTTTTGGCCAATAATTCTCTGCGTTATTACCTGACGTTCTAAGATCATAAGTTAAAATGGTTTCTATGGAGACCAGCTTTAAAACTATTATCCCAAACTACAAGATGAAATGCTTTTAAAAAAATTATACTTTAAACTGTAACTTAACAGCATCACAATAAAATTTACAATGTTGGCATAAGGCATTTAGAAGTCTCAGACTAGAGTTATAAATCTGCAGTAGGAGAACAATTTTTCCCAGACTCGAAAAATACTGACACCAAAATCCCTCTAAAGAAGTCTTTTATCTAAAAAAAATACACATAATATGAGGAAAGAATATCTTAGTCTGCCATAATTCTACACTTTACTTTGCTTAGCCAGTTTAGATCTGGAGGGGAAAAAAAGTAAAGCCAAAGCTAAAACAGGGGCTTAGAAACAGCATTTCCTGTTTTATATAATCATGGTTACTAAGGGTCATATCCTCTATTCATCTTTAAGTAGAATTCTCACAGAAGTTGATGAAAATAATTTGGTGAAAATTGATTGAAAAATAAGTTATTTCTCTTTCTCTCTGTCTATATGCTCATTACAGATGTTCTGTGTATATGTGTGTGTGTGTGTGTGTGTATCAACAAAATTTTAAAAAAATATATCAGCTTTTTGGAAGGCTCTATGCAAGTAAAAGAATACAAAAATGCATACTTACATGCTTTTCTTCAACCTGTTAGGAGAAACATATCCTAATTATTAGTTTGAATGCAGAAAATAGTACAAATTAAGTTTGTTTCTGAAAATTCTATTTGTATTCCTTTTTTAAAAACAAGTTTGCTGTAGATATCTAAGATTACCATTGTAGTAAAACATAAATACAAACTTTTATTTTCTTTGATAATATACATTCATGGTAATACGTATTCTTTTAAGCAAGGAATGTAGTAAAATATATTCATTGCAAATAGAAATATTTGCAAAGAACAATTCAGGAGAGTATATATATATTTTTAAAAAAATTTTTCTTTTTTAGAGACAGGGCCTTGCTCTGTCATCCAGGCTGGAGAGTGGTGTAATCATAACTCACTGTAGCCTTGAACTTCTGGGCTCAAGAGATCCTCCCGCCTCCGCTGAGTAGCTGGGACTACAAGTATGTGCTACTGCACCTGGCTAATTTTAATAGTATTTTCTGAGACAGGGTCTTGCTACGTTGCCCCAGCTGGTCTTACACTTCTGACTTCAAGTGATCCTCCTGCCTCGGCTTCCCAAATTTCCTGGGATTACAGGCTTGAGCCACCACACCAGCCAGAACAATATACTTTATGCTGATTGATCTATTAGCTTTATAAAATACAGATAAACTTTATTTGTTAATTTTAATTTAAAAATCTGAAGAGGGAAATACAGAGGAGTAGAATGTATATGCACATTTTTGTTAGTAAAAGACAACCTGAAAATGGCTTACGGGAATAAAAGTACTTACTAATGTAAGCTTTATGGTTGAAAACTGGTCACATAAATGTATGTATGGTATATGTCCTGAAATCTAGATAATGAAAAGTGATGTGGAAATTGGTTACATCAACCAGTCCTTGCTTGCTTTTTAAAAAAATTTCATATGAGCACATACACATTTGTAATACATAGAAACATAACACGTATTTACAAATGTGCCTAATTATATGGTTTATGTTGTTTACCAAAATGACTGGTGAAAGGTCTGTGTGTTTAAGAAGTTTACTATGTTGGTTTTATTTAAAATATGCTTTGAAATGAGCAAAACAACAAATAGACTAAGTTCATAAATAAAACCATTTTTAAATGCCTCTTTCAGAATATTGCAGCCCAACCTGCAGGACTGCTTCTGTTTCTCTGTAGATTTAAGGAAATAAACTCTAGCAAACCCCAGAAAATGAAGGGGAGAATGAGGAAAAGGGAGAAAATTCATGATGGAATTGAAGGTCACAGGAATGAAAGAAGAGATGTAATACTCTATAGATTTTTTTTTTGATTGTACACAGAAGAGATAACTAGATCAGGAATAGAAAAGGAGCTTTTCTTAAAGTCTCTGAGGAGAGAAAAGTCAGCAAAGAGTTATTTCTGAAGATTCTTAGGAACTTGTTATAAAAAAAGGTGGGGAGGGGAGAGTGCTTTATTGGTAACTTCAAACAGTCTGTGGGCAGGACAGCTGAGTCACAGTTTGGAGATAGGATCTGAGCTTCTTGGAGCTTCAGAATTTATTCTAAATGTTCTAGGAAAATAGCAGGGTTAGCTTAAATACCATTATGTTAGTCATCTGTTAGTTTTGTGTTTAATTATTATTGAATTTTTGCTCTAGAGTTTATTTTCTTTATTATTTCTTCTGGATACTAGTTCTAATTTAATTGCTATATTGAAAGTTGCTTAGGACTGAGGAATTTGATTTGCCAGCTTATTTCATTTATTTGTCTAGGTACCCTGAGCCCATAGAACTCTACTTCTATCTGGTGGCAGCTAATTCAAATTAAAAACTAATCTAAAAAAGAAGATTAATCATATTTAAGCTTTTCCCTGCAACCACATCTTGGAGATGGCACTCACAGATAATTTGGTGTCATGTAAAAATTATTTAAAAGTATCAGTATCACTTCACATTAATAGAAATCATGAAATTCTCTAAGGTATCAATATTCTGGTCTTAATGGTGAGTTGGGCTATTTCTCCAGATAAGTAACTGCAGAACTTACTTTTGCCTGAAATATTAGTTAAGGAAAAAATAAATTACCAGTGGTTATTTATTGAGATCAGTGGTTCTCAGTCCTCTATGCTCATTAGTATTTCCTCGAGAGCTTTTAAGAATTGTAGATCCCAAGTCCCCCTCCTAACCAGCTAAAACAGGAAGTGGAACCCTGGTATTGTTTTTCGTTGTTGTTGTTGTTGTTTGTATGTTTGTTTTTAATGCTCCCTAGGTGATTCTAATTTGTAGCCAAGGTTAGAACACCGATCAAGGTAGTTCAAGGCCAAAAAATTAAATAAACGCATAAATTCCTATTTGTGCTTTAATTTGAGGCATATAAATTATTGCTTCAATGGCACTTGCTTTAAAACCACCAGTGCACCCAGTAGCCTATAGCTTTAAATGGAAACAGAATTGCAGGTAAGCCCTTTTATAGTCCATTACCAACCTAGTTTTTCAGGTCTCAGCTCCCTACAACACTGTCTTGTCAAACTCGAAGCATTCAAACATTCTTTGCATTTTTTTTGTCTCCACGTTTTTAAGTTCTTACGTTCACCTCCTTCTATACCTGGCAAAATACTTACATTCCAAAGGCCATTTAAAGTCATTTAAAAGTCATTGCCTCTGTGACACTGGGCGAATTATAGTAAAATTATTTTATATAATGCTGATTTGTATAAATGTAAATCACATGAATGTTTTCCTGAAGAGACAAAGTCACACTATCTAACGGTAAGTGTACAGTTAATAATATAGCTCTTCAAACTCTATTCAAGTACAGCAGGTCCTCAACGCTGTTTGGTTCAACGTCACTTCGTCATAATGGGTGATGAGGAAAAAAAAAATCGATTCCGGGCCATGGTCACTGTCTGTGTGGAGTCTGCACATTCTCCTCATGTCTGCGTGGGTTTTCTCCGGGTACTCTGGTTTCCTCCTACATCCCACAGCTGTGCTCGCTAGGTTGTCTCTAAGCTGTGCACATATCTAAATATTCTCAGTCTGAGTGAGTGTGGGTGTGAGTGTGAGTGTGAGTGCACCCCAGGATAGAAGGGTGTCCTGTCCCGGGTTACTTTCCTCCTTGAGCCCTGAACTTCAACCACTTGCAATCCTGAATTGGAAAAATTGGTTAAATGATCTTACTTGTTTTTATTAATCTTTCTCAAATGTATGTCTAGCTCACATTTATTTCAGTGTTTAACATTAGAAGTGTTTTGGTCTTTATTTGGAAGTTTGGTGACATTTTTGTGACCTGAGATATGCACAGGAATTTAACTCGTGTTTATATCAAGTAGCCTATGGTGAAATTGTTTTTCTTATATATGCCACTTCGCTTAAAGTCACAATTTCCAAGAACCTATCCCTGACATTAAGGACTTACTGTATCTATCATCCCACTGCCTAGTAACTTCCATACCAATAATTACTTAGGCACATAATCCCGGAGTCATTACATTTAGGTTTATGAATTGTTTCACGTAGACATTTGAGTTATGTTACGAACAGCTGCAAATTTCAACATCTTATTCCAATCTTATGAATCACTTTTTTTTCTGTTTAACATGGGGCTATTCAAACTTTGAATAATAGAGATATTTAAATATGATGACATCCATATTTTTCTGATGTATTGAATTTTACCATTTGGCTATCGTATGTATTTCAAATGGGAAATGAGTGGATACCATTTCTTTTTCTTCACCTTTTTTTGGCTTTGATCCCACAGGAAGCCAGCTTGCTAGCTCCCTGTTACCTGATAGTTCCCTGAATAAAGACTCTTCAGTGAGGATCAGCATTTTACCCCAGACAGGAGTCGTGAATTTTCTTCCTAAAGATACACATATCTCTTAAAAGAGTCCAGAATATTTCCTGCAAAACTGTCTCTGTCATATGAGCACCTATTAGAGCCACTATCAGAAAAGCCAAGGAAAGAAATCCATCTTTCCTGCAACAGCAAAAACAAATACACCCTAAAATGGGCCAAGAACGTGAAAATCAGCAAGATTAGAGACCAGGGAAAAAAGCGAATAACCCTTTAACTGAAAATTTGATTTGAAAAATAAGAGCTTATCCATTGGTTCTCTCACTTCTTTCCCCACTTCTTTCTCACTGCTGGAACTTTGTGAAACATACAGATGATGGAGGAGTATTTATGTTGACATTCTGAATTTCAGTTTTTAATAATTAGGCAGATGGTTGGTTTGTGGTAAAGTCCATTATTGTGCAGATTGCAATTTGTATCTAGTCACAAAACATAAGTCACTTTCCTAGGACGATTTCAGGATCTTTTCAGATAGGAAATATTACTGTAATTGAAAACCGACTTAACGTTTAACCAAGAGCCCATAACATCCAGGTACCTCCATGCCCCTATGAACCGTTTCTTTCCCTCTCAGTCTTTATTGGTCATAGCCCTAGACTTTCCACCAAATTGAATCCGGCCTGAGCTGCAGGCAATGCCCCTGCTGGGTGCGGACTGCAGGCCCACCACTGGAGGGCGTCTGGACGCTTCCAAACAGCTCTGAAGCGCCTAGAAATCCCGTCTGAGGACTGGAAAGCGCAGGAGGGAGAACGTGAGATTTGATTTTATTGGACTAATAAGTAAAAAGGAGAGCAGGCAGGTGTGGGAGCAAAACTAAACTGCCTTTTTTCTCTTGGGGATCTGCCCTTCCCACTAAGGCAGCAAACTCCCCAGAGACCATGAGAAAAATACCGCTGCTCCCGAGCCCGCGGACCCCTCAAGGGCGGGTCGCGGGGACCTGTGGCCCCGCAGAGCAGGCGTCAGGCTCGCTTCCCGGGCTCTGGACCACAGTGGGGACGCGTCCCGAGGCACTGGGACAGTCTCGCTGCCAGGAGATCGCGCTCCGGTGGCGGCTGAAGACCCAGGCTTGCAACGTGCCCTTGAAGTCCAGGACCAAGGGGCCTTTTCCAACAATAAAGGAACTGCTTTCCTTCCCACACCCCCACCCCCGGCCCCCATTTCTTTCCGCACCGGGTTCGTTAAAGGCGTTTATTCTTTGGGGAGTGGGCAGCAAATTACCCTCACGGTTGAAATGGAAGAGGTGTGAGGTTATTTCTGAAGGGCTCGTCTGCCGCATTCATTTCCTCTCTGTGGAAGGTTCGCGCTGAATTGTAATCACTTTAAACTGTGATTTGCCTGATTTTTAAAAACGTGTTTTCAGAGCATCACTTTAAAGAAAACTCGCTTCCTGCCCAAGAATCTTTAAATCCCAAGTGGGAAGAGGAGGGTTGAAAGGCACAGGAGGGGTGCTCAGATTTCCAGATAACCCAGCGCCAGGCACGGTGCGGCGTGGAGAGCGGATGGAAAGGACAGGAACGCGCACTCCCAGAGGCTCCGTCCCAGCCCATCCGTCACCTGAGGGGTACCAGAGACAGATGCCGGCTCTCCAGTCAAAGGGTGGGCACCGGTTCCTTTAAAATCGAAAGACCCTACTCCCAGGTAGAAAGATGTCAAATCATTCCTTAGCCCAGACGGAATTCAGCACCCAAAGGGTTACACGTGGCTGCCGGGCTCGGGCGCAGGAGAGGGCGCCTCGGCACTCCCAGTAATTCAATTAGTCAGGTTTCTGGAAGGTGGGGCGGGGGGAGGGGGTAGGAGGCGTGGGGAAGGGAGGAGATTAGGAAAACGCCTCTTTCTCGTGGAGCAAACCAATCCAGTTGGAGTAAAGAGAGAGGAAAAACCCCCAATCTGTAAGCAAACAGCAGGCCGTTCCCTGACTGGCTGCTCCAGCTATTCGCCCCCCACCCGCCCGCACCCTTCCCAAGTAAACGGCGTGGAAGGAGGAAAAGAAAAAAAAAAAAAAAAAAAAAAAGCAGTCCACATGACCCGGGCCGTCGCGGCAGCAGCGCTGGCTGGGCGCGGGCTGGCGGCACCTCCCCCTGCTCTGTCCGGAGCTCACACCCGCGCTCGCGCCGCCCGCCCGCTCGCCAGCCCCGCGCCCCGCGTCCCGCGCAACACGCCCGGGCGGAGCCCCATCCCCCCGCCCACGTCCACGTTCACGCGCGCGGCCTCGCGCTCTGCTGAGGCTCCTGCCGCTGGGTCGCCGCCGCTGTCGGCTTTACACGCAAGTCATTAACGAGGGGGCGTGCCCGAGGAGATTTTTTTCCCATAAAGCATTTTTTTCTCTCTCTTTTTTCCCCCTCTTTTGCAAAACTGACTTTTGCAAAACCCTTTCCACTTCTTGCCAGTCGTTTCAATTCCTCCTGGGCTGCTCGTGCTGCTGCTGCTGCTGCGCTCAAGTTTATTTATTTTCCCGCCTGGGTAGGGGTTTTAGGATTCGGTTTGTGGTTTTCACCTCTGTTGCTGCTGCTGTGCCTAAGGAGGGAAAGAGGAGCAGCTGCGGGAAGGTTTTCTGATGTAGTCATCGGGGAGGTGCCACTCGCTCGTGCGATCCCTTTTTTTTTTTTTTTTTCTCTTTTCCCATTTCAAACTGATTGATGCATCTCTACAAGTTGCTAGGCTTGGACCCGCCGGAGTCGCAGGGACACTTCTGAGAGCTCACCCCCGGGCTCTTGGCACCGCGTGTGGGGGCTCAGTCTCCCTCTCGGAAGGCGATCGGAGACTGACATCAGCCCATCCAGGAGTTGGAGGGATCCATTTGAAAGTGATTGTTTCCCCTCCCGCTCTCCAGCCGAACACTTGGGTTGGCGTCGTCTTGCAGGTTTAGGCATCCCAGCTCCGCCAGGCCGGCTGGCCTTAACCTCTGCTCTTCATTTACTGTGGTGCACCCACACCCAGCCAAGGAAAGCACGCGCAAGAAATCCCCGAGGCTCGGCCAGCACCCGGGGTGCCCTCTTCCGCTATCGCCGCGGTCCGACTGTGCTGGGGGACCTGCCGGAAGACGCGAAGAGCCAAACTTTTCTTTGAGGTTTTCGAGGCAAGACCGCTTCTCGCCGGCGCAGCTGCCGCTTAACCAGTTCCAGGACACCAACAGGGCTGGGTTGCGGCTCCGGATCCCCACCCTTCTCCGCGCACCGCCCGGTACCGCAGCACCTACGACTCCTCTGAGATTTCTGGGGGTCGCCCGGCTAAGGCACAGAGGAGGCTGAGGAAAGGGGTTCTCAGACTCCCGGGACCACAAGCGCGCAGCCCCCTATCTGCACGTCGCCTTCCTCCTGCAGTTTCCCACCGGCCGCCAAAGTAACTTGGAGGGAAGCGAGGCGCAGTGCGAGGGCCCCGGGCGGCGGCGGAGCTGTGCGTAGTCCGCTGCGCCGACGCTGAGCCGGGCCCGGAGGGCCGGTGTATGTCTCCCCGCGGCTGCGGCGCGAAACTCCCGGTGACTGTGCAGCGCGCGCCGCCGCCTGCCCCGACCCGCGCTGCAGCCGCCCGGCCCGGCGCGCACCTCCCTCTCCCGGGGTGACCGGCCTGCCGCCGCCGCCCGAGACACAGCTTGGCACCTCTTCCCCCGCCCTCGCCGCCGCCACCACACACACGCACGCTTCTCTCCATCTTGTGATTCCTTTTTCTTCCTGAACCCTCCAGTGGGGGTGCGAGTTTGTCTTTATCCCCCCCACCACACCGCCTTCTTTTCTTCTCGCTCTCCTACCCTCCCCAGCTTGGTGGGCACCTCTTTCCTTTCTTGCCCCCCTTCATTTTTATTTATTCATATTTATTTGGCGCCCGCTCTCTCTGTCCCTTTGCCTCCCTCCCTCCGGATCCCTGCTTTCTCCCCGGAGTGGCGCGTCGGGGGCTCCGCCGCTGGCCAGGCGTGATGTTGCACGTGGAGATGTTGACGCTGGTGTTTCTGGTGCTCTGGATGTGTGTGTTCAGCCAGGATCCGGGCTCCAAGACCGTCGCCGACCGCTACGCTGTCTACTGGAACAGCAGCAACCCCAGGTAAGCCGGTAAGGGGCGGAGAGCCGGGGCTACCCGGGCCTCGGGGCCCTGCGGAAGGAGCGGCGGCGGGGATCCGCGCACACCAGCCGCTGGCGGCGCGCACCCTAGGAGCCTGCGTCGCCCGGGCGCTGATGGCTTTAGGCGTCGGCGGGAAGCGCTCGCGTCGCGCCCCTCTTTGTTAAGCCGCCGCGGAAAGGCCAGGTGCCCCTGGGAGTCCCCGGGGTTGCCCAGACCAACTGTTTCTGCGGGGCGCGGGGAGACTCGGAAAAGGGCGGGAGCCGGGGAGTCGGCACTTCTCCGCTTCCCAGCCCCGGCAGGCTGGCTGGCATCCGGATCCCGGCGCGGGGAGCCCCCAGTGTACGCCGCCGGGAGCTCCTGCCTGGACCGTGGGTCCGCAGGGACTGCAGAAAGAACCCACCGAACATCCCCCAAAGTTTTTTTTTTTTTTTTTTAATTTTTTTTTTTTTTTTTTAATTTTTCCTTTTCTTTTCCCGGTGCGCGCAGAGAGAGCGCACGGGCTAGGGGAAGTGAGGGGGGCTGGGAAGCGGAAGCTTTAGGTTTTTATTTTCCTCTTTAACTGCGAGGAAATCATTCGGCCCCTGAGTCAGTCTGGGCCCGGCGCGCTTTGCAGTGGAGAGGATTCTCCCATCTTCTCCATCCCTCCACCCACCCTAGTGGGTTCAAGATGCCAGAAAGTTTGATCAAATACCGGGTTACGTCATGTGTGCGGAACAAGCTGCCAGAGTTGGCCCAGCCAGGAGGTGGGAGCCCTTCGCCCGCGGCCTGGCGATGTGCTGCCGGAGGAACGCGCGCGGTTACCTGGAACCGATTTGTAGGCGTCCCCGAAGCCCGCTGGGTACGCGGGAGACTAGAGGTGGGCGCCTGGGGCCGTCCTAGCGCGCGTGCTGGACACCGGCCAGTCGCAGACGTCCCGTGTTTTCGGACCCTGGGAGTGGAGTGGGGAGGTTATCCAGAGTGTCCGGCGGGGTCCTCCGGGTTTGGAGCAGTTCGGAACCTTTACTGCTTCCCGGTCTGTGCACAGAAGTCGGCCCCGCTGGGCCCATACCGCACTGCTTTCTCTGGGACAGAGGCAAGCTTCCAGCTGTGTCCCGGTCTCAGTGCCCTCCTAGGTACTATTTATTAAGAGTACCGATTGCATCTAAAATCACAGGTTTTTTCACTGGGCTGGAGTGGAAGTTGGGAAGAGAGAGGCGAGAGGCCCAGGGGTTAGCCTAGAATTGGTGCGCGTCCCGGGCTCCAGGAGAGAGGGTATTGGTGGGCGTCTCCAATTTTTTCTCCAGGAGAGAGGGTATCGGTGGGCGCCTCCATTTTTTTCTCCAGGAGAGAGGGTATCGGTGGGCGCCTCCAATTTTTTTCTGTGTCCGGCGGGCCCTCTCCGCCTGCCTCCAGCCTCCCCTCGGCATGCAGGCAAGAGTGGGATTCCCCGCTTGAGTAATGTCAGCGCAGTTGAAGATGGGAAGATTTTCCCCACAAGCAGTCCGCCGGTTACAGAACCGAGAGGGAGTTCCCCTTATCCCGCTAGTCCAGGATAGTCTTACTCAGGTAACTGCCCAAGTCCTAAATGAACCGCCGAACAGGAGTGGAGATAGTCCTAAAAGTTTGGTTCAAAAAACAAGTCTCCTGGAGGTGGGTGGTGGAATGGGAAGCGATTTCTTCTTTGACATGCCACTTACCACTATTAGGAAAAGAGAAAAAGAAGCCATCCTGCCACAGGAGATGCCTTTTATTAAAGCTGACAAGACAAATAGAGCAAGCTTTCCAGTTGTGATGGTGTTAAAAGCAAGTCTCATTATGTTAGTTTTTTCCCCTCGTTTGTGCTGTATTAGGCAGCATATACGAAGCAGAAATGTGTATCTCTGAACTTTAGCACCTTATTAAATAAAGCAACACTGAAATAGTTTCGTTGAATTTGGGCTATCTTGCTCTTGGTTGTCTTTTCTTTCCCATTCCAAACTCCACAATGTGATCTTTTTCTCATGGCATTCATTTATTTGGATACTTGGGTGTTCCAGTCTTCCTGGCTTAAAACGGAAAGAACCAGCAGCACCCCTACTCTAACCCCCCTTCTTAACCTGTCAAGCTAGACTGAGTTAGTTTGAGGACATTTTATCTTAGGTTATCTCTGTTTTATGCTTTTGATACTGTTGTTTGGTTTGAGATTAGCACATTGATTTTTGTCACAGGTCATGTTTTTTAATAGATCTGCCCTGCCTGCAGAAAACTCTTCTGCTCAGGATGCCACGGAGGCTTTGAACCTGCCCAGACAAAGTTGATCTGCAGAATTTTAAAATACCAAGAGTATTTCTAAATCGGTATTCTGATTTCAGGTTTGTGGAAATACCTTTCTATTTGATCATTATCAGTTTGATAATGGCCAAAAGAAAGAATGATGTACTCCTCTTAACCCCAAGAGATACAGCCCTAACACTTACTATTCTTAGGAATTTATGGACACATTTATCTTGGTATGTTATCACAGTTAAAAACTTACTTTAAAAACAATATTTTAAAAGTAGGCAGTTTTATCTCTGAAGTGTTGAATAAGATGTTGCTTTTTTGATGCATTAAGAAAAGTCAACTTGGATATAATTTTAAAGAGGCCACATGCCGAATAAGTATTTTAAAAATAAAAACTAACAGTTTTTCACAAACAATAGTAAGAAAATATTTCAGAAAATTTCCACGGGTTTAGTAAATTTTATAAATTCAGTGTTGTGCAATTCCTCTTCATATATGTTATTTTGTAAAGTAAGCTAGCCATGCTTTGTGTCTTTATATAGAACCTATCTGTTAAGATTTTGCTAAACTAGAAAGACTTCAATCTTTTGAAAAAAGAATAGAGGACTTTAATTGCAACTTAAATAAATTTTTTTATTTTTCCCTCAGACTATAACTTCAGTGGGCACATTAAACTAATGATAATGTATACTGTGTCTAAATGAAGTAAATCTACTTTAGCTTATACTAACAGATTCAATTTGAAATTATGTTTAGGTAAAATCAGAATTAAATGTATCTTGATCACAGGGATTAAGTACAGTATCTTACTGTGTAACTTGAGTTATGTGTAACTTGTGTATCTGATAGGAGTTTATCTTCTACATGGAGTTTCATTACTGCATCTCCATTGATAAATGAGCATCTATAGATGTAGTGTCATGGGAAAAATATTAAACTTATTTGTTGTCAGAATAGTTTTACTGTTAGAATCTATGTACCCAGGTATTCACTTCTGAGAAGTGGATACTGAGTTTTCAAATGCTGATAACTTTTTAGTTGGTAGTATTTATTGGATAGGGGACCAAACTGATTTTATGTGTTGAATTCGCACAAATTTGTGAAATAGCAACTGAGAACTATCAGTTTGAATAGAAATATATGATAACATTTGCCTAAATGCATCTTCTATATTTCCAAAATTTGAAAACTTGTATAAGTTTTACCTGAAAGTGTAAATAATCAAATGATCCTTTTAATGTTATGCTGAATTCTAAACTGGAATGTCACTAAGTAACTTTGAGTAATGAAAATCCACATCAAGAAGAATATAACTATTTGTCCTTAATTTCTTTAAGAATGTAAAAAGATTTTAAGTAATGTTAAAAAGACTTCCAGTAATAAAACTTTATTTACAGTCCTCTTTAGTAGCTATGCTTATAAAGAGAGTCATAATACTAAGAACATGCCTATTCATCTGAAGTATGCCATAAACAGTTTTTGGTGCTTCTAATAAGAATATACTTTTAAACATCGGGTGCATATTGAAAGTTCTTCTTGGATTATTTTGACTATTTGCCGAAATGACATTAGGGTAATTAAACATATCTCCTACTGGTAGGCATTATTGATGCAATAATCAAATAATACAGCAGCAAATATGACCAACACTCTTTTAGGAATACCAGTCCTCCTCAACCGGTGTTTTGCTTCCGTTAAGGTTTGAGTATCATCAATTTAAAAGGTTATACTCTTAAGAGGAAAATATCTCTGTAATTCATCAAGGATTTACTAAACTTTAACCTAATCATGTTTTCTTTGGACTTTCTCAATTCTTGTAGGGACTTGTAAATTAAACATTTCATATTAGAGTAGCAGGTAATTGACACCTTTTAGTTTTGTTAACATGTGATCTTGGAGTTGTGAAAGTAATGTGAATTCTAGGTCAACACTCCCAAATCCTCTGGCAGTACAGGTCAAATGTATGTGGCTAAGAAGAGAGAAGTAGTTACATTTTTTTTTCCCTAATCATATTCCCTTGAGTATTTTTCTTCTTTCAAAATTTACTTGCTCCATTTAAAAAAATCTGAGCCATCATCATTTTGATATATATATATATATACCAGTATACCGGCACTGTGACCTTTTCACTGACAAATAAATGAAATCAGCATGCTTTAAATCTAAGAATTTGTTGTGAGTAAAGATTGAATATTATCTTGGTTTTGAATGAGTTTTGTCACGAAACTTAGAAAGGATTGTCCTTATTCTTGAAATTTTAAATATTTAATGTAATATTTTGTATGTTAGAAACATAAAGTAAAATGCATTAACTTTAAGCCTCAATGTAACGTATCACTTTATTAGATGTATTGGTAGTAATTTTATTATTCTGAAATTTATATCAGAATTTATGCAAGTACCAGGATAAAAATAAGGCAGTATGACTGAGATTTATAACCCATGTTTTTATGCTTATATGTTTGTAAGAGACCTGAATTGACTCCCCCCCGCCTTTTTTTAATCTAGAAATTTGTAAAAGAGAAGTATGCTTCTTGTTTTTTGGCCAGTTTTCCGTAGAATTTTGAAAAGTAGAGTTAGCTACTGAGATATGTTCTACCTATTTTATTCATTATTTTATATGTTCACAATAAACTATCAGAAATACTCAACTGTCTGATTTTTAGATGACAGGAACATTAGAGCTATTTGAGGCAGATTTGACTCTATAGTCTAATTTGGCATTTTCAGGGTAAGACCAAGATCAGTAAACTACTTGTGATTAAAAGTATCAGAGTCTTCAGTAGTTTATTACTGTCTGTTAGGTAATTTTAGTGGTGATAACTAAACCATCACCTCACTGAACTAATATCTTGTTGTCATATGTGTTGTGGCTAACAATCAATAGCTTCAGAAGCTTCCACCTTTGAAGGCTGAGGATCAGGTTTGGAGGGAACACTTAGTTACTTGGGTGCAAATTAACCTTGTGAATTTCTTGCCATTTAATCTTGCAGAATGCCTTCTGAACAGGCATTGCATTGCGTTCTGTCCACTGGCCTGGTTTCCTGTTGGATGAGGACAGATAAAGATGAGCGCCTCCTTTTCTCCCCTGTTGCTATGAACCAAGCAAGCTACCAGCTTCATGCTGGGCCAAGAAAATGAATGAATACAATTAGTCCTTCAGGAGTTCTGGCCTTTGCTAGCTTGGGATAAGTATATGCCAGAAAATTTACCTTTGAGAGAGAGAAAGCATTAAAATAAAAATGAACAAAATATGAGAATATGTTAAGAATAGAATTTTACATGTTGGGTAGCATTTGGTCTAGTGCTTATTGATTTGTTTTTTCAATATAAATCAATTTGAAATTTTTTATAAGATACCACTCAACCCTCCTCATTTTTGTGTATGTATTGAATAACTTATGTAATAAGGACTTAAAAAGCTGTGATACTTTGTTTGAAATAATGAACGACTCTATGTTGAAGATTCTGTATTATCAATTTTCTTTTCAGAAGCAGTATACAAACTGTTAAAATAGCATTCCTGATTAGAATATCCATGTTGCAAAGGAAGCCTCAATTTCCCTAAGCACAGTGAGGAAGGTCCTTGCCTCTTACCCAGGACAACTCAGTCAGATCAGCCTTCTGAACTGAGGAAAAAAATTGCCCTTTGATCATTTGTGACGGATAACACCTTCATTTTCAGGTATAAAAACCTCAAAGAGGAGTATAAGAAATGAGGTATTAATATTCACTTTTAATAATTTGTCTTGTGTTGGTGGTCTTAGCCAAACATCAATAAATTACTGTCTCTTTTAAGGGCCTGATTTATATTATCAAATTTATATTTTAGTCTGCTTTTCAACCTATGTCCTGAGCTGTTTTGTAGAAAAGTTTCTTGTGATTAATGTGAACTTCCAGTGCTTCTGAATAGGATATTACTCACTACTAGGAGATCTGTTTCCTCTTAAATTTGTCTGCATTTATGTTTTCAAAATTTAGTCAGTCATAAAGGAGCACAATGACATAGGACCACTTAGCTTAAAATTAAAAATTAATCAAGTTTTTTTCTGACTACAACTATTTTGCATGATTTTGAGTAAAATCATTCCTAATATCTTCATATTCTTGATAGTTCTTTTTGTACTCTCTAAAGGATTTATTGTAAACTGAAATCTGTATGCTATTTTCTAATTGGAAAATTTGAGTGGATGCAAATTCTTGTTTTTGAGGCTTCTGAATATAATTTTCAAACAGTAAACCATATAGTTCAATGAAAACATTATTTTAAAATATTGAAAACTCTTATTTAAGCTAACTAGTTGCTGAGAGACAGTAGTGTACCACAGTGATGGTTAGCTCAGCTTTCATTCAGGTAGAATTCTATCATTTTCGATAAGGAAAAATAAACCTTTGTCATCTTTAGAAACATCCTTCATACAATTGACAGTTGACAGGTTGAAGAAAATGTTACTGTCAGGTCTTATTTTCCACTCAAGTGAGGAATAAAAATAGGTTTGAATGATTTTTAAAAATCTTATTTTAAAATTATTTCAAGATGGATAAAATGCTCTTAATTTTTATATGCATATCGGAATTGATCTTCCAGTTGCTTTAGGGAGGGTCAGCAAAGTATAGCTCAAGGAAAGATCGTCTAACAGTAAAGTTCCTATGATTTTTACTTTTAAAAAGTCAAGTACAGTTGATTTGATTGTAATAGGATATTACTGCCTGTTTTATGATTGGATTCTTAGGAGATATAAGATATAAATATTCTTTCTATTATTGCTTATCAAGTGACCTGATTTTCATGACTGATGATCATGATTCTGGTATGAACTAAAAGTAGAAGTTTGGGCATATGCTCTGGACAGTCATATATATTAGCAAATATGTATATGCCTTGGACAATCATGTTACTAGTACACATCGATTAGACCTGTTTTAAAAATCACTTTGCTATTAATGATTAAAAATAACTGCACAGTATAATATGTGGATTACCATGTGGAAGTACATGAATACCTACTTAGAGATTAGAAAAAATATGATTAAGTCTTATTTCCTGATTTAGAAAAGCTAGTTTTTTGGCTTTCAGTTAAATCAGCGTGGTTTTTTTTTTCCCCCTAGAAGCAGCCATCTTGTTTTAAGACCGATTTTATTTCTTTCGTGAAATTGGTCCAGAAATGAATATGGACGATAGAAAAGGACTAAACCACTTTATGATCATTTTGGCAGGGCTCTCTACATTTAAAGTTCTATCTTATTTGCGAACTCACTAAAATGCTATCTTATATTTAGTTGACAGAAAAGAATGTTTTAACTTAGTAATAATATGCTTAAACTCAGGCATATTATATATTAATGTTAAATGTTGGGCTGTACCATGTTTCCATAAATATTTTTTTATTGAAGCTTATACTTTATGGCTAATTTCAAAGGAACATATCAATAGCCCCTATTGTCACCTCCACCCCCAAATCCTGATCTCCTTTTTCTGATTATGCTAAGTAGTTCTTTTTATTTGTTGGTTGCCTTTTTTTTTTTTTTTTTTTTTAAATTACTCAAGTCTACCAGGAATCTTTCTCCAGCAAAAGGTACTGATAAGAGTATAGGTACCTCTAAAAATGAAGCAGTTGGGGTTATTTAAGATAGATTATATTAAGCCAGAACCTTTTTGTCTCTGAAATATAAGCTCTTCCTATCACATTAGAACAAATCTTTCTTGTGGGTTCTCATAGATTATTTTACAAGTAAATTCATATTTGTTACTAAAAATTGTGAGAGTATATCAACTGAGTCTACTATATTTTCTGTCATGTTTTGTATTTCTGGATACATTTGGAAAACCAAGTGACCTAGTAAACTTTACTAAAAATTTATACTATACTCCTTACTACTGCATGTGTTTGATGATGGCTGGGAACATTATTCTCATGTACTGCAGCAAAAACAGAGCTTCTGTAAAATTTATTTCAGAAGTAACCTGACTTAGCCTGATTAAGCTGGGCACAGATAAATACTACTAATGTCACGTATGAAAAACTGCTTCAGTTCGTTAGAGGTAGGATTTTGGGTGGTTGTAGATGTAGTGTAAAGGCAATAAATAAAGTGCACGTTTTAATAACAGATACATGTATCATGGTTAAAGTTCAGGTATGAGTTGACCATTTTTGCACAGAAAACTTTCCTCTGATATCTAGCATCTGTTTTTCTTTGGCTAGTGAGGAGACTAAAATAACTGAGTGTTCAAAGTGACCTTTTGTTTTTAAATGAATTAACAAATACCTTTTGTTTTTTTTTTCTTGCTGTTTCCAAGCTGTCAGAGTTTCCATTTTAAAATTTATTAATTATTTATATATGTAAAAACTATAATTAAGAATTAACTCTTGCCTCTTTCCCTGAAAATTATGAAAGTAAATGAAAGTATTTTTATATGAAACACACAGTGTTGTGGTTTGAATTAAAGGAAGTTATGGCTAGTTAGATTGGATAATTATGGTGCAAATTGTTATCTAGGTTGTGATGATGACAGACATGATACTTGATGTTTCATATTTCGTAGATGTCAGTGGGATAAACAATTTTGTTACATTTACTAAACTCAATAATGTATAGACAACTTCACCTGCTTACATTTTTAATAGTTTTTAATTTTATGGAGACAAATGAGAATTTGGGGGAAAAGGAAAAAATAACTCTAAATATGGGAAATTATCTTTTATGTCTAACAATTAGGTTAAACAAAGTGGGAGCAAATGAGCCTAGTTCCCCTTCTATTGTTTCAGGGCAAGAAAATACAGACAGATGTCGGAATGTGGAAGTGGTGACCTCTGACTCGCACAGCATGGCCACTGCCCTGGCACACAAGTGTCCTGAGCCACCATCGTAGCAGGATGCGTTTTGAAGTGACTGACACTTTGAGATGGAGATCTTGAAAGTGATTGTGTAGTTATTTGCAGCCCTCCAAAGTATCAGTCTTTTTAGTTTTCATTTTAAGTTTCTCACCTTACCATTTATAAAAATGTTTCTTTGGCTCTGACAGAGCTTTTGTGGCTTCTGGATGGCTTCTGTATCCATATAGTCACTATAAATCTTTGCCTCCCAATAATTATAGTCAATGTGTTGGGATAATGGAGGCTAAGGGAAGCTCAGATGTACAGTTCTGCTGCAGCAAAGTGTTTGGCCTGTTTTATTTAGCTAATACTTTTCTTCTTCTTTTTTCTTTTTAACAGACAGATGAAAGCAGTGGTTTTGTTAAAGGCCTTTTCTTTTAGCCTCTGCTCTGCAATCTCGCCAATAACCCCTGGGTTCAGACAGACCATTAATGTTTTAGATACTGTGGCATTCAGCGCTTTCTTCATATATTTGTTTACTGTTACTGCTTCAATAAACTTTTACGCCTATTTCAGTAGTTTTCTGGCGGGAGCTCCGTTTATTAAAATTTAGTGACCCAGCACTAAGAGGGGTACAGTTCAAATAGTGGTGCTTCTGACAGGGTTTTGTGTCAAACTAGAGAAAATAATGGGGAAACGAAAGCTGCCAAAATGTGTCTCCCAATTACTAATTAATAAGGAGAGAAGGGACCTCAGTGATAGATCTGGTGTCTGCCATGGCAGCAACTTGGGATGCTTTATTTTAAATACTGTATAAAACAAATTAAGGTAAACCTCAGAGAATGTAGCACCCAGATATTTTGTATCACAAGTGATAATTTTTTTAAGTCTGTGAAAATCCAGGCAGAAAACAAAATTTGAAATGAAATCTTTGCACTCTTTACCAATAGTATCAAAATGTAAAACTATTCTAAAGAATATTTCCCTCAATAATGCCTTTATTCTTATTAGCATTTTAGTACAGACATGATAGTGTTCTTTGTGGTTTTAGTATTGGTGTAGCATTGTATACATACTTTATTGTCAACAAAGAATCAAGGAAAAATTTAAAAATTTTCCCACCATATGCTTGTCATTAATATTTTGAAAATTACTATGATTGAAGAACAGAACCTTCCCCCTCACCATATATATATATATATATTTCTGCCATCCCAGAGGTTCCAGTCTTTTTCTGGCAGTGTTCCCACTGTGGTTGCTAGAACCATAATTAAATGTCTGTTATTAGTGTATTTTTTCCATAGCATTTACAGCATCAAAAGCAAAGGGTCTTTATGGAACTATAGCTGTCAAGGGAACAATGAAAACTAATTACACACTCTGCTATCACCGTGGTCAGCTATACTCTTGGGAAGACAACATGACAGAGGTGGTGTGTGTGGAGCGGGTGGGTATATGTATACACGATATTCCATAAGAATATGTATACCTAAGGTCAGACATACCTATTGGTTTACCGTTACCCTCTGTTCTCTGAAGGAAAAAAAATGTAGAAAGGACTATCTAATTTAGTTAATTAAAATGAAAAAATGCAGTTCTTTGTTAGGAAGGGGCTCCCTATTTTAGCATTCTTCCTTTATAATATGAACTGAGAGAACCAGCAGTATCTATGAGTCTGAATATCTAATTATTTTGAATATTATTTTGGCATGGTCTTGTTATCAATACATATATTAACATATCTAATTACGTCTTTTGAAAATTATTTTTTTACTTAACTCGAGATTTTTCAATGACATCTGATTATTTGAGAGCTAATCACTTAATTCATTTATTATGTAAATCTCTCAATGGCTGTTTTTCTCTTTTGATGGCTTTTGCCCATTTTATTGTCTCCGGGCCTGTAGACCTGTGGATAGATTTGAGAAAGAAAAGGAAACTTAAAAAAAAAATTCTCAAACTTTTAGCAGCTTGGATAGAAGATTTGTTAAGGAAAGACCTTAAAGCTATTGAATAACATGAGGGTTTGGATTCAATTTTGGATTTCAGTCATCCACGCCATTCCTGTTCTCTGATACCACATAGAATCAGAACTTGGCCCTATGTAATGTTTTCCATTACTATTTTCATTCCTAGGGTGAGCACTCTTAGCTGTATCTAAAACCAAAGCCAAATAGATGAATTCAGCAACTACATGTTGATTTGAACTTATTTTTCCAAAGTTTTCACATTGAAGAAATTCTATATTCCTATATTCAATATCTAAAAGTTATCATTGATAAACTATTAAGTGATATTATGTGCAGAACACTGGGAGACATACAGAGAATTCAGGGATAGGAGAATGTTTGCACCTGTAAGGAACTTAAGAGCATTGTGCAGATACAATAATTTTATACATATAATTATATTACAGAGTATAAAATAGTACTATAAATGTGCACATGTAGATTTATTTGACAGATATTTATGTCAAGTGTCCACTGTGGGCCAGGTACTGTTCTCGGTACTGGAGATACTGCAGTAAACAGCATATATACAGCATCCCTGTCATGAAGCATTCGATCTGTAATTTCTAGGTCACTGTTTCTCACACTGTAAGGTGAACACAGACCTGGAGATTTTGTTGAAATGCAGATTTTAATTTAGTAGGTCTGGGCTACATAGGGCCCTGACAGTCTGCATTTCTAACAAGCTCCCAGATGACATTGATGCTGCTGGCTCATGAACCGTGGTTTGGACAGCAAGGTTCTAGATACAGTTAAGTGGGAGAGAGATTACTTTTGGCTCCTCTTCAAGGACTCTTGGTTGTATTTGCACTGAACTTTTCATAGAGTTCTGCAGTTTCTAAAGTGGCTCCATATTTATGTGAAGGAAAATTATTTGCCATTTAGAAAGCCCAGAATGCCTAGTGTTCCTTTCTAACCACTTTCCTTCAAAACTCAGACAAATAAAACAGACTTTTACATTGAGGTTTATGCTTCATTGAAAATACACCACTAACAAAGGTAATAGGATGGGGATTTCATTATAAGATTTGGTCTCTGTAGACAAATTCCACTGGAATAAAAATATTACCCTGGTCCAAAAAGTTTAAGGAGGATCCTGTCATAAATGTCTAAGGATATTTATTTGCAAACCCTCCCAAGATGTATTTTATGTGGCAATGCCAGAATTACACCTCAGAAACAGATTTTTAACACTTTCCAATTTAAATCCATGTGGTTAAATTAACCCCAAATGTTCTTTTTACATTCAGCATAAAAGATGACTAACAGTTTTTCTACATTCAATGTCTGGATTTCTTGTGGGTGGCTTTCAGGAGCCTGTAATTTCAATGGAGTTATAAAAGACTTGGGACAAAATGCCTTCTTTCTGTAAAGTTCTATGATTCTCATAGTGAGAAACCTTTGCTCCTGTAGAGTCTAGGTAATACAAGATCTGCAAATATGCTTCCACTTTTCTCACAGCATATATGTTATTTGCATTTTCAAAGCAAATCTTTGTATTAGCAAGTAAGAAATGGAACTACTTAAATTCAGAAGATTACTCTGTGGTTTTTTTTGTGTTTTGTTTTTACTGATCTTCACTCTGTGTATATAAATACAGTATTGCTAATCTAAATGAACTGTCAAATCTTTGAAAGCATCAGTTAAGTAGACTGACTTAATTGAAATATACCTCTATGGAATGATTATTTTTAAAAAAGATAAAATGGTTTGTACTTTAAGTCAAGTGTATTTTTATGAAAGGAAATAGATGAACAAGACAGTGGCAACTTCATTTAAGTATTCTTTTACTTTAAAAACAAATTTTTACCAATACGTTTCGATAATTTTAAAACAGAAGCAAATATTTTTCTTTTTAAATCTTCAATGGATTTAATTAGAACTTTGGGTACTATTTCATAATAACTATGAATATTATTTAGTAAGATAGTACTGTTTTGTTAGTTTATGTTTATGTTCACTGTGGTGTAAATGAGGGTTCTCAAACAGTGAATTTGGGGGTGACAGGCACTTAGTGTTTCCAGTGTTTTGATTCTCATTGATCCTAAAATACGAGAATCTTCTGTGACTCTGTGTGAACTTAAGTGGCTCGTAAAAAAGAACTATGCTATATGCTTCAAAGATAGTTAAATTTAGGAATAGGATATAGTCATTGATTAAAGTGAAGTAATTTGCATATATCTAAGGAATGGGTTTGTTGAAAATAGAGTTGATATACCTAAGATTTGTGTTTTGGATGAAGTAGAAGATGCTCAGTAGTTCTTAATGCTGTTTTTCACCTCCATTTTTTAAAAAAGAAAATAAGCACATTAAATTTTTTATTTAACTCAGAGTTATTAACAGTGACTTGTCATCATATTGATAGGTTGTAACCAAGTTCTTCTGTATACTAATACAGGTTCCTATACAGATTAGTTAACTGCATGTAGTAAAAACATTGTGTTTATGTACTTTTTTGTTTTGAATTTTTACAATAGCAACTGTTACAGATCAAATTTCAAATCTGTTTGGGTGTTGGATAGGCAAGGACTCAGAAAGTAAGATATTAAAAAACCCATATCAGATTAGATTTGTCATTTGTCTGTTAACATTTTTTGGTTTTATTTCAGAGCTAATTAAATTTCAGCTCTGTCTGAGTTGTAAGTATGCCATTTATAGTGGTGAATCTAAGCCTCAGTTTCTTTACCCTAATAGATAAATGGGTATAATAAAAATATCTCCCTCAGACTTGTGAAAATTTAAAGGAATGTGTATATGTGACCAGACTTTAAAAACTGATATAAAACTTGTAAAAAGGATAAAGTCAATCATATCTCAATAAATTGGGGGGAAAATAGAGATTTAAGGGGAGTTACCTCACTTTATATATCTTCTTGTGAATCTCACTTTATATACATTCTGGTAAGTTGCATCGAAAATACATTCTTACAAATAACACTTATTTTAAAAGCATCACAGAATAGTTGACTTTTTAAAAGATAGACCAAATTGTATCATTTTGTAATGTATGTTGTTCCTGAGAGATGATTTGTACATTTACATTGGGTTTTATTTAAAGGAATTTGCATTTTAGGTTTTATCTTGTGATTTCTAAAAGAGTAATAATGTGTAAAGAGTGACTCTTGAGAGGCAAGTCTTCCAGGATCTTCTTCCACAGAAAGGAATTTTGAATCTCCTTTGTAAAATTGGCCAGGTTTATTTTTAATGCCCTCTCTTCCCCTCTCAGTTTGTCTCTGCTATATTGTTTCTTCTTTGACTTCTAAAATCCTGATACTCTGCTTTGGACTTCATAGTTATAATGAGATATCTCCATCTCAAAGGAGAAATTAATGAATACCGACATCCTCTTGGAGGATGCTTGTATTTCCAATGAGGAGCTTGTTGAAACAAATCAATTCCTATCTGGGCCTGCTCCTTACGGGTAGCTGGGCTGTCCCTGGGATCCTTGGATTTTTCTGAATTCTGCTGCTAGAAGAGCAGGGTTTAGCCCCTTGACGCTCTGCTTGAGAACTCTTGCTATTGACTATCTTAAACTTAGTACATATTATACACACATTGATGTGAGAGGCATGAATAGATCATAACAACATGTAGCTGAGAAAGGAAACAGGATTTGTCAAGGAACACATATTTTAATGCATTGAAACCTGCGCAATACATTACTGCCAAAGGGCTGCTTTCCTATAGAATTGTCTGGTGGTTATTCAAAGCCAGTTTTACTTCCTATGTTTATAGTTGTTTAGGTGGATAGCAAATGTGCCTGTTACTTTTTAAAAAATTTCCGTCATATACTTACATAATCATTTTGTAACATTGTTTTACTCCTGAAGGTACAAACCTCATTTATGCCAGAAAAAAGTAATTCATAAGGGAAATTATCAATGATCCTTATGTGCCATACCCAGAAATTTAGTGATGTCGGTGGGCAGAACTTGACCACTAGCAATAAAAATATTGGGTCTAACATAAGCCATACCAAAATTATTTGAAAGAACACTGCGAACTCTGCTTAACAGATTTCTCTTAAAAGTACAGCATTTTAATATTTACAATCGCTGTGCTCAAAGGAAAGTTAGGTTTAGCTTTGTTGCTCTTAGATCATTTTGTACAAAAGCAGGTTTCTTTTTTCCTCCTACATTGGAAGTTAAAATTTGTTGAGGGAATGATCTTGCTATGAGTTTATTTCAAGTTTAAAGGTTGGTAATTTTATGTTACTTGGATTCCATGTCTGGTGAATGATATTAGTTACAGTCCCTCCCTTGCTCCAGGCTTGCTTTCTTGGCAAAAGGGTAGTCAAGAAGTTTAAATTTTGATAACTTACTTATTGACATTTTGTATTATTAAAATACTAATTCCTTATATTCTTGTATATCAGTTAAAAAATATCAACCAAAGACTACGTCTCAGCCAGGCTTACTCAGTTTTTTATTTTTTTCCATGAGAGCATGTTGATTGATCAAATTGCATGTGTATAGCTATCTAGTAATTCCTTAAGATGTTGAAATGATTGGATTGAGTTGCAGCTTAATTATTCAGCTTTTATTAATATGGTAAATAATGTACTAAAGGCTAGAGCTGAACGGATTCCAGTGCATGTGATGAATTTAGATAGTTGAATAGGCTAATCCTAGTGCATCACCTTTTACCTCATTTTTTTGGAGGGAGGGATGGTTTGAATTATCTATTTCTCTTAGTGAAAGGCTGAGTTATGTCAATGTATTTTACATGTTTAAAATACAGAAGATGCTCTTTAGTACTAAGATTGTCATAAACTAGAATTGTAACTGCACCGTTGTAAATTCTCTTCAACTTCTCTTTTTAAAGTTTTTAGATCATTTGGTTCTGTTCTTATGGAAATGTTGCAAAATGTGAATGGAATATACGGTTAAGTCTTTAAGCAAAAGGAACAAAGTCTATTTAATGATTTGAATGGAATAATGAGTATTATAGTTGGTTATGGCAGACAACTATGGATTTCTTCCTCAGGTATCTAACACATCTTCAGTAATTTTATATAGCCTTAATCATTTTAGTAAAATTTCCCAACTGTCACTTTGGGTTAGTTCTGTGGCAATTGACCTTTAAAAAAAAGTTTAAACCAGCTGGCAAATACAAAAATCCTTACAGTTAAGTAGTTTCGTATTTAATATAGAGGGTCTGTCTACATTTATGTCAACAGAATGCAACGTACACCCACAGGAAAGCTTTATTGGCTCTAATATGGTATTAGAACAAACTATCCATCTCACCTCCCACCTGCTGTCCCATAGTAAGCCTCTTTTACTGGCAGGAAGAGCATATTTGTGATTTTTTTTTTTAAGTCACTCTCTTCATAGCCATAGATTAACCTTTCCAATCTCTTGCAAAGATAGCAGGCATACTTACTAGTATTTATCATAGCATACTCTTAATTCATGGGGTTTGGTATTCACAACTTCATTTTGTAATCACACTTGAATTGGTAGTATACATAAGACCTGGTTTGGAAGTTAGTCGTGGAGTTTGGGTTAACTTCACCTAGAGTTCTTGCATTGCCATTCTGGGCAGAGTAGGCAAACGTTGGCAAGCTCTTGAGTGGGTGATAGGATCAGGACCCTGCTCACAAGATATACGTGGGTCACATTAAGTAGATTTGCACTGCAGCCTGAATATGGAGTTTTAAGACTGCAGTAATCGGTGTTGGAAGACGATTGGTTTTTCCTGTTACAAATTGCTAATTAGTATTGAAAGTCTAACCTGTTTTGTTGAACAGCCTCTTATTTTCTCTGAGAAAGTGGTTTGGACAGTAATCTATTTATCTCTATACCCCTCTTCCCTCTAGTTAAAATCTAGAAACCTCTGGGGACTCCTCCTGTTGAGTTCTGCTTGGAAGGAGCTTTAAAACAGTGCCTCCAAACTGAAGTAAATATTGACTGGGTCTGGGGCTGAGCCCTGCTCAAAGCCTCCTATTGTTCCTCCTTAGTCAGCACTCCAGAGCGAGCTCAAGTATGCATGTGTTAGGAAGAGAAGAAAGGCTGTGGAGGGAAATTAACAGGGCCCACAGCTGAACTCATAAATGCACCGTATAGAGGGAAGGGAAGCTGACTACAAAGCCAGCTGGAGCTTACACTGGGTTATGGAGAACTTAGGAGACTGAAGTGCAGAAACGCTGGCCAGCCTGTCTGCTTCGGTGAAGTTTAAGGTACACAAAGCTGCTTGTCTTGGTGGGTCCAACCCGTCTCTGAGTGCAGCTTTCATGTCAGTGATGCTGTCTTCTCAAGGAGACGTGAATTGCAGTGTTTTGGTGAACTTGGAAGAGAGAAAAAGGGTAAACCCTTAGATTCCAGAATGATGCTTCTCCCTCCCTGGTACCTGTTCTGATGCCTCTGTCAGCCTTCCCTCCTTCAGCTGTCATGTTGGATTACACACTCTCTTGGGTCTCCTAAGTGCTTTGGCATCCCTGGGGTATCAGATGGGTGAGGGAGAACCATATGCCATTTGAAATGAAAGTTCTGAAGAGAAGATGTTCTTATTATATGAAAAATTTAAACTTTTTTTTTTTTTTTTAGAAAAAGAAAATTAAATCATTTAAATATGGAACAGATTCGCTTGTTTAAAGTGGAGTACTTTGAGGAAAAACTGCTTGTATTTTTACCATTCAGTTTAAGAACCCAAACAAACAGCTGGCTGACTTATGTTTTAGTGAAAACCATCCCGTACATTTACTAACTAGAAAAGTAAACATCCTTAAAAAGAAATTCTTGTGTGTCTTGACTACAAAGTAATTGTTAATAAATACACAGTAAATACACCAATAGCATATTTGGATTGTTAATTCATTTCCACTGATATTGTAAGCATGCTTTTAAATGTGTAGTCTTCTGTGATATTTGATGTGAACATATCAGTGCTAAAGACCACATGCAGGCAAATACCAGGACAATTAGAAAATTCTTTGATTGCCAAGGCAATCATCAAACTGTTCTGCTTCATTCAGGTCACTAATATATTAGAACAATAGTGTCACAATATAGCATGAAATGCTATGGACAGAGAGAGAGAAAGCACATCTGTTCAGGGGTATCAGAAACTACTTTCTCGAGAGGAATAATTTAGTCTAGACCTTGAATGATGGATATGATTTTAAAAGAGATGGGGAAAGTAGCTGAAGAAGATTCCAGTGATCCTTAGGAACAGGAGCAAAGGCCTACTGACTGTAACCTTGTAGATGGATTTGGGGAATAAACAGAAAGTAGTTTATTCGGGGTGAAGGGGATCTACTGAAAGTACCTGCAGCATGGGCTGAAGAGGTAGGTTGGCCAAGTTGTGGAGTGTGAATTTAAGGTTGGTTTTTGTTTTTGACTTTTTAAAAAGACTTTATTTATTTAGAGCAGCTTTAGGTTCACAGCAATATTGAGAGGATGGTACAGAGATATCCCATATACCTCCTACTCTCCCACACATACATGAGGCTGCATTTTTAGTAGGGGAAGGAGGACCATTATATTGCATTATTCCTTAACATGGTCCTAGTATGTATTATAATTGTTCTGCACTGTTGTGTATCTTAGCCACTGTTTAATCGCTTTGTAAATATAACTGAGTACTGGTAAATGTTGAAGATCTTCAAATTAGGCCTAATTTATAAGTGGTTAGGTGGTGGGATGATAAAAATCAGAGTACTTTTAATATTTCCAGATGAAACTTAGGGTGCTCTATTATATCTGAATTGTTTCTCTGATATATGGATTAAACAGTTTTCAAACTTTTTTTTTTGCCAAAAAACCATTGTTCGCAAAAATAATTAGCAAAAATGTAATGTGTAAAACAGAAAAAGAAACGCCAAACCACCAAGCAAACATCAAGTTGTAGTTTGGAGAGGTTGAGGGCTGGGCTGTGCTCTGTTCCCAGGCTTCTTGAGAGGCCTGCGAAGACCCCTATGGCTCTTTGAATCATGTTGTTAAAACCTTCCTAGAGTACAGGCGTTGGCATTTACTTAGGGGCAAATAGAAGCAATGCTGTGGAAGAGATTCATTTTTGCTCTTACAGGCCACAGAAGTACTTATGTGACCCTCTAGGAATCAACTTGAATAGCTCCCATTTAGTGAGCACTTACTGTATATGAGCACAGTCCTTTACAGACTAAATAATCATCATTTTAAAAATTCCTGACGAAAGCTCTTATGAGGGAGGTATTATGATGATTCTTGTTTTACTGATGAGAAAACTGACTTTTACATACTTTATACTAGCCAAAGGTCACTTGGCGAGTAAATGGCCCTTACCGCTCAGCTGGGCTATGTGGAATAATCTACTTTGTCTAACAGAACTCGATGAAATGTTGAAGGGTGACCTTGGGGCAGAATTTCCAAGGAGATGCAGTGGAGGAGAATGATAGGGACTATATGCTAATATGAACAGAGTATTAAAAATGCACATTTTTATTCCTCCTTGTTGAGCATTTAATGGACTGAGGTAGCAAGCCATAATTTGGCATCCACTGCAAGTAACTAGTATAACCAGAGGTTAAATGTTTCGTGGACTGGGGCTTTGGAGCTAATTGTGAGACCATGTGTATGTACAAGCTGTATATACAACCAGATTGATAGGGATTCACATGCCCACTGGCCCTTCTTGCCTGCATGCAGGTAAGCTTGGTTCCTGAAGGCTGGCGAAGGTATAGAGCTATTTTTGAAGACTTTCAGAAGAAATTCTGGATATTCCCTGAATAAAAGTTTTAGAATTTAGCAATCATACAGTCAAGAAATTTTCCTCTATATTCAACCTAAATTATTTAACTTAAAGTCAGTTTTGGTTTACATAATAACAATATGCATTTACTTAAGAATTTTAAATGGAGATTTTGCTTTCTATATTATAAGCACATTTTAAGCAAGAAATAATCATTTTTAAGCTATAGGGAACAATACGTATATGCTTGAATTGACTCTGCATTCTTTTGTGTCCTGAATCCCTCACTCTCATCTTAGTTTCCCTTCCTTTTGTTTCATTCCTTCACAGGAGTTTTTGCTATAGAGCTTAACAGCCAGTAAATTCTTCCTGATTAGTTTCAAAGACAAAAGTCTCCTGATAGGCAGTGAGTGGATCAGGTTCTCACCTAATCTCCAGAGAGACAACATGCAAGGAGAAGAAAGGGTGTGATACTTTATGCATTATGTACCTCTCTGCTTTGCCAGACTCACCCAAGTCTTTTCGTTGAATTGTGTGCCTGGAAACATTAGGCAATTCATTCCTTAGCACAACCCTTTGTACCTCCGCAGTGGAAGTTGTTACCCCATCTTCTAATTTAGTTGTTTATATGGGTAATATTAGTATATGAGTTACACTATAGTTTATGTATGTTTGCATTTTTGTGTGTGTTCCCATTACTAGATTCTAAGATTCTTGAGGTCAGAGATTGAGTCATGCAAAAACACCACACCCAGGGGCTGGCCCATGATGATTAAGAACTTGAGGTGGGTTGGTTCTGAGTACACTTCTCTGCTCCTCCACTGACTACTTGCCATGGTCCTAGACAAGTTACTTAATCATTCCCTGTTTCATCTTACTCATTTATATATGGAAATACTAATATATTTGTCTGATAGAGTTACTGTGAGGATTAAATGATTATTAAACATAAAGGATAGAAAAATGCCTGGCATGTAGTATGTGGTCAATAAATTTTAGCTATTAATACTTTCAAATGAATTTCTGTATTATTATACAAAAATACCATGTAATTATACAGAGATAGGTCAAAGAGAGAGCATAGTCTAACTTTAGAGTTGGGGTGACCTGGGATCAAATGCCTCTTTCCTCCAACCCTCAGTTTTCACTTATGTAAAATAGGGAGGATGTATAATTTGCAAAATTGTGTTGATTCAGTGAGAAAGTAAATGCATATAAAATGCCTGGTGCATAATATTTGATTCATGAAATCTAGGTATTATTCATTTTTATTATTTTGATTCATTAACATGGAGAATGAGTCATTTGAGGATTAGCCTATGAGTTGTCTGCCCATAGTGTGCCTCTCTTCATTTCAGTTTATTGGCTGCCTGTTGCCAGATGTTTTGCCAACCTAACTGAATTCATGTATTGATTTGTGAGAAAATTATTCTTTTTGATTTTAGCAGTTTGAAAGATGAGAAAGATGTCTTTTAAAAAAATACCAAGGCCTGGAGTCAGGTCTTTTTATTTTCTACCAACTAGATGTTTACCTTAAGCAAGTCATTGATTGCTCTGGGACTCTGTTTTTCATCTTTACAAGGTGATTGAATTAGTCGATCTCTTAGGCGAGAGCATCTCACTTAGAAGATCTGAGATGTGGCAAGGCCTTGACACTATTTAACTGTTTGACCTTGGGCAAGTCACTTAACCTTGGTCAAGTCATGTTTCCTCATCTGTGAAATGAGGGGATTGTTGTCTTCTGGGAGGTCATTTTCGACTTCATGAATCCATCGGCCTTTAAAACTTCTTTGTTTAAAACTTATAATTTACTTCTCCCCAACCCCTCAATTTTGTTTTTTTCAGTTACGAGGAACGAATACATACATATTTACATTGTGTAAACTTTTGAAGAGGACACAGAGATTTTCTTTTTTACTTTCAAACATGACTCTGAAGATTTTATTAAAAGGATTTTTTTTCTGTTTTGTTTTCAGACATGACTTTAAGTGTTTATATCTGGAAAACCACACTGAAGTTACAATTAGTCAGTAATAAAAATAATGTGTGACATATATTCAACTACCCAAACTACCTAACATCTCTCCTCAGAGTTGATGAGTTGAATCCTGAATTCTGATGCAGGGAGATTGCAGCTGCCTTGTATCTGATTAAATTCTTAGATTAATTCTAAGAATTAAAAATAGTTTTAAAAAATCTAAATTCTTCAAAAGAAAAAAAGAAGAGCGTAGAATAAAATGTTTTCAATTCACAGCTATAAAATGTACCACAAGTTGAAACTATTTGTTTTCATTTGTTTTCCCTTTGCCTTTGGAAGGAAGAAGTAGAATAAGAATTTTTAAACATTGGGTAATTGTAGAAGTATTTTAATTCAGCAAACAATTATGCAATGTAAGTATTTATCATAGTTACATAAATATGACCCCATTGCCACACCCTTTTATTCCATGTTTTGACAAAGCTCAACTAATTTTATACATATCTTTCATGTGATTATTAAAAGTATATAGATAATATCATAGTAAACTTCATAATATGAAATAGACTTTTCAAAACTCGCTTTAATAATCAGTGAGAACCTAAGTGAATAAGACATGTTGATTCTTTAAAGCAAGTTACAAGATGCCAGTTCTCTTTGCAAGAATGATGTAGGAAAAAAATCAGTTAAACTTTTTTTTCAGTGAAACTTTTAAGTGATTAAATGCACTTGCATCAAGATGATGGTAATTATAGAAATAGGGTATATAAACAGAAATGCCTAAGTATTATCTAATCCACCTATTTAATGCCCTTCTTGCATTGGACAGCCTTGCTTATAGAGCTCATTTATTGGAGTTGCCTGGCCCACTCAGGGTCTGTTTTCTCTGCAGTTTCCAGTCAAATTATTCCTAATCAGTTTCATGGGTAAATTGGACTGGATTCACTCCATTTCCTGTGACAGTGTGAGTTTTCGGTGGACTAATCAGTCACAGAGCACAGTGATGTGTCCTCTTAGAGGTTAGGCTTGTTCTCATCCAAGTAGGTTGATTTGTGAGCAGCAGCCACTTCCGACAGTAGAATGTGTGTTTGCTGGTGTTTCTGCATTTATTAATTTGTTGGACATGAACTTAATGTTTTTCATTTCCTTGTTATCTAATAAAAGCAGTTCAACTTAACTTAATCCAAGTTGAACTTTTATGGGATCTATTTTATCCCTCTCCATTATTTTATAATTCTGTAATCTTAAATTTTTTGATTATGAGAATGAGCATTAAAGTAGGTCTGTTTTACTAATAATTATTTCCAGTTACCAGTATAGTTATTTTCATTGACAGACATAAAATAAGAGCTCATTATAATTGCAATGCCAGTTATAGGACTATGATTTTGAACTGTGTTTCTCTTTTATAAATATTGAGTTACTGTTAATTTGTTGTAGACAGTTATAGCCGTGATGCATTGTGAGATGCTGAAGAAAGTGTATATAGTAGCTACATATTTATACCAAAAAGTTTGCTTGTCTGGCTCTTAAATTTCCAGAATTGAATAAGATAGAAATATGTTGATATTTTGTTAAGATGCAAAATAAATCATCTTAAATACATACATATACTGCATTTTACATAATCTTATCAACTATATTTCATTTTCTTGTGTTTCATATTGTTGTCCGGGTGATAATATCACAAAGATGCTACTTTTTAAAAAAAATTTGCATTATAGGGGCTTTATGCATGTGATAATTATCTTTGATATGTTATTTAAAATATCCTTAATAGTTGCCTACAGTATGCTGATAATCATATTCAAAAGTCCCAATTTCAGTGGAATATATATAATAAAATACTATTTCTGGAGAAACTTAGAGAACTGATCCCAAATGTCTGTACTTTACACATGCAAGAAAATCCCATACAATGAAGCTTTTAAAAGAAGCTTTAAAAAAATTTCTTTGTAATCAAGGACATTCTATATTAAGAACCACTTGCAGCGATGGTACCCACTGATAGTAAGTAGAAGTATCTCCCTCACCATGTAAATATTTTTTTGAGAAGCAGTTGAAAGTTCTTTCAACAGCTGCCCCTTTCAATAAGATATGCCCAAAATGAGTCAATGCGTGTGACCCTTTCTGTCTCAGTGTTTACAGGGAGATCCAGGAACTCAAGTAGATTTGTAAAAGGAAGAACTAGCACCAACATGTTTAATCAGTATTACCCTTTAGTATCCCTCAGTAATATTTATCTCACCTCACTGGACATTAATACCAGATACTTATAATCTACTTCGTTTCTTTGTGTTTACAGTAGTCAACATAGTGCTTGGCACAGAGTAGGCATGTTGTAGAATTTTTAAAATATGAGAATGATAATGGCTTTAAGCATATAGTATCTTTAAATTTTTCAAAAATGTTTTGTATATAAGATGTACAACATGTACACCATGATATATGTATATCATATTTTGATATACAGAGTGAAATGATTACTGTATCAAGGAAATCAGTATATCCAATCTATCCCTTTTAGCATACTTTCAGTATATGATACAATCTTAATAACTATAGTCATCATGCTGTACATTCCATCTCTGGATTGCAACTGCGTACTCTTTGCCTATACCTTAGACACTAGGTACTAAGCATATACTGTCTGTTAGATTCTGCTTACCTGTCATTTTGTAGAAAAAGAGCTATGCTTTAGTTAACCAATTTTTTATTAGTTAATTGGAAGCCACAGCTAACCTATGATTATTCTTCACAGCAGAAGTGTAAATAGATCCTTATCCATTGTTTCTCTTAGCTGCATTGGTCTCAGCCTCTTAGGTATTTGAAAAGATAGATTGATGATGGCAAAACAGGTGACAGCTTCAGGCCACAGGGAATATGTGGTCAAATGAGTTTGGCTCTCTTAATGGTACTGAATCCATATTTATCTGGAGAAAACAATAATAGCTAAGTAGCTAATGTGATCAAGGTTTAGAATGAGCCTTTTATTGTGGTTGTTTTTGTTTTAGCAATCTTCAAATCAAGAGTTGCGTCTTTAAACATGCCTAACACTTTTAAACATTTGAGGGCTGTTCTGTAAAGAATTCATGACTTTAAGTATATGTAATATCCATAAGATGTGAATGAAAAGAACTACCCCTGCCCAATCTTTCTGAAGTGAGAGTCAGACAAAAATATTTATTTGGTCTGGTGTTTTAGAGTAAATTTAATGACTAGATTGACTATAGAACTTGATTCAGTATAGTGTGAACAAATTGGTTTACATGGCACTAAAAACACTCTTATACACACCAAGATCTGCTAGATATAAATTTGGCAGAGTTATTAACATGTGAATAGTGAATGCTACTTACGAGGACTTTAAAACAAATTATGAAGGGTAGTACAAATTTAATTCGGTCAGTTGGGAAAAATACTTTGGATAAAATACCGGTGGACAGTTTAGTGCTACGCAAGTTTAAAGGTAGCTTGGAAATTACTTCAACTTCTCCAAGGCAGATTTACTGATCTTTGTGTCCCCTTGTTTGGAGCTTTTCACATAATAGATATATATTTTTTTCTGGATGTATTTAACCCATGTCTGAATAGCTGAAGACATTTGTAAGCCATGGCATTATATAATTGACTATAAATAACTAATGCATGTGGGGCTTAATACCTAGGTGATGGGTCGATAGGTGCAGCAAACCACCATGGCACGTTTACCTAACAAACCTGCATGTCCTACACATGTATCCCAAAACTTAAAATTTAAAAAACAGAACAGGCCAGGTGCGGTGGCTCATGCCTGTAATCCCAGCACTTTGAGAGGCCGAGGTGGGCAGAACACCTTAGGTTGGGAGTTCGAGACCAGCCTGACCAACATGGAGAAACCCTGTCTCTACTAAAAATACAAAATTAGCCAGGTATCATGGTGCATGCTTGTAATCCCAGCTACTCAGGCTACTCGGGAGGCTGAGGCAGCAGAATTGCTTGAACCCAGGAGACGGAGGTTGCAGTGAGCTGAGATCGCACCATTGCTCTCCAACTGGGGTGATAGGGCGAGACTGTCTCAAAAAACAACCAAAACCAAAAAGTAAACAGTAGTCACTTAAAATTTGTTGAGGAAATTCACTTAAACTCTTGATTGAGCATCTATTATGTGTCAGTTACCAACTAGGTAATTAACAAAGATTTTTTATGACAAAATAGTTATTCATGAAAAAATAACTGGATTTGTCTGCTTGTTACAGCAAAAAGTACAAGTTTCTATTTTTATATGAGATTTCTTTGGATGCAAGTATTTTTTCTGTTTAATGAACCTATTCCGATAGACCATGTTTTGTTCACTAATTTGAATAAATAATTTTTGAAATGAAGCAAAATGTCGTATTTTTTTCTAAATAATGATTTTTTCTCATTTTTTATTTTTAAGTAAGCACTAAAGTTTTTCTGAAGGTTAGTAGAAGATAACAAGTAGCAATGTAGTATTTGTCTGACGAATCTGAGCCAAGGTGACTATTTATCTCTAATGGAGGATGACAACGACGGATTTAAGAAGTCATCCCCTGTATTGTCTCCAGCACAAAAACCTTCCGCCTGCATCTTTCAGCTTGTATCACCACTTCTAAAGGATCCATGGGCAAACTGCTGAATTTTTATTAATCAGCTTAACTTAATGAGATGAAAAGACCTTTTCAAAAGAATGGAGAAGGGAGAGACAGATACTGAGAGCTACTCTAATTCTTTTCCATGAAAAAAACATTTTCCTCCCTGATTTTCTAGGGAAGACATATTCAGTTGTTTCCAGGTAATTCATCCGGCAAGTCTTTCTGATTTTCACACACAGACTTTCTCTAGCCGTGTGCTGCCTTTATTATTACTATTATTATTATTAAAGTAAATTGCTATAAAGAAGAATTAATGAGAGTTGAGGGGGGAAATACCTTTGGGAAAGAAGGCAGGAAAGCTTAAGCTGATAAAACATGACTCTTTTTTGATGGGGGCTCTGTTTGGATAACTTGCCCTTGTCTAAATTCTTCTCTCTTCTGGTCCTTCCTGTCCCCACTCCCCCATTCACTCCCCCTCTCTTGTCAAGCTTACTTCATAAACGGTAGCAGCTGGAGATCTTTTAGTGGCATTCAGGGATTACTTCCCTTTGGGGTTTTAATAAGCCCTGATGCTTGAAACACAGTGAAGGCGCTTCTGGAGACAATCACCGTTCAGGCTGGGACCATGGGACCCTTTTGGGGGCCCAGATGGTTGTGTCTGGAGAGCACCCCAGGATATGCTACAGATGGCAGATCACTGAAGCAGGGTGTCCAGGGGCCTGAATGATAGATAAGGAAGCAGTCAATAGAGGGATGGGCTTCTGTGCAGTCAGTAGAGGGTGCTTCCTATGATTTCTTAACCCACTTGACTCACAGCCCACAAATCCCCCTGTAAATGGTTGCATTTGAATATATGACCAGTCAGAATTGCTACCACTAAAGTCCATGTAGTCCAGTGCTTACCAGAACCCCTGTAATGGGACCCGCATCCCTGCACAGTGGGGGCACTAGCATGGCAAGATTCTGATTTCATTTGTTAGATGTACTGAAGTGTTATTTAAAGGACTAAGCCACCCAGTGCAGGGGCATCAGTGTTAGAAGATACATGTGCTATTGCCTCCTGTTGTTTTTTCTGGCCCTCCTAATAGTTTTCTTGTATTACCTGGTGATTTGTCTCAATATATGCCTTTTAAAATTTAGTTCAGAGACTGAATCAGGAAAACTATATAAAGATGGTACCACATGGGGCCTTCAAGATCGTTTAGTTTTTTTTTCTTTCTTTCAGGTGAGGAAAATGGACAAAATGACATTTTAGATGTCACAGAAAACTCAAGTCTGTCTTCTTATCTATAATTTCTAAGATTTTTTTCTTCCCACTCTCCCCATGAAACTCTTTGTTTAAAGTGGTCCCTAAAAGACTTAATAGAAAATTCTAGTGCCAAGGAGGCTCCTTTAAAAACCACGACCACTCCCCATATCCTTTCTTTCTCTCCATTTTGCAAACATTTTACTTTTTCTTCTGTCTTCATACCATCTTCTACCATCTTGGCTTCATGTCCTTCAGGAAAGTAAAAACACACATTTTAGAGAATGTTTTAACTGCCCAATTAAATGTTGATTAAGTGGTGATATTCTCCAGTCTAGGAAATATTTTAGAACTCACGTGCATTCCAGGGAAAGAAGTCTTGTTTTGGAGGGTTGAGAATTGATTCACTCTCGACACTCCTTGGCTTTTTTTGTTGACAAAATTGTATATATCTATGGTCTACAAGATGATATTTTGATATAGGTATACATCGTGGAATGACTAAATCAAGCTGTTTAACATATGCATTACTTCACATATTTTTTGTGGTGAGAACCCTTGAAATCTGCTCTCAGCAATTTTGAAGTATACAATATATTATTAACTATAGCCACCATAATGCACAATAGATCTCTTGAACTTATTCCTTCTGTCTAAGGGAAAGTTTGTGTCCTTTGACCAAAATCTCTCCAATCCCTACAATCCCCTCCTTGGCCTTTTAAACAAAAGTGACGTGTCTCATTAGATAGATTTTGGGACACAGGAAGTAAGATTGATTATGATTTTACTAAGTCATTGAATGATGGTGATAGAGGGTGCCACTTAAAATGCCATCTGTTTGGGCTAGGCCTTCTCTGCCTTGTCTCCACTTAATCCAGCTCATGGCTTTTAGATACTGCCCTTTTTTGACAGTTCTGACTGGGGAAAACGAGAGTATGGGCAGTTTTAGGCTAGCCATTGGGTTGAGCATGGGCTTGATGTGGAGCTGGAATATAGGAAACAGCTGTTCTTTGTCTGGGTGGACAGTCATTGATTTTTAAATACTTGGGCCTCCTGATGGCATAAAAACCCATTTGTGCCTCTTTAGATTAAGGTTAATTTTTGTGGTAGTGAGTGCAGATGCAATGAACAGATGCTGCACACTTGCTTTGGCTTTTATAATACTCTTTATACTTTAAAATGAAATTTAATTAAAAATTAAATGCATCATTAGTTCATAAAAAGAAAAAAATCCTTAAATAGAATGTATTGCATCAAATAAAATCATCATCCCAGTATACCTTGGGAGTTGATGTATTAATAAACTTCCCGGATAAAAGTGAACTATTATTGACTAGGTTTTTTATTTTTCTCCCCTATACGTAGTCCACAGCCTACCATGCTCTTGTGCATACAGTGATTTCCTGAAACCGTAGTAACCTTAATCAGAAAATTATAAGCACTGGAAATTGATGATTATTCATTTTCTCTGACACAAGGAAAAGCAGTTTCCAAAATGTGTGTGAGCTTTATATCTACATAGTTGTTTTTTTTTTTTTTTTTTTTTTGAGACAGAGTCTCACTCTGTTGCCCACACTGGAGTGCAGTGGTACAATCTTGGCTCACTGTAACCTTCACTTCCTGGGTTCAAGTGATTCCTGTTCCTCAGCCTCCCGAGTAGCTGGGACTACAGGCACACACCACCATGCCCGGCTATTTTTTTTAATTTTCAGTAGAGATGGGGTTTCACCATGTTGCCCAGGCTGGTCTCGAACTCCTAACCTCAAGCAATCCCCCTGCCTTGGCCTCCCAAATTGCTGGGATTACAGGTATGAGTCACCGCACCCAACCTAGTTTTAATCACATCCATATATCTTATCTCTATCTATCTATCTATCTATCTATCTATCTATCTATCTATCTATCTATCTATCTACATACCAGGTTGCTAAAATTCAAACTCAGAAATATAAGAGAAGTGACCTGGTGTGGCCTGCTCGGGTCTGCCCACTGGCTCCCTAGGTTCTCATCTCCTAGGGAAAGGGTGTAGCCTGCTCGGGTCTGCCCACTGGCCCCCTAGGTTCTCGTCTCCTAGGGAAAGAGAGACTCCCAGGTTGTTTGTGATTGACCTTGCATGTGGCAGCATTCTCATTTGTCTTTCAAAGTATCTGTATAGTGGTTACCTCTGTGGTTAGGAAAGCGTTTGTAGTTTAGAGCTGTAATACTGCAAGACAGTCCGCTCACCTGCAGATAATGTTTCATTAGCCTCTTCCAAATTGACGGGGCTGGCTGCCTCCACGTATTCCTCTGGTGAAGCTGAATGATCGCTCTGTTTGTTTTCCATGTTCTTGTTACCGGTCACTTTCAGTAAGGATTCTCCCCGCAGGCCTTATTAAAGTAACCAGATAAACAAACTGTACTTCCAAATCAGGAAGACAGAAGACTTGCTATCACTAAATCACATTGGATTTATAATGTTATGATTATGAACTTATTTTCACTATAGAAGTAGCTTCACATTAAAATAACGTTTACACATATTTCTACAACTCATTTTGGGATTTGAGCTTTTCTCATATGCTTAGCTATTAATTGAGTGAGTCTAGCCTTTTTTTTTCTCTTAATATGATATAATGAGTATTTTTCTCATACTGCTGGAAGCAGGCTGAATAATATTGAAAACTATCCTTGTCAAGTACTGCATATATTATCATCAAGATTAGCCGTCCTGTTCCTGGGCACTTTAGTTCAATGGGAAACCACCTTCCCCCAAGGTTTCGGTTACCCCGTGTGTCTGGGAAATGCAGATTAAAAAATGGCTTTAAGTCTCAGTCTCTTGGTGCCTTTAATATATTAATAACCACTGACCGGCCAAGATGGAGAAATCTAGTTATATCAGGCATATCCCAAACCTCCTATGTTCACATACTGACTTACTGTTCCTTACTGTTAGACACCTATGTTGTTTTGTTTTCAGTTTTTCATAAGTGACATATAAATAACTTATTTTTGGCTTAAAGCTTTTCTTATATTTTGGTATAGCTCTAGGGTACAGTATTAGGATAATGGGATCAAACTATTAACATGGTATAATTCTTAGTAATATTGTCAGATTATAGTTTCATTACACTCTTACTAGCTCTGGGTATTTTTTTAAGAAACAAAAAATGTGTTTTAATAGGCATTTTTTGGATAATGAAATAGAGGCTTGTTCATTTGTTTACTGTTTACAAAGGCACTAATAATTGGTAACGCTTGCTCTTATTAACCTATGCCATTAGAAAAAAAAAATACTACCACCAGCTACCATCCTGCTGAGTTGAGCCCTGTACTGAGCGCTTAATACATTTATAGTCTGTACAATAGCATTAAGATAAAAAAATAAAAATTACATAGCACTTCCCATGTGCCAGTCTCTTTTCAAGCACTGTGCATACGTAAAGTCATATAATTTGCCTAATGACCCTATGAGGTAGGTACTACACTGCCGTCTTCATTTTGCAGTTAAGGATACCAAGGCATTGAGAGATTATTGGATGAAAGTTACACCTTTAGTAAGTGACAGAATTGGAATTATGAACGGTGGAAGTTGGTTCCAGAGTCTGTGCTCTTAACCATTTTACTGAGCTTCTGTTGCTAGTACTATTGTTTAAGCAGGTATATGTCATCTTATCGAATTTACCAAATGAATACTGCCAATTCACTGCTGCTCCTCTTTTTCCAAAGTAGTGGTAGTCTAGAAAATTTAAATGATAACCCCGCATTTTAAAATTCCAACTTATGTTGCTTATTCTGTGTGTGGTGGGTATGGGATGGAGAAAAATGGGAAAATGTTAAATCACCAAAGTAATACGTTGTGTTTTAAATGAAACATTTTTATAACTGAAGGCTGAATTCTTACTACCTGAGTGCTTTCTATATGCTTCTACAGTATTCTGCAACATACCACATGTATCTTTTTTTCTATTTTATTAAATCCATTTAATTGTCAGGTAAAAACTGTGTATATTTATGGTTTACAACATGTTTTGATGTATGTATACATTGTAGAATGGCTAAAGCAAGCTATTTAACATATGCATTAGTTCACATACTTATTCGTGTGTGTGTGTGTGTGTGTGTGTGTGTGTGTGTGTGTGTGGTGAGAACGCTTAAGATCTATTCTGTTAGCAATTTTCAAGTACATTCATCTCTTGGTATCTGTGGAGGATTTTTTCCAGAAACTCTATGGATAGCAAAGTCCTCGGATGGTCAAGTCTCTTATATAAAATGGGAATAGTGTCGTGTTTGCATATAATATATGCACATCCTCCTGTATAATCTAGATCATCCCTAGGTTACCTATAATAACTAATATAGCATAGATGTAAATAGTTGTCATACTGTATTTTAACTTTTGTATTTTTGTATTGTTATATCTTACTGGGTGCTTTTTAAAAAAATATTTTTAATCCCTGCCTGTTTGAATTTGTGGTTGCAGTAGGTCAACTGTATGCAATGCATTGTTATTAGCTGTAGCCACTATATTGTATAATAGATCACTTGAACTTATTTCACTTAACTGAAATTTTGTGTTATTTGACTAACATCTCTCTTCTTTCTTCACCCACCCACCCCAGTCTCTGGAAAACATTTTACTCTCTCTCTCTGAGTTCTACCTTTTTAGCCTCTGCATATAAGTGAGATCACGCGGTATTGTATCTTTGATAAGATTTCTTGTGTGGATTGGCAAGCAAGAACCCTTAGGTTATCTACGATTAAAAGTAGTTGAAATGCAAAAGTGGCCTAAAAAAGTAAACTGTTGGCCGAGCACAGTGGCTCACGCCTGTAGTCCCAGCACTTTGCGAGGTGGGCGGATCACGAGATCAGGAGATCAAGACCATCCTGGCTAACACGGTGAAACCCCGTCTCTACTAAATATACAAAAAATTAGCTGGGCGTGGTGGCGGGCGCCTGTGGTCCCAGCTACTTGGGAGGCTGAGGCAGGAGAATGGTGTGAACCCGGGAGGCGGAGCTTGCAGTGAGCCGAGATCGCGCCACTGCACTGCAGCTTGGGCGACAGAGCGAGACTCAGTCAAAAAAAAAAAAAAAAAAAAAAAAAGTAAACTGTTAGCTTAGTTTTTTTGTTTTCTCAGTAGGGGCTTTTAAATTTAAACTGATTATACATAGTACATTATATATATAAAATCAGTTTATATATATATATACACACACACACACACTATATATGTATCTTCTATTTTGAAAAATTTTCAACTAAAAATAACCTAATCCATATATTTTAAAAACTCAGTACCACACTTGAAAAGCAAACACACACACACACACACACACACAGAGTGCCTTGCTGTGAATATTTGGTCTTGAACCTTTCTAATAATACGCTTTTTCTCTCTGAAGCCTTATTCATCTCCTGTTAGCATTCTCCCATGAATTGAGAGTTAGGTTTGTGATTTTCTTGACAGATGCTGGAAGCAGGCTGGAGTCAAAGGACTTCTCTTGTCATTCTAAATATTATAGATTGAAATGACTCATTTTAACCAAAAGTCATTCTTGGGAGTGGATTAAAGATTGGAGAAGATATGGCTGTACTCTTGTTTTTTCTGGACTTTTGATTTCTCTTACAATTCTATTACGATTTTATTTTTGGTTATGGTTTATCAAAAGAAAGTGACCAATAATGAACTCATTTACTGTCATTGGCTTTATAAAAGAAATTTAAGCCTCCCACACAAAATTTAGGGTTGGAAATCTCGCTTAGTGCAGCATTTAGGTATTTGTCATGGTCACTACTGGCTTGAATAAAATTAAATAAACAAAAAGCAGGCAAATTTTAGAAAGATTTATAGTAGGTTATTCTTATAAAACCAGAAAGCTGAAATCTGGTTGATTTAAACCAGACATGCTTGCTTTACTCTGAAATATTTGTAAAACACTAAATACTTTTCATGCTCTTTTCTAATGGTTTACAGATTATTGCCCTGTGTCATCACATCACTGCCCTGCCAGAACCTTATCACCTTCACAGCTGGTTATTATGGGACCGTGTTTGCCCATGTTTCACTCTTTCCCTTTGAACAGTTTTCATGGGGTTTAGCTTTAATAGAGGAAGTGTTGTTATGCAAGATACGTGGCTTATGCCATCCATATTCAAGAATATGATCTGATCTTCTTGAAGAAAAACTGGACAAGATATTCCAAGTTATGTTAGCTATAATAAATAATATGATGGGATATGGTAACTCTTTTGGAAATACATATCTTAAGCAGATAAATCAAACACATCTTTCAGATTTTCTGTTTCGTTAATAGCTTGAGGGTGTCCAGAAGAAACTTACATGTCATTTGGTTAAAACTTGTCATGGCTTCTCACCGTTTTGGATTATTAATCTATAAAGGATGCGATAAAGCATTTTCTTGTATTGAATGTGAACATGCTTTGTGCTTTTGGCTCCATGAAATACTCAATTCTGTTCGCCATCCTTGCAGGCAAGCTGGGCAGGAAAACTTTTGCATGCACATGCAGCATGTGGGGAGGGGATTGAAGTCATGGCATCTTGATTCAAGGACTTTTTTTTCTCATTTAACAGTGATGTTTATCTGGAATACATCTTGAGGAGAGTCTTAGGAGTCACACATATATATGCAAAACATATTTATGTACACACACCTATATAAAATATGTTTTCATGGTACTTTTATTATTAGCATTAGTTAAGAACTTTAGTTGGCTTTTGTCTGAAACTGATTTCAGCATCAGTTATAGCATGCAGAATATCTAATGTGGTAGCTTAAGTGACTCATTTAAGCAAAAATATTTTAAAGTCATAAAAAGGATAAGAAAGAAGAAAATGATATTTTAAGCATTGATGCTTCAATAATATTTTCAACCTGTGTCCCTTAGGTTTAACTGTCCCTGAGAAGTTTCATTTGCTCACAATCTGGGCGAACTAGCATGACCTTGCTGAGTGTTGGCTCACTCCTGAGACGATCTGTCCTAAGGATGAGTGCTTTTACTAACCTGGACTTCACTGTCAGTGTGTCTGCACAGAGCTGAATTGATACATCTCCATTTCTTAATGAGGAGTTTGGTCTTAAATGTAGTGAACCCTCTCACTGTGAGGCTGTCTGTTACCTAAGGCTCAAAATCTATCATAATTATCGTTTCTCTTAAACACCCATCATTAAGTAGTGCACAAAATGCTTGCCTTAAAAGGATAGTTTCATGGAGATTGCTTCTTGGGTGTGTGTCAGCACAAAATGAAATCCCTGGGGTTAAGAAAAAAGAAGCACTTACACATTGAAAAGTGGTGAAAAATCTACAAATTCAAATACTGCCAACTGAAAGGCAGTTAATGGGTTGCATGTTGGTACAACCAGAGGCAGCCAGCTCTGTGCCCTGCTGAACCGCTGGGGGAAGATTTCCTTCACTTGTGGTGGTTTGACATTGAAAACCAGGAACCCGTTATGTGAGAAGTAGCTTGTTTTGCCTAGACAAGAATATACATCTAACTTTGGGCTAAAAATTATAAGGAGTTGGCTCAAAGCAAAAAATAAAATAAAAGCAGTTTACATTAAAGTAAAAACCCTGCATCATGATTTATTGACTTTGGCCATATCAATTTGCTAAATCATATGGATGTGATTTAAGAAGAATGTTATTTTAAGAAGCTTTGCTCCCCTTTAATTTGACATGACTAAACCTGAAGCCTTCTGGAAACCACAGTTCAAAATGGTTTTTCCCCCTAGAGTTTTCATCAATTTGCATTTAGAAATGCAATATTAGCTCCATGTAGACTAAGGATTAATTTTGGAATATTTCTAGATAATGGAAGTCTCATTCCAAAAGTGAAGTTGACTATCATTTGATGTAAGTTAAATGCATTTCTTTTGAATTTTATATATTTTAAGGTCAGTTTTTGTCAACCTCCCTACTGGTATCTAGTTTTATTCCTTTCCCTTTCACTCTTGTATAGGCTATTGGGGTTGTTCTACCTTTTTTAAACATTAGAAATGTTGCATTATACCTTGGAAATTATCTCCATGAAGATCAATAGACTTGAGACAGTTATCTGAACTTCTCCCATTTGAAATATTGTCATCATTTTTGGTGTGGGTGTACGCCGTTAAGGATTCAGGTTAAAACTTAGTCTGCCTATGTGGATAAAGAACATCCACCTGGCATTAGATACAGTCAGTGTTACTGAGTTTGAACTCCCCAGGGCATTGGTGGGAGGGTACCTGTTTTCTTGGAAGTTTTTGAACATACGAAAGTTTCTTCTTTGTTGTGAACTTTCTTTCTTCTTTTTTGAGAGAGGATCTCATTTGTTGTTCAGGCTAGAATGCAATGGTGCCATCATAGCTAACTGCAACCTCAAACACCTGGGCTCAAATGATGTCCCACCTCAGCCTCCTGAGTAACTAGGACCACAGATGCATACCACCATGCCCAGCTAATTTTCTAATCTTTTGTAGAGACAAGGTCTCTAGATTGCACAGGCTGGTCTTGAATTCCTAGCCTCCATGCGAACCTCCCAGCTTGGCCTTCCAAAGTGCTGTGATTACGGGAGTGAGACACCATTGTGAATTTTCAAATCACAATAAAAAAAAATAGCATACTAATAAAGAGACTTGAAGAACTTCTGTATCACAGTTGAGAGATGGTGAGGTGTCATTTAAAAGGGGGTTAGACCAGTCACTTCTACTGTATCTGTTATCCCCTGCCAGCTCCCAATTATGCTTTATCATTAAACATACTGTGTGGTAAAGAGATCATCAAGTCTGAATTTTGTTAAAGTCTGAATAACTTTATATGAAACGATGCCTTTTCTCTTAAAATCTTTTCATATGGAATTGTTTCCCTTTTTTTTCTGGAAGATATAAGATGACACCCACTGCTAAAATATTGTTCCCTGCAATTCCTAGGCTAGATCTAGGGCCAAAAATAAAAGAAAGAAAAGTTCTTTGGATCTGTGGCCTGTGATTCTTAGCTAGTTTTTTCAAGTGTGAATACGTTTGTGAACAGTTCATTCAGTTTGCCCCTTTCCTCCCTGTGGGCAGTGAACAGGAGGTTCATGGGTGAATGTGCTCCCTGCTGTCCCCAAATTGGCCATTCTGGGACATTCGGACCTTCATTGTGCCTCACATTCCCCTGGCCTCCTATCATTGATAAAAGGAACATGGCACGCAGGTGTTTAAATTATTTATCGTCATAATCGGCCTTTATGTTACACTGCCTGGCCAGCCCCTGTTATTCTAGTGCATAATTGATGGTGCTCAGAAGTGGAAAAGTTAGAAAAGCGGAAGTAATGTGATGCAGCAGTGCCATGAGGCGCGGGGCCCTGGCAGTGAGGGCAGTACAGAGAGGGGCTGCTGCTGGCCACCGCCAGGACGCCTCACAAGGGCCCGGGCTTACTTGGCATCTTGTCAGGAGATTTTTCCCTTCTTGCTTTGTCCATGCTGAAAGGGACAGGAAAGGTGGAAAGAGCACATCGGGTTTTTAACAGCCTAATTGCATGTCTCATCCTGGCTCTTGAGTAGAACTGGTTGGCTTACTTATAATTCATCATGAAAAACACATTCATAACGTTTTTGGAGGAGTAGTTCACTGCGGGAAAGGACCATGAGTCTTGGCCCCATTGGTATTAAGGACAACAAATGACTCACAAATAATGAAAGCAGGAAGAAATTTTTAAAAAGCAGAATGCACTTTTAAAAATGACTTCAATTTAGACTACCGAAGAACTTCCCTCTTGTTATATCTCTGTGTGTCATTTATTGGAAAGCAAGAAGTTAAAAAAAATCTGCATTGTACACAAAAGTGCACTTGTAACCAGAATTAGTTTAGTGCAGATTAAAGGCATAGAAAGAAAAGTAAAATACTGAATTATAAGGTGAATTCTACAATGTAATCTTGGTCGAGTTATTTCAAAAGGATAATTTTAAAACTTAAATATTTTGGGGTGCATTAGTAGATTAGGAAAATATTTTCAAAGAATATCCTCAACAATTATATTGGAGATCTCCTATAATGGATTAAAAAGTTTGATATGCACATTATTATTTTCATCCTAGGAAAGTGTTTGAGACACAGCCTCTGGATTTTCTGTTATAGGCTTGCTAAGGAAAGGCAAGGAGATGGGAGAAAACAAAATTTATCTGGATAAAATTTGGTGAGATTTTGTTTACATTTGAAGAGACAGGTTGTGGAGCACTTGGTTATTGAAAGGATGTTCTTAAACTAGAGTAATAAAGATGAAGAGAAGAACAAGGAAGACGGGGAAAGGATGCTGGAGGGGAGAATAGACGAGGAGGTAGAGAATAGTGTGTTAAAGAGGAAAAAAGTAAATAGTTGACAAGAATGGGGGATTGGAGGTATAGGAAAGAGAATGGTGAAAGGTCTCCAGCATTTGTGAGTCTTGCTTACCTAATGTATCCACACTTTTCCTTGCTGGAATTTTGCTAAAGTGTTACAATTTTTTATGGGTTCTTATAAGTATATCAAGGTCTTTGTGGATGGATGCAATTACAAATAAGATATGTTGGAGGAGAGGAAAAACACTGGAGAAGGGAGCAGCAGAGAGTGAGTGAGGAGAAAAAGGAGAAAGGAATAAGAATGAAGCAAGAATAGTGAGTTAAAAACGGGGAAAAAGGCAAGGCTGTTGAGAAGAGAGAAAGAAAAGGAGATGGGACAGAGGTAAGGGGAGAGAAAAGAGAGGGAGATACGAAGGAATTAGAGAACCGGCTGTTTATAAAATGCTATGCCTTCCATTACTGGCTCGTTCTTCCCTCTCGGCCATGTGCTGGGCAGCTGGTGGCTGGAAGGCTGTGAAGTGTGGCCAGCATCTCTCTGTTGCAGGGATCTCCTGGGAGGTACAGCGAGGGTTTCTTTTTGGGTGGCTGGCCTACTTGCTTCCTTTCTAAAGCAGCAACCATCCTGTGATGCAGCAGTGAAAAAAATCAAATTGAAACCTAATAAACTGCATATAAATACAAAACATCCAAATATGTGTATTACTTTGAGAAAGCAGACCTCAACTAAAGCCTTGATAAACGATTCTGATAACTTTATTTCCCCCCTCCCATTTTCTTTCTAGGAGAAAATTAATACTTTATGTCAATGCTTTTTAAAATTGAAAATGATCAGAATATTTTATGCTATAAAGATAATAAGGTGTAAATATTTATCTTTTTTGTAGGAAAATAAACATGTCTACATCTCAAAATTATTTTTCAATTGCATAAAGAAATTACTTATTTCATATCCATCAGTGTTTTATGGGAAGAGTTGTTCTTGTATTTTCATATAAAACATTAATTTTTTGGTATCCAGTAAAACTATTTGCTCAATGAATGTCTACAAGTGTACTCTTTTAGTTTTACCATAGGCAAAATTTATATATTGTGTATGTTTGTTCGTATATGTATATATATGAAAGACATATGTATATATACGTATATGTACATGTGTACAAATGTACATTCATATATATGTGTAGAAATATTCCATATATATGAAAAGGACAGGGCACATGAGAGAGTGTGTGTGTGTGTGTGTGTGTGTGTGTATTCAGGCCCTACATAACAATGTTTTTAGTCAACAATGGACTACATTTATAATGGTGGCCCCATAAGATTATAATGGAGCTGAAAAATGCCTATTGCCTAGTACTTACCATACTATACTTTTTATCATTATTTTTGAGTATAATCTTTGTACTTATATATTTAAAAAAGTTAACTGCAAAACAGCCTCGGGCAGGTCCTTGAGGAGGTATTCCGGAAGAAGACATTGTTATCATAAGGGATGACAGTTCTGTGTGTGTTATTGCTCCTGAAGACTTCAGCAGGACAAGATGTGGAGGTGGAAGACAGTGATATTGATATTTCTCACCCTGTGGAGGCCTAGGCTGATATGTGAGTTTATGTCTTAGCTTTTAACAAAAGTTTAAAAAGTAAAAAAAAAAAAAAAAAAATTAGTAAAAACCTGATAAGGATATAAAGAAGATACTTTGTACAGTTGTACAGTGTATTTGTGTTTCAAACTAAGTGGTATTACAAAAGAGTCAAAAGGTTAAAAGAAAAGTTTATAAAGTAAAAAGTTACAGTAAGTTAAGGTTAATCTATTATTGAAGAAAAAGTATTTTTAATAAATTTAGTGTAGCTTCAGTGTCCAGTGTTCATAAAGTCTACAGAAGTGTACAGTGCTGGGTCTTCATATTCACTCACCACTCACTCACTGACTTACCCAGAGCAACTTCCAGTTCCACAAGCTCCATTCATGGTAATGTTCCATATAGGTGTACCATTTTTAAATCTTTTATAACATAATTTTACTGTGTCTTTTCTATGTTTAGATACATTTAGATATACAAATATTTACCATTGTGTCACAATTTTCTACAGTGTTCAGAATAGGAACTTGCTATACAGGTTTGTAGCTTAGAAGCAAAGGGCTATACCATATAGCCTGGGTGTGTAGTAGGCAATACCATCTAGGTCTTCGTAAGTACACTCTATGACATTCACACAGTGGTAAAATCACCTAATGATTTCTCAGAACATTTCTCCTTCATTAAATGACACATGACTTTATATTAAATAGACTATAGTTTAGAGCAGGGTGTTCCGTCTTTTGCCTTCCCTGACCACACTGGAAGAATTGTCTTGAGTCACACATAAAATACACTAATGATAGCTGATGAGCTTTAAAAAAATTGCAAAACAATCTCTTATTTATTTATTTATGTATTTATTTATTTATTTTTTGAGATGAAGTCACGCTCTGTTGCTCAGGCTGGAGTGCAGTGGTGAGATCTCGGCTCACTGCAACCTCCGCTTCCCAGGCTCAAGAGATTCTGCTGCCTCAGCCTCCCTAGCAGCTGGGATTACAAGTGTGTGCCTCCATGCCCGGCTAATTTTTCTATTTTTAGTAGGAACGGGGTGTCACCATGTTGGCCAGGCTGTTCTCAAACTCCTCACCTCAAATGATTTGCCCGCCTCAGCCTCCCAAAGTGCTGGGATTACAGGCATGAGCCACCGTGCCTGGCCATATCTCATAATGTTTTAAGAAAGTTTACAGATTTGTGTTGGACTGTACTCAGAGCCATTGTGGGCCACAGGTTGAACAAACTTGGTTTTGAGCATTTTTGGATTTGCAGCAAAATTGAACAGAAGGTACAGAGATTTCCCATATACTCCCTGCTGCCACAGGTGCACAACTTCTCCCATTATGAACATCCCCCACCAGAGTGATACGTTTGTTACAATTGATGAACCTACATTGATATATCATTGTCACCCAAAGTCTACAGTTTACATTAGGTTTCACTCATGGTGTTGTACATTGTATGGGTTTGGATAAATCTATGATGACATTTATTCCACTATTATAGTATCATACAGAGTAGTTTGACTGCCCCCAAAATGCAATGTGTGTGTGTGTGCGTGTTTGTATTCCATTAACATATATATGGAAAGGACAGGGCTTAATGTATTTTTTCAATACAGTTTCATATTTTTCTCCTTGGGTAATTGCTTTAAATGTAGAATATTCAGAATCATTTAGTAATCGTTTATTAATATTTTAAATAACTAACTTTAAATTGGATTTGCTTAATTTTTTGTGTGTGTAGACTGACACTTAAAATGTTAGTTTTATTAAAATAATAGGTGATACATGCGCGTAGTAATTTTTAAACAATATAATGGCAGTTCGAAGGTTCTACCTTTGAACATTCTTTCCTTCCTTTCACTAGAGACAAATGAATGACACTTTAGGAAAATCACTTAGGATGCCAAATAAACTACAGTTTCAGATAAAATAGCCCCTTTACCATTTATTTTCTGTATTTGCAGAAAATACAATGATTATATGAGATAGTTTGTCCATCCTTTCTTCTTTGTCTCCTTATATGACTTGTTTTTAGTATTGTAATAATAATCAGAAGTGATGTCAGCATCTTCCCCAGACCTCAAAAATACTACCTTTCTTTGTCCTAAATAAGGCTTTCTCTTTACACAGCCTTCAGAAGACTAAGGGACAGCTTGCATGGGACTCACATCCATTTTATTTTGGCTTCATATTTCATCTTTGAGTTACATTGTAGTTTTGCTTTCAGTCACCATTACTCATTGTCAATGTAATATTTAGTATTTATCAAAGGTTCCCCGGTACAATATGCTGTGGTATTTTCGATAATGTATAGATTAACTACTTTTCTAGACTATGTCTAGCTTATAGTCTAAATAGGAAACAGTAACAAAAAAACCATTTCCAATGTTCTATATCCTTAGTGGCAAATTTTTCATAATGAATGGATTGGGGAAAGTGGAGCAAAATATTTATTCTAGGTACTTTTTGTTTTGAGTTTCATTTTATATGCTCTAATATATTTTTAGGCTATGTCTAACAGGAACTATCTAAAGTATTACAATATGTGTAACTTAATAAGCCTCTTTATTTTTAAAATTAAAGTTCTCCAGGTGCTGGTAGTATAGAGCATTTGATTCATATGAGACTTCTTTAGAGGCATCATGACATAACTGACTTATTTTAGATTTTAGAGCATAAGCTCTAGAAGCAATTATGTTCCACTAGCTGTGTAGTCTTAGGCAAGTTCTTTAGCTTCTTGGTGCATTATTATTCCTATCTGTAAAATAGATATGATAACAGTACCTACCTCAAAGTGTTATTTTATGGATGCCATTGAGTTATTACACGTGAAGTGCTTAGTACTGTGCATGGCATGCAGTAAAATATTAATAAGCATTAATTTTTATTATTTGAATGATATATTACTATGGATCTAGCCTAGTTGATCTTGATGCTTTATTTTAATTCATTCTCATTGAGTAATGACATGTATTTTGAAACTAAGTATCGTATAGCTCTGATGGAGATAATAAATGTATTTCATAATTGACAGTGAGCAGTGCTAATGAATAGGACTTAGTCTCTTCTAGTAAAAACAAATGTTTGCAGCTTGTGTAAACATCATTGTGGTAATTGAAATGGAAATTCATCAAATATAAAATACATGATTCAACAAATGAAAGATTACACTTAAATATATTTAAGTATATTTACAGCTGATGACAATGGCTTAATACTTCTCTTCCCTCCTCTTCCTCCTTTTTTTTTTTTTTTTTTTTTGAGATGGGGTCTTGATCTGTCAACCAGGTTGGAGTACAATGGCACAGTCATAGCTCACTGCAACCTCGAATACCTGGGCTCAAGCAATCCTCCGGCCTCAGCCTCCTGAATAGCTGGGACTACAGGCATGTGCCACTGCATCTGATGTGGCTTAATACTCTTTAAACATTATTGTATTCTCATCTTAAAAAGCATCCTCATTTATTTTTTGTGTGTGTTATAAATGACCAGGCAGTAGTTAATGAATCCTTGGCTTGCATTGTGTTGAGAAAGAAGGTAGTTCTGATATAGGAATTTGTATGCTCAGCGCTCCCTCAGTAACAATTCCTCAGGTGGGAAAGTGGCTGATAACATGTATTATATCTATGTGAAGAAAATGAATGTTTCATCCCCATTTGTTGGGATGAAGAGAGCTGGGAGCTCAAGTCATTCATCCAGTTACTCTAGTGTGCTTCTTTAGTAATAGTATATTAATTTCACCAAAGTTAACAAGCAGGAAGATTCAAAATGGAAATAAATCACTCAAATATTATGAGAAGATGATTGAAAAGGTAGCACATACCTATTTTTTAATAGAAAGAAAGCAACACTTAATGAACAGTTCCTGTTAAGGAATCATTATATTTGATAATACTGTATTGAAAATCTTAACAATATTAGCCATGAATACAGCCACTGTTTACAAATAAGACAGCTTGAGAGTTAGTTCCACAGCTTTGGTTTAGGGAGGAAGGAGGAATGGTCTGGGGTGGTCTAGGATCCATTCATTTTTGCTCAGGGCACCACCAACTGTGAATGTCAAAGAAATGCTGATAAGAAAGAAATACTTTTCACTTAAGTTAAAAAAAATCAAAATCAAACTTAAATCTAAGTATACTGCAGGTAATGCTGAAACAGTCTGAGTTTAATAAACAAACATGTTCTTTGAGGCTGTTAATTATATATGTAATACCAGAGTTATGTTTTATTAAGGCAAAGGACCCAGTATGGGCTCTAGGTTCAGTAAGGCTGCTGTCTACAGCATAGATGTTTTATTCTCATTAGCAATTTACAGAAAATGTAGCTGGGCATGGTGGCTCATGCTTGCAATCCCAGGGATTTGGGAAGTGAGGTGGGAGGATTGCTGGAGGCCAGGAGTTTGAGACCATCCTGGGCAACATAGAGATATCCCATCTCTAAAAGAATTTTTTTTTAAATTAATTAGCTAGGTGTGGTGGTGTGTAACTATAGTCCTAGCTACTTGGGAGGCTGAGGGAGGGAAGATCCTTTGAGCCCAGGAGTTTGAGGTTACAGTGAGCTATGACTGTGCTACTCCACTCTGGGTGACAGAGCCAGAGCGAGAACTTGTCTCAAAAAAAAAAAAAAAAAAAAAAAAAAAAAAAAGAAAAGAAAACATATTGTGTACTATTCTGTTTGCTAGGATGATGACTTGTGAATTTCAATTTGGTGGTTCTGCATTTACTAAAGCTATTAACAACCATTTGTACACAGTACCACATTTTAATTGGACTAGGACTTCTATTTCGCTCCAGTACCTATGTGCAGCCAGTGCCTCATTAAATAACACTGATAATCAGTCCATAAGATCTTATTTCAGTGAGTGATCATCTGTCATGACAGACTTGAAAACATGTTTGTAATGCATGAATTTATCAGTTGTCATAAGCAAGCAAAGGAATTGGCTTTCACTGTGTCTGTAGCTATAGTACTGAGGATATTTGTTGAGCCTATACTTAATCTCCTATATTGTAATTTTAGGAAACCAACTTAACTATGTTCAACTACATTGTACATTTCATTAAAATTTGAAAATCATAGTAACAAGACAGGGATTTCTGAGTTATAATCAATAGGACTAATTTAATTTAGGGGTAGCTGAGGAGAAAGACGAAAATCAAGTACTGTAGTTTGAATTATGGAAAGTGTCACATTTAATTTCACAATTGGTTCTGGTGTGTTTGGGGATTTAGAATAATTTTATACCTTAACATTCAATCTTTATTTTACACTGAATAAGCTAATTTTAGATGACTGCTCAACCTGTTTCTGCTTGCTATTATGCAATATTAGCTTTGGAATAATCTGGTAATTCTTACTTAACGCCAATTAATGAGGAATTAGAGTAGTAATTTTAGATGTGAATAAATTGCTTCAAATTATAACATGTTTTGTAGTTTATATAAATTGTTATTAGTGATGGGGAAAGAATCAACAAGGCATGCTGCCTGATGGCGATTTTTTTTTTTCATTTTTCTTTGTTCTGCTTTGTACATATATGTTGGGAGAAATTGGTAATTGTGAACTCAATAATCATTCTTTCTAACTTAATGGTGGTAGCTACATATAATAATGCATAGACAATCTCAAAAACCTCACCTGTGAAATTAGAGTGTATACCAGCTGACCACCTAATGTCAAAACAGCCAACTAAATTTTCTCAGTTGAGTCAAACAAATGGCCATTCAGAAATAATAATTTTTAAAAGATTCCTTTTTTATTAGCTCTGCATAGTATTTCAAAAATTAGTTGCTACAGCAAAAGTTTGGAAGTTATTTTGATGAGTGTCCTCTACTTTCAATTAATAAATCTCTCAAACATATTTACATGTTCACATTTTGAATTGCATTAGGGCCAGCATTGTGCATGCATGCTGGATAAAAACACAGAAAGCTACAGGAATGTTAAAATTAACCCAATAAAAATTACTGAAGCTATTTTTGTTTGGCTGAAATTGTATTAAGTAGTTGGTAAATGAAAATTTATATGTAAAATATAATCCTTGTGAAAACTGTATTTTTTCTCTTAAATAATGTTGTTCAGAAAGGAGGTTTTAAAGGTAAACAACGAATGCCTCAAATATAGCAGACACTAGTTTTGTTGGGACTATTATATATGTTGTCACTTAGTGTAAAAACACTAACGGGAATTAGCTAAGGGTATTTGTGATTTTGATGGGTTCCTTTTCAAAATGGCTGCTCTTTTGAGGTGGAGTTAATCCATGACTTGACGTTTATATAGGAAGACTATTTCTGCTGCAGATATTCACTACCAAGTTGTTGAAGTTTATGGAGAGAATATTTTTAGTCAACAAAATTAGTCAAAGTGATAACCAGGATTTGGCAAAGGAATGTAGACACCTGTGCTGGACCACATGTCTAGAAAAAGAGGAAAAAAACAATCTTTTAGGCTAAGCCTGAATCAAATAAGTTATCTGCTTTATAGTAAAAATTGTGCCATCAGCATAATTATTACATTATGCTTAATACACTGATAGTTAAAACTTTTGAATTCTATTATATCTGCCATCATGTAGTGAAAGAATGAAAACTGTGAAGGTTGTGTAATGTTCCTCACTGTCTGATTGGGCTGTTTTAAAGAAAACGTGTGAAGGATGTTTCTAATGCAGGTGGGAAGGCTAAACTTCAGTCACTGACTTTTGTCATTATAACTTAGTCTGTGGGTCACTTTTGCCTTTAGTTAATATTACCTTTTAATTACAGATTGTTAGTGTCCCAATTTTACTTATTACTTATTAAGGTAGAATGAATGCCCTGACAAAATTAGGGTGATATTGTAAAATCCAGATATACTAGATTAAGGCCTATTTTGGGTCTTAACTCTGCATATTTCTAGAGCAAAAGAAATTCTATTTTAAGAATGTGAATTGGATGAAGTAGGCGACTCTCCCACTTATGTATTGGAAAAAAAATTCTACCTTTCTTTAGTTTCATTTTACTGATAATCTTTGGAATTTGGGGAGGAGATGACTTAGAAACAATACAGCCCTGTTTAAAGAAATGAATTTTTAAAATCCTATAAGCTTTACCACAAAACTTCTTTCTTGTCATTTCTTGGGTGACTGGAAAAAGAATTAGCACATCCTTAGGATCATAAAAGCTCTTTCTGCTTTTGTGATTTATAGTACTGGCAAAGTGGTAGTTTTTTTGTTCTGTTTTTTTTTTTTTTTTGGACTGTCCCCCTCCTCTTTTAAAAAATGTTTTTGGAAGTAATAAGGCAAAAATTACAAACAATAAATTATTGTAGTGATGGCTGTTCACCAGCCTGCCCACCCATTCATGCTGTACAGTTCTTCATGGAAAGTTATGTTTAATGTCACTTAATGAGTCCTTAGAACTGGTATGCTCTCAGACACTTTGATGGGCTGTTAAATTTACAAATGTTCTAGGGCTATAAATTATCATTAAACATTAGGAAAGAGAGTTTTTCTATGTATTTCACATGATTTATTTAAATTTATAACCCAGGAAGCTGAAAATAGGTAAGGATTTGGTGCTTCTACTCATATATTGGAATTTAATCTGTATTTGGTATATTTCTGGACCTAGATCAGAAATAAATTTACATGAAAACAAATGCAAACTCAGTATTACTAAGAAGTCAGATTAACTACTGATTATTCAGAGAGATGGATCTCAACTATTGCGTGTCCTCTTTCTTCTCCTTGCCCCACCGTCTCCCTGCTCATTAGCGTCTTCACTGGCACCTCTAGATGAAATAAAAGGAAGTAAAACCCATCTGGGGAGGCAGTACTGTGTGATGGTTAGGACTGCCTTGCATTTAGTCAGTTCTGGGCTTCAATACTTGTGAGTATTCAATTCTGAGACTCCAAGTCTATTACTCAAACTCAATCCACCTGAATTTTCTAAGGAGTAAAATGAAAATCATAATATTGACATCAGGATGTTGTTACAAGGCTTGACTTACAGAATGTAGGTAAACTGATTTGCAAGGAGTTTAGCATAGTAGCATAATGGAGATATTCAGTAAGTGGTAGCCATTATTACCGTTTTAGTACTAGTTATGCCATTCTAGCAGAAGTCTTGATAGAATAAGATACTAAATAATATAAGATGATAATGATGTGTCTAAATCAATGATTTTTCAACCGTAGTTTAATATTTTTGTTCACCTGGAAAGGTTTTAATACCTATACTCAAATATCCATATGTTGACCCCAACCCAGCAGTTCAGTTAGGATATTTGAGGGTGAGACATGGGTATTTTATTAAAAGCTTCCTGGGTGATTCTGTGCAGCTAGGGTAACAAAGCAGTTGATAATCCCACTACTCTGCCATTCCTTAGGATGTAGTTTATGTCCTTACGGCTCACAATGGCTGCTAGGGCTCCAGACATCAGACTTACCTTCTAGGCAGCAGGATAGAAAAAAGAATTAAGAGGAAGACGTTCCCTCCCTCTAGTAGGTCCCATATTTAGACTTGTCAAATTGGTAAATACTTGATCACCTACTTGCCAGGGGGAATAACCTATAAAACTGAGTCTTTTTTTTTTAAGGCAGCCATGGCATTCAGTTAAAAAGTAGTAGAATTATACAGGGTTACATTACAGTTCTGAAAATGATCAAATCAAGGCAAAGTCAAGTAGAGGAGGACAATATTACCTCCTATTTAAATGCCTCTGTTTTCAACACCCATCTCTTTTCACCTTAAAAGACAGCTCATCCAAAACCAAACTCACATCTTGTTTCTTCTATGTTAATAGCAACTAAAATCTTCCAAAATAGTACCTGTGACATCCTCTTTTCCTTCCTCTTTTTTTTTTTTTTTTTTTTTTTTGAGACGGAGTTTCGCTCTGTCACCCAGGCTGGAGTGCAGTGGCCGGATCTCAGCTCACTGCAAGCTCCGCCTCCCGGGTTTACGCCATTCTCCTGCCTCAGCCTCCCGAGTAGCTGGGACTACAGGCGCCTGCCACCTCGCCCGGCTAAGTTTTTGTATTTTTAGTAGAGACGGGGTTTCACTGTGTTAGCCAGGATGGTCTCGATCTCCTGACCTCGTGATCCGCCCGTCTCGGCCTCCCAAAGTGCTGGGATTACAGGCTTGAGCCACCGCGCCCGGCCTCCTTCCTCTTTTTTATCCCCCATTATTTTATCCATCGTTATTTAATAGTGATGGTGATAATAATTACAAGTTTTTTAGTTTAATGCTCATTTAATCCTCATAATAAACTGGTGAATTAGGTATTAGTCCCATTTACACATAAGAATAGATTGGAAAGTAGCTCTCTCATGATCAGCTGCCTCAGAGGGGTGGAGCTAGGAGATGGATTCAGGATTTGCCTGTCTCAAAATGCATTTCCTACAGCTTTGTGTTCCATGGCTTCCCTCATATAATCAGATATGAAATTTTGTTAACCGGACCTTAGGTAGGCCACATTGTTTTAGGGGGATCCTTTTGGTTGAGAGACTAAAATTGGAAGTCTTGGCATTTATTTTTCTTTTGCCCTTCAATCAGGTACCCATCCCTACTGTGAAGAATGACCACTTCTAGGCAGAGAGTGGCCCAGTGCTGCTTCCTGTTCCAAGGATCCTTGCCAGTGCTGAGGGCTGGAAGCAGAAGCTGGCTTTCCAGCCCTGGGCCTGTCTGATAGCTTCTTTGTGCTTCTTTGTCTTCCCTTACTTCAGCCCCAATCTGTTTTCTCCTAGATGTTTCTGCTAAAGTTAATCTTCTGCCAGGCCTGTCTGCCACAGTTACCTTTCAGAAGTGTGAATCTGATCACATCTTTCTTTTGCTTAAAATTCTTGGATTGTTACACATTTCCTAAAGGACAGTTCTTTACCTTCTAGCCCCATCTTCTGATATTAATATTTACCATTGTCCTCCTGCCCACTATTTTCTAGACATAACAAATTACTTTCCCTTCCCTAATGTTCCATTCTTTCTCACGCTCTTACACATGATGATCCAAATATGGATTTTTCTTACTCCTCTGCTCCACCTTATTGGTTCCTGTTTATTCTTCAATTCTCAGGTCACATTAGTTATTCCTGCTTCTTTGCACCTAAAGTTTTACATATAAAACTCCATTGTTGTAGTAATTATTTTATATTGTAATTTTTTGCCTGTATTTTTTCCCTTTAGTCTGTAAGTTAGTAGGAGGGGCTTTTCAACTTTTACCCCACCCTGTTTTCTTAATTATGCATGGTAGGGGGCACTTAGTTCATACTTAAGAAATATTCACTAAAGAGTATATTTCCTGAAATAATTAACTCTTGGAATACATCGAATAAGGGTCTTTTGCAGTGTTTTCTTATATTATGTTGCATTTGCCACATATAGTGAAAAACAATTTGACTTTGCTCTCTTGAAAAGGAAGCAATACTGAAAATACAGAACCCATTATTAAGTCAGAAAAAAATGTATTTTTTAACCATCTCTTTTAGTTGACTTGGTACTTCTCTCATTGGGAGACTGTATAGACTTAGGCAATAGAGAAATGATTTTTAACTTTCTGTGTATAATGTTCATAAATATGTAAATGTACAATCAGTTTGAAATAAGTAATTTAGAGTATTTGGTAATTTACGGTACAAATATTGACAGATTGCTGCTGAATTGGTGGTGAAAGTAAATGAAACGTGGCCAGCACAATTAGGAGTTGCCCAAATGGGAATCTTGTTTTTGTTTTTTAGAAAATGAGAAATGCCAAATGTTAACAAAGATTTTGTCAATATTCTTTATTGTTGCAAATTTGTGCAACTTCATTTATAAATGAAAATCAGATGAAGGTTGACAGAGCTGGAGTTGTTAGAGGGCTTGGAAGGAAGTGTCTATAATAAGGCACTCTGTATCTCCTATCTGAGAAGGTCATTGAGGTGTGCTATTGTCAGCCTACAGTGCTTCTGCGGAGATCTGTAGCCTTTTAGTGCCCTCGGGCTGATTTCTTTTGGAGATCTATTTACAAATGGGAAATTGGGGGAGTCACAGTTTTGTAGCCAGAGGTAGAAACGTAGGTCTTGGCTCTGTGTACTGTCTCTTAGAGAAACGAGTAAGCTGTTTTTTTTTTTTTTTTTGTAATTCATGATTAGTAAAGAATATGATTGTGTGGGGGGGGTGCTAAGGATGGTGATGCTACTGAAAGACAGAAGAAAGTCTAGCTGATAGGCCAGGCACGGTGGCTTATGCCTGTAATCCCAGCATTTTTGGGAGGCTGAGGCAGGCGGATCACAAGACCAGGAGTTCGAGACCACCAGCCTGACCAACATGGTGAAACCCCGTCTCTACTAAAAAAATGTAAAAATTAGCCAGGCATGGTGGCACGTGCCTGTAGTCCCAGCTACTTGGGAGGCTGAGGCAGGAGAATCGCTTGAACTCAGGAGGTGGAGGTTGCAGTGAGCTGAGATCAGGCCGCTGCACTCAAACCTGGGTGACACAGCGAGAGTCTGTCTTTAAAAAAAAAAAAAAAAATCCAGCTGATGTAGAATTCAGAAAGGAACATGATTTAGATTAGAATTCACCTTCTTGTATTTTAATTTGCTTTGATTTTTTAAAAAATTTATTTGTCAAGGCTTGCATGGATGACATGCAAGGTCAAGTGGAGGTATGCTATAATATATTCAGCTAAATTTTGGTTTCTCAACAGTTTCGGTGCTGTTGGTTACTTCACTCATGAGACACACATTTATAGGAGTACACAACTGGCCAGGTACGGTGGCTCACACCTGTAATCCCAGCACTTTGGGAGGCCGAGGCAGGTGGATCATAAGGTCAGGAGATCAAGACCATCCTGGCTAACACGGTGAAACCCCATCTCTACTAAAAATATAAAAAAAATTAGCCGGGTGTGGTGGCAGGCGCCTGTAGTCCCAGCTACTTGGGAGGCTGAGGCAGGAGAATGGCATGAACCCGGGAGGCAGAGCTTGCAGTGAGCCGAGATCTCGCCACTGCACTCCAGCCTGGGCGACAGTGCAAGACTCCGTCTCAAAAAGAAAAACAAAAAAAAACACCACGAGTTCACAACTGGCATGGGCACATTGGGAATATGAAGAGGAATAATTCTGGGCATATCCCTTGAGAAGGAGTTAGGATGGGGTTTTCTAAGCAAAAATATGAAAAGATACCTCATTCCTTTTTAATCTTAGTGGACATTTTCCCAAGTTGTATATTTCATTAATTAGGTAGTCAGGCATTTTATAACATCTTAGTCAGAGACTCAAGTGGCATGTCATACATTTCCTCTTGTTTTGTATAAGTTTTCTCCAAAATAGCAGACAAAAGTGGTTATTTTCCTTCTCATTCTAACCTGGACTCTGAAACTTTGGTGTGCTAAAACTGTCAGGAAAACTGTGCCTATCCTGTCATCGCCAAATCTGACATTTCTGAAGATTATGCCAAATGTATTTTCTGACACATTTCAGTTGATTCAAGCTGAGAGGTACTTCTTATCTTTTGATTTGTCAGTCTACTGGCCTGAGGAATATAGCAACAGTCCCTGGGAATCATATGACATGCGGAAGCTGAATCACTGTTTTCAAGTGCTGTCAATTAGTGTTTGGAAATAGAAGAAAAAAACCCAGTGCATGAGAATGTCACAAGTTCATATAATGAATTTGGTTTAAAATGAATTTCATGCTCACACATTTTTTTACTATTATCAAGTAACTGAAATACATCAAGATTTTATTATCAAATTAGCACTGAAAGCCTCAAATATTTCTTCATTGGCCTTACTTGTTCAAAAGAAACAGAGGAGAATTTCTGATCAGGCAGAATATTTTGGATTGCATGTATACTATGCACATAAAGATATTGTACCAAGAATGGGCGTGGCATGGTACATAGTAGGAGCTCAGAAAATCTGTGTGTAATGAATGAATGAAAGATTGTAGGTTGTGTGCTGGGTCTTTTTTTTTTTTTCTTGAAATTCATGTTTTTTTTTTTTTTTTTTTAAACAGAGACGGGGTCTTGCTATGTTGTCCAGGATGGTCTCCTGTTCCTGGGCTTCTAGCAGTCTTCCCCACCTCAGCTTCCTGAGTAGCTGTTATAGTAGGTACACACCACTGTGCCCAGCTTGAAATGCATGATTTTTGAATCTGAGTTTTTTATAGGTCCACTTACTTTAAGTGGATGCCCTCCTGTCAGGCAAAAATTTAAACTATATTTTGTTTCCACTTCTATTTGAATTTCACTCTAGCCCCAACAGAGCATTCAGTCCACATCCTGCATTGCCCATCTCACAGTTCTCCCACTAGAAGGTAGAAAAGAAGAATAGTACTTATTTCATTAATAATTATCAGTTCTTCCTATTTATTTTTGAACAAGTGCAAACTCTTCAGGCAAACTTGCCTCTCAATATGCATTTTCTTTTCTTCCTATTTTACTTCCTTTCCCACTTCATTGTCATGTCTGAAATTGCAGATAATGGCGGCGGGGAAAGCTGTTGTGAGCATTGGGTAGTGGTGCTGGCGGTGACTCTTTTTTTTATTATTATTATTATACTTTAAGTTCTAGGGTACATGTGCACAACGTGCAGGTTTGTTACATATGTATACATGTGCCATGTTGGTGTGCTGCACCCATTAACTCGTCATTTACATTAGGTATATCTCTTTTACCTGCTTCTCTGATTAGAAAGCAAACTTCCCCCGAACAGGCAGAAATCTATTCTATCAATTTTGATGTCTCTCCAGGTTTCTAGAACAGTGACTAGCATCTGGTTGGTACAGAATGAATGTTCCTAGAATTAATGGTTGAGTGAGTAGGAGATATTGTTCTAGTTCCATTTTCTCCTGTATTTGGAGACCCTGTGGTTCTCTCTCTCTCTCTCTCTCTCTCTGACTCTCTCTCTCTCTCTCTGTCTCTGTGTGTGTGTGTGTGTGTGTGTGTGCATGTGCACGTGTATGTATGTGTAATGTTTAGTTTTTTTATGGATTAAAATTTCATGGTAAGGTAGGATAAGAGTAGTGGTATCTGCTGAATTAGGGTTAATATTTTCTGTGTTAAAGCTGAAGATACGCAGTGGGCAAAAGCCTTTAGATTTGGTTCTTGGTGATCCTTCCATAAAGGTAAGTAAAGGGTGGGTCTGAGTTTCCTCCACAAAACTACTGATGTGCTCTCTGCCCTTAGACATAACGGTCAGGCAAAGGAGTAGAAATTGATCCCCTGATTGGCTCCTGGAAGAAAATGAAATGTTAGGTTTGGCTATTTTCAGATGTAATCAAAAGGACCTGAACTCATTCAAATTAATATTTGGATTTATAAAAATGTGATTTTTGTTTGTTGAATAAAAAGGATTGGTTCCTAAAAGTTCTCACAGTGTAATTTTGTAAGATTACAACTTGTAATGAGTATTTACTGATGAAGCTAACTGCCCAGATGTAGCTACTGTTCAGATACTTGTTATAATTAACAGGATACTTTCTACTGGCAACTGAAATGTGGCTCTTTTCTTTCTTCCTTTGTCTAGAATACACACACACGAGAAGCTCTGGAATTTTATTTTTATTTATTTACTTATTTTTTTAAAAGAGTGTGCATGGACTTTATTCATGTATACTTCCTATACTGCATCAGCTCTCAGTTACCCACATGTGGTTTATTCAGCCTTGGGATTTATCTGCAGAAATTTTTCAAGTCCCAGGCTGCTCTCTGCTATCATCATTTGTATGAATTATGTTAGTGTCATCAGTGTGTGCTGCGGTAGTGCAGCCTAAACCAATCATAGCTGGGAAGGCAAATCAACCCATCCCCTCTATATCATATTCTAAAGCAAAATATTTATCATTTTTGTCAATCTTTTCCCCTTTGGAATCATTCTACCCATTATTAGCACAGTTGACCGTGAATTATTTGTGCTCTGATTAAAGATAAAGTACCACATAAAATAAAATCTTATAATTTGCTGTAATTCTCCCAACTTCTTTATTGAAATTAAATCCTATTGACTTGATCAAAGGTGCTACATGGAAAGGTTTGATTGAACTTGGGTTACTGATTTCCATATAATACTTAGTAAATCCAAACATAGTTTTTCTCTCTCTCTAAACCCCTGCTTAAATATAATACCAGAACCTTGAAATGAAATGTAATTTGAAGAATAATTTATAAATGCAAAATTATTCTTTCTTGTTTTGTATATTAATTATCTTTGAGTTTTAACCATAGTCTATTTATCTTTCTTATTTTGTGTAAACAAGGTGTGTCTAACCTCTGACCCATTCATTCAGTGTAAAACACAGTTTTTGCCATAACAGGAGGGAAGAAAAGATAGACGAGCGACCCCTCCCTTTGTGTTGATTATATCTCCAACTGACTGAGGTTTTTTGTCATGAGATAAAAGAATGATTAGTCAGATTTTAAGTGAAGCAAGCTTTTAGAGTGCAAAAGAATTTTTTTTGTTTGTTTGTTTTTTGGTCTGCTCTCTAGAAACCAGAGAGGAAAGGATGCATAATGGGATGCTGTACTTGTGCATTTCGGCAAAGATCTAATCTTTTTGAATTCATTGCTTGTGAGTTATTATTTCTAATCATACGCTTGATTGACTCCAGCTAAATGACTGTCTGACTGCAAAGGCAAGGGTGTTAAATCCAAAACTGTAAGTGCGCATTTTAACTGAAAATAGGGATCATCACGGAATGCCTTCTCAATCAGTAGTGCCTGATACCACTCCCCCCCCCCACCTGAATTTTTTTTAAATAGAAATTCTCTGGCATCCTCATGACGGAACAGAGCATCACAGAACATGATTGAGCTCCAAGTGAGAAGATTGAAACCCTAGAGGGGATATCAAAATGATAAAAACTGAGGCTTCCATGGTGCCACAATGAGTATAGTTAATATGCTACTTTAGTCTGACAAGCCTCAGGTGCCCCTTAAAACTCCAATTTGTGATTACCTTGTCATTTTAAAGATTTTTTTAAAAGGTGGAAGAGAAATGAGGTTAGTGGTAATTTCTTTTTAGAAGCAGAATTTGGCTATTTCTCTCAATATTTTTTGCATGAAAATCTAGTAGATAACCTAATTTTCTTTTGGCAGTTAACATAGGTATTTTCCAATATCAAAACAGTTGTGGCTCCTAAATAATTTGTCTGAAATAGAAAAAGATAAAGTAAAATCCCATGTCTGAAAAGAAAATGGCAATAAAAGCTGAGCTTTCTAAACATATGGCAAAATTTTTTGGTATCACTTTAAAGAAATAGTTGTTAAAGAATTAAACATTTATATATAGTGCTCATTATGTTATCATAACTTCTTAATAAGATCTGTTTATTATATTACTTGGATCTTTGCCTTTCTTGCTTTAATATGGCACAAATATTCAAAAGTTCCTTCTGGATTTTTGAGAGAGAAAATGTGACACAACCAGGAGTCTTACAGGAAATTCATGTGAATGTCTTGGCATGACTATCCTGAAAGCTAAGATAACCCAGATCTTGGGTTATCCTGAAAGCTAAGATAACCCATTGGTCTTGGAGAAAAGACTTCTCCAGAGGCAGCTGCAGGTACTCAAAGATGGTATGTGTGTGTCTATTATGCCTTAGACAGTGATAAATGGACACATGACAAATAGTCTGAACACGTTCACCTGGGAGAAAACCATCTAAAACTGAGTGTTGTCTCATATGGCTAACTTATTTTTAACAGCATATTTCAATGATAATTTAAAAATAAATTGCACATTTCACATAAGGTAATGCTTTGTATATGATTTGACATTCTTTAAAATACTACCTGATGTAATGGAAACACTTGAAATTTAAACATTGTTAACACTATGTTAGTATGTCAAATATTCAGTTGGTTTATGGTTTAAAAGTAAAATTTTAATTTTTTTCTCAGTATCACAAAACTTCCTTCTGGAAGATCCATCCAGTTTTGTCTTATGCCTGGGGAAGAGATTGAAGTTGCCATGAACTAGTTCCAGCAAGAAGCATTATCTGTGTAATGAGCACAGCAATGATATTGTGGGGATATGGATTATGTGTGTAAACTATACAGGGTGTGATAGTTGGGTGTTAATCTGTTTTTGAAGGTTCATTAGATGGTGAGTAGGAACAGGTGCTAGGACGACTGAGTTCTCTAAGGATCAAAAGGTTAGATAAACTGCTTTTAGGATTTATGTAGGGTAGTGATTTTCATGTCAGTTTAATTATCATTATGTTTTACAAAACTGTCAATCAGGATGCCTAGAAATTGTATGGAAATGGAGCCTCTGAAAACTTTTGAGTCTTTTCTGATTGGGTTTATCTGATAATCATTCTTTTCATGATGACCTTAGTGGAAATGAAGAGCTGTTAGAACTGCAAGACCTGCTTTAGTGTCAGAAGAAGATTTAATCAGGAGTCTATCATCCAGTGAGAAAAATGCCTTTCATTCTCTTTTCATTTATTTGAAATTACTTAGTGATTCAGGAATCTCTTATTGGGGTCATTTACTTTGATTTTTAACTTAGCAATGTAACTCTTGAAATACTTTATGTAAATGATTTCCTTCAAGGTGCACTGTGTTTAAAAAGCTATCAATCAGTTGAAAATTGTTTTTAATTCATTTCACTCTAGAAGCATGATCTGTCAGGAGGAAATGGAGAGAGAACAGAAGTTCATATAGCAAGGGTCATGCTATGCCATCCAAGCATCAGTTTTTAACGAGTTTTTGGTGTTTTCATCCATTTTAGGATATTTAAAATATCTTGAAGATTATTTTAATTTGGTGGTACTAATTACACTGGTTGTATTACAGTTAATAACTTACATATCATTTCTTTAACCCCATAGGCATGAAAAAAGCAACTTAGATGATATTAAAAAATACCCTCAGCAATTTTTCTAGGCCCGTTACTTTTATAAAACACTTGAGATTTTATTTTTATTAGTGTAAGACACTTAGAAATGAGTAACTAGCAAATAAACTTAGTGATATAATTCAAGTTTATATTGCTTGGTTAATAAAACGTACAAAATCACAGCCTTTCCCAAGGTTTTCCTTCATCTTTTTTTTTTTATTATTATTATTGCAAAAGAAAATTGTTAGAGTTTCAAATCTTTCAGGAAATTATCTTTAGTTGTTTGTGTTACTTTGTCACTGTTCGATGATGAAGCAATTTTTTTGGCTTTTGCCAAAGTAATGAGTCTTTTAGAAATTTTATTTGGAAACTATTTATTTTATTCCCTGTTTTGCTACTGAGTTTGTATGTCTAGAAGGTTATTTCCTTTAACTTTTATTCATCTAAGAGGATTCTGGGATCTTATTGCAGATTTTACAGTCTGGTAAACACAAAATGTATTCTCATTGTGACTCTGTTCCATTCTCAGCAGTTCATTAAGTAGGCTTTCCCTGTATTAATACAGTGACTGACGGGAATATCACAACCCTGGTCTTTATGTTGGAGAGCTGCTCACAGCTTTGTTCCAGTTCTTCACTGTGCATTGCAGTGATATGCTTCTGTTTGCTTCTGTATCCTGACTAAACAAAGAGCATGCTCTCATTGATAACTTTTTAATACTAATTCTGTATGGGCCTTGACAGTTACCAATTATGTTTACTGTCTAATCAATGTAGATATTTTGGATGCTTTTTTAAAAAAAAATTGTATTTCAAATTATATTTTAAAAAGAATTTTTACTTGACCAGTTTTTTGCTTGCTTGGGCTATTGTTGATGGCAGTTTCTAGCAACAAATAGGCTTTCCTGGTTGTAACCTGTCTAGTTTTTTAAGAGTTCAGAGGAGGCCATATAAGATGGTCTTACCTGACATTCCTCAACAATTCATGTATTTCTGGATTCTATATAATTTTATTATGTTGTTATAATGCAACTCATTATAAATGATATAGAAGGTATAATCAACTTTACATATTTATCAGTAAAATTTGCCTCCCAAGAAACATCAGAAATGAATAAGAGAAATAAATGTAGTGCTAGTAAAATAACCCGAGATAATTTTCATGCAGATGCTTTCTATTGAATGATGCTATTTGAGACATGGTAGAATTTATGTTCAAATCCTTTGTTAACTTCTGAAGAAAGTAGATACATTTGAAGGATATCTGTTAATCATTGCTTAACTCCCACTTTCCATCCTATGTTAATGTTATATTAATATGTTGTCAAAATTATTGTGCAGATAGGAACAGAAGCAATTACCCATTTAGTTTCCATAAATGAAAATGAGCAGAGAAAATGATTGGAAATAACTACTCCTTATGTATTCATTCCTTCCTTCACTGCTACCAGTGTGCTTTTCATTACTAATCAAGTCAAGGACTTGGGTTCATGCTGCATTCAACTAGCTAATTTAATTCCTTTTTAATACTAAAAATGCCCATCCCAGTCCTGGCCTGCTCCCTCACCAATATTTATCTTTGGAACCAGTAGAAAGATCAGTGTGACCACAGTAGCACAAACTTAGATCTCCTGTGAATAAAAATTATAAGCTCATGCTCTGTGTCCTGTCATATTCACATATTCACAATTAGAACCCAGAATCCTCAGAGAGAAAAATAAAGGAAATAACCTTCTGGATCTATGTGTGTGTCACTGAAATAGAATAAAGAAAACCTAACATATTTACATACAGGACTTGAAGGGTCATCAAACTAATCCCAGCCCTCTTTTACTATATTGAGGAATACGCTAAGCCAAGACTTGAGCGAACTGTTTTACCTTGTTTTCTGTGGAATTTTACAAACATAGGTTTTTGTTGGAAATGTGTGATTTTACATAGGAAAAAGGTGTATGCTGACACAATATTTGGTTCATTGTAGGTTAAAATATCGACTAATGTTTCCTTTGTACTTACTGGTTGAATGTAAAACGATTTTAAACACTCTCTTCTATGATACGATTTTTGTATCTTTTCTTAAATAGCATTTCTAGCTTGGTTTTTATGTCATTATTTTTGTCGGTGGGCTCTGGCTTCATATGCGTGGTGGAGTGATAAAGCTGTGTTGCTAGGCAGAGTTCTTCCAGGCAGTTCATGCTGGGCTTCATATCTGTCATTGCCCCACTTTCATGTTTCTATGAGGATGGAAATGATTTGAGACAGAATATCATTGGGAATAGGCGCATAGTTAAATGCCCAGGTCGCCTGATTCTCCATTGAGTCATCATGAGTGTCTCTGAACAGCGCCAGTGGTATTCTTGGCACGCGAGGCTCAGCGGGAATAACACTGAAATAGCAAAGATCGAAACCTGCGTTGCTAGAAAATTCTCCTCTTGCTATATGACCTTTTCGGTCTTCTACCTTTGAATATGTGCCTATGCCTCGGTGCCGCTATGGAAGGCTCAGGGCTGCTAGAAAAAGTGCCAGGGAGAAGGCAAGAAGAGATGTGAATAAAATGAACAATGGGTGACACAGTTGTATTAATTTTTCAAATATTCATGGAATTTATATCAGAAACTTGGGACTTTGACACTGTGTGCGTTGAAAAATAATCAAAAGATAATTCTAGTTTTTCAGTTGCAAAGATTAAGAAAGGATTAAAAAAAGAGATACGTTTTGTGATGATTCAATGATAGCATGACAGTTTTATCAAAGGAATAGAGGGGCCCCAAATAGTCTGCATTCATTAAATCAGAGTATCACGTTGAGTCTAACAGTTGACAAAAACAACTGAATCTTGGCTTTTTCAAGTAATGTGTTTGGCTGTATGAATATATAAATTAACAGTTGAAGTGCTATGTGTTTATTAGGCTTTTCAAAATGTCTGCCAGGCTGTGGAACTTCTTCAAACGGGGCGGGTGCGCCGTGAGGCTGGTCTGCTCAGCATTTCTCTGTAAATGCTCCTCTCATGATATGCCTGAAAACCTTCAATATTATAATAATGCTAATAAAAATGGAAAACTGTGAATTCTTTATAGATGCATAAAGAAGTGTAATTTCTCTGTGACCTGAATAACTCTTCGAAGGGCTGCTCTGGCCCCTTTGAAAGAAGGCAGCTCTACTATACTGCTTTGTGTTCCTTTGAACATCTTGCTATCTGACTATTTTAAGGACAGAAATAATAGAAGAGAATTTAACTCGGGGTTACACTTTGAAGGACAGGTGGGATTCCCTCCCACTCCCACCCTGCAATTTTCCCCCTTCCCTTTCTATTGAGCATTGCTATCTATCTCATTCTTAAATGAGAGGTGATCTTGTTGATGAATACAATTAAATGATAATATAATTTTTCACTGATTCAGACTCTTCCACCTTTTGGTTTTGTCCCTTTGAGAATCGTAAATTGGATTTGTTATCACGACCTTTCAAGAGGCACCATTCAGTCATCTTATTCGGCAGCGGGCAGGGGCACGGTGGCTGGAGGAGTGCTAAGGTGGAAGGCACAAAGACTGTGTGTTTGGAGGCCTGTGGCCTTGGGAAGCATGGCTAGTGTGGTGCAGGTAAATTTAGGAAGAAACAATTTTAGCAGAGATCCGTTTTCTCTGCATAGCACTGAGGATGGAGTGGTGGACGCAGGGTGAGGCGACTTCGTTGGTGCAGCCTCCAGCTCTCACATGGGCTCTGCGGTAATTTTTCTTCCCTGTTTTTGCATGGATCAGCACCGGGGACGCTTGCCGTGTTTTAAGACCTCTTCTGCTTAGGAATTATTTTTCTGATTTTGATGTGGATCTACTACTTCTGCCACTAATGTTAATAACCAGGGGAGAAAGATCAAAGGAGGCCAAGTCACGGGAAGACGGGAGGAGGGCTGTCATGGCAGACAGTTAGCTTTAATTACCAGTCTTATAGGTAATTTTAGTAATGACAGATTTTGGTTGTTGCTTAAGTGAATGGAAATTATTGATAGTAAATTCTCATTGCTTTTGTTTCTCTGTGTGATATTGAATGCTGGGGTAGAGACTGTACCCAACCATACATGATAACAACCAAGTGCATTTTATTAGAAATGTAGAGGGGATACCCTTTTAATTACATTGTGTAATTTTAGCTGGTCTTCTTCCAATTTCCTTCTTACTTAATTTAACAGCCACTTGATTATTTGAGATTTTTTCCTTTATAAATTATTGTAGCTGTATACATATGCGTATGGAATATGCAAGGCCCATGTTTTACAGGAAGAAGTGTAACACTCAGAATTCAGTGGATGAAGAGAGCAACCAGGAAGTTTTGTAGTGCTCCATTTATTGAATATGTCACAATTAGAAAGCCACTATTTAGGGTTTAATGAAAAAGCCTAGAGCCCTCCCAATTCTAATAAAGTGTTCTGTTGGCTGGGTATTTGGACATTCACAGAAACTGATCTCTTCGTTCAGCTTCTGGAATAAACTGAGCCTTGGGACCAGCCTGCTTGGGGCCATCATTAATGCCATTGTGGATAAAGGGTGAAGGCTGTGGCCACATGCAGCTCCGCTGACACTTTGTGAAAGGTGAGCCCAGCCGTGAAGTCATGAATGTGTCTTGCCCAGCAGGGAGATAAAGCACAGCCATGAAGTTATAGTTGACTTGGTGCCACCATCTCCTGCTTTAAGGGGCCTCTCTCTTGGGAGCTCAGGACCTTGCTACTGGTGGCCTCCTGGCACCATGACATGCAGGGGACAAAAAGAATATTTTGCAAAGAACATATTCAGCTGAGATAAGCAGGCAGAAAGATCTGTCTACATGGGACATAACATTTGAAAGTGTCTGCATGAACGAGAAGGAAAACTAGAGTTTGAGCAGTGAATTTTTACTATGAATGAGGCTTAGCATTTTAAGTTGTGTATGAGACTGTGGGCCATAGCATGGGAATCTGTCTTCATTTTGTTGCATCGATGGCTGCATCAAGTCTCCTAACACAGTTGCTCAAGAGGAGGTGCAACGTGAATCACAGAATGGCAGAGCCATTTGGGGACTGAACTGAGAAGCAAGCCTTCTGAGCAGCAAACAAGATACCTAGAGGCCGGCATCTGTCATTTAGTTTCTGAAGCCTTTGCTTCAGGGAAAGTTACACGTTTCTATATGATAAGTACAACTCATGCTTCAGAATTAATTGCAGCAGCAGTGATGTAACATTGCCAGCCCTCTTCAGAGAAGAACTCAGTCTGTGTTCGTTTTGACGTTGCTGAACGTTGTTTTCCTCATATGGTGCTGAATTTTTAAAAAAATCCGTGAAATTTGCGAGCAGATGGAGAGTAGATCGCTTGGACTACCAGATCTGACAGCTTATCTGCATTTTATTGTGAAGGTGGCAGCTTTGGAAGGTTATGAGAGAAGTGTTAGGGGGAGGAGGAAATGCTGAAGGATGTAATAGGTTTGTCTGGTCCAGGTCTTTTTATAGATGTGGGTCATGCACAGTAAGCAAGGTGAGGCCCTTTGTGACACTGAAGATTTATTTGTTTTTTGCTTTCCTCCCTCCTGTGGTCATACACTCCCTCCCACCTCTCCCTCTCCACTCCCCATAGCAAGTTTGGGAGAAACTTTGTTGAGAGGTAAAGGAAAAAAAGAAGACCAACTTTGAATTTTTAGCTGAAAAGATACAAGTTCGGCTACCAAATATCATAGTCTCTGTCGTGATGAGTATTGATGTAAACTGTAGCAACAGATTTTTAAAAATCACTTGTAATACAGGTTCGGAAAATCTGAAATCTGTGAAAAAAAAAAATAATTCGTTTTAAAGGTTTGTACCTGAAATGGCCAGAAAGCAAAATAGACAGTGTTGTCTTAAAACAGTTTTTTTAAGGTATTGATTAACTGGGCTCAAACTCTACTGCAAATGTTTGGAGAAGGAAAAGAAATGTGTGCAGTGCCCTCTCCAGAAGGCAGCGAGTTAGCCTACTCACCGTTTTATTTCAGTGTGTGCGAGTGTGCTTCCCATCCGGGGTGGGAGAAGGATCATAAACCTCCACCATTTTCTATTCTAATGTATCGAAGTGTGTTATTAGTCATAGCAATCTGGTTCAGAAATGTTTTCATTTGTATTTGCAGACAATCTCTTTTAGGATATACACTTCATATTGGTTTTCAATGCAGTGGCAGAGTTTTAGCATTTTAAACACAACTTTGAAACTCAAGGCTAATGGCAGAGTGACTATATTCATGTTTTTCTTTCAATTGGGTACCTATTATTAATATAGTTATATTAGATCTCTGTACCTTTGAGAAAGATTGGATAGAGAAACAAAGAAAGTATCAATCCACTTAGGATAGGAGAATACAGATTTGTGAAAGAAGGGGTAAGAAGTATTTAAGAAATTAACAATGGAGAGAAAAAAATTAGGACTATTCCTGGCATCAGAAACTCCAGGAGAAACCCTTTTCTATTCATTGATCTGTAAAGTCTGTATTTAAAGGATATCAGAGTGCATTGTTCACGGAGAGAGGGGAAAAGATGGGAATTAGTATTTATAGAGTGCCTACTACAGCTGTGATATTTAGTAGCCCTACAAGGCAGGAATTATCATCTTGATTTTGTAGAAGAGGAAACTGAAGTTTTAGAGATATTATGTAACCTTCCAAAGTCATACAGCTAATATGTGGTTTAGATAAAAATTCTGCCATACTGCATTACTAGCTGTGTGTGTGTATGTGTTGTACATGCAAGTGTGTGTCTATGATTTGGGTAGAGTAGCAGGAGCACAGCATCACAGCAATTTCAAATAATACAAAACAGGTAGATGGACAGATGGCAGAGAATGAGGAAGGAATTAAGTTTCCCTGTGTGAATCAAGTGGCTTCGTGTACTCATTCACCCAGTAGGAAGAGAAAAGCTATTTTAAAAGTTAAGGCCAATGCTATTCTAATCTGTTCTTTACTCTGCATTAAAGCTTTATGTGTAGGCAAATCATATGAGCTGGTGAAAATCAGTTTTAATGTTCATTATGTTACAGGTGATAATACCACAGTTTTACAGGTGATATGTTACAGGTGATAATATCACAGTTTTTTAAAAAAAGGACTTTAAAAAAAAAAAGTAAAAAGTGGCTTCATTGCTTTAAGTATTTGCAGCAGCTATTTGAGCACATGGAATTCTTAAGATTTGCCATACTTAAGTAGCTGGATGATTGGGCAGAGGACTTGGTCATGCTGCATTGATTTGGGGCGTGTGGACCCTGTTGAGTGCTATTCACAAGTGTAGTCCACTGCTCTTGTCTCTGTTTTTGATCACCTTCTCACCTTGAAGTGACCTGAATGATATTATACAGGAAACAGGAGTTTTATTAAAATGAGAGTGATACTCCATCCCCTGGAAAGCCATTTTATTCAGTGCCAAGAGAAATAGAAATACTTGCCTTCCCCCTGCTTCCTCCCAGTGCCCCGTATGGGCTTTACAAGGGGGAAGAAAGCCTGTTATTGAGGACAACATTAAAGGGAAGAGAGGTTGGGGCAGGCAGGGAAAAGGGAGGTTCTTGTAAGAACAATGCATTCTCTGTGTTATTTAAATAGTATGTGACTTTCATTCTCAGTCAAAGCCTGCTGAAATACGTATGGATCAACAGAATCACTTTTGCACCCCAAAGAAGAGAAAGGTGCTGGCAATGGGCCATATTGAAATTTTGGGTTGAGAGTTTGAAGGTGGAATTGTTGGGGTGGCAGGGGGTGGGAGTAAAGGTCATAACAGCAACAGGATGTACCATTTGCAGACTGGTAGGTCAGCCTTAAATCTCTAGGTAGCTCAGGTTTATTGCTCCTTTAGGGTTTCTCACTGTTATCATGACAGCCGTCTGCTAACAGTGCAATTTTCTGCTGTATTCGTGTGTTTAGATAAAAGAAGATTGCAAAAAATTTTCAAATAAAGGTTTACCTCATTCTCCTGCCAGGTAACTTTTGTCTCTAATGTGCTGAGTTATGGTCTCGGCATCATGTACAGTCAAGAGAGCTGATCCTCTCTGCTGGGTCATATATATGCTTTCCTTCCTAATACCCATAAGAGGCATTAGGGGGGAAGGAGAAGAATATAAACACAGAAACCACATCCTAACAGCTGCCTCTAGTTAGCTCTGCTTCCCCCCCATCCCCACCCCCGAGCTTTTAAATCTTACAGCGGCACCTAATTTGTCCCACATGGCTTTCCTCCCAGTGGAACCACTGGCCCTTTTCTTGCTGCCCTTTTTGATCAAAAGCAAACAGTTATGAGTTTAACTAGTTTAGGCCACTGTCATTAGGCTGCTGGTGTGCAGGTGCGTATGAATAGGCAGGAGATAACCATTTGTAGATTGGGAGAGACTTAGAACACAGACTGAACCTAGTTAGGTGCCAGTGGACCTATGAAAACATCCCACAGTTAAGCACTAAGTGAGACAATGAACCACTGAGTGAACTACCGTGATGTGAATAGGTGAGTGATTTTTGACCTACTGGGGCAGATCCGAATCATGTAGGGCGCTTAAACATTTTGTACACATGCCAACTCCTGCCACTGACATTCTGCCTCTATTTTAATATGCCTGGCAGTGATTCATATAGATGGTACAGATCTGTGGTCCAACATGTCTGCACGGCGAGTGGGTTGCAACTTTCATTACGATATTTATTTTTTTAAGTTCTAATTATTTTTTTCTTATATGTGTTACTCATGTCTCCATTCCTTTTTCCATGTTATTTTTTGAATACAGTGAGACCAAGGACAGATGCTTGTAGAGCAGTGTGCTGAATTAAGTTATTTCCTTCACTGAGACTAGTGTTCTGTTTCTCTCTTCCAGCTCCTGTTTATTTCTTATTGCTGCTGAGAAGTAAGACATGAAAGCCACACAACCAATGTGCTCTTCTTGTGACTTTTAAGATAGGAAATTGGTTCGGTTAAAAAAAAAAAAATCAGAACCAGGTGCAAGCCCATAGTCCCAGCTACTCAGGAGGCTGAGGCAGGACGATTGCTTGAGCCCAGGAGTGCAAGGTGGCAGTGAGCCATGATAGCACCACTACATTCCTGTCTAGGTGATAGAGGTAGACCCTGTCTCTTTAAATAAATAAATAAATAAATAAAAGTTAATATTAGTGACTGGGAATAGCCATTCTTTTATAGATGCTTAGTTGTCCAATAATTATCTGAATTTTAAATGCATATTGCAGAATAATATTGGTTCATGTCCCCAAAGATTTGAGAAATGTGTGTACTTCATCTTGAAAAAAGGAGTACCTGAATTAGTCCTTACAAAATTACCTTGTCCTTGTGGTTTTGCTAAAGAACTGATATTCTTTTTGTAAGGTAAGGGATAAACCTATCACAGCTTGCTTTGAAAGGTCATTGTCTCTTGCAAAGCAGATTAACTCACTTTGTTTTATGAGCAGGAACCACAGGGCCGCTCTGTAAAACTATACATGTAAAGTAAATTTCTGCTATCATTTTGGCTTGCTCTTGTAAAAGAAATTTCATGCCTACCAGTTTTCACTTGCTAACATAAGTCACAACTCCTCACGGTTAGAGTGTCAGGACAGACGAGAGTAGTGTCTGTAGCTTGCTTCCACTTCTAACATTCTTTGCTCTCAGTAAATGTACTTTACCAAGCATAGGAAACACATGTAAAACACTGATGACAAATTTGGTGATTTAATGTGTTGTATGTTGTTGGGGTCGGTCGTTAGTAGGTGAGCCACAGTAGTAATTGAAATGAACTTGCATTTTATGGAAGTGAATGACTAAAATGGAACCTTTCCGTTGGTTCACATGTATTGTTCAGAATGAGAACGCTGTTCTCCTGAGGTACGGCCTATTAATCTCAGTTAAGTATAAACCCTCATGTATCAGAGACAGTGATTTATCCTGTCACTTAGAAAAGCCTCTAAATTTATATGAAAGTGGGGGACAAAAATTGCCATGATATTTCCTTGAGAAACTACATTTAACTCTGTATATTATTTCCTTTCTAAGCTAAGACTGGAATGGGGAAAAATTCCATTAAAAGGAGTAGTGACTCTTTGATGCACCTTGAACTACAACCTTCCTTACAGTGGCTAATTCATCTAGAGTGTCCAGGAAGGAGGAGTTCTGCTTAAATCTGCTTAATCCTTTAAACAATGAAACAGTTATAACTGCTCTCATTGCAAGTGTTCTGAAATGTCACAGTCATTACAAGACGTGGTTTGACAAAGTATGGTGAGTTTTCTCAATGAACCAGGACCCTCATTAAGAACACCATTTATTGAACTCCTTGGTAATACTGGAATGCACTCAGGAGACTTCGAGGTCTGTAGGTTTAGCCTGACTTTTTTATGATTTTTCCCAGATGGCTGCGTCTCCTGCCTTCTGCCAATATCTAGGGCTTTTTATCCCAAAGCCCAGGGCCTCTAGTCACTGTGCTCTTCTAATTAGTATTTTTTTTCTTTCTTTCTTTTTCCTCCTTTGTGATCATTTCTATTCTCCTCTGCCACGTCTAACCACTGGGAACCTGCTCCGACTTCCAGAATCCCAAATCGGCTTTCCTTTCCTTTCTCAGTTTGTAACCTAGGACTAGTTTGAGGATTTCTAGTTGAATCCAGATAAGTATTACCATGTAATTAAGTCAGATTATTAGTCCTGTCCCCAGCCTGTGAGGTGTTTGGGGGATGGAGGGAAAAATGCACAGCTCACTCTACTTCTGTTCTACTGAACAAAGTATATGGGCTCTGAAACTGCTGTTTTCATTTAGCTTGAATGTTCCTTTGTTTTGTTCCTGATTTTCTGGGTTTCCTAAGTGTTGACCAAAAAATGAGAAGCAATTCCACTTTCCCTTCTAATGGCAGGCTTGATAGGCTTTGATTTTTATCTTTACCCCATAGTTATTGTGACTTTTTCTTTCTTGGAATGGTTATTTGTTGGGATGACACATCCACATACATTAACAAACCTGTTTCAAGGTAATGAAGTCCCAGATTCTGCCTCATCAATATACTCCTCATCAATATTCAGAGTTACAAACATTTTATGAAAAGCCAGGTTATAGACGGTTAAGTGAGATGTTAACCTGTGGATTTTCCAAATTTAACTCCTGCATTAAATGGAGACTGAAAACAGCTTCTCACATGAAACATGTTTTGGCTTTGAGTCGCATTAATAATGTGCACATTTTCTGTGATCATAAATCACCATTCCTTCTTTGCCTCCTCTGTGAGCTCACACCTCTTTCCCAAGATTAACCAGTGTTAAATTCAGAGTAATGCTCATTGTTAGTATTCAGTAAATTAAGGATAGTTTAAATACATGCCATAAGCCTGGAAAGGAGAAAATAATTGGTTCCTAGAAAGCCGTGAAAGACTCCAAAAACATAAGTTTTTGAGAAAACATCTTACGTGTTTAGTGAATATTCTGGCACACATAGTTTATTGTCTCAATGAGTCATCATCATGAAGTTAAATTCATGGAACTCCAACTTACCTCCATAAATTATCTAGGTGTTTTTGTTTTTTGTTTGTTTGTTTCTATAAAGGTAACAATCAAAAGGAAGAGGAAAAAACTTGAGTTAAAGAATTTGGAACACCTTGCACAATGTCTAGCAACTAATAAGTGTTCAGTTAATGCACTTACCCTTAGCAAGTGTTATTAATGTCAGTTGTAGGCAATTCTTTCTAATTTTAACTTTTAGGGACTTTGATTTTCTCTAAAAAGATGGTTATTACCTTGTCTACCTAATCAACTGAGAAATTTTTCATGTTATTTTGCTCTCTTAAGATTAAATTATATAGATTTCCTAACCTCCTTTGATTTGGTATGCTTGATTCATTTTGGTTGTTTTCTCAGAGTTACACTTATTTCTACAGTCCTGAGAAGATGGTGCAGCCCAGTACAGTGGTGGGCAGAGACTGGTAGTGAATTACGTTGTGCGTGCTTCCCTAATGCTCTGCTTTATGGGTTACATTATCTGTCTTTAAAATGCCCCCCACTGTCAGCCCTGCCAGCTGACATAGGAACTGAGATAGAGGTAAGATTGCATCATGAGTTCTTTGCTTGCCAATGTGGCCAAAACATTATGGACAGTCCAAGATCTCCTCCCTTGGAACATAGTACAAATGGTCCTGATTTCTAGTAATAATATGTTATGAATGCTTTTCCTATGAATCTAAACCTCTTTCGAAGTTACTTTTAGTTTCAGCATGTATCTCATCTAGGGATGATGAGTTCTCTAAGTTTTCCACATACTTTACAGGGACTACTATCTTTAATTTCTCACATTTACCAGGTTTGAAGGTAACAAGAACTTGATCATTGCATGTCTCAGCTTTCATTATTTTAGACAAACGGCTTCCAATCTTTATAGGTCTTCTGGGCTTTTCCATATCTTAATCAATGTAGTTTCTCTCCTCTAACTTGTCCTCGGCTTTTCACGGGCTGAGGTCCAGATTTAAGATGGGATACCAGATGTAAACATACTTCACAATTGTATATTAAGAGAGAAAGGTTTTTGGCTGGGCCCGGTGGCTCACATCTGTAATCCCAGCACTTTGGGAGACTGAGGCAGATGGATCACTTGAGGTCAGGAGTTTGAGACCAGCCTGGCCAACATGGTGAAACCCCGTCTCTACTAAAAATACAAAAAATTAATGGGGCATAATGGTGCGTGCCTATAATTCCAGTTACTCGGGAGGCTGAGGCGCGAGAATCACTTGAACCTGTGAGGCAGAGGTTGCAATGAGCCAAGGTCCTGCCACTGCACTCCAGCCTGGGGGCTAGAGACTCTGTCGCAAAAAAAAAAAAAAAGAGAGAGAGAGAGAAACATTTTAATGAACTTAGCTGATTACCTTCAGTTTATTGTTGGCCTCTGGGCTACCGCAGTATATTAGGTTGTAATTGTTACTGAATAGTCATCAGTGGCCAACAGTTCCTCTTCTTAGGTTGTAACTGACATCTTGTAGCCAATTGATCATCCTTGATCATCCTCCAAGGGTAATTTATATTCATTTCCCTTAAATGCATGCCATTACAGTTGCCCACATTTCAGCTTCTGTGCCACTGTTCTATCTATTCACATAGCTCTGTGAAATCTTACTGCAATTCATCTCTTGTTAACTTGGCATTCATTTCCCTTCTGTCACCTTCAAACCTTAGCTCAAATTCACTTCCTCTGGGAAGTAGCCTGTGATTAACCCCAAATGACACTGATCAGTCATATTCAATATCCAGATGACATCAGAGGAACTTTAGCATCCAGTTTCTTCTGTCATTCTGGGTTTTGTTGTAATTTTCATTTCTTGAATCTGTCTACTTCACATTCCTTTTTACTGAGTTTGGAAGGTATTCATGAGATTGGGGAGCGTCCTGAAGGGAAGCTGCTGCTTTGGACAATAGCAGGTACTTTTAGGTTTTTCCAGCTACCTTCCTAAAGGCAGCTGCCATTGTGTGTCTGCAAGGCACAGCCTCAGAGATGCATTTCTGAAAATGAGAGCAACTCCCTGGAGACTTCCTAGCAATGGCACTACAGTAGGATTTTCCTAGAAGCATACTTTGGCAATTATTCTTCTTTTCTCATCAAATTCCTGAAGTTTTGTTCTATGCCCTATAGGTAGCTACTTTTCATAAAATATTTAACAAATCTTTCTAGACTGCAGTGATATTTATGATTACTACATGTTATAAAAAGTTTTCTATCAATTTCTAATTGGCTGCAGATCTATTTATTTTACTTTTTAGTAGCTAAAACATTCAGAAGGTTCAAACATCAACATGACAGAAAAAGATACAGAGTGAGAAATCTTGCTTTCTGTCCCTGTCTCCATTACCCTATTCACCACTGTCCCATATATGAAGCCACTTTTATTAGTTTTTTGAGTATTCTATTTTTGTGCAAACATATGCAAATATATGTTTTATAATCCCTGCTTTCTTACTTAAAGCATATCATATTCAGAGCATATTATATACTCTGTTCTGTATCTTGCTTTTTAAATTGGAAATCTGTCCATACCTGGATAAAGAGACCTTCCTCATTATTCTTTACAACTTCCTACCACTTTATTGTATAGATGTGCTATAGTTTGTTTAGGAGCTCCCTAGTGATGGACCCTTGGATTGTTTGCAGTATTTTGTTGTATAAACAATGCTGTAATGAATAACCTTGTACACATATCATTTCAAATATGTGCCTGCTGATCTTTATCCTCTGGTTCCCTTGCCCATTTCCTCGTAGACCTCTTAAGTCACAGAAAAACCAAATATACTTGTTTTTATTTCCCTTAATATATCCACAGTGACTTCCTGACTAGGGAAGCCATACTTTGAACCGTAAGATGCCCCCAATCCTGGCATCTAGTGTTTCATTTGACTCAGTCCTGGCCTTTTTGAGCATCTTTAACTCAGTGAATTAAGCTAAGAAAGAATGAATGTAATTTAAAAGAAATAGTTTACAGTCAGATGTAAAGAATTAAATGTTGTGGAATTTTGCCATACAGTGAAATATTAAAATTTCATTTAGATCATTGGGCATGTTAGATAAAAAGCATGAAACATGTTGTATTGAGATTTAAGAGTAGAGAATTTAAATGTAACTGGCTGTGAGCAACAAATTAGTGTCATAGTATACTGGTCTGAGTTCATAATTCTGATTCTGAATTCTGACCTTTATAAGACCACCTGTATGTTTATCTGTATGTATTTATGGGTTCAGAAGTTGCTTTGTGGGTACATAGCCTTCCAAAGGAAAGATTATAAACTTTTCAAGTAAATAATTCTGTTTCATTCTCCAGTCTTTCTTTTCTTTCTTATTTCTCATCACATCTGGTTTTGCACAGAGTCTGTGGTCCACTATGAACCTTGATTTTTCTATATTAAGCGTAACTAGTCTTTTCCTATAATTTAATTTCCTCCATTCATAGATAAATTTAGTTTTTGCTTATCCTCTGTACTTTTGGAGTATTTACTATTCCACTCAATTTGGTGTCAGAGTCAGTGATTATGGATAATATGTTAAAAATTATGCAGGACCCAGGGCAGGACTGCTGTAAGGAAAATTATTTAACTCCTCTGATTCCTGATCTGTAAAATGTGAATAATAACACTGTGTCTTTTCCTCTTTGTTACTGAGAGAGGGGTAGTGGGGAAGAATGTGAAGCACCTATCATGGTATCTGACATGTGGTAGGACCTCAATAAATAGTAGGTATTCTACATTATCTCCTACATATATTACTTTATGATTTTCTGTTATCTTTGAGGACTCTTAAAGTTATTGTAAATGGTTGAATAAATTATTCAAATGATCTTTAATGATTATCTCATTCAAAAATAGAAAAATGACTATAGAAATTGTAAGAGATCCATGTTCGCATGCTTACAGATAATTATTAGCTCTTTCCATTTGTTTAATACTTCTCCATTTTTCTGGCAGTTCATTAGGAATTCTGTCGGGGGATGCACTTCTATCAGTGCATTATCAGCAGCTGAAGAATTTTCAGTTTTCTGCTCACTCAGTGCTTGTAAAAATTGAATATCGTTTCCCCTTTATCATGTTGAAAATCTCTGGTTCATGGTCTGTTGAAATTCATCTTGTTATATTCAGAATGCATCTCCTGGAAGCAGCAACAATACACAAGGCTTGAGTACACTTAATTTTCAGTGTTTTTGTTTCAATTCCTTTTTCTACACTTTTTTCTGGGAGATATTTTGTTTTAATCTTCTCTCCCCCCTTTCTCTAGCCAAGTTTTTTTGTTTGTGAAAAGTAATATTTTTCCAAGCTATATTCTGTGTGATACAATATGGCCATGTTTCAAGACGTTCTTCAGCTCTTGCATCCAGCTACTAATTCAGTGCTCTGAAAAAACTAGATGATGTTTGTGGTGATGGGTCAGTGCCAGTGGAAGGAAATAATTTTGCGGAAGATGAATCCATTTCCAAGTAATGTTGGCTGGGTGGAAGCTTACATTGGAATTTGTTAGGTTGTCTGATGGAAACCAAATTTGACCAAGATGAGACTGTGTATGTTATCTGTCTTTGCCTACTCATGTATACCTTATGGTATGTAGATATATAGTACATAATTTCACTTTGATAGCTAATTTTAGGCTTTAAGATGATTTAAATAGTAGTTTTTATTCCCTTTACTAAATTTTTTTGATGGATCTTTTTAAAATATTGTAATCGAATTTAAAACGACGTATTTCTTAAAACAGTTTTTATGTGCGTGGCTCTTATCAGTGCAACAGTCCTGAAAGAAGTGAGTGTTTCAAACCTCAATTTACAGGTGAGGAAGTAAGCTCAGAGAAGGTAAGTAATTTGCTCAAAGCCACACAGTTATTAGATACCAGAACTAAATGTTGGATCTTGGGTCCTGGGGTCCTGATCCACCTAATTCAATTTTTGTCAACTGATTTTCTGTTTTGTCTAGTGAAGTGCCAATGAGATTTCATTTTAGGACTGTTACAGATTGTTGATTTTCTCAGAATATAAAGTCTCAGTGGTGACAAAAATAGAATCTTCAGTATTTTTTTTCCTCATATCTACTTTGGACAGGGGAGAATGGAGGAGTGTTGTCAAAACCTGCTAATTCCATCTACCTCCTTTTGTTGGGAGGGAGAGACATTTCAATTTTATAGGTTAAATAACTTTTATATATTTGCAGGCCACAGATTGAATTATCAAAATTATTAATAAATTACTTTACAAAAAGGAAAGACATCACTTTCTAAAAGAAACAGCACATCCATTTCATGACAGCATTATTCACAACAGCTGAGAGATAGAAGCAACCTAGGTGGCCATCCATGGATGAATGGATAAAGAAAATGTGGCATATATTTATATACCATGGAATATTATTCACTCTTAAAAAATAAAAGAAATCCTGTCATATGCTACACCTCAAATGAGCCTTCAGGAAATTGTGCTAAGTGAAATAAGCCAGGCACAGAAAGTAAAATGATTCTACTTATATGAGGTATCTAAAGTAGTCAAGCTCTGGAAATATGGTTGCGAGGGATTGGGGAAGGGGAAAATGGGGAATTATTGTTCAATGGGCATAGAGTTTCAGTTTTGCCTGATGCAGATGTTTCAGAGATGTGTTGCAAACACTGTGCATATAATTAACACTACTGTACTGTACACTTAAAAATAGCTAAAATGATAAATTTTATGTTTTTGCCATAATAAAAAATAATACAAGAAAATTAAATTTTCCTCTAACAAAGTAGTTTTGAGTAAAATGTTAGCTGTACTGCTTACCATTGAATTTTATTTTTCAATCTTGTTTTAACAAGAAATAGGACGAAGGGAATATTTTTTCTGAGGCAATTAAAAAAATAAATATTTGGAGTCTTTGGATTATACTTACTAAAAATGTAAGCCTTTTACTTAATGCCAGCTATGAATATGTGTTCTTTTGTATTTTTACTTATTTAGGTTTATGTATCTTTTTCTCTGAATAGGTATCATTTATTGGGTATGTAGATGCCTGACACTTTGAAGTACGTATTTTATCCCCATTTTAGAGATCAGTAAATTGAGGACTGAAAGACTTAATTAACTTGCCTGTGACACACAGCTAGCAGTAGCAAAACGAGAAAGAAATCTGGGTCTGTCTGATTCCGAATCTTGGGCTTCTAATCCCTTGTGGACGCTGAGGGGAATGGGTGTTACCCCTGGCATTGCAGGGAAGCTACCCAGATGTGAACACTTCTCTAAATAAGTTTTATGATTTCAGGGAAATTATAAAGTTGAGTTTATAGTAAATTAATTTTATCTTTCCCTTTCCCAGCTTCCCAAAAATGAGTTATTGCTTCTTTTTCTGTAAATAATATTAAATTATGAATGTAAAAAATGTGGTGATATATAACAACTGAGCTTCATATTAATGGTATATTTAAGCTTTATATGATAGGGTGAAGTGATTTTAATTACTGGGGTTTGGTACAGGTTTATATCAAACATTTGTTTCATAATGAGCCCTTGTTGTATAGTAAGTCCTGATTTTATTAATTTGTACAGAGAAATTCCTTTGCAAAATACGACTGACTTTTCTTCCTCTTAGGGAGACAGATTAATAATATTTCACTATTAATTAGGTTCCATCTGCTCATCCTGCCTTCCATTCTAAAGGTTATACTTATTACCATATTCACAAACCGACCCAACTGTGTAATCAAAGTTTAAAAAAAAAAAAAAAATTAAACCAAAGGTTCAATCTTGGTTTTTATAGTGTACTTTTTTGGCTACTAAAGGGGGGACCAATGACTCCACTTCCTCCTTCTTCTATATTTTCTTTGGTTCCATTTTGTTTTTTCTTGTAATCCAGCCATATACCACATATTACACAAAATTAAACTATCTGATATGAGATACAGTAATAAAAGAAGTGGCACACCCACTTAGCCGCTGTTCTGGCCAGAGGTCTACTTTGGTATCCAGGTCATGAAGATGAACAATTGAGCAATGGAAAGGCCTAAATGCCGTCTGTATTGGGGAATAATGATCTGTATTTCATTCCTTGGTGTTGTAATTTCACCAGTGCAGGTCAGTGCATATGGGGTAAAACAGGGGCTCCCATTTCCCCAGGCTTATGGGGCCTATCAGGGGAGTGCTGTGTGAAGGGGAAGGATTAGAAAATAGTTGGGAGAAAGCAGGCCCTGACTTTGTAGCTAAAAATATGAATAAATGAAGTTCCACACCACAAATTGAGTAAAATTTGATGATAGGGGATTACTGGAACATTTTATTAACTTGGGTTTTGCTTTTAAAAATTAACTTTTGAAAAAAAGTTGAATCTCTGAGCTTATGTGTAAGGGTTCGGCTTGTGGATGGTGGTGATTACAGCAGCTGGCACATGTATCCAAACCCCTCACTGCCACACCCTGCAGTGACCTGGCTCAGTTTTTCCTCTCCTCCTGCCCCCGGCCTTGGAAGACTGCCTTTCTGTCTTCCTTTTCCTATCTCTGTGCCTCTCAGTACCACCACCAGCCCTTCTTTTTACCCCTCACTATGAGCCTGGGGTAGCTTTAGTGCCTCATTCAATTACAACATTTAAAAAAAGCTGATTATGAATGAATGTCTACATATACAATCTTTAACAATCCATCTTACCTTCGCAGTTGGTCCTTGATAAAAGAGCCTCACAATTTTTAACACTATCGTGGATGTGGCATTTTTAGCGCAGATGAATCAGGTTGTATTGATGAGGTAGATATACCCAGGTTAGAGTATTATTTGAAACCAGATGCCTTTTTTCCATTCAAGTTTAATTATGTGAAGAGTCAGTCATGAAAAGGAATGAGAGAACAAGCACATACCATGACTTGTCTTACCTTTTTTACTAATCAAATAACTGTCGTATGAGAAGCAAGAGTTCTCCAGTAGGCAGAATGTAATTCTAGTTTAGTAGCTTAAAAATAAAAGGATTATGATTAACAGAAGGATTTTCAGGTGGAAAGAAGATGATGGCCAGGTCAGGAAAGGAATTAGATCTGAGCTGTCGTGGGAGATCTAGGGTAAGTTTGTAATTATTTGATAGTGGTGGTGGGATCCTTTTATAGCAACATTCTGTGTTTTACTCTGCCTTTTTCTTTTAACATTTTCTTTCTGGTTCTATTTCCTTTTTCACTTTAATCCTTCTGGATCCATAGTTCAATGCTGGCTGCATGTTTAGAATCTCCTTGGGTGAAGGTGATGCTAGGACCTACCCCTAGAAAGCCTTTTAATTCGAGTCAGGTGAGGCCAGACTGTTGGTGGTTTTGAGAGCTCCCCAGGTGATTCTGATGTGCAGCCAGACTGGAGCCCCTCTGCTCTTGAGGTTTGAACATCTCTGACAAAACTGGACATGTCTTAGGAACCATAAACAGGTTGGACTTTAAGTCAGAAGCAGTGCTGTTTCCTATCGTAGTCTTGGCATTATTGACCACGTTAGAGTCATCAAACAGTTTGGCTGGAAATCTCCTCTCCTTCCAGAAAGAACAGATTTGTTCTCCTGCTGCAAAGACACAGAATGCCTGGATACTGAAGTCCAGTCCTGTGCTAGGAAGACGCTGCTCCTGGAAACAGACTGGCCTTGTTTTGACAGTCCCAGATGGATGATTGACAATGAGGAGTGCACATAAGGGCCGAGTCTCTGTATTTGATTAGTATCTTCTTCCAGTCATGGACTCACTCAGCTGCTCTCAGAGCTGTTTCAAAACAGGTGCTGATGTATGGCCATGGACGTAGCAAAGAATTACATAAGAACTGCTAACTAGGAGCATGAGCAGAGATCACATGCCACAATCCCTTCTGGAGGTTAGTTTCTCACATGTCTTTTAATATATTGCACTGCTGCTTTTGTGAAACATTAAATTTGACAGATTTTGCTTCATCACTGCTTCCTCATGGCTATTTAGAAAAATTAGTCAAAAGAAGCTTGGCTTTTCCTGTCTCCACTATGGTTTGTGACCTGAATTCCTTTGCAGAAAAGAATGGCAGTGGGCTCTCTGGCTCGTCATTTGGGTGGAGACATTAGGAAGTGTGATGGCTTACTCCCAGTCTGTGTACAGACTTACCTCCCTGTCTGTGTACAGCTCCACTGCAAGCATTGCTCACAGATGCCGATTTGCTCACATTGAAAAGGCCCTATTCCAGCTCCAGGATCCTCCTTTTCTGAAGAACCTGTCCCTGCATCTCTTTGGCAGTCATGTTCTCACTGGGGCCTGGTGCTCCCCTAACCTGCATGGAATAAATTTAAAGCTAAGAGATAACATTGTTGGTCTGTCTCATTTCCTCGACATCGAGACCAGTTTTTAAGTAATTTTAAAAGCCTAGTTTGAGAGAGGTCTTTTTTTCAGATTAAAAACATGAGAGTATTCATAGAATATTTAAAACATGTCCATGTTGCCAATAATTGTGATATTTCACTTCACTTTACTGAAGAATAAGGGTTGTATTTGCATCCATCAGTTGACTTCTTGGTCAAATTTGTATACTAAATGTGTACTGTGAATTAGTGGAGATTGATCATTGGTATAATTGAAGTTTATACAAACTTATTTTTAAATGTTGGAAATCTATTTGAAAATATACTTGAATACACTTATAAGATTTACAGTACAAAAAGTAACTGCTTTGGAAATAAACTGGAATGTATTTTGGGCTTGCCTACTCTAATGATATTTAATGTTTGATTCTTCATTGACTTATTCTTTCTTTCTATCTATCTATCTATCTATCTATCTATCTATCTATAGTTTTGTTTTGTTTTTGTTTTTGTTTTGCGACAGAGTCTCCCTTTGCTGCCCAGGCTGGAGTGCAGTGGTGCAATCTCGGCTCACTGCAACTTCCACCTCCCGGGGTCAAGCAATTCTCTTGCCTCAGCCTCCCGAGTAGCTGGGATTACAGGGGTCTGACACCACCCCCGGCTAATTTTTGTATTTTTAGTAGAGACCGGCTTTCACCATGTTGGCCAGGCTGGTCTCAAACTCCTGACCTCAAGTGATCCACCCACCTGGGCCTTCCAAAGTGCTGGGATTACAGGCGTGAGCCACCACACCCAGCCTCGATACATTTTTATTAAGCATCTACCATGGGTTAAATTCCTTCATCTGTATGAGGGGATCTCATACACACCAATAAAGCCTAAGCAGGTAACACAAATAAAGGAAGAAAATAGGATGCTGTGGAAAGAATAGGGAGAGATGGGGACTGTGGTCAGCTGGAGAGTACAGCTCCCACCTCCAGGGGTGCCTGCTGTTCAGCTCTATGGCTGGGCATGAATGTTAATATAGACAGTGCTGCCAGATGTTACCATATTTTTATGAGAAGCTAGTTACCTAAATTTTTAGGTAATCTCCACATTGACTTTTAAATGTTGGCTCAAGTTTTTAAAAACATTATGTGCCAGCTGAGTAAAATATCTATGTTGACTGAGGACTCTTTGTGACCTTTGATCTTTGTAGCTCTCTTCCCTGCCTCCCAGCCCACCCTTCCCAAACACCTGGAAAACATTTGATCAGGGCAGCTTACTTTAAAATATATTCTCAGCACTGAGAATTCCATGTTAAGTAATTAAAAATTATTGAAACAACAGATGGTAGTAAAATATGTACAATGATAGCTTCACTTCACACATACACTCCCCTCTTGACCCACCCACACAACTGTTAACATTTTTGCATTAAGAACCAAACTGGCTACAAGCATCTATAATTATTGGTGTGGAAAATGCTCATAAATACGGGCACATATACTATCCAAATGACTAAAGGAGTTATGTTTGCATTATTTCTCAGAACAATTTCTGAAAGCAGTGGTGGTTGCAGTGACTTTGGTCCAGCCTTATGACTAGGGAACAAATAAGATTCTTCCTTTATGTGTGTGCACCATTTACCTTCAAGATAAAATAATGTCCATGAGGCCAGGTGTGGTGGCTCATGCCTGTAATCTCAGCACTTTGGGAGGCTGAGTTGGGAGGATCACTTGAGCTCAGGAGTTTGGGACTATCCTGGGCAACACAGTGGGACCCTGTCTCCACAATAAATAGAAAAAAATAAAAAATAGTTCGGCATAGTGGTGTATGCCTTTAGTCCCAGCTACTTGGGAGGCTGAGGCAGGAGGATTACTGGAGCCCAGGAGGTCAAGGCTGAGTGAGCTGTGATCATGCCACTGCACTCCAGCCTGGGTAACAGAATGAGACTGTGTAAAAGAAAAAAAGGAAAAATTACGTCCATGGCTAGAGATCCTAGATCACCGACATTTGACACAGAACTACAAATTCTTCTTTTTCTTAATGGAACTGCTTTGGAAGCATTCCAAGAATGTTGTTCTTCCTCAGGTTGCTGTTTGGAAGGTAGAGTTTAGAATATATGAAGGAATTACTCCAAGAGAGGAGATGAGTTGTTTCTTTAGCATTTTTCTAAAGGTCTTGAAAGCCTTCTTTAGCCATTTCTTTCATCCTCTTAGGTGCTTTGGTAAATGGCTCAATATGACTATGCTACTCTTTATACAGATGAGGAAACCAAGGTATGGAAGTATGATTTTTCTATCCAGATCACCATGTCTCATGAGAGTCATGGAAGACAAATGGCTGTATCTCTGGTCTTATGTAAATACTCTGCGATCCATGTGTTTACATAAGACAAGGGAATATAGCTATTCATTCTTGAGAAAAGGCAGGAGCACTTTTTCTGGCAGGGTTTCCAGAAGGAGATATTTTGGAATTTTAACTACAAGCAAAAGAAGAAAAGCCCAAGTCATTTAAGTTTTCTTAGCACACGGGTAAAACTCAGTGGAACAGATGCTTTAGTACCTGAGACCATTGTTTTCACCGAAACCCCTGTCCTCTTCCAGAATCAACATCAATAATCAAGGTAGAAAGTGAACAAAGAGTGTTAAAGGATGCTGTCTCTGGCCTTCTTTTTCTTTTTTATGATGATGATAAAATAACAAAGAAACAGGTAAATGGCCTGTTTCACTCTGCATTGTGGGAACTGCAGGGAAACAAGTTGGTGGATAGATTCATTCATTAGCGTTGTACCTCTTTGCAGAAGAAACTCCATGTATTTCAACTTCATTCTACAGTTTTTAAATGCTAACTATGGCAAACAGTAACTTACTCCTTTGTTGGTGTGTGTGTAGGGGGTATGTTTATAGTCAGTTTTTAGTTTTCTGGAAGCCGCTTAATTCACTTGCATATTAGCAGAGCTCTTGATTATACCTTTTCCCCCTACTTGCTTTACGTCTTTCAGTCACTTTGTTTTCTTAGGATCTGAATAGAAAAGGGTCTGGGAATGAAACTCAAATGACTGATTCTGGTTCTTTAAGCAATATTGGGCTTGGTCTTATGAGCAAGTTAAATAGATTGCTTATGCTTAGTGTTTATAGTTATCTTAATTCAGTCATCCTGCTTTTCCTTGTCAAGCATAATTCACTTGGCTTTACATAACTAAATCCATGTCCATCTGCATAATTTCTTTTTGAGTTTATTCTCTTTGCCCCCAATGTGCAGCCTCTTGAAATGGCAAGTCTCTAGACTGGGTTTCACTCTCACACTGCCACATAGCAGGGAGGGGCTCGGCTTAAACTGTCAATAATGGCAGTGCCAGGATATGTTGGAAACCTTTTTTAGAGCAAGTTGAGAACCCTTGGTACCTTTTATAGAAGCCAGAGTGGTGTGCACGCTTTTCACTTTGCACTGCAGCCAGAGCACCTGTTCAGTGAGAGGAATCAGCTGAATTACTAGACGTAATTGATGTTTGTGCAAAACATAGAACATTTGTTTTTCTCTCCTTGTGGTTTATGCTCAGCTTGATAATTTAAATGAGTCTTTTTCCTCTCTCTTCCCATCCCTCTCTACATTCTATTACACACATTGTTTCCCCTTAGCCTTTGTCTCCTGGGCACTAACAGTTGCTAAATGTTTCTTACAGAGGATAATATATTTAGGAAACAATTTCCATTCAAGATTGTAATGCTACCTGCCCCCTTTCTACAACCCAGGCAATGAAATGCAGATATGATACAGTTATCTTTCCCAAGTCATTTTAAAGTGTATGCACGTAATATATAGTTTTTAATAATCTCTCTGCTGTGGAGCATAAACTGGTCTATGAACAAGACGGCCTGATGAAACTCACTTCCCTGTAAACATGGCTCGAGCGGAATCAGCCAATTTCAAGGCAGATTAGTGTCAGTGCAGAGAGACTAGGATAAATAGGCGATGAACATCACTTGAAGAAAAGAAAAATCATGAGAAGATCCTCTTCCAGGATGGAAGGATACAATTGGGGTGACTAGAATGGGCCTCCTAGTTATGTACTCTAAATGTGGAACAATAGGCCAATGGACCTGGTGTCTATCTCTGTTGCTTATTTTTTTTTAACCAAAAATAATATCTGGTTATTTTCAAGACTAATTCAGGCAACATAAGCAACAAGTAAATTTGAACACCCTTTCCAGATAATAGGTTGGTTTGATTAATTTCTTGCCAACCCATTTTTTTGAATGAGTTATTACATCAGCCAAGGGAGAGAGTCATTGGGAGTTTTTAGCTTCATCTCTGCACAGCTTAAATTATGTAGCCTTCTTTCCAATTTTTCTGGGTTTGGTTACTTTCTTTTGTGCACGTTGGTTTGCAGCCCGGTGCCTGGCATCATAAGGCCTGTAGTTGTTGCTTTAGCATGCTATGGGTCCACTTGTCTTCGTATCTCCTGCTACCTGGATTGCTTTCCTAGATATAAGGGAGTCGTGACCCCAGAAGACAGGAACAGTCATCATATATTAAAACTATAGGTGGCAGGCCAGGCGCAGTGGCTCACGCCTGTAATCCCAGCACTTTAGGAGACGGAGGCACGTGGATCATGAGGTCAGGAGATTGAGACCATCCTGGCTAACATGGTGAAACCCCATCTCTACTAAAAATACAAAAAATTAGGTGGGCGTGGTGGTGGGCGCCTGTAGCCCCAGCTACTCGGGAGCCTGAGGCAGGAGAATGGCATGAACCCAGGAGGTGGAGCTTGCAGTGAGCCAAGATCGCACCACTGTACTTCAGCCTGGGTGACAGAGCAAGACTCCGTCTCAGAAACAACAACAACAAAAACTATAGGTGGCAAAAACAAGGAGAAAACTGACGTCATTGTCTTAGAGCATGATAACTGTTATATATACAGTTTCAAGGGTGAATGCTTGATTTTTCATGACTTTAAAAACTGTACGCATTTCTTGCCACTTTTCCTCTCCTTTTTTTCCCAGCACACAATTAGGTCAAGAAGTCTTCTGAGAGTCCTGAAATAACTTTCAGGTTTCTTTGGAGGCCAAGAGGCTTCCACTTTTACTACTTCCCTAGGATAAGAAGGAGGAGACAAGGACAGGAGGGGGAGAAGGGGAAGAGAAATGGCATGATTCAGTTAAGCATGTTATCGAGAATTTTTATATGTCATGAATGTTAATCATTTAAGTGGGTTTTGGATGCTATTAGGATTTTAGATAGAAAATTAACCCACATTCCCTAATATTCCCTGCTTTCTACATTTTGCTGAGATATAGGTGAAAATAAATGCAATCTACAAGAGATCTGATACATCCATTTAGTGTACAGTGATTCATGGATCTGGGAAGATTCCATAAAAAATAATCTAGTTGATCCTTCTGTGTCCATGTAAGATTACCCCTAGTCATATCTGAATGGCAGTTGTTAACTCTTACAATTATTTTTCCAGAAATAGAGACTCTGAAGTATTCTTTGGTAAGGCACTGATATGCTTAACAGCTGAAAACTTCTGAAGACAAAATTATCTCTAATTTTTAACCTAAATTATTTCCTTAAAATAACCCATTTTGAAGGAGTCTTCTTTGTTTCCTTCTGAACAGAAACACTTCGCTTTGTTGAGTGGCTATGTTCCTTTAAGATTGGTATATTTCTGTCAATACAAGGCTATTGGAGCTATTTTCCCATAAAATTGAACCACATTTAACCCACTCCTTGGATTTTAAATGTACACATTAATGGATAATAATTATTTTGGGTAGAGGGGTAATAAAAACAGTCCCCAGTAAAAGCACTCTAGGGATGCCTGGAATACAGTAGCACAGGGTCTGTTTTCTTGGGTCCAGATGCATGGAGGAGACTTGTCCTACATTTTTACCCTGTGTTCATGGTTCTACATCTTCCCTTAATATCATGCTTTTGGCTGTTCTTTCTAAAGGTGAATTTATGAAGTTGGCTATTTCAGTTGTGTACTCAATAGCCCTGGTTAGGGCTGGTTAAGGATGGAGATTTGTTTACCATCTTTTTCTTTCCTTGGTCTAGTTTTCTATAGAAAAGACAAGCTTACTTTTCCTGAGATCTAGATATGTGGTATCTTTAAAAACCATTATTGCAATTATTGTAATTGTAGATCTTTACTTCATGAGTTTTACTTAGGCAGGCTTTATTCTTAATTGAGCATGATTGAATACAACAAAAATACCTGAATTCGAGCAATCCCATGAGTTGACCAAAGAATTCAGAAACAAAGGAAAACACGATAAACACAATATTTTTCAGACCAGTGGCAAGATAAGTCATTAAAAAAATTGCATCCACTCTAGCATTAGTTTGATGGGGATTTTGATGTCAGTCTGATTTTTCTCTTTGAGTGATCTGCTTTGCATAGTAGTCTTCATTTCAGCAGTTTCACTCACTGTGCTGTCCAAAGCAGCATTAAACATACCAGTGAACTAAACTGTCCCCAAAATGTAATTTTATTTTATACCATATAATATCTTCCATTGATTTACTGCCATCCAGATGTTCTTATGTAATTTAACTTCTAACCACAGTTCTGAAACATTTAGGGCTAATTTCTATTATGGCACCATTTCAACTTCTCTCATGGAAAGAAAATTATCTTTTCCATATTTGGGGACTGACTTGATTTTAAAGGATTTACTAATTCAATAAAATCCCTACTCTACCACCCTCTTTTCTTGTAGTTACCTTCACCTGTTTGATAGTGGGTGTAGTATATGGCCTCATTATTTGGCTTATCCAGATTCCTTCTGAAAATTCTTCCCTTATTTGTACTTTTTAGGTAAGAAATGGATGCTATTCACAGGTTTTTCTCTTTCTCTATATGGCCTAATATTGTTTAGAATTTATCAGTACTATCACTAAGCTATCATTCCCTCTTTTAGAAGAATTTATCTTTCCAGATCCCCAAACTGTTTTCCTGCTTGCCTTGAATTGGCTGTTGCTGCCATCAGAAATGGAAAGAAATTTAGGGTATGAGGAAAAACTCCATTGTGCCCTTGATGTAGTACAATAGGAATAAACCAGCTGCTGGGTGCCTATGAGAGGGTCCTTGGGCTTGGTATTTTCTAGAAGGTAACTTAGAATTTCCCCCCAGTAGCTCTTATTATAAGTGAAAAGCAGAAAATTGTACCTACTTATTAACGTTGATATTGCATGAAACTGTGTTCTTCAAATCCTATTCCACTTTTATCCCCATCCATTGCAGGAATAGAAGGAATTTATTCCCAGGGTAGATTTTCATGCCATTTGTAGCCCATGGGGACTGCCCATCTGTAATCATTATCCTCACTGGTCCCATAATATCAGCAATTGACTTTCCCTACTGACCAGAGAATATTCTCCATTTGATGTGCTTATTTTCCCTACATTAAAATAACCAGAAGAAGACGTGCTACTACTTTGACCACTCTGATTACCTTGTCCACCATCACCGCCACTTCTGCCTTTCCCTCAGTTACTGAGTGCCTGCAAGGGGTCAGACCTCTTACATTCTTTATTTGGAGCCTCATAGTATTTTAGCAGCAGCTGAGTTCATTCGTTCATTTGTTCCGCAAACACCTAATGAGTGCCTACTATATACTAGAAATTCACACAAAGTCCCATGACTGGCAAGCAGGAGCAACTATAAAAGTTGATAGCAAGTTGCTCATCAACAATAACTATCAGTAAATGCTGTCACCTGGGAAGGAGTACAAATCAGAGACATTAATTGTGCCCATTAAATTTCTTAATGGTTGAGTTTTACACAACAGAAGACAGACTGGCAAGATTCTGAAAGTAATGACTATCCAAAATAATATTTGAGAGAGAAATGCCTAACTATTGAATTTAAAGTTTACTTATGCTTAAATAATAATTTAGGGAATATATAAATCTGAGGGGAAATGCTGCAGCCAGCTAACTGGACTGTGCCTTGGCTATACTCCTTTTTTCTGAAAGGACTGTACTGGGGCTGTGTGGACATCAAAATGGGGTTCATCTTCAGTGAGTCTGCCTCCTTGGTGTTTAGAGGTCACTGGTTTAGGCAAATATGGCCAATACTGGATCCCAGTCACCATGAAAGTTAGACGTTGCCTCAAAGCATAACTCAAGCAGTGGTCTTGATTTATTGCCCAACTCATTGATCTCTTGAGGACAAAGTTCTGTTTTGTAGATTTCCTAAGGGGATTCTGAGTGGTCCTGTGGAGAAAATCTTGATATTCCCAGAGTAGCCTGGACCTCATTGGGAGAACCTTTGGGGATCTTTGCATGTGACCTTTCCCTAGAGATGTATAATCTCCCATGGACACCGAGCCTGTGTAGATCCACAATGGACTCTTCTGGAACCATGAACTAGAAGTAGGGCCCTTATCTTTGCTCTGAGGTGTAGATTAAGTGTGCAAGTCAGTGGTCACCAGAAAACCTACCTGGATTTGGCCTACATCTATGACGTCTGGTTGGCTCTGGGTGTCTTCCACAGTTGGTGGTCAAGAGAATGAAAATATTCAATTTGTCTGTGCCTCATGAATGATCAAATAAAAGATTGATTGTTCTAATGGGTAAGAGCTGTCTAATTCCATATAAAGTACTTGTTATAAGTAAGCAGGTTTCATGTCTTGTCTACTGAGGTATAAACCAATTTTCCCCAGCAGTGCTGACGTCCCATTATATAGACCCTTTTTCTCCCTTGTGTCCACTCTGCCTTTGCTCCCTAGCCATAGTGTAACCCACACAGATGCTCCAAAGGGATGGGCCCAGTTCTTCAGACTGCCCTCTTGCTTCTTACCAAGCAAGAAGCATTTCTCTACAGATTCATTCATTGAGAAGATGTCTGGAAAAGCAAGTTCACATTAAAGAGTAGGGAAATTATGCCCATTGTATTTCTGTTGCCTTGCCAATGCTCAGTAAATAGTAGTGCACAATTAATATTTTTATATCCAAATTATTACTGTGTCATTAAACCTGATATTTTCATATTTTCTTTTTCTGGGTACTTCAGTCTGAACCAGAATATTTTGTTGAATAAATTATTCCTCCTTCACTTTGAGTTGTTTTAAATTTAGCCAGACTTATTTGGATATTCTCTTAGGATGCTCTATTTTTTAGGGAGAGAGAGTCACTCTTAGGATATTGAGAACTGATTGATGTTAAGCTATCTTTCCTCTCACTTTTTGTTAGAAAATAGTTATGAGATCCTTGGATCTTTGTATACCTAAATTTTATAGGATTAAAATTCTTTACCCTGGTTCTTTATGACTAGTTCATATATAAAAATGTTGTATACATGACCTTGTTGTTGAACTTTAGAAGATGTCCTGTTGTTTCCCTATAGGAGGGAATTAAAATTTTTCATCAGGGAAATTTAGGACTCCTGTTGTTCTAACCTTTCAAGCCATAAAGGAATCCTACTAACTAGATTATAGTTATTTACAGCTGTTTCTCTGAAAAGCTAATCTTCTATCTATTCATCTGTTGTTTGAAATGGAATGTGGAATTATTGACATTAATCTGGTGAGAGTAGAAGAGGAAAGGAACAGTAAAAGGGAGAAAAGAGAGTGAGGTCATTTATTTTTACTTTTTTTTGGTACAAGATCTTCATAAATTCCTTAGAAATTATGTTTAGTTTTACTTTAAATCATTTACTTTTGGGGCTTGATGAAAATAAAAATAACATTTAAACATTAACTTGAAGGAATATCATTTGGACAATAATGGAGAATCACTCTTATGTTCCAAAATATTCCATTCTGGGGCCTGTAGCAGAATTCAGTGGAAAATGGTTTCTGATCGCCTAGATTGAGCAATACTACGTTTCTTGCTTAGCTTCCTCAACTGACTAAAGATGGTAATTTACAGGTCTTTAGAATCTTCAGGAGGCCCATATTCTGTTCTCTAAACATTTATTGAATCACTTAACTATTTGTAGTATCCTGTCTTACATTTGCTAAAGTGAGCAAAGCATCATCTAAGCCCCAAATGAACTTAATTTCCTATGTAGATATGTGGAACGATTCATGAATACAAGTAGTTTAAAAATATCTGTTCATTCTACCCATATTTTTTGAGTACCTGTTATATTCCAGTCTGGTACTTGGTAGATGCTTTAGCATATCAAAAACATTTAACACTATACTAGTTGAAGTGAAAATGGACTTGTAAGTAATATTGTAGCTCTCTGTTAAGAGTTACTAACACTTTATTTTTGTAAGCCTTCAGTCTCTTTTTGTTACACTCATCTTTCACTTATATACGATTGATTGATACCTGTGTACTTAGAATAGGACTGTAGGCACCAGGATTTGTTTTCTGGGTATGTATGGAAAACAGTTCATTTTCTCCCTTTCTTTGCAGAGACAGAATTGTGAGGTGCTTTCTGTCTCTGATTTTCTTTTACTTATTTGCATTTGATGTTGGTGATCTGAGAAGAACCGCAACATGTAGCTAAAGTCTTCTGAATATTGAGCAGAGATGTTTTTGCTGCTAAAATGATATAGGAGTTTTGGGTTCTCATGAGGCTTCAGGACAGCGAGTTTGTCTCTTAAGATATAAAAGGATCTGCTTTCCTTGTGCTGGGGACCTAGACTCTACTCCGCGTTCCCATTTACACACTAAGCAGGCAGCTGTACAAGTGGAACTTGAGTCTAAATCACAGGGTGCTATAACATATGAAACTTGAATGTGGCAACTGTTATTGTCTGCAGTAGTGAACTGTCTGGGGAAATTCAATCCCAGCCTTGGGCCTGGCGGCGAAGGCTCTAGCAGCACTTGGTCACCAGTGTAGATGGCTTTGGAACTGATTTTAAACACTTTTCATTGAAACTGAAGTATAATTCTGGCCTGCAGCTTAATCAGATATTCGATGTGCTGTAGACTAGTGGAATTTTTCACTGTTTTTGGCTGTTAACATCCCTAAAGGCACAGCATGTCTCTGTTGCTCTTTGTTATTCCTTTATATGTCTCCGGGGTAAAGGACCATGATAATGAATAATCTCCCAGGATCATATCACAAGGGGAATGAAAGTTTAGCAAGTGGGGAAAGAGGTAGACTAAATTATTTCTGAGGTCTCTTTCAGCACTGTGTTTATGAAACAGTTTAACCTGTATTAGTTTGTTCCAAGGTGAAAAACGCGATGTTTCTGGAAGTTATTAATGCAGTTTTGGCAGATGAGCATGCTGGGGAGGAGGGAACTAGATCTGAATTAAACAGCCTGGCTGGCAATGTTGTTCACAGCCTGAATTGCTCAACTTTAATGAGGTCTTGCTACAACCATATATTTTATACACACACATCTTAAAAACTTCTTGTTGAAAGTCATCTTCCAGTTTCATCCAAAACACAAATTTACAGTAAAAAACATATTCTGAACATACTGGCTCAGTGCTGAGATCAGGAAAGCTCATTTTTTTGGAACGTGCTGATTTTAAGATCCATGATTTTTACAGTTTGGAGAACAACAAATTGACCAAAACAGCCACACTTTTGTGTGGACACAGCTAATGGAGTGGTACAACACAGTGTGGGCGCATGCTTATTTTTCTGTGGTATTTGGTTGTTTTTCTTTCTTCTTCTTCTTCTTCTTTTTTTTTTTTTTTTTTTTTTGAGATGGAGTCTCGCTCTGTCGCCCAGGCTGGAGTGCAGTGGCACGATCTTTGCTCACTGCAAGCTCTGCCTCCTGGGTTCATGCCATTCTCCTGCCTCAGCCTCCTGAGTAACTGGGACTACAGGCGCCCACCACCATGCTCGGCTAATTTTTGTATTTTTAGTAGAGATGGGGTTTCACCATGTTAGCCAGGATGGTCTCGATCTCCTGACCTCGTGATCTGCCCGCCTCGACCTCCCAAAATGCTGGGATTACAGGTTTTTCTTTTTTTCCTGTGAAAGGGTGTGAGTATTGTGCTGTGCAGTTGCTCACCCTAATTTATCATAATTTCAGATGATCATGAAGAGAAGAAGATCCTTGTGAGAGGAAATAAGTAGCTGGAGAAAATGAGTTGATTAAAATACAGACCCTGTTCTCATGCAAATGTTCCTAATTTTTAAATTTAGGTGTAGAATTCTGTATATTATAAAAATGTTCTCTAAATGGAACATTCTTCAGTGTTCATAAGGTCTTGTCAGATATTTAACTTTTAATATTAAGTATCTTCAATTGTACTGGCAGTTGGTCACTGAAAAGAACTCTTTAAAATGTAATTTGTGTGCAGCTATATAGACTTGTCAAGCACCCTTAAAAGTGTGATTATATAGTCCACTAATAGACCTTTCTGAGGGGCTGAATTATTGTTGAAATTCTCACCCAAAGCATATAAAATCAGCCTTCAAAGTCCAGGAAATGCTATGGACGACTGTAAACTGTTAAGAGATTTATGGATAAAGAGTTTTATTATAAATATTCTGAGTTGTAGTTGATTAAACTTTCCGTCTCTTTGTTATATAGTTAAAATATTGCAAAGAACTGGAGAGAGATCTTTTGGCTACAAAGTGAAATCTCTGAAGGATGCAAAGGTCAGAAGTGCCACTCATGCAGCAAGGTGGGGCATATGGAAGTTCTGCTGGAAGTGAATTTGGGGTGCAGCCTCTTTGGTGAATGAAAACATTTCAACTAAATGATGAGTTCACCCTGTACTTTTTTTGAACTGAAATTATCAAGTCACATTGCTCATTTCTATTATTCAGAGAGAGAGAGAAAGAAAAGGACTATGGTACTATTGACTGGCTTATTTTAATTATTCTGAATGGAATGATTTTATTCAAGGGTGATCTTGTTTTTTTTTTTTTTTCTTTTTAAGACTGGGTCACACAACTATATGTTTCTTGGAGCCTCTTGTCTGTCATGCAGTTCTAAAGAGAAACACTGTGGCTAAAGGAAAGACTTCAGCAGCAGACCTGAGTTAGAATACTGGTTCAGCCACTAGTCATTCAACCTTAGACAGTAGTAACGATTATAGTAATGGCCACTATTTTTTGCTTATTCTGTACTTGGTCTTTATATGTATTTTACTTCATTCTCTTAGCCCTGGAAAGTTGTACCTGGCTCCATGTCACACAGTTGGTTAATGGATGAGCCAGAATTCTAATCCAGCTGTGTTTGTGTCCAAAATCTGTGGTCTTTCTTCTGCATCATGATTACCAAAGCTTTTTGCACTATAATGTCCTTCTATATAAAATGAGGACAGTGTTAATGCTTAACTTGTAGAGTTGTTGGGAAGAATAGAGAGGGTATGTAGAGTTCAAGGCACACAGTGGGCAAGCAGGAAGTGGCAGAGTTGATCAGGGCCCGAGTGTGCTTTGTGTGGACCCCATTTAGGTACTTTTGTCTTTATGGGTCCTTTCCTCCATTAAAAAAAATTAAAATTCTGTCTTATGACTGTGTTGGTGTAAATACAAATGTGATCAAGGCTGGATTTTATTCTTTTTTTATTTTAAAAGAAATTAAAACATTGCAGGGGTCTTAGGCACTGGGCTTCCTGTGTCCAATGCCAGCCCCATATCATCGCAGGCTCCCTTTTACATTCAGAGCAGTGTCATTTTCTTTTGTGAATTATGTTGCCATTATGTCCTTTTTACTGCAAAAATAATTCTGCTTGGCAAATGTACATGGGTATGAGTGTGTATGTCTGGAGAGAACAAAAGTCTGTCACCATCAGTATTAACTGGACAGATGCTCTTAACAGTGGATGCTTATAAGGGTGCCTCTTGCCTGATAAGTCTGAGGTAGGCCATTTATCATTTTTTTTTGTTTTTTTTTTCTTTGACATATATTGTGATTTTTAGAACACTCAGATTCAAACTCAAAGTTATATATTTAAAAAGTCTAGAACAATTTCTCACTTTTTTTCCTCTACTTATGAGAACTGGCAACTGGTTTTGGCCTCATGTGGCCCCTTCGGGTTGGTGTCCAGGGCAGTTACTCCTTGCCCAGCACCTCTGAAATCCACAACCAAAAACTGATTATCATCAACATTTCTCAACTTCCAAAATGAAACTTGTAGTTACCTCAGACTTCATGGATTTTGGCCTGGTATACATGCATAACCAGTTGGATTGACTAGTTTAATTACGTGGTGCTTTGCTTAGATTGCAGACTTCTCTAGGAGAGTCACACTTTTGCATCTTCTCAACACCTAAGCATTTAATAAATTCTTGTTGATTGATTGGAGGAATGACTGGCTGGCAAAGAACCAGTCAGTTATGTCAAAGGTGCCAATTTGATTGCTTTGAGACACAATCCATTAAAAACTCAGCTGTTTGGCGAGAGAGTAGGGGCCTCACCAAAAGTTTAGAATTCGAGAGAAACCTTTTATAATCTTATCAGAATCCAGGCTATGTTCTTTGATCAGTTAAGAAAAAAAATGCCAACTGTCAGGCATAACCTAAGATTTCAGGAAGTCTTCCACAGCAACGTCTGAACCCCCGCGCTCCAAAAAAGGTTTATCCCTCCTGTGGATGGCGGACAATATGCTTGCTGATGCAGCCAGTGATATAATTAAACTTTTGACCACATGCATGACTTTAAGCAAAAAAGTGGCTAAAGCTCTGTGTCTAACGTGATTGAAGGGTGGAATCCGATGGTGAGGCTCCCCCAACTAATCTCTCCTTTCACAGTTCTCTAGAAGCAGGCCTTCTGGGGGTCCAGAGTTTACAATAAGACCCTTTTATACTTAAAATGTCAGCAAAACATTAAGACTAGCTCTTCCCAAAACACGAAGGGGTAAGCCTGGCCATTCTTTCCTCTTGACATTTGGTCTAATTCCATTTCAGATAAGTGGGCCTTGATGTAATCCATCTGGAGTTTGAGGTATCCTTAAATTTCCCGTTTCGGCCTGCCTTTTGGATCTAACCCTTATTGCTGAAACTTCACTGGGTTTTCTGTGTCTGAAAGGGCACACAGCTCTTCCTTTTTGTTTTAGCCTACAGTAATATCTGAAATTTAGATTTCACAGAAACTATGAAATGCTATTCACAGACAAAACAGCCCAGCCGAGAAACTGACTTCATCTGGGAATGGCACATTTCCCCTTTTCCCAGGCTACGTTCCCAAGCAAGATGTGAGTTTTATGTTCACAATTGACTTGTTTCAGAGTGACCAGGTGGCCAGAGTGCCTCTGAAAACCCCCTCAGGGCCTGAGGAAATTTGTGTTGGCAATTATGTTAGTCATTTTGCAGGTGAAAGGTATTCTGATTTACGTTTCACAATCTGATCTGCTGCAAGGCAAGGGCGAAAAACTGGTGTAGTTGGCCACTAGATCTTTCTAAACTAAAAGTGAAATATAGATACTAAAGATTCAGGCAGAATTCTCTGACTAAAGCTGAGATCGGTGGGCAAGTTGAAACAGACTTCCATGTTTTGGGACTGGAAATAACCCTGGAATGCTAACCTTCATGGGGTGGAGGAGTTTATGTGTGCAACAATTTGACTGTCAGAATGTGGATTAGAGAAGGGATTTCATCACACCTTAGTATTGTACAACTTCATCAGTTGTTCTGAGATTGTAAAGGGAGGAGGCTTAGTATTTTTACAGTTAAATAACAATATGGCAAGCTTCTCTGATGTCTTCCCTCATTCTCATGTAGTAAATAATTTGGGTGTTAGCAGCTTTATAAGAACCTTTATAAACAGCCATTGTGTTTTCTTCTTATATGAGTCTGCTCCAATGTGCTGGATAAACAGTGGTAATTGATAAAGTCATATATACAGCCTTTATTTTCATGGGTAAATTTATGGTCAGGAAAATATCTGAATTAGTCTCGTCTAAGACAATTGAAAGAAATGTCAGCATAGTTCCTGATGATGGATTTTTTTCATGTAATTTTGCATTTGGCAAGATTCAAAATTGATTTTATGAATAGGACGGCAGATTAACCTTTCTGTAACAGGCTGGAAAAATGATCACTTGGAAACATGGTGCCCCCTAATAGCATTCTTTGTAGCAATCAGAGATAATCTGCTTGTGCGCAGTCATGTTATTAGCTCATTTCCTTAAGCCGTTTCCTAAACTTGTTATCTGATTGCCGTGATGGTCCCCGTTATTGGATTGGGGATAGTTCCTCTACTGGATGTAACTTTCCTCACTTAAAAAGAGTATGATAATGATGATGGAAATGGTTGTTTCTGTGAGAACACTGTAGGAAAAGCAGAAGACTAGAAAACATCCATTTACGACAACCCATTTTGTACCCTGCCGATGCATTTGGAGAACTAGACATTTAGCTTAAACAAGTTCTGGACAGTTATCATTAATGGCATCCTTGGGTGAGTGTTTAATACAACCATTTAAGTTACTGTTTGCCTGGCATTTCCTCCTTTAGGAAATGAGGCAGTTTGCAGAAAAGAAATTAAATAAATCCTGCCTTTCCTTTTTATTGCCTTTGAGATTTCCATGAAAACTTTTATTTCTTGGGACCTCTAAGTATATTTGCTATTGGCAAATGCTGATGTTCTCTTAACTAAATGATTTTGGAAACTGGTAGAAATAGGTCATGCTAAGTAGGTGGAATCCTAGATGCTGTCTTTTTTCTTTCCAATCTCTTTCTCTCTGATACCTTGAATTTTTACCAAATCTTTTCATTCTGTGGTCCATTTCTCATAGTGGAATGTAAACTCCTCGAGGGTAAGGACCACGTGCTGTACTACTTGTTTTCGTTGAGCTCCATAGGTCTACAGTAGATTATTTTATAGTTTTCAGGATCTCAGGCATCATGACTAACTTGCCTGGAAAAAAAAATCCAAGCTACATTTGCCACATTTTCACCAACTTGAGAAAATGTTAATAAAAACATTTAAAACTGCATGAAAAGTATCTCTAACACATTTTATGAACTAATTGGTATGAAAGCAGTCTTTGTGGGTTCAAAGGATTACTAGAAAAAGTTTTTCCCGTCAGAGAACATAATTTTCTCCTTTGGGATACATGGTATGTGTCCTGATGACCACAAAACAAGTCAAACATTTTGGAAAAGTGTCTGCTTAGTTTTCTGGATTTAAAGTGCACCTAAAAATTATTAAAAGTGTTACTAAGATCAGTCTGTTTACAAAATATGGTATTTTTTCCTGATTACTTAAAGATCACTTGCTATCTGTTGTTGGAATAATTTCTTACAGACTGAAGGCTGCTTTTCACCTCTTGGATCTTTTTGATTAACTGCTTGTTATATTTATACCTCAGAACAGGACCAAAGAAAAATTCCATTTTTATTCTTTGTTACATTTGAAGAACTAATGTGAAAGAATGAACATCGTGCATTGTCAGGAAATGATTTTTCATGTTAGCATCAGCAAAGCAGAGCAAGTGCCCTCTGCTGTGGCTTTTTACCATATTAGACAGGGATGTCCTTCAGCATCTTCGCTGATGATGGGCATAAATCAAATTGAGAACAGTGGTATGTAGTGAATTTAGTGCAACTGCATTTTTAAATATGTAAGTAGGCTTAGGTTTTTATCTCCCTTATCTTAAGCCCCGTCAAGATCAAACTCAAGCAAGCATTCACATCCACAATTGAATCTCACCAGCCTTTTTCTTTAAGTTAACATTAGTTCAAACTCTCCCCACTGCTTCTGTCAATAGATCTTTTAAAGACAGGCATTAGAGTTAAGTTTGCCTTAGCCTTTTTCCCCCCTTCCATAGTTTCAAGCCCAAGGGCTTCTTTTAATAGGCATTAGTTAAGGCCCAGAATTGAGTAGACATTTGTGAAGGAGACTTGAAGTTTGGAACAGAATTGGCCTTTATAGTTTTTCCATGGGGGGAAAAAAATCTTCTTATGAGAATAAAGGCTGCCTACTAATCTGCTACCATCTGGAGAATGGAGAAGCCAGAGGTTGTTGGCACCAGGTCACATCCCTTATGTAAACTGTCAAATTCTTTTCATATTAATGGCATATTGAGTTTAATCTGAGGGGGTTTGGTATCAGTCAGAGCTTATTGATTGATTTTTTTTTTTTTTTTGCAAGGGAGGGCTCCTAGTATTGTTACAATATGAGAGAAAGTCACTGAATACCCCCAAAAATCAACCATTTGATTCATAAAAGTCTTCCTTGTACTCCCACTTTCCACCATTTAGTGATGTTTAAAGCCATGATTAAAAATTCTCTGAGTTCTTCCAAATAACTATTTTCCATCTGACTTTATTGGAGAAAGTATGAATACGTCTTAAATTCAATAAGAAAACCAGTTGATAGTTATCATACTTATCCCCATACTTGAAATAAAATAGTAGTGAGCCTAAGATTCTGTTTTCCTTACAGATTATTTTGCACATATGTGCATGTGAGTATAAATATAGATGTGCATTTTGGTGCTTTAGGGTGTAATAGAACAGCTAAAATCACCCCAAGTCTTACGAGGCTCCTGCTATCTGAGTGGTAAAGAATAAAAATCCTTACTTTTTGATTATGAAACCTTTAGCCTCTTGTGGACACAGGGCCAAACAGATTGCAAATGTCTTGACAGCTCTATTCACAGCAGAAGCTTGTTCCCAAAACTGGTGCAGATTGAGTTTGTTCATTCTAAAACTGTTCTGCTCTTCCCCTCTTATAAATAAAAATAGACCCACACACTCATTCCCAGACCTTTTGATAGGTAAAGGTTGAACTCTCTAAACCACAGCATGGAAACCCAAGTAATCATGTTATTCCCGGGGATAGACATCCATAGTACAAGCTAAAAGAAGTGGTGAATAAAAGCCGCTGTTGTATTCTGTACTATCCACATAGGATATTTTGGCAAAAACAGATCTAACATTCAATAAATATTTCTTGAACAAATAAATGAAAGATTGACTACAAACTCTCGTTTTACCTGGACAGTCTTCTGCTTGCATAAGGAGCATGAAGAAACAAAACCTAAAAATTACAACCAACAGGATTAAGTAAAGAAGCACTGAGGTATCTAGCTTCGGAAAATTATTTTAAATTCTGAAATGAGAGCATTTGTCCTTGGGGCCTATATTCCGCTGGTGCTTCTAACCCCCCTGGTTTCATATGTAAACCAGAAAATGAAAACCAGACCCAATGACCCAAAGGAGATGAAGCATGTTTGTTTTGCCCATTATATTTCTCTGCTCACGCCTAGATGCCTTGCCTTCTCTGTCCTCTGTGTTTGAAGTTGAGAGCTGGGAACAGACATGAGATTGAGGTCCCAGGGAGAAGCCAAGTTCAGCCTGAGCCAGTGAACTCACTGAGACTAAGGGCAGATAACGTGAACTAAAGATACTCACTTAGGACATTTGTGCCAGTAAGGGAAAGACCCACTGCGCCTTTACAAACAGGTTTCTTCTTGGTTGTCTTAACGGATGGCGCCTAGCTGAACATCTTGGCAGTTTTCCTTAAGTAAGCGTCTCCAATTGATGATGATGGGAATGAGCTTAACACACAAGCCAGTATTACATAGGATTTTCTGCCAAAGACACTGAATGCAACAATTCTGAAGGGAATCATCATAAGGGGCAGCGGGCTGATATTACAAAACATCAGCATGCTTATGTAAGAGCCCAACAGCAATAGAAATACAAAGAATTAGGTGAAAAGGAAGGCAAAAGCTTGGGAAGAAACATGAAAATGTCCTTGTGAAGACATATATACCAAAAAGAAACAATGGAAGTGCAAAACTGATTTTAGTATTTTGTTGCCAATAAATTCCACCCTGTTGTTTGAATGCATTTTGATCCTATGCTGCAGTGTCCATGTGCTAAGAATGTAAATAATTGCTATTAAGAATGTTATAGTAAACTCTAACTTTTAAAAGGGCAGTTAGTCCAGATTTTCTCCAGTAGTCAAGCACTGTATATGTGAGTGACTTAAGAATCTTTTTATGGCAGGTTCCCTTTGGTGGACCCTCCTCCCTAACTTTCTAAACTTCTCACTTGCAAAGCAGCAATCAGGTTTGTATTCATTCTTTTCAGCCTGCTTGGATTTTATCTGACTGCAGAGAACCGTGACTGGACAAAGATTGTGGTTTGGGGCGGTGACTGCTGTGACGGCACCCTTTGCTCCCATTGTGTGCTTTGCAAGGGACTCGCTGGGCCAGAGCTCCTTTCTCCTTCCCCGGGTCTAATCCAGAGAGCTCCGAGGGCTGTCTGGCGCAGGACCAAGAGGCGGAGTTCAGCACCGCGGCCAGCAGGGGGCATACTTGCCAGATAAGAACAGGTTTCTCGGTGCCAGAGTAACTCACATCACGCACGTTCTCTGCCAGGCTGTCCTTTTTAGTCAGTTTGGCTCAAGATTAGACTCCAGAAGCATTTTATTTTGCCCTCTCAGGTCCCGGCCCACACCTGTATGACTGTCCGTCCACGCTGCTGTTTTCAGTTTCTTTTTGTTGTTAACAGTAGGCTCTGCTTTGCCATCCCTGCCGTCTGGTCACCTTTTACTTAGAAATTGGAGAGTGGTTTTCTTTTGCTCTCCCTGTATCACAGGTCAAGTTGAAGGGTACAGTCACCTGCAGGGAACAGGACCAAGTGTGTTCATTGAGCATTTTGCTGTTTTACATGACCTCGCCATAAAGGAATGTCTCTACGAGAAAGGAAAAACCTGTTTCATAACGCAGTGCAGAGCTTTGTTTCTCTCGTCAGGGTGACAGCCCTTTGGTTCCTGCCAGTGGGTATGCGACAAGAAGGTGGGGAAACTGGATCATGAAAATTCCACGGCTGGCAATTGCTCATTCTTTAGCCTTCTAGCCGGAGGATAGTGTCTGGTTCCCAGGGTGGCTCAGTACAGTATTTAATTCAGAGAGCCCAAACCTATGCCATTAGCATTCTATTCTTAAAAAAAAAAGAGGATGACTCTTGGCAATTTATAAGCAGTTTCAGCATAGTCTGTCACGAGAGGGTGATTGAGGAAGCGTTTTGTTTTTTGAAACTTGGATTCAGTGAACTTGTTGACTGGACTTTGCTGGGTAATGTTTTCCCCAGACAGCGAGCCATCTGCGCAGCAAAAGTTCACAGTGCACACCCGGGGCTTGTTACCACAATGTGGTGCTTTATGACTGAGAGCCTTTTCTTGAACGCCTGAGCCACTAGGTTCCTGTGCTCTCTGCCCCAGGTTGGATTACAAGTCGCCCCAGTGCTGGAGCAATTCCCACTCTGGCTGGGGCAGACGTGGGAGCAGAAACCCCACAGCAGGTGCTGATGCTTCGGATATCTTTTTCTGTAGGCCCCTAAGGCCTCTTCCCTGCTCACCCACACTTCCCAACCCGTACCGCCCTGGGCCCCCATTCTTGGATTAGTTCTCAGGCAGCTGAAAATACTGATGTGCTACCTCCTGTTGAAAGAGACAGAGAAGAAGAAGAGAGAGAAAGAGAGTGCACCCGTGCAACTGCAACAGGTACCCCCCAGGGAGGAATGTGAAATCACTGAGCTCAAATCTTAGATGGCTTTCAGAAGAGTGTGTAGAGCGAGTTTACTTTGGTTTGTTTTTAGCAGAAGCGCATTATTTAATGGCAGCAGGTTTCTTTGTTTTCAAGTCCCTTGGAAGTAACTTGGTGGTATTTCAGGTACATAAGGATATAGAATCCAAACTCTTTGGTATTTATTGGTTCTTACTTTGCTCACATAAATGGGTCTGTTTAAGACAGTTATGTGCACAATAGGGTTCCAAAATTATTTTTTTCAGAAACTGAGATTTATTTTCTGTCCTCTTTTTCTACTATTAACAGAATCATTAATGCCTGCCTCCCCACACACCCTTTTTCATTTTGAAAGTCATCTCTAGGAACTGTCTTTCCCAGAGCCTCATTGTTCATGAATTATATTGTGAATCCATTTGGACACCAACCAGGAAGTTGCTATAATTGCTCACATGCAAGTAAAAGCTTTCTCTGTGTATTAATTAGTTGATACAAGGGATTAAGATGATTACATGAAAGGCATTGCTGCTTCCCTCTGAATAGTTAGACCAAGGTGGGTGCCAAGGCATCATTTGATCCCATTTGCTCAGCATGTTCCCTTGATAAAGGCACAGAATTTGAACAGTGAGGTTTCCCGAGGCAGCAGAACATGGGGATCATTTGGATTCACTGTGTCTGTTGATGTGAAATGTGGGATATTAATCAAGGCTAATTACATGCAATGGGTTTGGAACAAACTGAAGGCCAGTTCAGGGCATGGTTCTCTATGTAATTATGGACTTTAAGGTACCAGGGTAATTACTGGAAATTAGAGGCCCTTCCTTTATGGGTCTTGCCTCTCAAAATGTGGAAACAGTTTCTTTCACCATTAGGAGGTAGGTCTCTCCTTAGAGTTTTGTGTTAAACAGATACAGCCAGCTTTTAAGTAGGCCTTGGTCATGCTTTGTCAGCTTTCTAGAGTTAGGGCAGTAATCCAGATAATTCTGGCCTACTTTTTTTTCCCTGTCAGTGATCTTCTGATATTTTAATTCAAAATAAAAACTGGTGTACACTTGCTTAGGGAGTGGAATTTTAATACTTCACTATCCTTTTGTAGATCATTTCCTCTTGTGTTTTTTGTTTGTTTGCTTGTTTTTTTTTTTTTTTGTCTCCTGGACTGGAGTGGTGTGGCACGATCTTGGCTGACTGCAGTCTCTGCCTCCCGGGTTCAAGTGATTCTCCTGCCTCAGCCTCCCAAGTAGCTGGGACTACAGGCACCCACCGCCGTGCCTGGCTAAATGTTTTGTATTTTTAGTCGCGATGGGGTTTCACCATGTTGGCCAGGCTGGTCTTGAACTCCTGACCTCAGGTGACCCTCCCACCTCAACCTCCCAAAGTGCTGGGAATATATATATATATTTTAAGGGTAGTCTGCCATCCTTTCTATTAATACATTTAATATCTTTTTACTTGGAAATTTGAGTTACTTCACAATGTGTGAGTGTTTGGAGATGCCACTTTTTTTGAGGAAGCCCCTTCCTAGAGGGCTGGGAAAGCCACCATTGTGAGACTCTTGTGGGAAGGTGAACATTCTCCTCCAATACAGAAATCCCCAAAACCCAGATTGTTTCCTGGATCTCTGGTAGCATGTGTCTTTATCCTCATCTGGGGGTTAATATGCTAAGTATAGATTTAACTATGCATGTTTGCTTACAGGCATGTGTTTATTATAAGCTCAGGAAAAGGACTTGGCCACTAAGGTCAACAGAATCAAGGTGAGAGGAACTAGTGATTTTTGTTAGTCATATATTTAGCTGTCCTGACATTGTTGTTTTTAAGTACCTTCAGAATGAGTTCCTATTATAGATATACCATCTCTGAATCTGAAAATTGAGAAGGATTTGTAAAAGTATGGAGGGCTTATAATAATTTTATAAAACTGAGGTTTATATATTTTATGTGTAAGATATTCTATATCAAATTTTATTAAAAACAATTTTTCAAGTAGCTGATTTCATCACAAGGCTCAAACCACTACTAAATTCTGAAGTTTGATTTATGTTGGCATTTCTGATTCTATTATGTCCCACAATTATTTGTGTGTTCTCCGTCTAGAAAGTCTATGTCTAGCCTCACTGAGAGGCACTTCTGCATGTTCGTGACTCAGGTTTCAGGATGACCAGTGGAAGAAGGAGTCCTTGTGTCTCTAAGTCGAGCAGTTAAGGACTGCAGCTGTCTGTTTCTTTCCTGATGGCTTTACCCTTTGTTTGATCACTCAAGTGTGAATGCAGTGCTGCTGCCTGGTTTCACCACTCCTTCCCCTTCACCACCTGCCTCGGCATGCCCCTCTGCAGGACTTCCCAGGCTTCTCCCTGGCCTAACTGTCTCTCAGTTCTCCTTTCTGGCTTTCCCATGGGTTGTTCTCTCCCCATGCTCTTTAGTATTCCTCTTTGTCTTTTCTCCTCTTTTTCTTCCCCTCCCCTGTAGAAAAATGGGTCTGTATTTTGATAGCTACGGGATATATATGTGTATATGCAGAGGGGTATATGTGTGTTTGTATAAAGCTTGAATATAGGCCAGGCATAGTGGCTCATGCCTGTAATCTCAGCACTTTTGGAGGCTGAGGTGGGAGGATCACTGGAGCCCAGGAGTTTGAGATCAGCCTAGGCAACACAGCAAGACCTCATCCCTAAAAAAAAAAAAAAAAATTAAAATGAGTTGGGCATGGTGGCATGCACCTGTAGTCCCAGCTACTTGGGAAGCTGAGGTGAGAAGATCATTTGAGCCCCAGAGGCTGAGGCTACAGTGAGCCATGATCTAGCTAGCCACTGTACTCCAGCCTGAGTGACAGTAAGACCCTGACTGTAAGAAAATAAAATGAACAACAACAACAACAACAAGACTTGAATGTAAATATTAGAAACACATTCTTCATTCCCACCCACTTGCTACTTTACCTCACATGTCCAGTGCCCAATACCACACCCCTTAATTTCTTGGCATATCCTAGAAATGCATGTAGACCTCCACCTAGGTTTTCCCTATCTGCAGCCTTCAGGGAACCTGGCTATTTTTTTTTTTTTTAAATAAAGTTAATGGTCCTGCTGCTCCTGTGAGACAATGCTGCTGCTAGAGCCCTGTGTGTGAATGTCTGCCCTTTGTCTTCCCTTTCTTGGAAGTCTTGGGTGTCTTAGTTTCGGACATCCCAACCTGGGGTAGGGGTGGGTGGATGGGGTGCTGTGTCTCAAACTTCATTTGTCTGTCATGGTATTCTCTCACCTCTCCAGAGTAGATAAATGACTTTTTCAGGCCCCAGAGCTTGAAAGTATGCACAGGTACATGTGCCCACACACATTCTGCCTCTAGTACGAGGGTAAGCCCAAGGTCATTGAAGTAAGTCAGCACAACTGGAAGCCAGGGTTGTTGATTCTGTGCCTTATTCCTTGCAAGCCCTCTAAGATTTTCTGGAAGAACTTATGTACATTTTTCTCTTTCCCCTGAATTTTAAAGATTTATTTCATCTTTAGCTTTATTGAAAGGAAGTGGAATTTGATCTGTGGGGACTTTTTTTGTGTGTGTGCAGAAGGCCAGTGACATCATGGAATGACCAGAGTCCTGCTTTTTATTAAAGGACACAGGGAGAGTTGTGCTACATACACATAGGACAACTCTTTCTCATTTTGCTTATTTCCAATCATTCATATCTAGCTTTAATTTCTTTGAAACATTTCGTAAAAGTTCAAGTGCCGTTGAATAGAAGTGGTGTGGATTTTTAAAAAGTAAATGTTAACTTACCAAATTCAAATGAGAACTTGAAAAGGGAAACTGTAGTAAGGTTATGCTAGACACTAAATTTTTGCTATCGTGATTCTTTCAAGGATTAGTCAAGATTAATTAAGGGAATCACAAAAGATTGCATTTCAGGACGTATTTGGAAGTATTTATTGTATAGTAAGAATGAGGAACAATATTCTGTTCTTTAGTACCTTCACACTTTTGCAAACATAACTGGAAGAAACCCAAAACCTAAAACCCAAATGGTATTGCAGGCAGTGTTTATCGTCTTCTGCTTCCCCTATGGTTGATAAAAGTTGACTGATGGAATTTGAAAGGAAGCCAGGAGTCTTTTTTTTAAGTGTGGGATGTCTGTGAAGCTGCAGTAATTTCGGGTGCTCCCTCTTGTGAAGATCTGTGTATGCATGACAAGGAATGCAGCATTTAGGTATTTGCTTACGTGTTTTAAAAGATCGTTAACAAAAGCATTGGAAATGATGGCAGTGTTTTGTGTGTGTGTTTTTTTTAAGCTAGATTGTTTTATTGTGTTTTATTCTAAGCTCCTTTTAAGCGGGCTGGAAACCATCTCCACTGACACAGCCTTTTCCTTTACGTTTGAACTTTCCTGGCAAAAATGGCTTGTCGATAGAGTCCAAGCTAGTTCATTCCCTTTGTGTGCAGAGAATTAGACACATGAATGCCACAAATTAATCAAATGTAAGTCCAGAATAGAAGGCTCTCACCCACTAACATGACTGTGAAAGCTGCTTTGAATAAGAGGGAAAGGACCCATCAAATATACATGAAAAATAGTGAGTTTATGAAGGCCCAGGGATTGTTGGGCTTGACCGGACCTGCATGCCATCACTTAGAGGAGGGCAGGAGCAGAGGGTGGGAGCGAGGGGACCACCAGCCCATGAGGTGGAGTTTTTCTTTTTTAAATGATCTCCTTCCATTGAGAGAAGCTTCTGGGAATATCAATGAGCCCCTTGCTGAGACAGCGTTGGGGGTCAAAGTGCAGGGCCAGCTGCCAGCCTTCCTGAGGGACAATAGCAAAGCCCTTCTGTACATATGACAAAAGGATATTCCAAAACAATGTGTTTAGACACTGAATGAAACAGCAGTTAAGTTAAAATTATGCAGCATCATGTAAAATTAACCTTTTCTCCTCCATCTTCTTTCTTACAGTGGAAAAATTGATTGATCCAGCTCTTATTTTTCTGTCTTCACTCAGCTATTTTTTGATTTTTAGAACGTTAATCATTTAGCCATATAAGTTAAAAAATAATTTATGCCCCCTTTAACACATAAATATGAATATTACAAAGGAAAAATTTTCTTGCAGGCTTTTGTATTATATATATATACCTATCATTATTTGGCTGTTATAAAACAGGAAAATACATATTTCTAGATGAACATAAAACATATGTATATATATTAAATAGCAAATTTTGTTGTGCAAATGATGAAAACACAATGTAGGAGCATAGTAATGTGGTTAAATTAAATTTATACATACAGACACTATTTCCCAGACTAACATTAAAAATCAAAGTTGAACTATGAAAATATTAGCAAGAATTACTCAAGTATTTATTCCGAGATGCTTCAAATCTGGATTTAATATAATGTAATTTATGTAAACATAAACAGAGGTGAAATATGAGAAGCCCTAATATTAATATAAAACAAAATGAAAACTTGGCATTTAGGTCACATAGCATAGCTATGCATACTATTTTCCTAACTCTATCTTGATAAAATTGAAAGTTACCCATAAAAATACTCTGTGGTCTTTCAGCCCATATTTTTTTTGTTCCTGGTGTGGTTTGAATTTCATATTGTGTTTATTTTTCTTCATTCTCTTCATCCTCACCCTGAAACCGCAGAAGGTTTTTCAATGGAAAGGAGAGTATTGTATCACACTTCCTGGTTGGTGCCAATTAGTTCCAGCATGGACTTTCTTTGCGGCTTTATTTTGGAATGATATCATATTATTGGTCTTCACGTTTGCTAGAATAGTTCCAGTTTTCCATCTTTTAGCACAAATCCCCAAAAAGGTCACATACAACTTACTTACTGGCCAAGCACACACGCCGAGGGTATGTGGTAAGATGACTAAGAATGAAAAGTTGGAACTCTTCACGTTCAGTTCTTAGAGTCAGAATTTATGGAACCCATTCAGCTAGTTAAAAGACTTCTTAGATCAGACAGTGATAGTAATTTAATGTTCGACCTTTATTACCATGTATCCTTAACAAATTAATAATTTTAAATCTGAAAAAGGACCCTCGAGAAAACTAGAAGAGGACAAGGATCAGGTGAGAGGCCCTGCAGGGACCTGCCCAGGTCATTACAGATGCGGTTGTTAAGAGACGCGGATTGCACTGTTGTCTAACGAAGAGTATCAGATCAAAAAAAAAAAAAAATCCAAACAAAAACAAAATAAAGTATTCCAACTGTGGTTTCAGCCATTTCTTTTTCAGTATCTTGATACTTGACAAACATTCTTTGAGAACCTATATTATGAGTTAGGTGCTTTTGGGGACTACAATACCACTTACATCCTAATAACAGACACAGGACAATTAGACTATCATCCACTAATTGCAGGGCAAATACAACTAATACCATCAAACATATGCCAAAAGCTGTGTATGTGTGAAAGGGGAAGCCCCATGTTGACGGGAAGGTCAGGAAGGATTTCTTAGGAGAGAAGGGTGTGAAATGGCAGGATTTTGAAAATGCAGAATGGAGGGAAGGCTAGGAGCCAAGACAGAGACAAGAAGTTCTGCCTTTTAACAGTAATTTGTCAAGCCACTTTGCCTGGAGCATCTTCCAGAAAATGATTTATGCTGGACACTTGGGTAAATAGACCCAGCTGCTGGAGGCTGGGAAGCAACAGGCCTGCAGAGTGTCCCTCCCCCACCCCACAGCCTCCCCAGTCCCTGCCCGTCCCCTCTGCAGGCTGAGGAGGAAAATAGCAGGTATAATCCTTGTAGAGCACAGTAGTTGAGATGGCTCTGACTGAAGGAGGGAGCCTGGTAGAGACAAATAGTGGCCCCAAGGAGGAGGTTCTCAAATGATAAACTGAGAAGTTGTTTGACCCAGGAAGGTAGAGGGAGGGTTCTGATTACTTGCAAAGAAGACTGCAAAGAAGTGAGAATTGCACTTTAGAAAGAGTGATCTTAAGGTCGGGTGAGACTGGAGACCCAAAGCCCAGTTAGGAGGCTGCTGCCACTGTGCAAGCAAGAGGGATGTGAGTTTAGATACAAGGAGACTCAAGGAAAGGAAAAGAAAGCATGACCGGGTGCAGTGGCTCATGCCTGTTATCCCAGCACTTTGGGAGGCCAAGGTGGGAAGATCACTTGTGGCCAGGAGCTGGAGGCCAGCCTAAGCCTAGAAAGCATAGTAAGACCCCATTTCTACAAAAACTGAAAATTAGCCAGACATAGTACTCACACCTGTTGTCCCAGCTACTTACGAGGCTGAGGCAGAAGGATCATTTGAGCCCAGGAGGTGGAGGCTGCAGTGAGCTATGATAGAGCCTCAGCACTCCAGCCCAGGCAAAAGAATGAGACCCTGTCTTAAAATAATAACAACAATAATAATAAACTTTAAAAATAAAATAAAAAGAAAGTTGGTGTCCCAAGAACTTGGAAGACAAAGCATCTGACCACAGGAGGGAACATAAAAGGAGCAGGAACACAAAAGGAACAGGTGGTGAGATGACTCCCAGGTTTTAATGATGGGGCAGGAAAGTGGGGTGCTTGGGGAAAGTCAGATGTTACCCAAGATAGGCAGCTGGAGATAAGCTGTTAGTGTGGAATTATTCAAAAATAGCAAATAAGAGTGATCTCTCTTTAAAGGTTTGATCCTTAAAGAGCATGGACTATTAACTAAGCCCTGTTCTTTGCAAAGGAGTTATTGAATGAGTTTTCTTCCCCTAGAATTGGATATGGCTTTGAGAAAACCCATGCATGCCTCTCATGGTCATGATAAGGGTTGCAGAGCTGGTGGGTGATTACTTTTGTACCCCACTGACTTTCATGTTGGTTTGTGAATCCTCTGAAAATGAGGCCTTTCCTTTTTGTGTATTTTATAACACAAACAGCTCAGTAATTTAATCCTGGCCCTTGCAATATAAATATTACATTATAAATAAAATTTCTCATTATTGCCACAAGAAATTATCTGGATGCTAAGAATAATTTGGCTTTATAAGCTCATATACCAATATATTGTTTCCAAACCCAAATATTAGCTATATAACGGGAAGCTCTCTTTTCTATTTTATTTTTTGCACTAGATTTAAAAATTTCTTGATGGAAGAGTCTGTCTTCTGCACAGTAGGTACTCAACACAGTTTGATATTCACAATGGGGAGTTTACTACATATTAGGAATTTTTTTAAGAAATGATGCTCAGCTACTTTTACAGGATCCTTCATTACTTTACGTCTAATTCTAGTTTTTGTTTATGGGCCATGGAACCAAGCTAGAACATACCAATTATACTATATTCAAACTTTGATTCTTAAGTCAAAATCTGTTACAGAAATATTGTTGATGTGGGTGCAAGCAACCTAAGAAATACTTTCAAATTCATTTCACAAAAAGTGACCTAGAATGTTGATTTAGAAAAAATACAAGCTTAAAAATGATGCTATCTGCTTGTATGTGAGAGAGGGACGGAGAGAGAGAGAGAGAGAGAGAGAGAGAGAGAGAGAGAGAGAGAGAGGATGGGCAGAGGGGAAGAAAGAGCTAGGTAGAATGATAAATGAAAATCTAAAAAGGCGGGCTTCATTTCACTGGTATTAATTTGGTAAATTATCCATAATTTATTAGAGCTTGTAAACATTGTGGCAAAATTTTTTGCCCTGTCAGTAATGAATTGCTACATCATTAATTTTGTCAAGGGATCAAGAAACAACATTGCTGAGCTCAAAGAAAACTCCTAGATGAATGAATATAGTTGGGTTGAAGTGCTGGTGTGGTTGATTAATTCAGCAGTGAATCCACATGACCGTTTCTTTCCTCATCATCAGCCTGACCTCAACTGCCAACGGTGGCACGGTGCGTCCCATCACCCAGTGGGGAGGAGGCTGTGTAGTCAGCACTGCATTTGGTTCCTTATGTTTCCCTGTGACACTGTGCTGGCCTGTATATATTTATATATTCACTTACTTCGAGTATGTTTAAAGTGGTAAATGAAAAACTACATTTAAAAAAAGTCAGTTGGAATAAAAATGATAAAAGAAATCAGAAATACTTCAGATGAGAATATTTTATGGAGAACTTAGTGTCCAATACCTGTTTAAGCATTAAATTTGGCATTTAGTCTCCTGTTAGCTATGGGGAAAGAGAAAACAGATTATTCATATAGTTGTAATTTTCTCATAAAAGTGTATTTTTTCAGGCCAGGTGCAGTGGCTCACTCCTGTAATCCCAGCACTCTGGGAGGTTGAGGTGGGCGGGTAACGAGGTCAGGAGTTCGAGACCAGCCTGGCCAACATGGTGAAACCCCATCTCTACCAAAAATACAAAATATTAGCCGGGCATGGTGGCATGCTCCTGTAATCCCAGCTGCTCAGGAGGCTGAGGCAGGAGAATTGCTTGAACCCAGGAGGTGGAGGTTGCAGAGAGCCAAGGTAGCACCATTGTACTCCAGCCTGGGTGACAGAGCAAGACTCCATCTCAAGGAAAAAAAAGTGTATTTTTTTTTCCTGGTGTTTAATGACTAAGAGGTGTTTGTCACATGGCTCTCAACATAAGTGGTACCAGGTAGCATAGCAGAGTTTATTTTGAATTTTATAAATTGCATTTCATGGCTATTTCTTACTATGACCCTGTAAAGACCAAAATCATGGTTTTGAATTGTTAATTCTTAGGAGGCATTTCAGGATAGGTAGGTTGCAGTTCTCTTGTGCACTGAAATTGTCCAGGTATGCTTAATTTGATCATCAGGCCTGTAAAGAGGTAGAGTTTGGGGAACCTAGAATAGTGAACATTTACTAGTGAAAATTTACTGGTTACTCTTTATATCCCTTATATAGCATCTGTCTGCTACTAAGGCTTCACCTGTTCTTAATAGACATAATTAATGGTTAAACTCTCATGGGTGTTTAAAGCAGTAGTTGCCTGTGGGTTGAATAAAGAGCATTGTCTTTAGAACCTAATGTAAAGTTAGCGCTCACATTACAGAACTGTAGGGCTGAGTTCTGGATCCTTAGAGCTTGGTCCATGCAACCATTCCTGGCTCTGCCTCACCTTTGGGATTCTCATGTCAGGGAGCCTCACTCCATGCATTGTCTAAGCAAGCCGCTGTTATGATGGATGAGGGCCTGTCTCTGCAGTATGATATGGAGGGTATTTGGGGATGCGAGCAAGGAGAGGAACCCAGTCTAATTCACGCACTTTTTGAGAGATGAAGAATCTGATAATCACAACGTTAAGCCACTTGTCCTTGCTACCCAGCTAGGTAGTAGCATGTGTGAAACTAGAACGGATATTTAAGAGCTTGACTTAACGTTTGTGGGCAGCTAAAATATGAGCACACTTCACAGCAGCATGGGGGAGATGACTCAAGGAGTTCAATGGAAAGAAGGACAAGTGGGTAATATTAAAGGTTAATATTTGATTAATCAAAACATGAGAACAGGGTATTTTTTACTTAGATTTTAACACAACCAAATTCACCTGCTCTTTATGGTTGAGACTACATAATACCTAACTAGAAGAGGAAATTTCATCTGTCAACTAGCTACCTTGTTACTTTAAGGAATCAGGTAATTTTTCTTCTTTTCTTCTCCTTTTGTACTTTATATTATTTCAAAGGCCTTAATTGGCCTGTTGCTTTTAATAACATAGTCAATATTTTAAGTAAAAATTGAAAATCTTCATATATTGGCTGATAAGCATTATGTAAAATTTGAATTTGTAAGTAATTCATTCTTTAGCTCTTTAATGTAAAAGCAATCTCTTAAAAATAAACTTTCAGCATAAGAAGCTTGAATCTTCAGTTTTGGACCATTTGAGAAAATAGAGTAAATCTAGTTTTATATAACTACCCTAATACTCTTAGAATACCAAGTGTTTTACAGTAACAAGTTTGAGATACGTTCCAATATGAATATATTATCCCCACAGCCAGCCTGTTCTTTTAGTCAATTTCAGAACACATATTAAAGAAAGCAATATCTATGCCCAATCCTTGTTTCAAAGTGTATTCATATGTTCAGATTTGGGGGGCGGGGGGAAAGCATCCAGCCAGAAGTATTTTTTAAAGCAAATAAACTCCCCAAAGGATAATTGCTCTTCTAGAGGCATCAATGTGTATTTTAATGTTTATCTTTGCAGTAGGGTACATTTCTATTTTCTTTCAGCAATTTTACTCCTAGCACCAGGATGGCTATAGGAGGACTTCTTCCAGAGATGTGATGAATGACTTTTAAACAGTTCTATTTGAGACCATATTTTCCTTCAGAGAGAATATAAATATTCTTTTGATTGTGCATATTACTTAAAACTTCATGTATGTAGTGAAATGAACATAAACAGATGTAAAATTCGGTCTTTGATAAAATGTAAAGTTAGCATTCCGTTATGAATTATACTGTGGAGAAGAAAAATTATGAGAGAACACTTAGGGAGTGCTCTCTGCAAACATCAAGAGCAATTCATTCATCCCTCATCCTGTCAGTAAATATTCAGTGCTCATTATGGGCCTGTTGCTATACTATATCCTAAGAGGGCTGTATACAATTGTATATTGTATACAAATATACAAATATATATATGTATATTTTTTGCTAGACAAATATGTAAGAAAGAGTTAAATGATGGTTTAAGAAGAAGAGTCACAATGAATGATCAGAAAATAAAGCCCCACACAGTGGAAGTTACCATGAAGAAGGGTTTTGGAGGCAATGGGAACCAGCAGGGCTGCAAAGGTGCTGAGTGGTGGGAGAGCAGTGGTGGTGGCAGGGGCCCGGGCAAGGGGAAGGAAAGTTGCATAGGGAATCAGGGCATCTGGCCCCAGTCCTGGCCATTCACCATCCCAGTGATTTACGAAACTGTGTCAGTTCCCTGGAACATAAGATTATCTCTAGCATCCCTTCTTGCCATTCTGTCATCTAAGCGCCCATCTGGCTGTAGAATTCTCTTCGTTTCTGCCTCCAGTTTTTGGCTTAAACATAAAAGTGCCAGACATATATTAGAAAAGAAAAACACAACAAAAACCTCATGTAAACCAATTTTCTTTTGTTCTCTTTCCTTTGATTCAGCCTGGATTCTTCTGCTCCATAAATATTTCCCATTTAGAAAGTAATTACATCAAGGCAAAGCTATATGTTTAAACATATATGGGTTTTATTGTTACATGATAACTGAGTCTAAATTAGATGATTCTCATTAATGAAAGGACAAGAAAATAAGTAAGTCCAGACATAATTAGGTCACAGCATTTGACCATTGTGCCTTAACCTTCCCTTTGCCCTTATCTGCTAAAGCTTTGGCCTTAATATGGACAGAGAGCAATTTAAATCTCTTTCCATTCCTATCCTTTTTCTTGAGTGGCTTCAAATCTAAACCTCTAATAAAGAAAGGGATAATAAAATAGCAGAGAAAGTATAATGGGAATTATATTGACTCTCAGAGAAGTTTTGGAAGAGAAATATATTCTCTTTCTTCAGCTCCATCATAATATAATCATGGTGTGATTTCTACTTTGTTAGATTAGGGACTATTTTGGAAATCTTTAATGAATATAATCAGGAGGTAAGCATTTAAAAATTACTATTTCCTGAAAGTTAGGAAATTATTTTTCAGTGTAAAATGCAAAAGGCAAAGGGAAAAAAGCCAGTTACTTTAAGAAAAGAAAAAAACAAAACAAAAAAGCCATTATAATCTGTGTGGCATGATGTAGGAGAGTTGCCGGGAGTGGGAGTTGAAACTTGAGTTTTAGGCTTAACTTTGAATATTTCGGGGTAAGGTTGGGCAAGTCATGTAATATCTTTGGGGCTCAGATTTTTTTTTTCTGGTTTATGTTTATTTTAATGCCCCTCCCCCCTCAGACTTTTTAAAAAATGCAATATAATAACAGCAAGCATTTATATATGCCATGTGCCAGGCACTATTCTAAACCTTTTATATTTAATTACTTAATCCTCCCACCTATACCATGGGGGTAGATACTATCATATGATTGCAATTTTGTGCTTGTTTTATCTTGCATAACATTTTTGAGAAATTGTCTGAACCCAGGTCTCTTTGATTGTAAATTTATGCTATAAACCACTCCACTTGACTGCCTTATTATTTACATCATTATTATAAGAGGCCAACTATTTAATTATTCAAAGGTAAAAACACTTATAAACACATAAAATAGTAACAAAACTTTGTATATACAAGCTATTTTGTTTCCAAAGGAACTCTGAAAAAGGTCACTTATAATTTTAGTTATTGAGCAAAATCTCTGATATTAGAGCCTCTTTTTAAATCCCCGTTGTACAGATGAGAACTATGGTACACACACTGACAAGAGCTGGCAGCGTGTAGAAGAATGCCACACTAACCAGGATTGAATTCACTTCTGTATCTGTCCGTTGACAAATGTCATTGTTTAGACATGAGGAAACAAAAATAGCTTTTACCACATTGCCCCAGGCACCGCAGTCTCAGAATTCCTGTCAGCCCTCAACTCTGCCACTGGGCTGCATGATTCTTGAGGCAGTGTGTGGTTGAAACTCAAGCTAGGATGTCTGCCACCTGACCTCCAGCCTTCCCTCTCTTGCCCCTTCTCATTTAACAAATGTTTGCTAAGCACCTCTCACGTACCAGGCACTGTGCTGGGGACCAAGGCAAATACGTTTACAGCCACAGATATGACCTGTGCCCTGTGTAGCTTACAGTTCAAAAGGGGCATACAATGATAGACATGCTGTGAGAAATGAAGGAGATATAGGTGGTTTTTGGAGAGGGATTTGGAACAGGAGCCTTAAGGTTTGGATCCAAGCAGCCATTTAATTTCTTCCTAAGTATTCCAACTTTGGTATGACTAGTCTCCCACATACCGGGTAATTTAGAGCACGTAAGATGTGCTGGAGGGATCTGAATGAGATCAAAATTTAGATTAAAAAAAAACTCTCTCTGTGGCTTTTCATTAGTGGAATGTGAAATGGAGTAATGAATTGGCTTTATGAGGGCATTGGTTCAGGTGACTTCCTCTTGCCGCAGACCACTGGATTTGAGATAGTTATTTATTTTATTTATTTTATATTTTTATTTATTTATTTATTTTTATTTTGAGATGGAGTTTTGCTCCTGTCACCCAGGCTGGAGTGCAGTGGTGCGATCTCGACTCACTGCAGCCGCTGCCTCCCTGGTTCAAGTGATTCTCCAGCCCCAGTCTTCTGAGTAGCTGGGATTACAGGTACCCATTACCATGCCCAGCTAATTTTTGTATTTTTAGTAGAAACGGGGCTTCACCATGTTGGCCAGGCTGATCTCAAACTCCTGACCTCAAGTGATCCTCCAGCCTCAACCTCCCAAAGTGCTGGGATTACATGTGTGAGCCACCACACCAGGCTGAGATATGTATTTATTAAGAAGACTATCATGAGTAGGAGAACAGAGTTCCAGCTTGAAGCATAGAAAATTTGAGTTTTACTTTGCACTATGTTGCTAAATAACTTGTGCAGGTTTTTGGTGGTGGTTGTAAAATCTAATAGGACTCTTGAGAAGATTAAGTAAGAATGTGTACCTATAACAGCTCACATGGTACCTGGCACATAGGAAGTGTGGATTAAATGTAGTTCTCCTGGTTCTTAGGTGATGTGGGAGAGACCAAAGCTGATAAGAAACTGTGAGTGCCAGGTCTGAATAGCCTTGATGGGGATAGGATATTTATCCACAAAGGCAGTTTAGTATACTTATGTGCCAAAGAGGGGCAGTGGGGTTGACTTACTGACCAAATAGATGGTAAGTAGTGTAAGGGCTCAGGATGGGTGTATTTTGGAGGGGCACAAGGTGTGAAGAAGGGAAATCATGGATGTTTCCAGCAGTGTAGACTGAGTCGTGCAATTTGCATAGAATGCCTGATCTTTATAGGAGAGTTATTAGCTGGTGAGTCAGATACAGATGCTTTGAAAGGACCAGGACGTTTTACTCTGCACCCTAAGGGAAGCTTACCCTTCTTTTTCAGGCTTCTGGGTGAAAGATGAGAAAGAAGTAGAAAGAATGCTATTTTTGCTATATTCTTGAAATGGAGATTTGTAGCAAGTTGGTGTTTAATAAAGAAGTTTCTTTCCATTATTTTTGGCTTGAGATTTAATGAACAGTTGTAGTAAAATCAGATTAGCTATATACACTACTATTATAGAAGAATGTGTATATCTTACATCTGACTTTAAGCTATTATCCATTCTTTGCATTCCTTTCTTCTGTCACAGGTTAATTAAACCCATGTTTTGCTCAGTGCTTACTCTACATGGCAGAATGTTTAACATTCAGTTTCAGATGACTATATGAGAAGTAATGGGATAAAAATCTCTTTACATTGATGACTTCAGGCTCAATTATTGCAGAATAAAATAATGATGAAATTAAATATGTAACACAAATAAAATCTCCATTCCCCTTCTCCTATACACAAAATGGCATATAGCAATGGACACAAAAGCACTAAGAAAAGGTTGAACATGGGTAGCTGCACAAACAGGATTACAAAGCTGCATGTCGGCCAACCAAATAGATTAATGGGTGATGTATATCTGGCTATCTCAGGGTTCTGAAGGTGTACCAGAGCAAGATAATGAAATTGCCTGTCAGGTAATCTGATTTGAGGATTCCAGTCATATGTGAACTGGTGTGTGGGCTAATAAGCCAGGAGTTTGCCAAGACTCATTATTTTTAAAGCTGCTCAACTCTCTACATCTGTTTCTGCAGGATATGTTAGACAAAGTATCCTGCATAGAGCAAGAGGTGGGGAACCCGTGAGAATGCCCAGGTTACCGAGAATTGCTGAGGCACAGCTCCAGATCCAGTTGAGTGTTTCTCAGTTGTTCAGAGCTCAGCTAGAGAACTGCACAGCTGCCAGGAGGACAGCATGGTAACCTCTCTCCCTCCCGGCTGGCAGAAGCTGCTGTTGCAGAATGTAATAGTAAATGTCCCTCCAAAGATGTGCAGGGTGTAGGCATTTGCATCTTGGCTTGGGCGTTTAGTAGCACTTTAACCTTGGCCAAGGTACATAGCCTTTTTAAGACTCGGTTTTCCTATCTGCAAAGTATAGAAAATAGTGCCTAATCCATAGGGTTATTACTGATAGTGAAGTTGATCTCACAGTATTTGGCACATGATATTTGTTAGAGATAATAAAAAGATTAAATAAATTGAGGGTTCTATACACTTCATTGATATTTCTCTTTGCCTATCAATTAGTTTCTTCCTACCTCGTTTTTAATTATGAAATGATTATAATTGTTACCCTTCTCTTTCACTTAATGTTTCTATGAGGATAGAGAAACCTCACCATTACTTATTATTGGTATGTTTTTGTTTCATTAAGCTTTTACATGTATTATGCAAATATTGCTCCCATATCAGTGACATAGAAGAATCACCAGCAGTAATACTTCTTTTATTTGGGGCATAAGATTCAACTGGAACATCAGAATGGGAGGATTCTAGAAAAGATGCTCAAAGCTTTAATTATTTTATTTCTGATACATATGAGATGTGTACTTTTAATATATACCTGTTTATATTCTAGTATAATTAACTTCTCCCTTTTGTAATTTGTTAGCCCTGAAATATTGGAAAAAAATAAAATGTCTCAGTGAATGAACTGTTATGATCAGTATGATTTTAAAAACTGTGCTAACAAATTATAGGGTGATCAGCTGGCTTTCTGGACATAAGTTACAGCTTGCCTCTGAAGAAACTCTTTTTATTCTGCATATAGAATTTGTATCATAAAATTATTCTGTTTTTCAAAGGAATTACTTCTCAACTCTGGGTATTAATTTTCTTTTGTAAAGTAGCAGATATTTTCACATGCCAGGCTAAATAATAATCCAGAAATAACTGCAAAGAAAGAAAATATAATGATGTGTGGAAGAAGTTACTAGGTGTGAGGTTGTCTTTTTTTTTTCTTAAGAAAAAAGAATCATTCAAATGCTTTTTTAACTGTCTCTATGAAGAACTAATCCCTCAGAATGATTATAATGTGTATATAATTTAGACCAAAAATGCCAATATTCAATATGCTTCATTTGGAAGAAGAAAAATCCTAAAAGGAATCAACATCTCATCTCTATTATCTATTTAGTGAATTATGTAGAATTCCCATTGGATATGGAAGAAGATACATTAATGTCAATAGCAATGGCCACAAAGTAGAGTGTCCTGCCAGATAATTGCTCTACCAGTAGGAGAAGGCAGGCTATGTTAGTCCAATAAGAGCTTCTGTTCAAGGTCAAGGTCTCCTCCGAATGTTTAAACAACTGCACCTTGGGGAGATGTAAAATGGAGATGGTCTCTCCCCTTTAGGGATATAAAATCTAATGGATGGGTTTGCCTTCCCTGGGGTGACTGTGGCCTTGACCCTATGGAGTGGATTACTCTCACCAAGCTTTGAAAGTAGCAGATGATGTGACGGTGGTGGAGTGGGGCCGAGATCTTTTCCTTCCTAGCTCCCATCTTTCCTCTCCCTGTGTCACATACTTCTCTTCCCTAACGTTTCCACAGCCCAGCCATGGCAGGGTCACTGGGGATTGCAGAGCAGACAGTGAGTGTTCGTCCCATTGTTAGTCATGGCCGCTGCCTGCCCACAGTTTAATAAGGTCCCCGGGGAAAACCCAAGTAAATATCTTAAGTTCCGGGGTGTTTAATCAAACAGGATCAGGGGCAGTTCTTTTTCTCTCCCTGTCACTCTTTCTTTCTTGGTGTATTTATATTGCCTTGTGGTTAGGATTACACCTCTGGGGGAAATTTATATCTAAAGCTAATCCCTTAGAGGAGGGCTGTAATAATAAAATAGCAACTTGCATTTATTTATTCTTTTACAGCCTACAAAGTACCCTCATATTGTCTTGTTTAGCCCTAAAACTAACCCTCACAGGTAAATTACTATTGCCCACATATTACAGCTTATAAAAATTATTGCTCAAAATGTCAGAGCCAGGAACCGGACCCAGAAATCCTATTCTATTACGTGGGCTAGTCTTTTCCACTTCACCGTACCATAGATAGCTGTTTACAATATCTGGTGCACGCGATAACATCAAAACTTTCTTCTCTAGATTTTTAAAATCTTCATTCCCTTGGCTTTGTAAAATGGAGAGCTCCATGAATATACAGAGCTCCCTGATGAGATGAAGCCAATTCATATAAACAGATTTCAGACTGGTACTATAAAATTATCAGTTAACTTGCCATATCAGTTACATTTTTCATAGTACCCTGCTCTAAGTAGACACCAGATGTTGTTCACTAATGGAATGGTAAGAATGGTTAACATAGACTTTGGAGCCTGTAGTTATGGCTGTTTGTCACTTCCCAGCTTTCTTCTCTCCCATGAGTTACCTACACTTTCTGTGCCTCAGTTTCCTCACCTATTAAATGAGGATGGGAAGAGCACTTCCCTCATGGGTCACTTGGGGATCAAGTGAGTTAACACATAGCGAGCATGATGCCAAGCATATAATCAGTCCGCATTTAATATTAGCAGTTACTATTATTATCATTCTTAGTATTGTTATTGGCACTGTAATTTTTTACAACACTTTTGCTATTCCCGTTTACCATAAAGCTAGTATGTGGAAGGCTTTTAGGCATTTTCTCACTTTTCCCAGAAGTTCCCAGAGACAAAGAGAGCCCTGGTCATGTTTTGCAGTGTTGTGGGCCACAGTAAATGGCCAGGTTTGCATAACTCTGCTAAAGCCAGAAGTTTTTAAGTCACTTTTTATAGTGCATGCATTTGGCAATATTAAAAAAAAAACTTGAGTCTCAATAGAAAGAGAAAGAAAGAGATTGCTATAAAAGTACACTTTTAGCTGAAAGTGTTGGTCATATGGAGACAGTAGTGGGGATTTTTTTCAGCTTTGTAAAATCTTTAACAACCTTTTTTTAAAAGCTTACATGTTTTGCTTATAGTTCCTTCTTAGACTTAAAAGAATTATCATGTCCTAGGAGATTTTTGAGAACATGTTTTTGGATTAAAATTTCGTAGGGAAAGTTTATTTTTTTTTTTTTTTTTTTTTTTTTTTTTTTTTTTTTTTTTTTTTTTTTTTTTGAGACGGAGTCTCACGCTGTTGCCCAGGCTGGAGTGCAGTGGCGCGATCTCGGCTCACTGCAAGCTCCGCCTCCCGGGTTCCCGCCATTCTCCTGCCTCAGCCTCCTGAGTAGCTGGGACTACAGGCGCCCGCCACCGCGCCCGGCTAATTTTTTTGTATTTTTAGTAGAGACGGGGTTTCACTGTGGTCTCGATCTCCTGACCTTGTGATCCGCCCGCCTCGGCCTCCCAAAGTGCTGGGATTACAGGCTTGAGCCACCGCGCCCGGCCGGGAAAGTTTAAAGTAAATGTTCAGAGACATCCTTTCTTCTGATGGGACAGGAAAGAGATAGAATGAATCGATACTGCGAAGAGGGGTAAAATAGGTGTCATAACTTCCACTTTGATCATTTGTTTCCTAAGTGCCCTGTTTGGTAGGGAAGAATATGGAGATTGTCAGGGAGTTGCTAAAGTAGATCAGAACAAATTCTTGTATGGATCCCTCAATCTGGACTCCAGGCACGTGGGTCTCTAGTCTCTGCTGCTGGATATTTAAGGGGGATACTCATTGTACTTCCATTTTCTTGCTGACCAGAGGGGAATTACAGAACATGTCATTACTACAAAAGGTTATTGTGAGAATTGCATGAGTTACGTGTAAAACTGCTTTGAAAAATATGAAGCATTTGTGAGGCAGAAGACTGTAATGGTTTCAAGCAGGAGTTGGCAAACTACATGTTACAGATTGTCTATGGCAGAGATTGTGTAGCCCACAAAGCCTGAAATATTTACTCTCTGGCCTTCAAACAAACACTGGCAGACCCCTGACTTAGAGCATGGATTCTAATGTCAGTTGGCCTTGGTTTGAATCCTGGCTCTGCAGTTACTGCTGTGTGACCTTGGGGCTAGTTAATTAACCTATATCTCTATCTTTTTATCTCTGGAAAAAAAGATGATGATGGTACCAATGCCACAGGGTGGCCAAGACTATGAAATGAGTTAGGATGCATAATTATACTGTAAAAAGCATTTAGGGCATCACCTGGCATTTATTAAGTGCTATATAAGGTTTATGTGATATTATTAAAACACCTTATTCGTGTAGGGTACTACTGGATTAAACAATTTTTATAGCATCCTGATTTTATAACGTGGTATTTGTATACTAAAGCTTTTTAAAATTACTAAATTGATAGTTAAAGAAACTGATGTTTTTCATTTCATTGTACCTAGCAGGAATACTACCTAGAATACTACTGTAGTCTACCTAGAATACCAAAATACTGGTAGGGCCTGAAAATATTCTAAGGACTTCTAGAAGTCACATTGCAGATTACCAAGTAGTGGCATTTGAGGAGACTTCATCTGAGACAAGTCTCTATTATGATGGTGGACAAATTGAAATGAAACTATAAAGTTTGGTATTCTTTGTGAGTAGAAATGTCTACTAAAGTGCATACATTTTATTTCACTATAGAAAGTAGGAATGAAAATTACAACTGCCTTATTATTAAGGTGCAGTACATATATCGTATAATTTAGCCATTATACCAGTACTGCGAAGTATGTGTTTTTCTTCCCATTTGAAAAATGGGGAAGTTGAATCTCAGAAAGATTAGACAATTTGCCTATAAGGTAGGTGGTAAGCGCATAATCATTCTCCTCTACAATACTGTCAAAGAGGAATAAATTCAGTGTTGAAGTCCTAACACTATCTCGCATACATATAAAGATGAGGAAACGCTTATTGATTATATCAATGACAATTTACCATTAGTATTATATAATTCAATCATATTAAAATAGAACTTCTAAATTATTAACTTGTTATAATATTTCCATATTAAATTGACATTTGACATCTCAGAATATTGCTGACAAGAGTTGTTCCCCGTTTCAGGACCGCAGTTTTGTGTACCCATCAGAAATCTGAGCACATCTAAAAGCATCTCTGCATTTAGTGGAACCATGTGAGGGCACTTTGCCCATGATCAGAGCTATTTTACAGTTTTCTTTGTTAATGTCTTTCTGCTCTAAGAGAACCCTATAATGAGCAGTCCCTTACCTGACTACAGATTGCTGTCCTAAAAATGTGTTTGACAGTCAAAAATCCAAAAGTTGAAAGGTAGACAGATACCTTATAAGGAATGACTTCCATTTCCAGAGAGCCATAGGTACTAACCAATCCCTTTTTAAATTTGAGAGGTACTATTTCTGTGTGGGTCAGGCAACCCCGTGGGTGGTGAAGGATCTGGACAGCATAGAAGGCCCGGGAAAGTGGCTGCTCATTCCTCATGGCCAGAGCCAGAACTCAGGGCAGCAATGCCTGATCTCAGGACAACCCAGGCCACTGCCAGGACTCTCACAGGGACATCCCTATGCAGAGGCATCCTACATCAGAGGACTGGCCCTTCTTCCTCCCCTCTTACCACCGTGGAAGCCTGGGACCCAACAGGCTTGAGATGAGAGCTGAAGAGACTGAATTTGGTGCCTGTGAGATACAGAAAGATGTGGGTGCTCAGTATGGATGAGCACACAATGCGATGGTCCAGGCCCATCTGTTCAAAAAAACCCCAGTTTACTCTTAGGGACTGGATACTTCTCTCTTAGTCTCCATCTGCTCGAGGGGACTAACAAGCTGCTACGTATTAGCAATATGAGTATGGCAAACTTTGAGCATCCATTTCCTTACCTGTAAAATGAGGATAGTTCTTGCCTTGCTTATCTTAAAGACTTTGTGGGGACCAAATGAAATAATGTCTGTTTTGTGTTAGTTCAGGGATTACATGTAATTCTCAGTATTTTTGACCACTATTAATTGTTAATCCAAAAGAAAAATAAAGCATTCTGGAAAAACTATCATGTAAATCAATTACAATTTGGGCTTTTTTTTTTTTTTTCTTACTCTGAAATGTGTCAGGACCACTATTTTAGGAGACAACATTCTTGGCATACTTTGAATGAATTTTTACTTCTCTAGAGCTTGATTGCATAGAAAAGAAATACCCAGCCTGCAAAGTAAAGCCTTCTGGAAAAATTATTGGGTAAATCAATTACACAATTGTCATTGCAAAAAATGTATATGTGTAAATGTATATGTTTTCTTACTCAGTGCGAGAATTGTGTCATTTTACTTAATTCAGACACTGGAGGGTTTGGGAGATCTTAATCTCGTCTAGAGCAAATCCTGTCAAAGACTTACTTGACTGGACTTCTTCCACTTTACACTGTTGAACTTGGTGGAGTACTAGTCCTATCACCATAATCCACCAAAGCCAACACACCTTTGAAAGACTGCTTCCTACAGATGAGGACACTGACAGGTGGTTTCACGTTTTGCACATCTGGTTTTAAAACAAAGGACTGATTCAACAGATACTCAGCATCAGCCTCTTTACTTCTGCTAGACACTGCTCCTACTAACAGCTCACGTCAGCTGTACATTTCAGTGCTGTGTTATTTATGTGACAGTTCCTTGTAGCCCGTTGTACAACAGGAATCCAAGCAAGTATTTCCCAAATTTCAAGCTTTACCTGTTAATCTTTTTAGAAACTTACTCACCTTGCAAAAAAAAACTATCTGAAGGTATATCTACAACATTCCTTTATTTTTAGCTATTGCTCTTATAAAAATAATCATATTAAATGTGAAGCAAAATTACAGAAACAAATATTTTGACCATTAATGGTAGCATTGCTTATGCGATATCCAATTTTTCCATACTGTTCTGGTGTGAAAGGGGCAGCGATTGTTTTAAAAGTCCAGTGTTTAATAACATTTATGTTGGTTCTAAACTTCAAAAAATTTTTTAAAAAGTGTGGGTAGTCTTTCCTCACTCCTCCTCAGCTGAAATAATAAATTGGATTCTGAAGTTTAATTTTGAGTTTAGTTTCAGTTATGCTAGATGTGTTTCCTTGAGTAGGTTAGTTTGCCTCTCTGGACCTCATTTTCGTCATTGGAAAATGAAGGTTCAAATCATTTGATTTTTGTGGCTTCTTCTGGAATCTTCCTAAAGATAGTTTATTCTTCACAATTATTTTTAACTTAGACAGGGTTTACAGAATTTTATATAGACCTTCTTAGGAACTTGAGCCTACACACATAAAGAATAAACAACCTTCTGTGAACTTGAATGCTATTTTAGGGTATAATTTTTGTTTATTTGTTCAAAAAATAGTGATTCAATTTAAGCCAAAAGCACTTATTTTAGTAACAGATTCTTAGTTAAGCTATTTTACCAAAGTTACATTACCATGAAATTTCTGGGGGGTAAAAAAAAAACACAATTACACTGTCTTACAAAGTCACCCCTTGTAATCATTCACAATTAGTATATATATCATCAAAAAGAAAAATGCTTTGTTTTTTTAATGGTTAAAAATAACAAGGGACTTCATGTAAATGTATAATCTACTTAATGTCTTTTTTAATGCTCTGCAGCCAACTCAAAGAAAAATGTCCTGCCAGGGGTAAACACTAATTCTGTATTTATTTGCGCAGCAGGCATTGGTTTCATGAAGTAGGCTTGTTTTTTTTTGTTTTGTTTTGTTTTTTTTTTTTGAACATCAGTGTCTTGCCCTAACATTTTAAACTGTAAACCCAAAACTCCTGACCAAGAGAGCTTTGCTGTTAGAACAAAGTTTAGAGTATACTATGTGACACCATCACACCTGTGTTGTGGTCCCAGAGGTTTCTGTTGTTGGGAGGTACGAGTGTTATTAAAGGAAAACAGCAAACCCATCTTGATTTTCCTCTCAAAAGTCAGATCTCTCATGAAGATGGGAGTATGAATTTCCCGTACTGGCATCTATGAGAAAATGCCTTGCTTAAAAGGCCTTCCTCTAGGGGCCTGAAGGAAGTTGTATCTTCTTTGCTTTTTCTATTGCATTCCAATTTTCAGACAGGCCAGTGGTACAGTGTATCCATGATCCATGTGTACAGTAGGAGAATGAAGCTATAGTAAGTAATACAAAAAGCTACTTCTTTTGCAGCTTGATTGAAACAATCCACTGGTGATTGCTTGGTTGTCAGCTTGAGCTTGTCTGTGTGACTTCTTTTCTGCTCCTTACTTCCATCCATCATTGCAGAGAGCACAGAAGACGGAATATATATAGTGCCCTGTGCTTGCTTAGGCCTTAGCAAATATCAATTCATCACCAACTTGGCTCTAAAAGAGACCATTCATTGGCATGTTAGAACATTACAATTTACCCAGTGTTCCCTGGTGTTGAAGGAGTCACATGACCGGATCTCAAAACAAAAAAGAATTCCATGATATGGTCTTGGAGTTATTAATAAAAATAACTGCTGGTTGACAGGAAAGGCATATGGCAAATTTAAGATGCATGGCCGCAGTATTTTGTTTAAAAAAAAATTCTTTCCTATGCCGGGGGTGAGAGTATGTGTGTGTCTGTGGGGGTGTGTGTGTGTATGTATGTTTTATGCACCAGAAAAACCTCCAGCTCTGACAAGCCATTGACAAGGTGTTTCAGTCTTCGCTAGCTTCCTATTTCATTGCTCTGCCATTGAGCCCTTGTAATACCACGATGAATAAAGTAATCAAAGCAATTGGCTGCCTGAGATCTTTTTTAATGCACTGCTTCAGACGCAGTACATATGCCGTGCAAATAAATACAGAATTAGTGTTCCTGTTGGAAGCATTTGGTGAGAATGAGTGATTTGTCTTGCTTATGAAAGGTGCATACATTTCCGCTCATAGCTGTTTATCAGCCAGCCTCTTTCTGCTTATGGATTCTGAGGTGGAATTCATCATTTGTCAGTGCCCGGGCAGATGTGCTGGAGATGACCAGATTGATCTGTGAGGATGAGCAGAACAGCCGCACCAGTGCTAGGAGGGCGGCCCCTACAAATTGTGTTATCTTTTGAGACTGTTGTCTACTAGCTCTTTTCTATACTTCAGGAAGAGAAGGAAAGCTGCCTTTTTCTGCTTCTCACTTCTGTATTTGAAAAAATGCCACTTTTGGTATCGCTTAAGGGAAACAGAAAGCAGCCCCAATTTCTCTGGGCAGTGAAATCCACTGAAACCCCATTTTTCCAAAAGTCCATTCTCCCTCTTCTGATTGCAAGGCATGTTATTTGATGTTGGATTTCAATTAAAAACAAAACACTAATGTCAGGCTTGCCAAAGTGTCATTTGCTCTGTTTTCAAACTGCTACAGACAAAGTTTTCTCTTACTTCATAGAAATCGTAGACATCACTTCCAACAGGACATTAGGACACAAGAGACAGTGTTTTGATTAGGAAAAAAACGAATGGCTTTCCAAAAGTTTGACTTGCTTTTGGTCTGTGCAAAGGCCTGTTGAAGCCGAGTTGATTACAGAGGCATCAAAGGCCCTTCTTGCCAACAAAACTCCCTTGCACTTGTGTGCTGTTGAAAATTTCGCTTTGATGCCAGCAGATTGAAGAGCTAAACACAAGCTGCCGAGGAGCTCCATGTGGCTTTCCCACTGCAGGTTCTTGACCTTGACTTCAGTAATTAACCATCTAGGAGCCACATCATCCTCTAAGGGCATCTGGAAAAATAAATACATCCTCATCCTTAATTAATGAATGGATGCAAGTATAGAAACACAGGTAGCTTACCTCATGAAACAGGGTTAGGGCTCACTTGCTAAAACCCAGATGGAACCGCAGTATTTTCATTGTGCTTCTTTAGCCTCTGTTTCACTCCTGCAGTCCTCAGTAAATATTTTCCTTCGGGTGATTCCTTTTTAACCAGATTGGTAGGAAAGCAATTTCATACTCAATATACCCAACATATAAGATCATTAGAAATACTGCGTGTGGTTTTGAAAATGTGGCCCAAAGCTCTAGAAACATCTGGCTTTACAGCCGATATTACTGAACTAACACTAAGGCCTTTGGCCAAGCCCTTATACTGTGACAGGTAGGTAATGTTTGTGAAAGATGTGGTTTCATACACATCTTTAAGGCAAGTAAATGTTCGATGTGTGACTTTTATTTCCTCGGTTAGCTGAGATATAGACAGGGCTTTAGAAGGTAGACATCATATGCTTCTGTTTGTCATTCACCTTTAGATGGCGGTTATGTTTGTCTTCAGTATTTTTTTTTTACAAGTCACCTGGCTTCAAATCAGCCTCAAGGATGGAGATGTAGACAGTGATAACTAAAATGACAGTGTAGACATTGTGGGAGTTAAAGAATGATCAGAGATAATGGTAGTTTTTTGGAGTTTGTTTATTACGTATCTGAGAAAGTTACTTAATTTTTTCAGCTTATATTTAAATAGCAATTAAAATATGCCAAGCATTGTGCTAAATATTTGGGTTGTGATTTGAATAAGACATTCTGTGTTCTCCAGGTATTCAGGGAGAGTGGCAAGTAAATAATTCTGGTATGGGGTGACGAGCGCCATCACTGAGGAATAGCCCAGGAACACTGAGGAGGGAGTGGTTAATTCTGCAGGACCAGCCCCTGAACTGCTCTTATCCTTTCAAAGTGTTTATGTTGGCTCTGAAGATAATTTTTAGAACTTACAAGAATTCATTATTTGCTTTTTCCAAGTGCTACTTTTGTGTAATTTGAAGTTCAGAGTTTTGTATCATTCACAGAACATAACCTCTCTCCAAGAACAACCTTGCTCCTGCTCTGTAAGAAGCCCTTGCATTTGGTACCCTCTGAGGTTACTCACAAAAAAAAAAAAAAAAAAAAAAAAAAAAAAAAAATGCATCCTTGTTCTGCCTGGTCCTCAGGTGTTCAAGGACACTATGGATGCTAGGTGATAGCTTTGTGATGCTCTGTGCACTGCGCGTTAAGAGATTTTCAAAGCCCTCTGTGGGGCTGAGCCCCAGCATTTACTGTTTTATTCAGCGAATGGCACATCTTCTGTTGTCAGAACTGTCTGATTGAACACCAGCAAGTGCTCTCTAGGAGGGAGATCCTTATTGCCCATTTTCTCTGTTTCCTAAATGATCTAATTGCTTGAGTAAGGAGGCATCCATTCTAAATCTCCCTCCCACCAGGGGCGATTCGCAAGTAACAAGGTTTAGATTACCCCAAATGTCAGGACCCCCACAGATATAATGGGCTTCCCTCCAGGGCCCACCTGACAAGCTGCTTTTCTTTCAAATACCTGGACTGCCCAGAACACTCTACACCCTGATTTTCTGTCCCCTCACGGAGTTAGGGAGCCAGAACTGCCGCTCTGCACCTTTTGATTTTGGTTTTAATCTTCGGAATCTACGGAATGTAAGAGATGCTTATAGGTTCGGTATTTGAAATCCCATTTTACAACATATTAAATGTTAAAATATATACATGATCATTTCACCAAGGCTAATACTTGGGATATAAAAGTTATAGTTGTAGCCTACATTTTGGCTTAATAGTTTCTGAAATGATTTTCATTCCTATGAAAAAAGGTTTTTTTAAAATTATACTTTGGCATGTTCACCACTTTGTTTCTTTCTCAGCAACCCATGTTCTTCCTTTCTTTTAGTCTGCTGTATTCCCAAATGATAACTTCAGAAAAGTATTTTATATGCTGTATATAGTCTATTTAATCAGAGCACTTTTTTATGACAATAGTAAGTTAATGGAAGATAGCTAAATTAAGAACACTGAAAACAAAACAGTATTTTTAAGTTATTTGCCTTTGCCAAGATGTTCTTTGTGTGATTTTTTGGGTAAGGAAGATAACTTTCCCCCTCATTTCCATCAAGCCATGAGAAAGAAGTGGGGGTAAAATAGCATTGTCATATTTGAAAAAGAAAATGATTGACAATGTCACTTAAATTGAAATGTCTCCTTAAAATCAATATAAAAGGGCCTTTGAAGAAGTTGCTTTGAAAATCTTTTTTTGTTGTTTTTTAACCTGGAGTCCCCAGATTTTTTTCCCTTCTACTTTGTTTTCTCATGGATAGATGAATTTAGCTCCTATCGGAGTGGAGGCTCCGGGAGTGTGCACAGATGTATCAGATGTTGTGTAACTCTGCCGGGAAGCCCTGCCCAGGAAGGACTTGGAGCAGACCCATGGGTGCTTCCCTGCTGGCCTCTTCCATTTCTTGGGAACACAGGCTCCTGGTGCTGCCAGGCTGTGTGGCAATAGTGTGCATAGTGTGGTAAGTGGGCCTGGGTGAGGTCAGCACTTTTATTTGAACTTATGACCATCTTTCTTCCCTCTGAGCATTTGAACTGAGTGATTCCGGAAAGAACAAGTCACACATACACTGCCTGTTGAGGTTGTGAGGCATGCCTGTTTACTTCCTTTTAGGTGATTAAAAACACTTCTAACAATTGAACTAATATTTATTACAAACAAGATTAGAAGCACCTTCCTAACCCAGACATTGTGAAAGCTGATAGACATCTCTCTAGACCCCAGCCAGAGTTGCTGGATATTTGGTGTTCTAAGATGCCAGGAGGCATGAGTCAGACCGGCTGATAGCCAGGTGAGTGGTGTGTTTCTCCTCCCTGTACACACATTAATCATATTTGCCGGCAGAGAAGGCATGACCTTCTGTACCTCCAGCACCTACCCCCTCCCCGCTCCACCCCTTATACCACAACAACACAGATAGAAAAAAGAAAGTGGGAAGTTTACGAGCAGCCTGCGTGCAGGCGGCATACTCTACTTACGGAACTTAGAAATCAGAGGTCATTATCATTTTCAAAGAACAGACCCTGAATAACTATATCCTTTCATCACCATCTTTTACTAATTTGACACCAGCTGTACTTGTCTTTTCCACAGGAAATTCTCACTGTGCCTATAGGACCAGAGAAATGGAACTCTTAGCAGAGTTGACTTTTTATTCTTTGAGTTTCCTTTCAGTACAGCTTGGGAGGCAGGAGGCTCTTGTTTCTTATTTTTCAAGATTTTAACTTTTTAAAAACAATCTTATGATCCTAAGAACTTTAAAATTTGAAAGATTTAAGAAGTCATATTATTTTCCCCCTTAAAGTGTTGCCCCATTGTCTCATATGAACTCTTCGAGCATATGGGAAATACAAGAGTTAAATATAATCAGATCTTAACAAAATGTCATGATTTGTTTTGGGAAAGTTGATTTTTCTTGAAGAATTTTCAGTATTAAAATTTTTTTCTATACCATTTGCTTCAGAACTTGTGACTTTGAAGCATGTTCACTTTTATTCTTCAATAACACAGAAAAATAAAACTGTAGTCTATTTGCCAAACATTTACAATACAAAAATAATTTAGATGTTTGAAGATAGTAGAACAGAGAGAATAATTAAAATGGTGGCTGGCCTATTTCTACAGATCAGTCAGGAAAATTTTCCACATGTGACTGGGTCAAGTTCCCAAAGGATGGCTCTAATTTCTTCCCTATCCTCTTATCAAGTATAAAATCTATAAGTTAAGCTTTGGGCTACTTCAAAAAAAATTGTTTTTTTCCTCATTGCAATTTACTGAGCTTGAAGTTGAGGTGTGTCTGCTCCAATCTGGGATTTGTGTGTGTGCATACACAGAAGTTGCCTGCTAGACAAAGCCACCTGGCTCTTTCGGTGCAATCTGTAACTAATGCAAGTTTCAGGTCAATGTTATACGAGAGAAAACTGACCATATCAGTGCTAATCTAATTTATTTTATGTTATTTCTTCCTAAATCATTCATGAAGTAACTTTCTGGTGATTTTTATTGCTATTGCTAGAGTTAGGCTTCGATTACATTTTTCTGATTATAACATTTATCATGTGTAACATATTTGTAAAATTCTAATGAGTTAAAAGTAAAATAAGAACACATAGATAATTGCTATTGGCATTCTGATGTATTAACTTTCAGTATTTTGTCTGTATCATATGAAAGTTTTCATTTGTTGTTTGTTTTTTCTGCCTTGCTGTAATCATACTGTGAATATAATTATGTAACTGAATTTTCATCACTTATTATTATAATTACTTTTACATCCCATTGAAATCTTTAGAAAGTTAATTTTTCCCTCCCTCCCTCCCTCCCTCCATTCCTTCCTTCCTTCCTTCCTTCCTTCCTTCCTTCCTTCCTTCCTTCCTTCCTTCCTTCCTTCCTTCCTTCCTTCTCCCTTCCCTTCCCTTCCCTTCCCTCCCCTCCCCTCCCCTCCCCTCCCCTCCCCTGCCCTCCCCTGCCCTCCCCTCCCCTCCCCTCCCTTCCCCTCCCCTCCCCTCCCCTCCCTTCCCTTCCCTTCCCTTCCCTTCTTTTTTTTCCTGCTGTGTTGCCCAGGCTGGAATGCAGTGGCACAATCTCGGCTCACTGCATTCTCTGCCTCCTGGGTTCCAGTGATTCTTCTGCCTCAGCCCCCCGAGTAACTGGGATTACAGGCACACACCACCATGCCCAGCTACTTTTTGTACTTTAGGTAGAGACAGGGCTTCACCATGTTGGCCAGGCTGGTCTCGAACTCCTGACCTCAAGTGGATCCACCCGCCTCAGCCTCCCAAAGTGCTGGATTACAGGCATGGGCCACTGCACCCGGCCTTAATTTTTTCTTGATTAAAATTTTTAAACAGAAATCTTTATTCATATTCTAATGATTTCCTTAGGGTAGATTCCCAGAATTAGGCTTTCTCACTCAAAACCTATGAACAATTTGAAGATCTTTAAAGTACAGGTATATTGAATAATGCTTTGGTAAGTTCTTACAAATTTTTACTCCTAAAATATCTGAAAGTATTGAGTTATCTTTTCATTAGCTTTAATAATTTGTAGCAAAAGTGATTTTCTCTATCTTTGATTACCTCATTGATTGGGGGAGCATTTTCACATGTATTATACAATTGCATTATTTCTTCAATCTGCTCATATTTTTTGCAATACTGTTTTCATAAAATTAGGGCAAAAAGTTAGTGGATAATCAGCTTTTGTTCAGTGACATAATTTTCATTTCAGTGAGACTTTTTTCCTTTTTTCAAATATGTGCAAGAATAAATAGGATTCTTTTTATATTGTATTCTTTTACAGCCCTAGCAAACTTACATAAACAGGTTTTGTCATGCATTCTCAATCCGGTTTTAGATTATACATTAGAATAACTATTTTGTGCTTCCTCTATCTTGACTATGTATTATAGTTATGGGCATAATTATGTATGTTCATAAAGCTTGAGAGTGTTATGCCCTTTGTGTTTTCCTTGTCTGCTTTTTGACTCTTACCCCCTCCCCCACTTCAGCCCCAGGGTACAGCCTTGCCTCCCTTGAGTCCATCTGTCAGATCATCTGTCTGAGGAATTTGCATTCCTTCACCCTCTTAGAATCCTTTAGAACAAATAGTCCATGGACAAGGAAAAGCTGATGAGCATTTCTCTGTGAAAGGCAGACGTTCCACCTTATGGATCCCTACATGTAGTTTGAGGCAGGAAGCCACCAGCTAAGGTGTGACTTCAAAAGCCACATTCAAAAGCCTGTCTGACCTCTAGCTGTGGCATGAATGATTCTTTCCATGATTTCCCTCCCCTACTTTCTCCTTTTAACCATAGAGTTAAATAACCATAGAGTCACCAATGGTATGCTGACTGGTTTGAATCCCTTTAAGGGTTTTCTGGCTGGGCGCTGTGGCTCACACCTGTAGCCTGTAATCCCAGCACTTTGGGAGGCTGAGGCAGGTAGATCATGAGGTCAGGAGTTTGAGACCACCCTGGCCAACATGGTGAAACTCCATCTCTATTAAAACTACAAAAATTAGTCGGGCGTGGTGTCACGTGCCTGTAGTCCCAGCTACTTGGGAGGCTGTGACAGGAGAGTTGCTAGAACCCGGGAGGCAGAGGTTGCAGTGAGTCGAGATCACCCCACTGCACTCCAGCCTGGGCAACAGAGCAAGATTCTATCTCAAAAAATAAATAAATAAATAAAAGTTTTCCAAGTCAGTGATTCCCCCTCCCCCACTTAAATCTCACTTCCCTTCCAAGCATATCTCCATGCCTACACTGGTCATGGATTAAGCACTATTACCCACAGCCACACCACAGCTAGCATTTTCCATTGCTCTCTCTTTCCCAGTGTCAGAGGATCGGGGGTCCCTTGTGGATACAGGGCGGGGAGCAGTCCTTTGCATTCCACTGCCTTCACAAATGGTGCAGCTCTTTTTAGCATCGTAAATTAAATTAGCACATGTGGCCTTAAATAGTCCAGGCATGTAGGGCATGATTATCTTTCTGAGAAAATGATCAGGACCACATTCAAAGAACCCAGTGTTTCCAGGCAGCTCCCAAGGACATGTCAGTGTGCTGTGAACTTTCTGGGGTATGAATGGGATTTTAAAGTCTGCCTTTTCATTAGTGTACCAGTGCATACTCTGTGTATTATGCCTCACAAGCTGTGAATGTTGTGACAGTGGCTTTTGTTCCCGTGTGTGCAGTTGTTAATTGTATAAGCCGGAAATACAGAAACCATATCAAAGCAAGGCAGCCTTAACAAAAGAGAAAAGCTGAATGCCTCAAAGGAACCACTGCTTAGAAAGGTATACATTCTCCTCCAACCCGTACACCCAGGACCCAGATGTTCTCATGACATCATTGCAGCTGAATTCGGACTTTACAGATGGAATACAAAATTACGAACATAGCATGGAGTAACCACTTTATCTCTTCTTGAACCTACGCCTGCTCTACATTCCTGGTGAAATTTGTATCTCCAATGGCTTACACCACCCTACCACGGAGTAGATACTACTAAACTGTCAGATGAGTTTACTGAATACATTTTACTCATCCCCCGCTTGTCAGCTTTGCTTGTGCTATTAAGTGGCCAAGACTACCATGTCAGTATCCAGCTCATCTAAATCCCACTTCCCATCTGTACATTCATTGTACTTGCTGCTCAGACCATTCTTATGTTCCTCTGTAATGGAATATTCAATTTAGGCATCTAAATTTTTGTGTCTGTGCCCAATGAGATTAGAGAGTATAAACAGTGCTTTGTACTTGTCAGAATGGCAAACATAGTACTTTGCACATAATAGAGGCTCAGTAAGTACTCAGTAAACATCAGTAAGTACCTCAGTAATTAAATTGTTATTTTTCCTTTAAGAAAATGAATTTGGATGGACAAATCTGAGAGAAGAATCCAGGTGCTCCCCTGTGTTGAGTAAACTCAGCTGTAGTGAACTCCTCTTGGCCTCAAACTGTGTACTAAATGAAAATTGGAGATGCACCCTTTGTGGAATTATTCTTAGCCTGACATTTCCAGACTGACTATAACAAGACACATTATCTATCGAGCTTCTGCTTCCCTTCTTCCTGCTTAATGGCTTTACCAATCTTTTAAGACTCAGCCGAAGGTCCACCCTATAAAATAGCCTTCCCAACATTCTAATCTCAATCTAACCCCTTTCTTCAGCCCTGGAGGACAGCTGACTCACCTCCATCATTTAATATTTGCCAATACTCCAGTATGTTATGTGCTAATCATTTGTGTATATCTGGCCTCTTTCCATAACTAGTTTACAGCCTCCTCTGAGGTGTCATGACCATAGTTTAATTCTTTGGAATACTGCACAGTAATTAGCGTGATGTTTGTCCCTGAATGTAGGGTAAAGCATTCAGAAATTTGGTTTGCATGGCTCTGTTACCTAATAACTGTGTGAGCTAAAAAAAGCACTCAACGTTTTTGAAACTTACTTTTGTCATCAGTAAAATGTTCATGATCTCTCATGGAATCATTCTGAAGATTAAATAAGATTATGAATGGACAAGTGTTTTTGTTTTTGTTTTTGAGATGGAGTTTCGCTCTTGTGGTCCAGGCTGGAGTGCAGTGGCATGATCTCAGCTCACTGCAACTCCCGGCTCCTGTGTTCAAGGGATTTTCCTGCCTCAGCCTCCCAAGTAGCTGGGATTACAAGCATGAGCCACCACACCCAGCTAATTTTATATTTTTAGTAGAGATGGGGTTTCACCACATTGGTCAGGCTGGTCACAAACTCCTGACCTCGAGTGATCCACTCACCTCGGCCTCCCAAAGTGTTGAGATTACAGGTATGAGCCACTGCACCCAGCCTAGACAAGCGTTTTTAGCTTTTAAACCAATATACTAATGAAAGAAATTGTTGGCTAATTTTGAGAAATCTACTTCATTTTTTTTTTCTTTGAGATGGAGTCTTGTTCTGTTGCCAGGCTGGAGTGCAATGGTATGATCTCAGCTCTCTACAACCTCCGCCTCCTGGGTTCAAGCGATTCTCCTGCCACAGCCTTCCAAGTAGCTGGGATTACAAGCGCCCATCACCACGCCCAGCTAATTTTTGTATTTTTAGTAGAGACGGGGTTTCACTATGTTAGCCAGGGTGGTCCCAAACTCCTGACCTCGTGATCTGCCCACCTTGGCCTCCCAAAGTGCTGGGATTACAGGCGTGAGCCACTGCGCTCGGCGAAAAATCTACTTTTTATCTGATTAAGTTTCCTGAGGGTGCCATGTGTTCCCTGTGTCTCCAAACTGTAAATTGTGTTTTGAATTATTGTCAGTGCCAAAACGTATTTTTTGATTGCCATGTTGGCAGGTTGATTGCAAGACTTTGAGCTTCTGTTTGATATATTTTAAATACTTTCTGCCTTAAGAATTTGGACATAATATGTCTATCTTTATTTTAAGGGTGGTATGTTGACCATCCTTTAGAAATAAGATTATAAACAGTATCCTATGTGTGCTAGGCATGGAATTTAAGAAACAAAAGTATAGAATAATTCTAATAACAATGTACATGACCACCAGTAGTATAAAGATACAGTTGAGTGACTTATGGTAGGAAATGAAGGATTTGAAAGAAGTTTTAATTCTTTATGTCAGTAATTTTCTGCCCTAGTTACATGTTAATCACCTGAGTTGCTAAAGAAAAAAAGAAAAAAATCAGATGCCTGGGCTCTCTGTTCCTATTAAATTAGGATTTCTTCTCTGTGTAGAGGGTCCGCCTGTTGCTACAGGTGAATGGTATGAAACAAGCAGATTATTTGAAGATTTCCATGTGCTACCATTTAATGTCTTATTATTAAAGTTAGCTGCATTTCTGGCAGTGAGAATGTTGAAAAGGAATAGAACAAGGAATAATTGTATGGTGTCATCTGAGTCTTGTTAGAAGTTCAGTGAATGCCTCCCTCATATCAGTCAGGTACACAGTGCTAAAAGTATGCAAACCGGCTCAAGCAATGGTTCCTGCCACTGATGAGTGCTTGGCTTGTGGGGAGAGGGATATAGAGGATTCCAGGGAACCAGCAGGGAACAGAGGGTGCGCTGTGCCTTAAAAGGGTGAGGGAAGAATGAGCTTCCCAGATAGACACGTGTAGACTAGACAATGACTGAGGAATTCTGGCTATTTGTAAAACAAATCATGTTAGTATTTCCTCTAAACCCGGCACACAATATTGATGTTTCATCAGTATTAACTGGGAGTAATGATAGTGATGATCTTCATGACTAACATTAATTAAAATTAATTTTGTCCATAATGACCTCAAGAAACAACTGTCATTGAGTAAAAAAAATGAACCAGACACTACATATTTGCCTATGACTTTTCTAAATCTGGAAACTTCTTATAGTTAATAAAAATTATTTATGCTTCAATTAGAGGACTCTATATTCCATTTGAAATTTAAGAATATATAGTTTCTATTTTCTATAAAAACTAATGTCATATAATAAAGGTAAATAATTTTTTTCAAACTTTATCATTTGATTAATCTATCAGTTTTTTCCATTCTTTGAAAATTTTTGTTTTATTTTTGACTCTATTTTTTTCTGCATTTTTTAGATTCTCATAGTCTTAGTAAAGGTGGAATCAGGCCCATATACTGTAGGAAGATTACTTGGAAGTTCTCCAGTATTATTTATCATCTGCTACTACTGGCAAATTGCCTCCTTTTTAAACCACATACTGTATTATTTGTTAGGTGGGGGTCATTAGGCCTCCAATCTCTTTTCTCCCAAATCTACAAATAGTCATTGTTCACCTGGTGTATGTGACATTTATTTTTCCTTTCTAAGTCTGCAATCCTCTATCTGCCTACCTAGGTACCCACCGCTGTTGAATGCCACTCTGCCATTACCCTCCTCTCTTTACAATACGGGTTATTATACTCTATTTATACCCCAGGTGTGAGAGATAGCTAAATGAAATAGCTACTAAGACTTTTTTCCACTTTTCCTAAAAAAGGCATATGTGGAAGAAGGTACATCATATTTTTCACACAAAAAAGTATAGAAAGTCACTTTTATAAAGAAAATGGAATATTTTTCTTCATGGCAAACTTTCATTATGCTTTTATTTATTTATTTTTCATGAAAGAAATTCAGGCTTTATAGAATCAGGCTCCCTTTGAAGATATACTGTTTTCCTTTCTATCAATTTTGTTTTCCTTTAGAACATCATTTGGTTGATAAATTTCCTAGTATCCTGTTTAGCTGTCAGATTTTGATAAGCTTTCCGGGGAGCTCACATACACTGTTCATTTCACCCCAATTCAGTGCTGTTCTCCTTATCTGTGGTCTACCAGAAGTAACTTGAGGTTAAGGTTTGGCACTTCTGCCTGGCGTTTTGGCTTTGGAGCTGCAAAACATATCGCAAAGCAGACATAATATGTGTACCAACAGCTAGAGACACTAGTAGAATCTTGTCAGCTCAAAAGCAGAAAAGCCTCTGAAATGTGAAAAAGGAAAAATTGTGCTGAGTGTATTTAGGATAGCATGTTTGAGTCTATTATTGCAACCACAACTAGTATTATGTATTTAAAGATGACCTAGATTTACATTCTTTATCGTCATTTGCTCTCCAGGACTAGACATAAAACTAATTACTAGCTCATGTAGTTTGCATGTGTTGCTTTCTCTTAGCTCATGTGTTTACATGGAAAAGTCCCCGACATACACAAAAGGAAAAAAGCCTCAAGTAATGTTCCTTACAGAAGGAAGATAGTATCAGACCCCTTATAGTTTACACATCCTCAAACTCTATTTATGGTGAAAGTCAAGATCTTGAAGTGTTTGCTGCTCCTAGGTTTAATTGGTTTTATCTGCTGTTATCATAACAACCTTATCTCTGCAGACAGTTGCATGGATAATATTTGGAGATCAGAATTCAAGCTCAGACACACAGTGTCATCCAGCAATTAAATGTTATTTGATAGTTCTGTATGTGGCTCAGGTGCTGGGGAGCTCCTGCCTCTGGTTGACGTATTTATAGCATCATAAAATAGTTCTCAGGGGAAATCCAGATATGGAAAGCTTTCCGAATAGAAATGGCTAGAAAAGCCAAGGTAAAGTGTGGTTCAGGCTCTCGTGGCAGTTCCAGTCATTGACTGTTGTCTAATGACTATGCGGTTCAGATCTGAGAGATGTTTAATTATTTTTGTTGCTGCATTTTGGTGAAAGGATAAAGAAGCCGTCTAGCTCCGTGACAAGGATGCTGATATATATTTTGGGGGAGTCCATTAAATGGATCAACATTGCTTTCCACATGCCCAATTTAATCCCTATATGGGAACTACATAAAACATACCTTTTATAGGAGAATTCTTGATGGATGTTTAACTGCATGGATCTAATTAGATGCAGAGCAGGACTTTCCCCAAATGATTAACTGGCAAGATTAGGTAGACCTTCCTTTGTTTTGTTGGGATTTGGGCTTTCTTCCTGTAATAGTCCTTTTTATCTCTTAAAATGAGTTTCCGAAAGCAGAAATGGAAGCAAAGCAAGCACTTGACACAGCTAAGGTTTGAAAAGTATTATAGTTATTCTTCTGGGCTTTTTCAGGAGTGGATTACCTCTTTAGCTTCCTGTGGCCTGTATGGGGGAGATAGAAAGAAGCCCAATTCAGACTTCTCTGTAGGTGAAGCACTGAAGTGTTCTGTTCATTACATGTTTTAATTGCTCAATTGTGCTTGGAATGTAGATTAACTCTCTAACACCTGAAAAAAAGATCCCCCCTTCATACCGAGAACAGTGAAGATGAGAGACAATAGGATGACAAATGAGATCGCTAAGTGGAGCCCTGATCAATAGAAAGTGCTGTCCATTTGGGTAATGGACATCCCTGTCATCTCAGCTGTTAAAGAATTCAGCAGAGATGAGTCCCCAAAGGTCTGCAAAGTATAAGGCATCCAATACAGGAAACATTACCACCTCCCTTCTCCAACCCCAATAAATAAAAAAGGTACATATCAGGAGCTCCGTCTTTAGCTGCCGTGAGCTGTCGTGCATGGAATTTATCGTACTCTGTTTTCAAAAATCTGTGCACAAAGCAGACAACCTGGAGACCCGGGGGAATAGTCTTTGTTTCCTCAGACCTTAACAGTGGTGTAAACACCTTAGGTGATCTTGCGTCTGGTGTAGAAAAAAGCATTCATACTTAAAATTAGGAGGTTGATTAGATTGTTCTTTTAAAATACTCTCTGCTCCACGTGATGATTTAAAGCCAGCGTATTTGGCAACCAGGATGCTTGATGAATCGCTTTTGTCAGACAGCCATATGGCAGGTGGGGTAGAGGTCACTTTGGTGCCCGGCCTTCCTTACTCGGATTCGGTCCACATGTCCAATTGTGATAGAGGACCAGTTCATGGTCTTTCCTTTCTAAATACCTTCAATATGGCCAGTCTGTACTTCTTAGAAACTCCATGCTTCTTCCGTCCCACGCTGGACCGTGGAGGCCGGATAAAGTCTATTTCTTCATCTGTCTCGCCACTACTCATTTAACCCGGCTAATTCCTAGAGGGATTGCTGTAACCACTGGCAGCCAGAGACTCCCTGCTGGAATGTGTGTGAGGATTTCCGGACAGTTGTGAAGAGGAGTGCAGTTTCACTGGGCAGTCAGGTGTGGGTCATTAATTTTCAGTGCTGTTGTTTAACTATTAATGAGGTCATGGCCCCAGGGCCGGACTGACTTTACCTATCAGATGTCTCCCATCTCCCAGCAGGCCATTCACCTTTAGTCAGAGCTCTCCACTAATAATTGTCCCATGCAGCGTTCACACGCCATTGCCTCATCTCTTAACCTCAGCTTCTTCGAGATAAGAAATAATTCCTCCTGCCCATCTCCCCGGTCATCCATCTTCAGTGGGGCCTATAAAACAAAGCCGTTCCCATTTTCCATTAACCTCTATGTCCTGAAACTTAGAGCCCTATATACTTTCTCTTCTTCCTCAGCAAGGGGCATCTATTTGCCATCATTTTCAGGAGGTCTTAAATTATTCAGAAAGGCAGGCATCACCCTTGGTGACCTAGCCACCTACTTTACCTTTTATTTCTCTCCTATTTACCATTTCAGTTGATAATTTGTAGAACTTGGTAAAGTAATTCACAACTGTCAGCATCTTTATTATATTGCAGCCAGCAGCAGAAATTGTAACCTGAAGGGATATCTACTAAATCAAGATTTCTGTAGCATAAGCAGTGTAAATGAATTCCTGCACATTACGTTATTATTTCTATAATGTCTTTATTAAAAAGGCAAAGAGAGAATGCCTATTTAGAACAAGTACTGTGCACCCAAGCACTGATAGATTTGTAAGGTTGGGGAAAAGAAACACATAAGAGATCCAAAGCCCCAGTCCTGTCTACTTGGAATCACTGGTGTATCCCCAGAGGTCAGCAGCCGGCCTCTGCTTGGCCGTGAGCTCACCAGCAGTCAAGGGCTAATTCTTACCTCTTTGTCCTCTTCCTGTTCTCTAGAGCGGCACAGAGAAACATCTATTCTGCATGACAGCCCTTCAGGTATTGGAGGATAGGTATCACGTTTCCCAAAACAGTCTCTTGCAGCCTAAATGTCTCCAGGTCTTTTTAGGCATTTCTCATCTGTCATGCTTTTTGCAGCCTCACCATCCTGCCTGCCCCTTTCATTAGTAGACGTTTAGAAGGTGGCACCCTGAGCACTACAATAAGTACGTGGTCTGGCTATACAAATTGAAATGTACAGCACTGGTTACGCCCCTTCATCTGGATTCTAGGTGTTAATTAAAGTAGCTAAGTCTACCTAGGGCTTAAGAGACAGCTGTGTGTCACTGATCCAGGGCGAGCTTACAGTTAACCAGAATCCCTCAGATTAATTCACATGAACTTTAGGTAAGTTAGAGACTTATCCCTTTTTTGACTCTTGTGTAGTTGACATTTTTTGAACCGGAGTCTAGAACTTTAAAAAACATCTTCATTAAAGGGCATTTTTAGTGAGTTCTAAATCATCTTCTACAGCTTTGATTTACTGCAAATTTAATTCATAAAATTCTCTTTACAAAGTAGTGCATCTATACTAGTAAAGTATACAAATATGGCAAAAAGAAATAAATGGTATATTTGGGCACTTCTTTACAGGAGAGGAAATGTCCCAGGTAAATACCCATCAGTACCAGCTGCCTTTCATCAGGTGCCTACTGTATGCCAGTCATAGCATGAAATGGTATCACCTATTATTTCTCATCCTTACAGAAAACCTACTTGCTTCCCCTTTTATAGGTGTGGGAACCAGACTGGGAGTCATTAAGTAACTTACCTGAGGCCATGACACTAGTAAGCAGTATAAGCAAGCTTTGAGCCCAGATCTCCCACTCTGTCCTTCTTTTCACTCTGCCTTAATGCCTATGTTAAATTTGGTATGTTCATTTGGCCTTTAAAATAAATTTCCAAATTCTTCAATATTTTCTGCAGGCCATTTGAAATCACAGCCAATCCATCGATTAGAGATCGAAAGCAAAATGTTTCTGTAGTGGAGATAACTTACCCCAAATACTATTTGTTGTAGCCATTTGAGCTTTTTACAAAGGTTTTGGTTCTCTTACCTGCCAGGCGTATAGTTGAATTACACTCCCCCACCCACTTGAAATTTGGCATGACTATGTGATTAGCTGTGGTCAACCAAATGTGAGTGAAGGTGACCCATGTCACTGCTAGGCAGGGGCTTTAAGAGGCAGTATGTGCTTCACCATTCCTTCTCCCTCTCTGGCATGACCATGTACAACTTTCAAGATAGCAGTTGTCTGTCAACCCTAGTCCCTGAGTTACTACAATGAGCAGAGCTCCTTGCTGACTTACAGTGGACGTACAATGTGAGCGAGAAATAAATCTGTATTATTTTAGGTCACTGAAATTTGGAAGTTGGTCGTTACTGCTTCATAATCTAGCCTATCCTGACTATTCCAACTAGCTTAACAAAGCTAGAGCATGGGTAAGATGTCTGTAATCAATCCTAACCCTTGTTTAAGACCAAAAGATAGAAAATGTGCACTTAACCTAAAAATGTTCTTGAGATTAAAGTACATAAGGAAATGACATGTATAGATAATACCTGAAACCTCTATTTTCTCATTATCTAAGTTGTTAATACACAGTGGAATTTGCATTTGTATGTAGGACGCTATCTTAGCCTAGGCTCCCTAGAAAGCACAGCATGAATCAATGGCTTGTATACTAACACTTCGTTGTGGAGGGAAGGGGGTTGGCCGTGCAGTTCCAGGGAAGCAAGAATGAGGAGAAAAATGAATTGAAGCAAGAAAGGTAGGAGAGCAATACAAGGTGGTGGTGTTACTAAAACAGCCATAGCTTCAGCACAAAACAAAAGTGGTCACTTGGTCATGTGGAATGGCACCAAAAAGGCTGTATTTCAGAACCATTCTGCCTTGGTGCAGAGAAGGAAGGCAAGCAATTCATCTGTTGCCTCCTTGCTTTTTCCTGTCTCTCAATGGTCAAAATCCCATGCATTTCCAGATTGTGCTGCCTGGAGAAGCATTTCCAAGCTTCTGGGAAAGCCAGATCCTCTGAGAATCCAGTTTGGACAGTGTGCAGGCACAGCGAGCTATACTTATCTAGTTGGTTTTTTGGGGCTGTGCTGGCAGCTAGAGTTTATCTGGCCTGGTGCATAAATTGAATCTAGTACAGACATTAACAAACCTTGGGTGGGGGTGGGGGGAACTTCACTTTTCAGGACCTCTGTTACCTGTGAACAGAATACACTGGACTCAATGATTTGAAAGATACCATCAGTTCTAACATCCCAGTGTTTCAAACTAGTTTTTCAAATCATAGCAACCATTTATCTACCAATATTGAAATAATTAGCTGGCTAATTTAATTATTGAGAAAATGGAAATAAACTCAAACAAACTTAAAAGAAAAAGACCTATGAAATGTGTATCCTACATAGTGTTTCTTAAACACTTATTTTTTACAATGACCCGTAGTAAGAAATTAGTTTTGTAAATGACCAAGCAAATACATGTACACAAACATGTATACTAATTGAAACAAAAGTTGCATGAAAGTAATACTTTCTTCATAATATGTAAGTAACTCTGATGTATTTATTCAGTTGTATTCTATACAAATAAAGCTTCTAGCCACTGATGGGTCATGATACAAAGTTTGAAAAGCCTAGAACATGTTATCTGTATATCTATCAGTCACAATTTATTGCTTATAGTAATATAACCCCCTATACCTAAATCAATACTTATTAGATAATTAAAATGTTAAATTTCATTTGCAATAGTTTGACCATAATGATATCACTGAGATAAATGTTAAACATTATTTTTCAAATAGTTTTTGTTGTGTTTAGGAAGAATATTCTAGCTGTGAGAAAATTCAGAGAGACAATTAATAAACTCAATACAGCCAAGAATAGAGGTGTATGGAAGTTAGCTAGGTGGTTTCATGTTTTTGAGACTATTGCTTTAAACTCACAGTACACATATAAGATGGTCATGGCTTAACTGAGTGATCAAGCACATTTCACCCTTCCATATTTATTCAATTCTGAATTTTACCTTTTTTAATATTATGAAGTTATTAGTGCACTTAGTAGATATTCTGAGTAAATTAATGTCAATAAAAAAACTAAAAAACAAAACTATTTTATTATCACAAATAACCTGTGTCTGTAGCTTTGTAAAATACATTATTATTTCTCCTGTTATAATGAGTGTCCCATCAGGTAAGGACCAAAGGTCTTGTTTCTGGCTTAGTTGTTTCGATATCAAGCTCTGGGGATGAAGAAGGTTGTTTTTTCTTGTTATCACAGTCAGTTGTCACAGCAGCCTGGTGAGGTGAGCAGGGTAAGTACTACCATTCCCATTTCACAGATGATAGAGCTGAAGAGTAATTCCTGCTATACTGTCTGTCAATTACCAGCTCCATGCCAATATAGAGATGCAATTTTGTGCTAACAGTGACTTCACACTGTTTCTTCCTGTCCATCTATTTGCCAAGCTTTGGTTCCTGAAAGTCATTTTATTTGCTGGCTTTTGAAGTAACATTTGTGGAGAATGTTCGGGACAACTTCTATTTCTGGGGGTGAAAGTTGTGACATTTTTCACGTTCTGAGGGGGAGGAGAAGGCCCAGGAGTCAGAGCTGTCTCCCTGACGCGGTTGTTGTCAGTCATTCCCTGACCTCCCTCATATCCTTTCACATGTTCCCATCTTGGTTTTCCTACCTGTTAAGTGAGGTTATTATGAAACTTCCCTATCTGCCACATCTGGGTGTTGGGCATCTGAAATAAGATAATGTGCGTGAGACTACTCTGAAAAGGAAAATTAATTTTAACAATAGAATGATTTTAGCATTGTTGTGATTATTTTCTCTTATCCGATTCCCCTAACACACACCCCAATCTAGATGAACCTTAAATAGTTGATTTAGGCTGGGCGCGGTGGCTCATGCCTGTAATCTCAGCCCTTTGGGAGGCTGAGGCGGGTGGATCACAAGGTCAGGCTTTCAAGATAAGCCTGGCCAACAGAGTGAAACCCCATCTCTACTAAAAATACAAAAATTAGCCGGGCATGGTGGCACATGCCTGTAGTCCCAGCTACTTGGGAGGCTGAGGCAGGAGAATTGCTTGAACCTGGGAGGTGGATGTTGCAGTGAGCTGAGATCACACCACTGTACTCCAGCTCAGGCAACAGTGCGAGGCTCCGTCTCAAAAAAAAAAAAAAAAAAAAAAAAAATTGTTTTAAAAGAAAATAAAGTTTATCTGAATAACCCATTTTTACATCTACTTATATGATTATATTATACCCTTTGCAGTTAAAATTTTGTACATGAAACAAAACAAGAACATGGAATGTTTTGGTTTTCTGGCTCATAGACAAAATGCCAGGTCATATTTATGTCCAGAAACTTAGGGGGAAGAAAAGCACAAGTAATTTTTCCCACCACAAAGGTATTTTTTCCTGATTTATCCATGAGAAAATAAAGTAAAAATCTGGCATTTTGTAGCTAATATGGTTGGTTATTCTGTATCCAAAAAATGTAAATACATGTGGTACCAATAGTCATTATATTAAAAGAACAGCATAGGTGAAGGCCCTATTTTTTTTCCACTTTAAGCCATCTTGTCATAACTTGTAGACTTTTGTAATGGTTTTACGGTATTTTCCTGGCACCGTAAGCTATTTTATTACTATAATTGAAGAAAGTAGAATTTCCCATTGTGCTTACATTTTGTCCTCACTTCCATTTTTACTACATGACCTTATTATTTAGGAATTTGCTCTCCTTCTGATCTCCTTGGGATAACTTGCTGCTCTACTGATTTAGTTGTTAGAATAAAATAATGTACTTTCACATTCAGAAGCAAATCCTGTTCTATTCTTTTCTATATACTTTTCACTTGGGAAACTAATCAGAGAATCTATTTATAATCCATGACTGAACAGAAAAGCACATATAAAGATGATTTCTAGAAAGGCAGAACTCATATACTTTTTGCCTTGTGAAATACGGCAGAGTCACAGAGGGTGGCCATGTTCAGACCCAATCAAGTCTGGGCTGTTTGCTTTCTCCTGTCAGAGTGAGCAGAAACCACATGTATAGCCCAGCCCTGGTTTCAGGAAGAATGTTTTCAGGCAAACCTTACACTTGAATGAACTGCTACAGAGGAAATATAACTCTCACTGTAGACCTACAGAGCTAGGACTGGGATCAGGTTTCTCTTCCCATTGCAGTCTTTGAGTCTTCTAGGTAAAACTTACTGGTTATTGCAAGAAGCAGTGTTCTCATTCTGAAATCCAGAATCTTGAATCTAGAATCTAGAATCATTCTAGAATAACACAAGGCCTATGGTTACCCAGTAGAAAACTTCCTGGATCCCTTTATCTCCTTGGATAAACAAAATAATAGAGAAGTTTCTGTTGATTTCTGTCATTCTATATTTGCTGGCTATACACAAAATGGCATCATGTCTTCTTTTGATTGACCTTTGGGGGCAATTCTGATTCATTTCCATATCCATCATAAATATCTTCTATAGTACAGTATAAATTTGATTGCTAACTAAATAAAAGCTTTGAAAGAAAGATTTAGGTTTTAAGAAAATCAGAGACCTTCTATTGCTTCAAAATTAAGTAAAATTGACACTTGAACAACATGGGTTTGAACCATGTGAATTCACTTACACATGGATATTTTTCAATAAAAGTTAAACTATGTGCACCTGCCTCTCCTGCCTCCCCTTCCACCTCTTCCACCTCTTCTGCCTCTGCCATCCCTGCCACATCAAGACAAACCCCTCCTATTTCTCCTCCTCCTCAGCCTACTTATCATGATGAAGATGATAAGGATGAAAACTTACGATGATCCACTTCCACTTAATGAATAGTAAACATATTTTCTCTTCCTTATGATTTTCCTAATAACATTTTATTTTCTCTGGCATATGTTATTATAAGAATATAGCATATAATATATAAAAAATATAAAATATGTGTTAATTGACTGTTTATGTTATCAGTAAAACTTCTGGTCACCAGTAGGCCATTAGTATTTAAGGTTGAAGAAGTCAGAAGTTATACATGGATTTTCAACTGCATGGAGGTTGGTCAAATGTAAGGTGCTCATGGCTTTAAATAAATTAAAATTGAACCATTTACATTAACATATGAATTAGGGAAAAAATAAGACAGCAACAGATATTGAATATATGCCATATACATTTTATATATATACGTATATATACACATAAACATATCTATACACACTGTGTATTCACTGTGCACATAGACACTATGTGCCAAGAACTGTACTTTCTTTAGTCATTAACTCGCTAATCTTCCAATCTGTTAATCTCGTAATCCTTGCAAGTTGTAATATAATTGTCTTCATTTTTACATAAGAAACAGAGGCCCAGAGAGGTTAAATTTTTTGTCAAAAGTCTCTCAGGCAATGCTGGATCTGAAAGTAAAATCTCTTTAGGTCATCAAGCTTGTGTTCTTTTCGCTTATACTTTGCTATTACTCTAAGATTAATACATGTAAATCAGAAGTACAGTTTGTGTATGATATAAACATATATGCCTAATCTGCATTAACAGTATGAGTTTAATTAAAACTGTAAGCTTGTATGCTAATTTTTATAAGTTTAATAGTTACTACTATTGAAATTTATAGGGTGACTCTGAGTATGAAGCAACTATCCAGAAAGTTACTAAAATTGCAAAAGTGGTGTCACTATAGGTAAAGGTGGATAGATGCTGTAAAAAGGACATCCCTTCTGCACTTTTGGATTTTCTACTGGTTCACTCTAGGCCTGAGGGGATATCAAGGAAAGTTACCTGTCCTTGGATTTATTCATGAAGCTCAACTTTACCTAATGTGTAAAAACCCAGTTTGGCTTTTAGTGAAGCAAATAACTTCACAGTTTTCTTTTATATTCAGTATGGCTAGCATCGTTAGACCTGTATGTAGTTAACTTTCTTATTCTCTGTTTGCCAGTAGTAAAAAATGTGTTTGCATTAGTGAATAGTAGATGATGTATAAATAGTATAGCTTGCCTATTGTTTTTCACCTACCTGAAGCTGTTGTTGCATTTTTAACATGCTTAGACATTTTCCTATTTTGAGGCACTTTTTGATCAGCTGTGACTCACTCAGCCTGCGCTCTGGGACATTTTCTGTGACCAGGCAAACAACGACGTTTTACCATTATTAATATCCCTCTCTCATTGTTCCTACTGGGACAGCTGGTGCCAGGAATGGCTTTATGTTACTTCCAGTGAAATTTTTGCTCGCAAATCTGGACTGCCAGGAACATAGGTGAGTAACTTCGAGTTAAAGAATCACTCATGATAATTTCAAGTTCGAATGTGCATGGCTCAGTGACTTCATCTACAATAAAGATTGGCATGGGTGGAAAGAGGTTAAGTAGTATCATTTTGGTTGACTAACTACATGAATTACAAAACAGAAGAACCCAACATGTTGATTATCAAGATCTAAACAACTGGCATTAAAAAAGAATCTATTAATTGCTATTGTGAACCACCTTAAAGATATTCAGAACCCAACCTGATACTTTAAATTGCTATGCAGTTTAATTATTTTCTATTAGTAGAGAGAAAGGAATTGGAGGGTAAGAAGGGAGATATATCTCCTATTGTTAATTGCAAATGATAATCTACAGTCTGCTTCTGCTACCTGTTGTCATTCTTCCCCACCAACCAAATATGAAAAGCACCCATGCATTGCTCATCTGCATAAGGAGAAGAAGGAAAGTCTGATTTGTTATTACAAAGGGATTTATTTCAATAAGGAAAGTGAAGGGATGACAGATAAGTGAACTTAAACCTTTTGAGCATTACAGAAAGCTTGTATAATTTGGGTAACTGAATGTAATCTCTGTATCCTCCATTAACGATAGAGCCTCTTGGACAGATTGAAGTTGTGCCCGGAACCATCATCCTCTCTTTATACCACTGTGTTCCTTCTTAGCAGGCAGAAAGGCACAAACTCATGGCTGATTCTTCTGCTCTCCACCTGCTGGCCCCCTTGTGAGCCACAGCTTTTGGATCTGATGTAGCCTTTTGGGTGTTTGCACAAAGGGCTGGCACATTTGCAAGTGGTGTGTCTGCTTGCAAAGCAGTGGGACACCAAAAACATTAAACACAGATTGTTTGGGGTTTAAGCAAATCTAAGACAAACAAGTTGAATATCTGAGACTATTTCTTAAAAAAAAAAAAAAAAAAAAAAGCACACATTTCTGATTTTCATAACTGAATGATATCATAGCTGTTTCCCAGCTCTAGATAATACTAAGATAGCGGCCCTTCCAGAGGTGTCTGGCATATGTAAAATCTTTCAAAAGCAAAGGTAAGAACACGCTAAAAGAGGAGCAATATGGTCTAGTCTATGTGAAGATTGGTCATCGTTGGTTAAAATAAACAAACAAACAAACAAACAAAAGAAGTAATTGAGCTTATTGATATTGGTAAATTAAGCCAGTTTGTCTCTTGTGGAATCTTGAGTATCAGTGGAAATTAAATAGTCTTTAAATTTGATGAACCCTGGTTAGGTGTTGGAAATACCCGTCCATTTGTTAACAAGGCAAGGTCCCATGATTTAGTGAATGGGGGATACAGACAGCCTTTATTCAAGAATGAATAAACAAAAGAATTGGAGAGTATGATGAGTTTGAATAAAAAATATAGCTCATAAAAGCCAGAAATGTGATAGAGCATAGTGGCTGGGTAGTCAATGAAGTTGACTCCAACGTGCTGTAGTATTTGGACTGAGGCCAGAAAAATTAGAAAGAGGCCAGGTATAGAAACTCACGCATAAAATCCCAATACTTTGGGAGGCCAAAGTGGATCACTTGAGGTCAGGTCGACCTCAAGTGAGATCCTATCTCTAAAAAAAATAAATAAATAATTTTTAAAATTAGCTGCATGTGGTGGCATGTGCCTATAATCCTAGCTACTTGGGAAGCTGAAGTGTGGGAACCACTTGAACTCAGGAGTTGCAGGCTGCAGTGAGCTATAATTACACTACTGCACTCCAGCCTGAGCAACAGAAGGAGACCCTGTGTCTTTAAAAAAAGACAAAGAAAAAAAGAGAGCAAGAAAGAACCAGGAGACAGATTTTAGTGGCTCTGTGAGGCATAAAGTCCTGGGTGACTCCATGGATATTTCAAAGAGGTCTTCCCGTTTCCTTGTATCACAAAATTTGATAGGTGACTAATAAAACATGTGCAGATGTGCCTTAGAATACCTGTAGCATCATTTTCCGCCCAATAATATATATGCTAGTGAGTACAAATTCATATAAAAGGTTACTGCAATAGAGTACTTTTTGTCATGTTGTACTTTTTAGTGTTCAGATAAGAGAAATACAGCTGCTTCATGGAGGGGTTTTCATTCTTGAAAATACTATGGACCACTACTATATAATATTGTTAGGTGCATGAGGATGATTTGTCCACTCTTATAACAGAATAAGAAAGCATAAAATGCCTGGCAAGATGGTGTACCTGTAGTCCTAACTAATCCAGAGGCTGAGGCAGATTGCCTGAGGCCAGGAGTTGGAGACTGTAGTGTGCAATAATCACTGATCCCATGAATAGTCACTGCCCACTCCAGCCTGGAAAACATAGCGGGACCCTGACGAAGAAAGAAAAAAAGGCATACAGTAATATACAGATGGTCTTCAACTTACAATTTATGCACTTTACAATGGTATGAAAGGGACACACATTCAGTCAAAACTATACTTTGAATATTGCGTTTTGATCTTTTCCCAGGCTGGCGATATGCAGTACAGTACTCTGTCATGAAGCTGGGCAGCGACAGTGAGTTGCAGCTCCCAGTAAGCCACGCAATCACTAGGGTAAATAATTAGTCCTTGGTGGCTTATACCTGGAATCCCAGCATTTTGGGAGGCTGAGGTAAGAGGATTGTTTGAGCCTAGGAGTTTAAGACCAGCCTGGGCAATGTATGGAAACCCTGTCTCTACAAAAAAAAAAAAAAAAAAAAAAAATTGCCAGGTGTGGTGGCACATGCCTGTGGTCCCAGCTACTAAAGAGGCTGAGACGTAGGAGGATCACTTGAGTCCCAGGAGGTCAAAGCTGCAGTGAGCCATGATCGTGCCACTGCACTCCAGCTTGGGCCACAGAGTGAGATGAAACCCTGTCTCAAATAAATAAATAAGTAAGTACATACATACATACATACATACATACATACATACTCTAAAGTTTATTGTGTTGCCAGATGATTTTGCCCAAGCATAGGCTAATGTAAGCGTTCTGGGCACGTTTAAGGTAGGCTAGGCTTAGCTATGTTGTTAGGTTACATATATTAAATGCACTTTCTACATACAATAATTTTCAATTCACAATGAGTTTGTTTGTCAGGAAATAAGCCAATCATAAGTCAGAGGAGCATCCGTATAGGTCTAATGGTGAAATGACACATGCTTATTTTTAAGTTAGATTTCAAATCATACTACATTTATCTGATTATTAAATGGACTAAATGTAAGAGAATGGAAGCTTCAAAATAGACACAAATGGTGTTTTCTTTAATATGATACATTTAAATTTTGCGTTTGACTACATGACCAGGGTATGAATGACCGCTAAGTACCCTGAGCTATCACTGTTAAGATAATTTAGTAAAAGAAACAGCAAATACATCTTGATCCACAGTGATTACTATCCATTCACTCTGCTTAAGGCAGATCTGATTGGTACCAAGCAGTCAGAAACACTCTCACACATCCTGGAAAACTTGCTAATTATAGTTTGAAGGCCAGCTCTTCTTGTAGCCTCTTCAGAAGAAAATCATAAGATGGCAGACTTGTTCGGTTCAACCTAACAAACATTTATTATGTTTTTACATAAACTGAACTCCATTAGGAGTTCCCCCTTGCCTACCAGATGAAAGACAGAATAGTTAATTTGGACTAACCTAGACACAGATACAAATAGATGCTCAATATTTTGTGCCTGTGATCTTGAGAACAGCATAGCCAACTGAAAGTAGCCAGATAACCAAGATCGTGCTTTTTTATGTGTTCAAATTGAAAGCATTTCATTTCTTACCTAAGACCTTTTTAGTTTTTTATTTTCTTAGTAACTGGTTTCTTGAATTCTTAAGAGAACTTTATTGTGTTGAGAGCGAAGGGCCCCACCCTTTTCTCACTCTTATTGATTCACGGCCTTGATAAAGCTTTTAGTGACAAACCAGATGTGGTATGCAAACAGACTCCACAAGCAAGTACAGCGAGAGAAAGCCTCGGGTACAGTACATGAGACCAGTTTTTGTTATAGCAGAGTGACACAGTGATTTATGAAGTGTCAAACCCTCTTGCCTTTGAAGAATTCCAGCCTTCACATCTGTCTTTCGTGTTTATTTCAGTTGCCCTGGTGACACACTGTCCCTGTAAGCCCTGAGATGGTTCTGTGGACCTTGTAGCAAATGAATGGAGGGCTGTTTCCCCCCTTTAAAGAAATGAAACAAAGCATGAATGAGAAATCAGGATGGAATGGGAAAGTAAGTCATTGTGCTTTGTCACTGTTGCTCCACTTCATCACACCTGGCCCAGCCAGAGTGGTGCTTACAGTTCAAAGAGGAAAGGAAACTTTCTGTGAAGATTTTGATGTGATTTGAAGCTCTCAGAATGAAAATGCACTAACTGCTCTCCTTTTCTTAAAATTACTTTATTTTTAAAGTAAAAATATTCAAATAAATTCACTTAAGCATAGTTGCATGTTTTTTTAGACTAAGTCACGGTGTTCAAGTAGATGTCTAATTTTACATTTTCTGCAGTGTGTGCTTTCCAAGGGGATCACTTCACTCTGTGCCCCAAAGAAACAACAATCGTTTTCTCAGTGTTTTATTTTGGAAGACACTCTTTTAAAGACCTCTGTATATTTTTCCCTTAGAACTTTGACACCCTACATGTCTGTTTATTGTTTCAGTATCATATAGAAATTCTGAACAGGGCTTTCTGCAGGATGAAATGGATTAAGTGAGAAAAAGTTTTCCAAAAGGATTAAGCTAGGAAAACCTGGTGTGACCTTGTCAAGACAAGATTATTTTTATTCCCTTGCCTCAATAAATGGCCCTGCGTTTTTGAGCTAAGGACTTATGAAAAGGTAAACAGCCCATTTTGTAAAAATCTACATTTCAGCATATGTACTCCTACAGTTTTAACTGATGTTGTATAAGCAGAATCAACAACTGGACCATGACTCTGCTCACTAGGTTCCAACTTTTAGAATTAGGATGTTTTGATGGTTAAAACTTTGCACGGGCAGCAGCTGATATGTGATCTCATTAATAAGTGGAAATGAAGCACAACGACAGGGTAATTCAAGTTCTTGTGGCAACTACCTTTGTGTCTCTGGAAGAGGAATATCTTCATTGGTTGAAGGCATATTCATTAAACTAATGTAATAACATATTATAGAAATAGATTTATTCTCTGTAACCACACATCTCAACATCATTACATCAAATGAAACAGGTTGGATCTTGTTTTTTAATTTGGGTCACAGGGATCTTCAAGGGGAGGAACCTTGGGAATAATTAACATGGTTCCTCTCAATAACTGGAAATACAGAAAATACTTTCTATTGAGTTTCTAGGAATTCAATATAACAAAAAGGTAAAGTGCAGGTGGCTTTGTGATTCAAAGCTGTGGTTTTTGCCTTTCAGCTATGCCTAATGAAAACATTGCCATACATTGTAGGAACTAGTGTTGCTTTTCTAAAATGACTTGATGTTCAGTAGCTCATAAGGGTGCTTTGGGGGAGCTAAGGTTACTGAAGTATACCTAATGGAAATGGCTACAGGGGTACCTTGTCTTTGACAAAGGAAGATTCTTGCCCTGAGAATTTTTAGGTTATTATTATTATTATTATTATTATTATTATTATTATTATTTTGACATGGTGTACCTCGGCTTCCCAATGGGTACTAATTGACTGGGATCTCATTTGCAATCCTTGAACATCCTTCCACCCACCAGTCCCTCAGGCTTTGCCTGTTCCATTGTTCTCCACAGTGGCTGCCCTTCTATTAAGCATGATCAGGACTCTGGAGCTCTACTCTCCAGAGATGTGTGTGCATTATCAACTCTCCTATGAACACCAAAATCCTGTCAATCACAGTGACCTCCGGGGCCTCCAGCAAGCCTAGTAAACAAGGGACCGATGTCTGCAATGGCTTTTTATTCACTTTTTTTTTCTTTCTTTTTTTTTTTTTTTTTTCCCTAAGTGGGGCTTTCTAATTACTCAGTTGTGTATGCAAACACTGAAGGAGCATTAGGCGCATCAAGTGGGCCTCTGCTTTTATTAGGAAACCCTTTTATTTTCTAAATAGAATATGTCAAACATAGTCTTTCCTTTTTAGACAGTTAACCTTTCATCTCTCCTGTAGCAGAAATTCCAGTCTCTGGGGCTTGCTAATTTTGTATTTGAAATATTCTAAAGCAGAAGGAAAACACTGTTTACAGTGCCTTCATTAAAAAGCTTTTAATCGTGTTTTGTTGTTGCATATATACTTTGGATCGCTGCTGAGTACACTCCATTGCATAAGAAAAATATAGTATTTTTAACAGATATACCAATCCACCCAACCCAATTCTACTTTGACCCTGACAATTGAGTAGACAAAAGACTTTTATAGTGTTCATACTTAGCAGATTTTAATGAAAATATGAGTTTAATAGATCCTTAAGAATGTGTTTCTAAGTGGTGTACAACCTTATTTTTGAAAAAGTCTTTTATGTAGTCTGCTTAGTTTTTTCTCACACATTATCACATACATTGCATAATATAATAGTACCACTTATAATATGACTTGTCACAGAACATGATTCAGACATAATGCAGTGCAATTTGTTTGACAGTGTTTCCCAGTGATTTTCATATCTTGGCATATGCAGAAAACCAAGATCTTTACTGGGCACACAAGAGGCTAAAGGGATAATAATGATAGCAAACACTTTTAGACATTTCTCATATATTGAATTTAATATTCACAACAACCCTATGAGGTAGGTACTATTACTAGTGTTTACAGATGAGGAAACTAAAGTACAAGAAGCACCAAGTGACTTGTCCTGAGGTCACAGAGCCAGTAAGTGGCCGACCTAGGCAGTCTGGCCTGGAGTTCAGTACCTTTATCATTGTGCTTTGACACACCTGTAACCCTCTCCTGAGTCACCATGATTGTATAGGAGTGGAGAAAAGAACAGAAACCATAATTTGCATGATGAATACTGTGAGATAGCATCATTGTCTTCTAGCTTCTCCTCCCTGCACCCTATAACCTGTAAGCTTTTATAGATACTGACTTTTTCCCATCTTTTATTTATTTATTTTTTAGTAACAGTGTTATTGAGGTGTAATTTACATACCATAAAATTCATGAGGTGTAAATGTATAATCAATGAATTTTAGTATATTTACAGAGCCATCCAATCATCACAATATAATTTTATGACATGTGTATTCTAGAAAGGTTTATACCCATTTACAGTCATCCTCTATGCCTACCCCCAGCCCTTGATAGCCTGTAATCTACTTTCTGTCTCTATATATTTGCCTTTTTGGGACATATTGTACAAATGGAATCATACAATATTTGTTCTTTTATGTCTGACTTCTTTCACTGAATATAATATTTTGGAGGTTCTAGATATTGGACTTTTATGTAAAAGATTTTATTATTTTTCAGACATCACTGAAATGTTTCCTAAGCCTATAGAGAAGCAAGGGAGTCCTGGCTTTACTAAACAAATGCTGTGGTTTGCAGCTGTCACACACGGTTTAGATTTACCACTGAGGGAAAACATCATCACCATCATCATAAGCTTCCCAGATAATTAAGTACTTAGATGTGGGCTTCATGGTATTTAAAGCATTCTTTCTTTTACAGCCATATGTGTAGTGTGTCAAGCAGTTTGGGAGTGTAGTGTGTCAAGCAGTTTGGGAGGAACAGGAGTTGTCAATTCTCTAAAAAGAAAAATAACTTGAAGTGGTTATTTCTCATAATATAGTTAAAACAGTTGTTTGATTAACAGATTAGCAGACCAACAGGTTGTTTGGGGCCCTACATAGACACAAGCCCAAGTCATTTCCTTTCATAGAGGTTTTTCTTTTTTACTTTTGAGGACTAAATTATCTTGATTCCTGTATATCCTGGCTGCTTAAAAAAAAAAACACAAAAAACAAAACAAAAAAACCTCAACCAGGCATGGTGGCTCAGGCCCATAATCCCAGCACTTTAGGAGGCCAAGGCAGGAGGATTGCTTGAAGCGAGGCTTTGCCACCAGCTTAGGCAACATAGCGAAAACCTATCTTTCCAAAAATTAACACACACACATACACACACACAACTAGCCAGGCATTGTGGTGCCCATTTTTGGTCCCAGCTACTTAGGAGGCTGAGGCAGGAGGATCACTTGAGCCCGGTTACTTGAGGCTGCAGTAAGCCATGATCATACCACTGTGCTTCAGTGTGGGCGACAGAATGAGACTGTCTCAAAAGTGAAATAAAATTCTAGTGTCTAGGGCTGTAGGTCATTTGAATTGTAAGGATAAGTAACCCAACATAAAAGGTAATTCAGCAAATGGATGATGTAACAAGCTCTACAGTAAAATCAACTCTGTTCATTTTTAAACTGCTTTGGGATGATTTTTAGTTTCTTGGGCTTGAATTCTCCTGTGTACAACATATCTCATAGATACATAACCTTCGGGGCGTGAGCATGAGTAGGAAGAGGTTATGAGATTAGGAAGTACCCTGAGTTCTATAACACATAGATTTGATTTGTGGAGTCCAGGCCTTAAGTAGATAAAACAGAGCACTTTAAAAGCCATGTCTGCTGGGTGTGGTGGCTCACTCCTGTAATTCCAGCACTTTGGGAGGCCAAGGCGGGCATATAACCTGAGTTCGGGAGTTCCAGACCAGCCTGACCAACATGGAAAAACCCCGTCTCTACGAAAAATACAAAATTATCCGGGTGTGGTGGCGCATGCCTGTAGTTCCAGCTATTCGGGAGGCTGAGGCAGAAGAATCGCTTGAATTCGGCAGGCAGAGGTTGCAGTGAGCCGAGATTGTGCTACTGCACTCAGGCCTGGCGACTCAGCGAGACTCCACCTCAAAATAATAATAATAATAATAGTAACATAAAATAAAAGCCATGTCTTGATGCTGGGCATGGTGGCTCACGCCTGTATTCCCAGCACTTTGGGAGGCCGAGGCTGGCGGATCAGTTGACGTCAGGAGTTGAGACCAGCCTGGCCAACGTAGTGAGATCCCATCTCTACTGAAAATACAAAAATTAGCCAGGTGTGGTGGCACAGTTGCCTGTAATCCCAGCTACTTAGGAGGCTGAGGCAGGAGAATCGCTTGAACCCAGAAGGTGGAGGTTGCAGTGCAAGTGGACTTTCTAGTTGATTGGGACCATCTTGTCTGCTCCTTTACAGTACGCGTGGCTGGCAGAGAAAGGAAGATGGAGCCGCCATCTTGAACACGCCTAGTTCTTAGTTCCTGCCCGCATTCACACATGCAGGCTCCTAGCTTGCGGGCTGCTCTTTGTTAGAAAATGATTTCGGGCTGTTTTTCTGTTTTTCATTAAAAAGAAGAGCCTTACCTGGGACTCCCATGCCCTTGCTATCTGCCTAATTTCTTCTTTACTCCTATATCATAAGGAGAGGTAAGAGACTTAAGTCAGCCAAGTAAGGAAAGAGGAGACAGGAAGTAGGTCACGTAGGACCTCACAGAATCATTGTAGACGTGGGCTTTTACTCTGAATGAGGCAGGAAGCCATTAGAGGGTCTGAGCATTTGTTTCTCCTCCTTTGAGGAATATTTTTTTTTTATTTGCTTGACAATAGAAAGGGTTAGCACATTTCCATTTTTAGGGTTACTATTGGCCTTTGTGTTGATGGTTCCCTTCTGATAGAAAAATAAATCTGCCCTTGTATGTCAGCTTCCTTGGGTCTCCCACACACTCGTCAGGTTAGGAGAAGTTTGAATTAAAAACAAGCATTTCACAAATGACTCACGTTCCAGGTGGGATAATGTGTTCTCTGCCTACCACAGAGAAAGGAGAAATCAGTTCACATGAAACAGTAACCTTTTCTTTCTCTCTACATTTTCCTAGGAGCAGAAAAAGCACACAAATGCTTTCTTTCTGATTGTGTATTTGGAATGTTCCTTAAGATGGAGCTCTGTTGAATTCCCAAGTGAATACTCCAATCTGTATTTAGTCTCAAATTCTGACAAAAAAGAAAACCTCTACCTGATGAGGGGCCCCGTCTCTCTGCTGTTTTCTTTAGGTCTGGAAGATCAGGGATGCTTCATAACTTGGTGCCAGGAGAGAAGGGAAGATTGATTGGGGTTTTATGAGGTGGCAAAATACATAGCTAAACCTGGGGACAGGGATGTCATTTAGCATGACAGAAACAGCAGAAAACAGGAATAGTGCTTTATTTTGTTGTTTTTGTTAAAGCAATGTGAGACTTGTTATTTCTCCCCCCATGGTCCTGGCTGTTTTTGTGTTCAGCACAGATGTTCAGGAAACAGATTCCAGCACCAACACCTGTGCGACGCTGACCCAGGCCTACCTGGCAACATCCTCTTCTCTTACTGTATCACACAGATCAACTTACATGTCACACTTATTTCCTCTCCCCTCTGCTCATCCATCCATAGCTATCCACTGAACATTTCTGTCCCTCCTTCTGAGTTCTTGGAATTAAAGAAAAAACAACATAGAGCCCAGTATCTCAGTGATGAGCCTGTTTTTAATGGACGGGAACCACCAGCCTCTTTCTGTTCAGAAACGTCTTATGAATCACAAGCGGTTTTGCAGTCTTGCAAGAAGCTGGTGCCCCACAGCACCCGTCATGTAGAATAAATAAATGAACAGTTGATTTCAGTGGGGTGTTAGCGTCCTATTTTTAGAATACCATGTCTTCAGCTGGGGCCATTCAGGTAGTTCTCACTTTAAAATTCTAACATCTGCCCAGCATACATCTTCTGACATCTGGCTTCTACTTGCTACACAAGTGAGACACTTTGACTCATTTCCCCATCTTTGCAATGGGATAGTACCCATTCCTGACATGCTCTGAAATGAGGCAGGTAGCAAATGATATGAAAACGTGTTGGAAACAAAACCCACAGAATCAACATGCTCATCACATTTTATTATTAATTGAGCTCCCAAGTGAGTGATTCCTTGTAAATCCCCACAGGCATTTTATTTGATAGAGTTTCTCTCTCTCTCTCTCTCTCTCTCTCTCTCTCTCTCTCTCTCTCTCTCTCTCTCTCGCCCTCCCTCCCTCCCTCCCTTCCTCCTCTCCTCTTGGCTAAGGAGGGTGTAAAGCTGGCCGTCTTTTCCCAGCCCCAAATCTCTGACTATAGGAGGACTTAAGCACAGCAGCCTGAGCTGAAGCATGTCATCCCTGAAGCAAAACTACAGAGGCAAGGTACCAAGGCAGCCAGGGAAGCACAAATTACCTCTCATGCCTGGTGGGCGAGGCCCCCAGCCCCATCCCTGAGTCCATTCCTCCTGGCCACTGGGTACGTAAGTCCCCATCAGGAAAGGACAGAGCCTCTTTCTACTAAGAGCAATATGGTCCAAATCATCAAAGAAGACCTCATCAAGACTAGCTCACTTGGAGACTTCTTCACCAAGAGTGCAGACTTAAATTTACAGTTGATTTTCTCCACAGTAATTTTATGTCTTCAAAGAGCTCCCCCATTATTTTTATTACGTTTTCTTGGTAAGCAACCCATGGTGAGGTAGTGCACAATGAACTACCTGAGGTGTAAAAGAGGTTGAGTGATTTACTCAGAAAGAGTGGTTAGCAGGGTTGCCTTTGAATTCAGAACAGCATTCTTGGTGACTGCTGCTCGATGGAGCTGTCATCTTGGAGTTCAGTTCTTGTATATGCTTTTACAAAAACACCATGGTGTGTGTTTGGCTCTGGCAAAACTTTATCTCATTACTCTATTTTAATGGCAATAATCACTGAAAATCAGCACAAAGTCTTCAGCTTCTTAATCTGGGTGACATGCTTCAGTTTTGTGCCTTCTGTGACTCTCTGGAATGATGGCCTACAAGAACTGTAAACCTCTTAGAAGGTAAAACAACAGGCTAGAGTATTGATTTCAGATTGTGTGAGGAAGAAACAAGGTGGGGTTTTTTTTTTGGTGTTTTTTTTGTTTTGTTTTGTTTTGTTTTGCCCCTCAGCTTGCAAATCAGTTGCTTATACCCCGGCGATTGGAGCCATTTACACCCTACTGAGGAGCCTATGTGGGGTTCTTTAACCACTGAGCCAGGATTGATTGACAGCCACTGTCTTCAACTACAACAGAGATGGAGTGAGCGCTTATACAGACTCAGTGGGGTGGGACTTCCCTGTTGAATGCTGCTTTATGTCTTTTCAGGCAAATGCCATTTACATCTGCCCACCATTTGAAGTCTCCTTTGACTTTCTATTTCTTTCGAAAGGAAGTAAAACAAGTGTTGCAGGAGCCATAGATAGCATCATGGCATTTTCTTCATTTTCTCAAAATGCACCTTTTGGGTGTTTTGTGAGCAAGATCATAAGGAAAGTAGGTCTTTTCAAATGAAAATTTTGTGAAGTCTTACTGTGATGTAAGCTAATGAAAATTTGGGGGAATGCATTGTGAGTAGGCAGGGCTATAATTGTTTCTTAGCCCTTTGAACAACCCATGTCTGCATATAACATGTTCATGGTGCCACATTATTAGTCAGTTTTTTTTTTTTTTTTTTTTTTTTTTTGAGACGGAGTCTCGCGCTGTCACCCAGGCTGGAGTGCAGTGGCCGGATCTCAGCTCACTGCAAGCTCCGCCTCCCGGGTTCACGCCATTCTCCTGCCTCCGCCTCCCGAGTAGCTGGGACTACAGGCGTCCGCCACCTCGGCCGGCTAGTTTTTTGTATTTTTTAGTAGAGACGGGGTTTCACCGTGTTAACCAGGATGGTCTCGATCTCCTGACCTCGTGATCCGCCCGTCTCGGCCTCCCAAAGTGCTGGGATTACAGGCTTGAGCCACCGCGCCCGGCCGTCAGTTTTGTTTTTTAAGAAAAGTAGTATATGTATGCATTGATAGATAAGAACTATTTTTTTTTAATGGATGGTTTTGGTGTTAAATAGGCAGTGGTGGTAAGGATGAATTTAGAGCTATGCTATTAGATGATTTAGGGCACTTAATTTACAGATTAAAGTTGAAACTAAAAAGATTGTTGTACTTTTAAAAAAGTCTCAGGTTGGAATGTAACAGTTTATAAATGGATATGCATAGAAAGTCACAACAGCAAAATATAGTATTAATAAAACAGTGTATTGTTTAGGATACTATTTACTTTATTATTAAAATACTGAGTTTATTTTACATGTATATTTTTGTTTATCTACCAGTTTCATGCTTGACTACCACTACTACTGTATTCTATCATAATATTCCGTACATCCATTTACTTTAAAAAATGTGTTCAAATGTCCCTGATTTCATCATCTTTTCAAACTTTGTGAGGATTTTATATTTAGAAATGCAACTGTGGGGCCGGGCGCAGTGGCTCATGCCTGTAATCCGAGCACTTTGGGAGGCCAAGGCGGGCTGATCACCTGAGGTCGGGAGTTCGAGACCAGGCTGACCAACATGGTGAAACCCCGTCTCTACCAAAAATACAAAATTAGCTAGGCGTGGTGGCGCATGCCTGTTATCCCAGCTACTAGGGAGACTGAGGTAGGAGAATCACTTGAACCCAGGAGGGGGAGGTTGCAGTGAGCCGAGATTGTGCCATTGCACTCCAGCCTGGGCAACAAGAGCGAAACTCTCCATCTCAAAAAGAAAAAAAATAGAAATGCAAGTATGTTGAAATAATTATATATTCATTTTGATGACCATCCAGTTCACAAGGTTGAATTAACCATGTAGTTTAAAATATTTTGTATTTGAAAGTATGTAAAGTAAGAAAAGATTTCTGGTCCTTGCAGAATCCTGAGTGGGTAGCTCATTATCATCCTAGTCTCAGTATGTAACTTTGGAGAAACTGATCACAACTTTTTTGAGACTGTGTTAAAACTTGCATTCAGGAGGTTTATAAAAAAGAAGATTGGGCAGTTCTGGCCTTCAGCACCTCATGACTTATTTTCTAAATTGTGACTCAGTCTTTCTAGTTTATTTCTTCACTCATATATTCAAGAAAACTTACTAAGCACCTACTTGTCATAAACATTTAAGACTTCCTGGTAACCACCATTTAAAGTATTCATATTGTACTATTACCAGAAAAGGGGTCCAGATCCAGACCCTAAGAGAGGGTTCTTGGATCTTGCAAGAAAGAATTTAGTGCAAGTTCCTAGAGTGAAGTGAAAGGAAAGTAAAGGAATAAAAGAATGGCTACTCCATAGGCCGAGCAGCAGCTCGAGGTGCTAGACTAAGGATACTTATAGTTATTTCTTGATTATAGGCTAAACAGGGAGTGGATTATTTATGAGTTTTGCGGAAAAGGGGTGAACAATTCCTGGAACTGCGGGTTACTCCCCTTTTCAGACCATATGGGTAACTTCCTGACATTGCCATGACATTTGTAAAGTGTCATGACACTGGTGGGAGTGTCTTTTAGCGTGCTAATGTATTGCAATTAGCATATAATGAACAGCGAGGATGACCAGAGGTTACTTTCATCACCATCTTGGTTTTGGTGGATTTTGGTTGGCTTCTTTACCACACATAAAGACAGCAAGGTCTTTATGACCTGTACCTTATGTTGACCTCCTATCTCATCCTGTGGCTAAGAATCCCTTACCCTCCTGGGAATGCAGCCTAGTAGCTCTCAGGCTCATTTTACCCAGCCCCTATTCAAGATGGAGTTGCTGTGATTCAAATGCCTTTGACAGTAGCATACAGTGAAATGATGATCATGTAGCATATTGTTATTAACTAATGGCCTAATCATTTCCATGAATTATTCAGTCATTAAACATTTATATTCTGAGTGTCCATTATGTGCCATTCAATACACAGATATTTATTGAGCATCTGCTAGGGTCAAGGACTCTTCTGAGTTCTAGGATTGTACTAATGAATGTAATAGGCAAAAATTTCTGCCCTCATGAAGACCGTATTCCAGTCTTCCTCATCTACGTTTTTTAATCATTTATAACCATTTATCTGTATATGAGTATATTTTTAAGGGGTGTAAAAAGAGTTGGCACTCAGGCCGGGTATGGTGGCTCATGCCTGTAACCCCAGCACTTTGGGAGGCCGAGGCCAGCAGATCACGAGGTCAGGAGTTCAAGACCAGCTTGGCCAACGTAGTGAAACTCCATTTCTACTAAAGATAAAAAAAAAAAACAAAACAATTAGCTGAGCATGGTGGCACACGCCTGTAATCCCAGCTACTTGGGAGGCTGAGGGAGGAGAATTGCTTGAATCCTGGAGGCGGAGGTTGCAGTGAGCTGAGATGGCAGCATTGCGCTCCAGCCTGGGCGACAGGGTGAGACTCCTTCTCAAAAAAAGAAAAGAGAGAAAGAAGTAAAGAAAGAGTTGACACTCATTTTTGCTCTTTTGTGTTGGTTCTTTCAGGTGAAAAGAACAAATAGTCATCTTAAAGAGTCTGTAAAGGGGTATCTAAAGACATCTGCTCTTATGTATTAATGGGTTTTAAGAAAATTTTTAGCAAAATTACATTAGAGGATGTCACACTAGTCACCATTGTTATGTAAGTGACACAAATTCTGATTAACTCAAGAGCAAAACCAGCCTATAAATAAATTTATAGGAATAGCACTCTGTCCAAATGCAATTTTAAAACCTGAAGTTTGCTCCTAGGTAATTAAAACCAGAATACCTAAAATATCCATTTAATTGAGGAACTATAAACCATCAGGACAAATAACTGCAATACAATAAAGGAACACTGCAATAAGTAAATAAGTGAATGATTAAATGAAACGTTTCAAGTAATGAAACATTGAAATGTATATACCTAGAAAGTAATGAATATACCAAATTCCTTAATGACATTGGACATGAGAAAAATTAAATTATTAATTATCGAAACACCTTTAAGTGGAATTAACTTCTAGAACTTTTTTCTCATTATTATAAAAATCAGGGATAATTTATTGCTTATACTTGTATTACTAGCTGTTTAGTATACTCTGAAAATAGTGATGGTTCAAGCTTGACTTACACTTAGTTTTTAGAAGTCTGTTTAATTAAGATTATTGTTATATCACCACGGCTGAAGATAATTTGAAAATGGCAGGGTTGACCTTGATATTTCAATTCTAGCCAGTTTGATAGCCATGAAGTTATTCTGAAAATTTGTCTGCAATTCATGTCTTCGAGGTTGGTGTAATACAGATGAGGCCCACATTTTTATTTAAAAGACATATACAGGAATTAAAGAAACTATGCAGCAGAAGATATGCATGGAAATAGTGTTTTACACTAAAAAACTCTGATGACATTCGTCTGTGTGTGTTTGTGTGTGTGTGAATAATTATCCAGAGAGCTGCTTCTATAATATAGTGACCTCACGCGTGAGGACCTACGGTGTTCACATAACTGTGGTCACTGAAGGTGGATGCTATTCTAACTTAAGTACTGGCATGCTTTCAGTTCTATTCTAAGAAGCCATCCATCTGCACTTCACTTGGCTCACAGTTCCACAGAGAACAAACAGAATGATAAACTGCAAGTTTAGTTCAGTGGCAGGAGGAAGGAGACCTGATTTGCCCAAGGCATCACCTGATTTGCCCAAAGTTCCAAAGATGATGGGAGAAACGTTTTTAATGGGTAACTACCCACATTTTTTTCTGTGAGACTTTCTTCCTCATGATTCCCTGAAAATTCGTCTTTAATAAAAAAAAAAAATCTTCAGATTCTTATCCTTTAATGGTTAGATCCCACCTTGTCCTCTTTCCCGGCCATCCTAGGCATGCACCAGCCCACAGCAGGTTAATCTTTGCTCATTCTCCAGAGTGGCATTGTCCAATAGAAATATATGAGCCATGTATGTAATTTTCAGTTTTCTAATAGCTACATTTTTACAAAGAAATTAAAAACACTGGTGACATTAATTTTATATTTAATTCAGCATGTCCAAAATACAACCTCCTGGGTTCAAGTGATTCTCCCATCTCAGCTTCCTGAGTAGCTGGAACTATAGGTGCACTACCATGCCCAGCTTTTTTTTTTTTTTTTTTTTTTTTTTTTTAAGAGATGAGGTTTTGTCATGTTGCCCAGGCTGGTCTCAAACTCCTGAGCTCAAGCGATCCTCCTGCCTCAGCCTCCCAAAGTGCTGGGATTACAGGTGTGAACCACCATGCCTTGCCATTTTCCATTATTTATATCCAAACCTTTCATCCACTCCTGCATTCCTTGACTAGGTTCTTAGTTAATATAGGCTGCTAAATGAATGAATGATCCATTTTCATTGGCTCTATTGTTTTAATCTTTTAAAGTTTACATAGATGTTATTAAAGACTTATAATTTGTTTTATGCCAAAATATACCAGAATTATTTTTCTAGTGTAATCATATTTATAGCTTTATGAAAAGCAGCAGAGGCAAAGCAGTCAACCATAGTTAGAAGATGAGATTTGTAATCCATATTTTACTGACAACTTTCTGTGTGACCTAGAGCTGATCATTTAACTTCTCTGGTCCTCCCATTCTTCTCATCTCTAAAATGCTATGGGATTAGATTACTTCTAATGTCCTTTCTCATTTTCTGATACAATCAGAAAAATGTATCATTTATTTTTGAGCAAAAGTTTTTTTTTTATTTTGACAGATCATATTATATAAGAATGATAGCTCTCTCATTCTGACCTTCACGTACAAACTTTTGATCATTTTATGTTTCTTCTCTAATCCATATTCTGTATTTCATTTTCAAAAATTTAGATTCTTATCTCTCAAGAGATAAGAATTCTGTATTCTTAGCCCATAGGATAATAAAGCAGCAATAAATGTTTAATGAATTTTTATGTACATTAAAAACTATTAGTAATAGTTTGCTTGTTGGAGACATAAGGCTTTTTCAGCAGGTGGTGAATGTTTCAGCTGCCCTTTTCCTTACTAAAAAAGGATTCTGAGTAGGTTTCACTCTCAAAATCTAGATATTATATACTTTCTGTTATTCACCTTTGTCTTTCCTGCAGCCAAAACTATTTTTCCTGCCTCGCTTTTCTGATCATGTTGTTTCCATGCTCAAGACTCTCCAGTGCCCTAAGAATACATTTGAGGCTCCTTAGCTTGCCGTTAAACGGGCTGCCCACCCTCCACACCTGCCTCAGGCACTCATTTCTCGAAGCCCCTGCTCCTGCTCATCTGGCCCCAAACTGCCTCTCCTCTTCTCCAGTCATCTGATTCATTCCCATCCTTTAAGGTCCATCAGAGTCAGATTTGAGCCTTATCTTCACCCCAGTCCATAATTTAGCAACCTTTGCTAAGGTAATCTTTATTCTTATTTGCCATTATCAAACACAAATACTTACACCAATAGAATTCAGACTACTACTTCAACTAAATTGTAATGTTCCAACGACAGGTTAATCATTTACTCTATTGGATGTTTACTGTGTGCTGGATTCTTGGCCAAGCCTAACACAAAAAGAGCAAACATGCAGACATAGTTATAGTTCTGATAAGTACAGAATGTGGAATATGTACAGGATATCTTGATGGACCAGAGAAGGGAGTAGACAACTGTTCCTGAGGGAAACCTGGGAAGGGTTCATGGAACTGGTGAGTCCTAAACTAGGAGTCATTTCAGGCAGTGAGAGCTACACAAATAAAGCGTAAAAGCTAAGGAGCTTGAAGTGTTTCCTGTGGCTCCCTGTGGTTCTGCTTTAGAGCAATATAGCATAGTGGTTGAATGTGTAGACTGGATGAGACTGCCAGGGTTCAGAACTTGGCTCTGTCGCTCACTAGCTCTATCACCTTGGGCAAGCTACTTCAGTTAGGCTTCAGTTTTCTCAAATGGAAGATGGGGATGAGGCTGATGTTGATGATCATAATTATTATTTATCTCCAAGAGAAGGGGGGAGAGAAAAAGAGAGAGATGGGAAAGGGGGATTAAATGAGTTAGGTAAAGAATTTAGAATAGCAAGTACTTAATAAACGTTAATTACATCTCTTACTACTGATTCTCACAGTGTTGTGTACATAGGAGGTACCCAATGAATATTTACTGAATATTGAAGATTTTCCTACTCAATCAGTTACATATTTACACCCTTTGCTATTACTGCATACATTTTCTAATGATATCTCTCAGTGATATGTTACTTTTTTGAGGATATAGGAGGGGTGTATGTGTGCGTATCAATGATATGTGCCAGATTCATATTGGCTCACTAGGGGAAATTTTCCAATTCTGAGATCAGTGACCTAAATCTCCTTGTCTGCTATGATTTCCAGCTGTCCGGATTTCCCATACAGCATGCCCTAGGCAATGTTTGCAGATTTGTTGCATGGAGAATCAGTACACAGTGCACCTTGTAGTTTAACATTTTTCGTGTAGGATTCAGTTTTTTTTCTAATGAAATTTTTGTGAAATTAATAACATAGGATGCCATGAAGCTTTCCTAAGTCCTTTGAACTTAAATCATTTGATATTATTTGAAATTGCCATTCATATAATGAACAGCATTTTTTCTCAGAGTTATGCAATGCCTACTGCTTCATAAATAATAAACTATGAATATTTTTACTTAACATATAACAGGTCCCTTATCTTAAAATTCATAGCATTTTTGCTTTGAATGGAGATCATTGCCAAGTTCTTGTTAGGCGCTTTTTCTTTACAGAGCTTGTCCTTTATTATTAATATCACAGTAGTTTTTCAGAACAGATTGTATTAAAGATACAGAAAAACAAAGTCTACCTTTTATACATACAGTGGTTTATTGAAGCAATAATTGAATAATAAATATGACGATATTATAGGGCCAAAATTTTACCAGTAGTTATATGATAGGTTTTTCTGTTATAGCTATATTTTCAAAGCATTTAAAATAAAATAATGAGGGTTATTCCTAAAGATTAAAATTCAGAGTCTACTAGAATAGTAATGAAAATCATTATAATTGTACTTTCACAAATATGTACCAGACCTTTTAAGCTTGGTGCCTAAATAGGCTTCAACAACACTTTTTCATGTACTCTTACCAAATATCTTGGGGATAGGCAGGGAAGCTGTTCCACTGATTTTACAGATGGGCAGACCGAATCAGAGAGCAGTTAAATGATTTGCCCAGGGTAATGTAGTAATTAGATATCTGTATCTATCTGTACTGTTTTCATTAGTTTATTCTGCAGCTCAAAATGTTTGTTCCTATAAGCATGCATATTATTTGTACATTAATAATGAATTTTCTATTTCTATATAAGAAGAGAGAATAGCAGATAAAGCTCCATATAGAGAAGATACATATTTTAGTAAGGTAACTTTAGCATCTAGTTCTTTTATATATATATAACATATCACTAAAAATGTGTCCTCTTTGAGTGTAGGGACACATTTTGTTTTACTTAATTAACAGCATCCACTTAGGAAAAATGCTAGTTTCATTTCAAGTCAGTTACTTTAAAAAATAATTATGTGAAAAGATATTTTAGCCCTTGTCTATAATTCAAACCTTAAGAATGAAGCTCTTTTTTTAGTTAATTTAAAAAATATCCTCTCTCTAAATACTTTCATCCTGAACAAAAAAGACCTTTCTTTTGGGATTCCTTCTCTGCATGGCAGAGTTCCTTACAACAAAATGCTTGAAGAAAATAGAAGGTACTTCAGATACTTCTCATATAACCGATGTTTGAAAGTGTTAGACTGACTGATGTATGAAAATGAAATTTTCCATAATGGGATTTTAAGTCATGAAGAATGAGGAGAATTGCCTGATTATTAGTTTAAAGGTAGCTAATTCAATGCATGCTGTAATACATTTTAAAAGTTCTGCATTGCAAATACTGAATGATGTAAAATACTCACAAAATACACATCTTTTTATTTCCAAAGACGATTAGAAAACAAAATATTAGAAACTGAAATTTTTAATTTTTATTGGCCTTTTTAATGGGTAAACAATTTTCTCTAGTAATAAAAAAGTTAAAGGTTATGAAGATAATAATTTTAAAGTGATTGCTGATAGCTTGGGTTACAAATAGCCTTATCCTTAAGACCTTATCTGTTTATAACTTAAGTGCTTTTACATATTTTGCCTCATTTACTTTTACAGCTTCCTGATACAGTGATTTGTGTGGGTGGCACAGTTCTTACTATGTAAGTAGTGAAACAAAGCCATAGGTTAAATGATTTACTCTTAATTTTATGCTGACTTTTTCAGGCAATTTCTGAGGCTTTATGTTGCCTGTATTCTGAGCAATGCATGATTCAAAACAGTGAGGAATTCTGGAGATAGACATCAGAACACCTGTTCTTAGAAGATCACATTATTCAGAATCCTTAGTGATTCTTACCTTTTGAATGACAGATTTTTAGTGAACATAAAAACTACTAATGAAAGTAGGATGGTTAAAACTGTTGACATTTTACGTGAAGGCATTGCAACTGGGCAAAACATATTCAAAACATCAGGTAGTATTTTGTTCACTGTGCACCGAAGGCAGATGACTTCATTAACTGGTGACAGTTTTACCAATTCTGGAAGCTTTGATCTTGAGGGGAAACGATCCTGCATAGTAGACAAGTTTTTTGGCAATAGATGACCTGGTAGTAAACAGTGGAGTTCACAACTGAGACTGCACCCTGTGCCGGCCCTTTCCCAACATGCTGTGATACATTTTGAGCTCTTCCATTTTAGCTTCCATTATCCACCACCCAAGTTCTCAATTCAATTTCAGACTCAGGCAAAAGCCTGTAATTCTATTTGTTTTGGGTAAATTTAGCAAGCTGCTCCTGATTACACCTTAGCCAGAGACCATCTGTTGACTGGCGTGCCTCTCTGAGGAGTGGTTTCTGTAGGCGATGAATGGGAAGAGGGCTGGAGTGCTGCTGCTATTAGTAAGCAGATGCACCGTATCAGAGATAGTCCTTCCTGCCTTTCAATCTGCCAGCTCTCTGTATTGATGGAGTGTCGTATGCCTGCGAGTCGTTCCATCCTGAGGCAATGAGAAGTGCTCTCCTAGGGCCCATTTATCAAGTGCTTCTACTGGCATTTGATGGAAAGGAATTTAGAAGTCATAGTTTGATACACTTAGAGCACGGCCACATTCTCCTCTGCACATCCTGAGTATGTATGTATGTATGTATGTATGTGTGTATATTTATCAACCCCATGTACATGCTTTTCAGCAGTTATAGTTACGTGCTGTCAGAAGCCCCACAGATGAAACAACAGGATACAGCTGTGTGTCATAATGTAATGAGTAAACCGCCAGTGTCAGGATCACAATTCTTTAAGGCACTGCTTCCTAGAATGATTGCTGGTTCATTTGCATCAGATAGGGGAGATGTGCCAGATAAATTTGGAATGTCGAGGAACAGTTTGATGTTGACTGTGGCATGATGAGGGCTCTTTCTAAATGATGGTATTGTTAGCTCGTGGCTAAGACGAGACTGGTCTAAACACAACAGAGACGGCAGTTTCCTGTTGCAGTGAGGCATGAGAGGAAATGGATAAAATGAACATAAATTAACTCCTTGTTTTCTAAGAGTTGGAGAGGGAAGGGAAGGAGGCAGTGGATGGCCAGCGTGCCTGAAAACTGGAATTAGATCAGTGAACTGAGAGGATTGGTTTCTGCCTTATGTTGGGTGAAGAGGAGCAGTCCTCAGTGCTAACAGCCGCAGGTTGGTGTAATTAACTAACTTCCGTAGGAGATGCCCGGTGTACATCTTAGAAACCCATCAGATAGGGTATTCCTCATTGACATCAGCTTTTAAAGGGAGGAGGGCTCATAATTGTATCACAGCTGCAGTACTTTTCTTTAAGGCAAGAAACAGTTTAAATCAGAGAAAATTTCACAGGTTCTCGATCCACTACTTTTTTCATCTAGTTCTATTATTTTGACTTTATGGCCATTTTTTGTTTGTTTAATGGCATGAATTAAAGTATGACATTTCCCTCCGTCCTTTCACATACAAAATCAGCATTCATTAATTCAAGTTACGAAAATAATTGCTGCTTCAACAAAGTGAGCCTTAAAATACCACAATAGAAATGTAGCCTATAGTATGTATCTTAAATTTTAGTTTATAATGACTATATTAAAATGATATTACAGTTTTAAGTTTTTCAAACAAATAGTGAATGGTTGTGCAAAATAAGACACTGAAATATTTTTTAAAGAATTAAATCACAAATGTTGAACGAGAAAAATAGTTTCTGGGAATTTCTTTGCTAAGTCAAGGCAATTTGGTTTATTGCTACCAAACTGATTAAGGAGGGGCTGATTTAATAAGCTCTAATATTTGCACTTTTATGTCATCTCTAATATAACAGGATATAATGTATTAAGACTGCAGATCATCATTCAACCACATAATGATTGTTACACAGATAGAATAAGAAGCTTAATTTGTAGCTAAAGACTATATTTTATTGATTGTATGGTTGATGTTTTGTTGTACAGGAGGTAAGAAATATCCTAAGAAAGAAACAGAATGTTTTAAAAAAATATTTACAAAATCATACAGTTGATTCAATATCTATAAGTGAGGCTTAATCCATGCAAATAAATTGTTTTAATGAGGGCCTGTGGCTTTAAGAATGACACTTGATCTATACGCTGTAGAAGGTTTATAGAAGTTGTCCTCATGTTAGTTTATACCATGCACACAATATGTCCTTATCTAGCCTGATGGCATGCTCTAAAACAGGAAGCATAAAACCAAGACGGCACCAGGTATGAATAAATAGTAAGAGTTAGGAGCTGGAGCTGACTCCACTGTGAATTCTCCCACTCAGTGGTTCACAAGTTTCTTCCTGCAGGCTTCAGGATGAACAATCCTGGCTGAAACGTTCACAGGAAACCTTTTTTTTTTGGAATATTTTTTAGGTACTTGCTATTTGAAAAAACAAAATCAAGGTGATTTAAGAGCCAGGCAAATATCCCTTAAAGACCTTTGTTATGATATAGCCCTTTTATTATATTTGAATGTATACTCAGTTGCCTGCAGAATTTCATGTTCCAGTCAGGGCAGAGCAGGCTAATTTTTAAGGGACGTGTGTTTCAGTACACAAATAGGGTAATAAATAAGACTAACAAGTGTGCATTCAGGCTACATTTATAAGACGGTAAGAGGTGAGACAGCCACACCATATGAGGATAGTGTTGGGTGGAAACAAGGCCAGGCTAATGGAAAGCTTTGCCTGCTCTCTTCTAGAAAAAAAAAAAAAAAAAGGAACTCAGGTCAGTAAATAGTGCTGCACTGTGGGAGAGACAAGTATATGACAGGTCTTTGCTTTATGTGAAGCTTACAGTGGGACTAGGCTTACCTTGGCAAAATTATTACAGAACAAGAAAGACTTTGCAATAAAGAGCAATGGAAAGAAGAAATGCAGAGCTACGAATACTTTCTTTAGCGGATATACGTATACATTGTAGGGAAAACAAAAAAGAACAGCCTTCATGCCCTACAGACCACAGTTAATATGGATGTTTGTGGCAGTTTTTCCTTATTGCAGATTATGAATAGTTCCAGAAAACAAATAATTACTAATGATCAACTTATAGTTGGAGATATTATATCGCAGTGGTCTCTTACGATGGAGGATCTGCTTTGAGAGACACTACCCAAGAGTGGCATTTGGGTGAATAAAAAGAGAGGGGAATAGGAAAGCCACAACTGAAGCATTAGTTAGAACACTGTCAATGCCAAATCACAACTGCTTTGTGCTGTGGATTCCTTTCTGCAGGCTGCAGGATGAATGATCAGGGTTGAAACACACAAAGTACACTGCAGAACTGAGACGTGACCCATGGGCTTTCTCCTGCTGGCCCTCTCAGATATTCCAGTTGGTGTTGCTAGCTTTACAATCTCCATGGGCCTATTTACCTTGGTAATTTGCACCTGATGCGTTTATATTGGTAATTTTTTTTTTCTCCCTGGAACCCTGGTATCTCATTTATTCACTAGTGCAATAAAGTGGTGGAGTAAAAATCCCTCCCTAACGCAAGGAGGGGAAGAATTGTTTAGGGAAAATAGCAACCCTGCTAACTGCGGCTCTAATTAAAACACCAAAAGAAGACTTGTTCTTATTTAGACGTTGGCTAATACCTGTATCTCTTGCACATATAGGCCAATGCTAGTCCATCTGTGGGCATCGCTGCTAACTTGCTAACCCTTTAAAAAAATCCAGTGTCGATGTGTTTTTGTTTCAAAACAAAACAATAACAACCCTAGGATGGAAACACAAGAATTCTTTGGCCACCGCTTGCTAAAACCATGCTTGGTAGTATGTGCATGTGGGGAAAATTACTTTGAATAACAAAAGCACAAACAAGAACTCATAGAATAATAAGCAATTAAGGTGGATTAACAGCAGTTGCTGAATTCCAGCTGTTGGCTGCAGATGCAGGCTCTTTAATTCAAACTAGTTGCAACCTGTTGTTATTCAGAGACAGAAAGGGAGAGGAGTATATCCCTGGCAGTGCCCTTATCAGGGAAGGTTTATTGTTGTGCATTGTGGGAGATTTAAGAATTGAGGGTATTTTTACTTTCCCCCGATTTAAAAAAAAATTTCATCTTTCTTCTCTTTTTTTGAGATCTTCCTATATATATTTGTGTCTTTTGATTTAGAATGACCAGGCAAAATCTATGTGCTTGCTATTTGGTTATGGTATAATGAAAAAGGAGAAGAGAGCAAAGCAGGTGTCTGTTTCCAATGGAAATCTCACAGTAAAAGAAATCAAAGACTCCTTTGGCTGATATACATACATACATACATACATACATACATACATACATACATACATATAAAACCATAGGCCCTAATGACACAACCTGGGGAAGCTATATGAACAGGTAATTTACAGGGTAATCACTATATGTAGTCTACCCCCTGCAGCCTTATCACAGTGTGTACACTGGCATCAAACTTACCTCCTTGGAAGGCCTCGTTATTAGTATTCAGGAATAGTCCCTCTAAGAATATTGGCCAGAGGTCTGAGGTGCAGGTCTAGCTTTGTGGCATTCAACCTGTGCTGTCACACAGGGCCCTGAGTTCAGAAGAGCCCCATACGTGGCTTAAGACTCTGCTGTCAACGTCTCAAAATTCAGAATTTTGTCTTTGAACTAGTGTTTCATAAATGGAGCATCTGCATGAGCAGAGGCGATGTGTGATATGTTTGTTTGTCCATTGTGGCGCTATCTGCATATCACATTCACAGTGTTTCACAAATACAGAATTCTGGTAGACTATGATGTGTGGGGGTCCAGGGAGGCTCCAGGGGAGTAGAAAGTAAGTACATTATAGAAACTGTCTGTTCCTATAGTGTGTTGGTATAATATGCATGAATCAAGAAATTTGTAAGTTGAGTTAGTTTCAGTTGAGTTAGTTGTGTAGAGTGTTTCCACTGCCCTAGTAAGAATGAAATAAATACACATGTATGAGCTATGAAAAAAGGTTGTGTCATATTATTCCACATATAAGTTAAATGCTCTTATATTTGCATTTAAACTGTCATTGTACCATATGAAGATAAATTGTAGGCCAGGCTTCTTGGCTCACGCCTGTAATCCCAACACTTTGGGAGGCTGAGAAAGGCAGATCACTTGAGGTCAGGAGTTCAAGACCAGTCTGGTCAACATACAAAAATTAGCTGGGTGTGGTGGCACATGCCTATAATCCCAGCTACTTGGGAGGCTGAGGCAGGAGAATCGTTTGAACTCGGGAGGCAGAGGCTGCAGTGAGCCGAGATCGCGCCACTGCTCTCCAGCCTGGGTGATAGATTGAGACTCCGTCTCAAAAAATAATAACAATGATAAAAATAAAGATAAATGGTAAACTTCATGCTAATAATTAAATGTTTTAGTTTTTCTTTTTCTTTGTTCATAATGACTTTAAATAGCAAATCAAAAACATCATGAGAAATTGAGAGTTTGTGGAAGAAAGGAAAAAGCTTTATATGTTAGTGTTCTTAATGGCACTATTTTTCTCTTGCTTTTTGAGCAAGGAGTCCTACATTTTCATTTTGCACTATGCCCTGCGTGTTATGTAACGGGTCCCGCATAGGTGGTCTATAGACTCAGATTTAACTGGAGCAAACTGAAGAGGTTGCTAAGATTTTCCAGTGCTCTCTAGGTACCATGAGATGCAGACACCAAACAAGCATCTTATGCCTTCTTTAGAGCTTTAGCTCATGCAGACAGGACAGGTTCCCATCTAATCAGATCCTACCACATTTCAAAGTTTCTACCTGTTCAGAAAACCTTTCCCAGCCTTTATGTTTTAGGCAGCCTATCTTTTCATGACTATTATTTCTCCAGTATTATTTCTCCATATAAGGGTACTTTTACCTTCTAGATATGGTTAGCAAAAGGAGTACTTTTATACCAATACAGTTACATAAAATAGCCTCCCTGCCCAGGCCTCAGCCTCTGACCCTCTCCTGATTTTTTGTTTTTAGCAGAATATGAACCTGTTCCTACAAATGAGTTAGGAGATGTAAGTGTGTTGATTTATTTGTCCTCATGAACATCAACAATTTTTAATAAAAGGTCACCTACTGCTACAGATAGCAAAGCCAAGCCGACTAATGTTTTGCTCATGATACCATGGCAACTTTCCAACCAGCTTCTAGGCCCAAATTGTCTTAATAAATGGAAGCAAGCTCAGGTAGCTGGTTCTGAAACTACAGGTGCCTACTTTGGGACAATGAGAATGCTGGTCAGGAGGAGGGCAGGTGGTGAGCCATGCCAAAGGAGTCCAGGAGACATTGTCCCCGTTAGCATAAAGCCAAGACTCTAAATGGGATATGACTTGCTCCTATGAACTGTCTACTTGGTACTTTCTGAAAACCACTTTGTCTCATTCAGGGAGATTATGGCCTAGTCTGAAGGAGGAGAAGCCAAAAGCCCTGCTGCATCTGGGTTTAGTCCTAGGTTTGCTGACCCACGTTTCTTCTCCGGCATGTTCCTTCCTAGGAATGGGTCATCCACTAACGGAAGTTGCAGTTATTCTTTAAGTGCACTTTATTGCTTAGCAAGCCCCAACAGACAGCATCAGCTATTGTCTGGGGTAGAGTTGGCAACATTTTCCCACAAAAGGCATCTTTGTGTATTCTGCTACAAATCTGTGTCAGTGAGAGCAGGAAGGAGGAGAGGGGTAAGACCTACCAAACATGTAGGTAGCGTTGTGATAAGGTACTTTGCAATCCCTCTTAAAGGCCAAATGCTCATCCTCTATGGAAACACAAGCAGCTGAACTGGAATAACTTGACATTACCTCTCAGAAACATGGGATGAACGAGACTCTCTGATCTTGTCTGTAGCAAAGAGATGCTGGGTAGTTGTTTTGTTTGGCTTTTTTTTTTTTTTTTTTTGAGATGGGAGTTTCGCTTTTGTTGCCCAGGCTGGAGTACAATGGTGTGATTTTGGCTCACTGCAATCTCTGCCTCCCAGGTTCAAATGATTCTCCTGCCTCAGCCTCCTGAGTAGCTGGGATTACAGGTGCCTGCCCCCACGCCCAGCTAATTAATGTACTTTTTAAAGTAGAGACGGGGGTTTAACCATGTTGGCCAAGCTGGTCTCGAACTCCTGACCTCAGGTGATCCACCCACCTTGGCCTCCCAAAGTGCTGGAATTACAGGCATGAGCCACCACGCTGGCCTGCTCTAAGTAATTTGGGGAAATTGGGTTAACATTAGAGGAAGGACAGAAAAAAGAGGCCTGGACAAGCAGTGATGGGGTGGATTTCTTGATTTCATCTCAAGCCAGTACAGGAGGTAGTTAAAGCTTGCCTCCGGCCTTTGACTACAGAAACTACCTGTTCCTGACAGGCTGTTCTGGAATCCACTTCCAGGCAAACTGAACCCAGCAACCCAGTCGACACCAGGCCTATAACCATTTTATATCATAGGCCATGGGTACTAGAAGATCCTGACTTCCGGGGATGCTTGGAATTGTATTTTTAAATGTTTAATTTGTTTTTTTTCTCCATTTTTGGTGGAGAGGAGGTGCCAAGGAGTTTCAAACTGCTTGGGAACATGGCGTTATTTGTCATACTTCCTCGTGTTCCCCTCAGATATCTTACACAAGACTTTGCATATTCTGTAGAGTCAATAGATATTTACTAAAAATGAATAATGTTAAAAGTTTAAGAATTCATGGATGCTTGCTACCTGAGTCAGTGACATCATAAAAAAGTGTTGGGGTAAAAAATGTTTTACATTTCATTTCTGCTCATTTTAGGAGAATTAAACTCATTGCAAAATAGGGTTTAGGATGCAGACTCTGGAGCCAGCCTGCCTCCGTTTCAGCCTCCACACTAACACTAACAAGCAGTGTAGACTTGGGTAAGTGCCTGTGCCTGTTTCCTCATCTGTGACATGTGGGTAATAATTGTGTTGTGAATATTAAATGATAGACTGTGCCAATGTTCAATGCATATACACTCTGATAATACTCTGAAGGCAAAGTATACCAGTTGGGCCAAGAGAGTTAGAAAAAAAGGGCCTACAGCTCATTATAAACCTTGTGCAGTTAGCTACTGAAGTTAACCTGTTTGCCTGTGAAAGTTCCTTAGAAGTACATGTTAATATTTTCCTGCCATTTAGGAGTTTACAAATCTAAATAAGTGCATTGTAAATGTAGGACTTTGGTTTTCCAGAGTCTTGTCCTGTACTTTTTTTTTTTCTTTCTTTCTTTTCTTGATAAAGGAATTTAGGCATTGGAGCCATGGTACTTAGGCAACTTTTTCTTTTCTGCAAAAGCAGGCTGGTAGGAACAGTGACTATTGGTAGGGCCTAGCCAAAGAGAAACAAGGTGTGGGAAACACTGCAATTACCTCACACATTCAGCAGTCTGGGTCCTTTAACTTTTTTTTTTTAATCAGTCATTCACTTCAGATAACAACTCTGGAGGTAAAATATGCCTTAGGGGTTGGCTGAAGGGAGAGAGAACAAAGGTTTTATTGGTCTTTATCTCCTATTTTCTAGGGAGTATTTGGTTGTAAAAGATAAAACAAACAAACAAAAAAACTATGGTGTTTGCTCTAGAAAGTGAACAAATAACAGTAATTATTCCAGAGGGGCATTATATAACACATAGCATATATTTCCTTTTCCCTAGGTGGTGGCTTCAAATCTAAAATAATATATGTTTTTAAGCATTTTTTGGCTTCCCTGTTGAAAAAAAATTCTTACAAGAATAGACCTTAAGGATGATTTTTTATATTTTTTTGGAGACGAGTCTTGCTCTGTCTCCTAGGCTGGAGTGCAGTGACTCGATCTGATCTCTGATCTCTGCTCACTGCAACCTCTGCCTCCCGGGTTCAAGTGATCCTCCTACCTCAGCCTCCTGAATAGTTGAGATTACAGGTGCCCGCCACCACTTAGCTAATTTTTGTATTTTTAGCAGAGACGAAGTTTCACCATGTTGGCCAAGCTGGTCTCAAACTCCTGACCTCAGATGATCCGCCCGCTTCGGCCTCCCAAAGTGCTGAGATTACAGGCGTGAGCCACTGTGCTCGGCCAAGGACGATTTTCTTTTGGAATGAAATTGAGAGGCCTAAGGTATCTTTAATTTTGTTAAGTTTCTGGTGGCGTCTGGTGGCTTCTTTCTCTAATGGAAGGCTTGCCTGTGAGAGTGACTTGAGGTGAGAAAAAACACATTCCTGAAGCTTCTTAAGTCATACTGAAGAGAATGAGATGATCACAGCTGATAAATGAAATAATGTGTATTTACTTGAAATGCTGAACATTTGTCAAGTATACCTTAGAGGGAAAAATAGCATGCTTTCCTTTAAAAACACATTATCTATTTTTTAAACTCACTAACTTTTATAATGTCAAAGTAGGTAATGATCTTTCTAGCTGAATAGTTATCATAATAAAAGGATGACATATAACTGTTTCTTAACAGTGTCCAGGTGCAGTGTTTTAGATATAAAATCTTTGAAGCATTTTTTCTAAAATGTGTTTTGAATATTTTTTAAGGGTTAGATTTTTAAAAAGTTTTGTAACTGTATAAGACTGAATAAATTTTTTAAACATGATTTAGATAAGTTTGTAGGTGTTTTGCTTTTATTTGTTCTTTTAAAATTACATTTTTAGGCCAGGGTTGGTGGCTCATGCCTGTAATTCCAGCACTTTGGGAGGTGGAGGCAAGCAGATTGCTTGAGGCCAGGAGTTTGAGAGCAGTCTGGCCAATATGGCGAAACCCTGTCTTGAATAAAAATACAAAAATTAGCCTGGCATAGTGGTGCACACCTGTAATCCCAGCTACTCGGGAGGCTAAGACATGAGGATCACTTGATCCCTGGAGGTGGAGGTTGCAGTGAGCTGAGATTGCGCCACTGCGCTCTAGCCTGGGTGACAGGGTGAGACTCTGTCTCAAAAAATTAATTAATTTAATTTTTAGTATTTGAGCGTATAATACATGTACATGATACAAAAGTCAAAAGCTATAAAAGAGTATACAGTAAAAAACATGTCTTCTTCCCACTCCTATTTTCCAACTATTCAGTTCTCCTCTCAAGAGGTAATCTTTGCACATAGATTTCGTGGGTACACATATAAAGTCATAAAAATAGCAGACTTCCCTTATTCCAGTCTCCAAGAAAAAGGAAAGAACAGTCCAGGTATGGTGGCTCATGCCTGTAATCCCAGCACTTCGGGAGGCCAAGGCAGGTGGATCAGCTGAGGTTAGGAGTTTGAGACCAACATGGTGAAACCCATCTACTAAAAATACAAAAAGTAGCTGGGCATGGTGGCGGGCATCTGTAATCCCAGCTACTCGGGATGCTGAGGCAGGAGAATCACTTGAACCCGGGAGACGGAGGTTGTGGTGAGCTGAGATCGTGCCATTGCACTTTAGCCTGGGCAGTAAGAGCAAAACTCCATGGAAGGAAGGAAGGGAGGTAGGGAGGGGCCTTCTGTATTGCCATTGAGAACATGCTAGAATTAAGAGTTCTTCTGCCTGAAGCATACACCATGTTACAATTTGTAATATGCACAGAGGTGGAGACTTGTCCTTTAACCATTACCTTAAAGGCCGTTTGGACAGACCATGGAAAAACCAGCCTGTGTCCCTAATGGTGACAAAGCCAAGAGTCTCTGAACATTTTATTACAGAATTCTGATAACACATGTGCTCTCTAATTCGTAAATCACTTCATGTCACAATGTGGCTTGAATGAGAATAAATGTAAAATGTGTTCTTAAGCCTTAAGCAAGTATGGAACCCAGTTTGCTGTCTGGGAGCTGAGTTTGAAGATTATTGAAAGTAAAAGAGTTAATGAAACCGCATCTTGTTTTTAAATGTATAATGAGCAGCATTTCTGCAAGAGACCTTAATTAATACTGCCCTAATGGTTAGGATCATGTCCTGTTAGAGTTTGTGTAACTAGGATTAATATTGAGGTGCTTTTCCTCACTGGATGGTGACACAGCAAGTAAAGAGGAATCTGAGTAGCCGCTGTAAGGCATTGGTCATGACGGTGCACATGCAGACTTCTTTACCTGTATCAGTGTCCTTTACCTATGCAGTGGCAAGCATAAGTCAGCAGTTTGTGCTCCCTGCCAAAGGAACTCTCATACTGGATAAACTTTGCAGTGCAGGTGGTAGCCTGCCCTGCACTGCCCTGAAAGGTGAGGGTGAAGATTTCACCCCCTTGCTGGCAGACCTGCCTCTAAGTGCTGCAGGGTGAGGATGCAAGAGATGCTTGACTTCTTTTGAAAGGATTCATTTGATGATTATTTTTTGGAAAATGTCACGTAATTCGGGGAGATAGAATAATTATTTAATTGGAAGCATGGGTGGGATGGGCTAAAAGCAATAGCTGGGCATGGTAACGTGCACCTGTAGTCTCAGCTACTTGGGAGGCGGGGACAGGAGGATCCCTTGAGCTAGGGAGTTGGAGTCTAACCTGGGCACCATAGGAAGATCAGGTCCCTAAAATGCATAAATAGATAAATAAATGGCATACTGTGAAGCAAGTTCACTATGCACTGGTTACCAACTTGTCTGAGTCTAGTGAGACAGAACACCCAAGCACACAAGCTACACAAAGCAGGTTTGTTATCTATAGATAGGCATCAAGGAATAACATAATCCTAGAATTAATTGCTAGCTAGCTGGTCCCCCATGGTTCAAGGAAGCTGCCCAGGGAGGATGGAATCTTGTCCCTGCATGCCCCACTTGTACCCCAGCTGAGGGACCCTGGAGATCCACCCACCCTGGGTTTTATACCCTGAGTCATGAGATCTGCTGGGCTAAAGTGTTGAAGAACATCCTGTTCTGGGGACACTGGAACTAAGTCCAGCTGTTCCAGCCAGCTCTCCTCTTATCTCAAGATGTTGCATTCCTAACACACCGGTACAGTTATTCTTGAGAGCAACAAGCAAGAAAGAGCATAACTGAGTCAGTGCAAGGCCACCTAGAGAATTTTCCTGTACCTAGTCCTTACTATGGATATGTTCTTTTTCTCATTTTGCCACAAATAAATGATATGAAAAACTGATAATATTCAGTTACAGGAATGAAACATTAGTGTTAGATCTTGGTGGGGGCGGGGGGTAGGTGGGGTCAAATCAACCATAAAATGCTCAGAAGCTTTAGGGTCCAATGAAGGCACCTGAGGTTCTAGGTACCTTTTAGAATGCGAACTTAGGTTCACGTTGGAATAAAACTTTTTTAGGTATGATTTTAACATTAACCCACAGAAAATTTAAATCTGTTAAGTTTGGTTTAAATTTTTTCTGATCCAGGACGGGCGTGGTGGCTCACTCCTATAATCCCAGCACTTTGGGAGGCCAGGGTGGGTGGATCACCTGAGGTCAGGATTTTGAGACCAGCCTGGCCTTGGTGAAACCCCGTCTCTACTAAAAATACAAAAATTAGCCAGGCGTGGTGGAACATGCCTGTAATCCCAGCTACTAGAGAGGCTGAGGCAGGAGAAATGCTTGAACCCAGAAGGTGGAGGTTGCAGTGAGCCAAGATTGCCCCACTGCATTCCAGCCTGGGTGACAGAACAAGACTCCGTCTAAATAAACAAATAAATTTTGTCTGGTCCAATACATGAGTTAGAAATAGCTTAAATGACATATTGTAATGATGGTAATAGTTAACTTATTGATAACCTATTACATATACCTTGAATTTTAAATCCATATTTTATTTTGGGAGGTATAACACCGAATCCTTCAGGTACAGGCTTTGGACAGTATCTTAAAAGAGATTTTTTTTGGGGGCCGGGAGCAGTGGCTCACGCCTCTAATCCCAGCACTTTGGGAGACGGAGGCAGGCAGATCACGAGGTCAGGAGTTCAAGACCAGCCTGGCCAACATGGTGAAGCCCCATCTCTACTAAAAATACAAAAAATTAACCAGGCGTGGTGGCACTCGCCTATAATCCCAGCTACTCGGGAGGCTGAGGCAGGAGAATTGCTTCAACCCAGGAGGCAGAGATTTCAGTGATTTGAGTTCGCACCTTTGCACTCCAGCCTGGGTGACAGAGCAAGACTGTCTTGAAAAAAAAAAAAGAGTTTTTTTGTTTTTCATTCTTAATGTTTCTTTTAAGAGCTCACTAGTGTGTGTGTGTGTGTGTGTGTGTGTGTGTGTGTTTTTCTTATCAAGAAGTGAGCCATGATAAAACCAGGTATAGCGTCCGAATGGAGTGCTCTTTTTAACTTGGGATTTGCAAAATAATTTGATGCTTATAGGATTCCATGCTGACAGCTGGAGTTTTAAAAAGGGTACTTCAACAAGAGGAAGCCCTGCAAACCCTTTCTGATAATTACTAGAGATATCTGGGAAACCCAAAGCAGAAGAGTCTAGCACATCATTACTTCGCTCACCATCTTTGACTTTGGGGATTAATGTGAAACAGACAATAATCTAAATAGACTTGAATAAACTTTGGAAACATTGCTTTGTACAATGTAAGAAATTTACAAAAATAAAATGAATGAGTGAGTGAATGAATCAATCAATCAATAAAAAATTGAACTAAGCCACAGGATGGGGGATAAAATTTGTATACAGCAGTTAGTCCCTCTAGCTGCTTGTAGCTCTAGTATATTTTCTTTTGTTATCTCCCACACAGGACTCATCTACTCCCTGAGAAAAGCAAATCTTCCTCCCAACATTTGTGTTTTAAATAGACCACCATTTTTCTAGGACCCCAGGCTCAAAATATTAATTGATATTAGAGACCCTAAAGGCTGCTGACTGGACTATTAGACATCTTAGATTTCTATTTCCACATTTCCATAGGCAATACCCCCTTTAAGTCCATTTCCCATGTAATGTTGTATATAATACAGTAGTCTGCTAGCTTGTCTACCCAGCCTCATCGCATAGGGAGTAATCTTCGTAAAATTAAATTCAGCAAATATTTTTGGCACCTGTTACACAAACACTGGGCTTGTTGCTATAGGGGATACAAATATGATTATGACACATCCCCTGTTTTCAAGGAGCTTTATAGTCCAAGGGGGAATAAGATTGGCATAAACATAGCTGACATTCAAGGCACAAGGTGCTACAGGGCTGAACAAAATTATCATTTTGCTGCTCATGAAGTTATCATGATTCCCTGTTACCTTTTGGATCAAATGAAAAATTCTCATTCTTTGTAATTTGACACCTGCTAGCTGTTTACATTTACATTTTACTTTACTTCTGTCCAACAAACCTCTACTGTGCTCCTGTCATCTGCCTAATACTCTCATGAACACATTTCATCCACATATTCCTTCTTTCCTTTATTCATTCATTATTTCTGCAAATACTAACTGCTTGTCAGATACTGTGCTAGGTACTCTGGGGGAAACAAAAGTGAATCACTCACTGCCTTGAGCAACTCCCTATCCATTGGAAGCGGATAAACAAAGTTTTTAAGGAACAGTGTTTTGTAACAGAATGCACAAAGTGCCGAGGGAGGAGAGAGGAGCTGAAGGCCTCGCAGAGGAAGTGAATCCTGCCAGAAGTTGATTAGGTTTTCACCCGGGAGAAGAGGGAGTGGGGACCATTACAGACAGAGCAGCGTGTCCCAGTTCCTGGAGGCAGAGCGGAGTGTGGCTCAATCAGAGTGCCGATGGCAGGAGTACAGGATGGGAGCTAGTGGTTAATAATAACATTGGGAAACAGCCGGATACCATGGGCCTTGACCCTATGCTAAGGAGGTTGTTCTTTATCTTTTGTGCCAGGGGAATCCATTTGAAGTTCAAACAGAGATATGAACAGATGTAGGTCTTAGAATGCTCTAGCAGTAATGCGGAGTATTTGATTGAGAGATATTGGAGGTAGACAGGTCAGGGTATTGGAATATTCTCAGCCAAAGGGAGAAGGAAACTAAAGTATAAATACATTGAGGAGATCCTAAAATTCTTTTCATAGCAACTTTCTCTAGCTCCTCCCTGCCTTGGTATCGATATTTGTCAGGACAGAATATATTGTGCTGCAGTAGCAAACAACCCCAGGATCTCAGGGGTTTGACAGAGTTTATTATGGCAGGTAACTATTATCTGTGTGTGACTCAATGATAGATGCCTCTTAGTCTTGTGGTTTTGTCATCTCAACACAAACCACCACATAAGAGAACACTGAAGAGTCTTGCTTCAGCCCATAGGTGACTCATGCTCCTTCTGCCCACAACTCTGCCTAACTCTAAGGTAGCAGAGAGGTATAATACTCTCATATGCCCAGAAGGAGAAGAAAGTTAGATATGGGTGAACTCTAGAAATCCCTACCATTTCATAAACTGATGTCATTCTTTTTTCTTTTATAGCCTCAGGATTTCCATAAATTACCTGAACCCCTCTCTACTATTTAGTTATGCATTTTTTTTAGAATTATCATCATAAGTTCTGTCTTATGGGTGTGTCTTGTTTCTCTAGCTACCTGAACCTGATTGGGTTGTATCTTCCATATCTTTTAGCTTTTAAAGTCCCTTACCAGTCCTAATCCCAAAGGAGAAGCCAATGGGCTAAATAAGTGCCTGTGAATATACATAGGGTTGAATTTGGCAGTGTGGCTTTTTTCTAACAGGGCTTGGGTGCTCTTTCAGACATACTCAGGAATCATCTCATTTGTTTTTTTCTTTTGTTTGCTATTTCATGTCCGTCAAGTGACTGGAATTTTATTTGAGTTAAAAATGAATCAATAAGGATTGGTCTCTGTTTTACTGTAACGCCTTTAATGTCATTTCACCTGTGAGACCCTCATTTCTCGTCTCAGCCTAGTGAAAATTGCACATTTACCCTCAACATGACATTGTCTTGGCACATTTTAAAGGTGAACTTGAAAGTTTAAGGGCATCTAAATATGCCGTGCTCGCTTCAGTATCCAGTTGGCGAGGTTCAATAGAAAACAAATCAATTGTCATCCCTTGTTGAAAATAAGCACACAAAGATCTAGCTTTAAAAACGAACATTGCAAAGTGAATTCACACGCAGTAGAAGGTGTGGTTGAGACCCGTGGAGAACTTTATCTGAGACAGTGTTTGTTTACCTAGACTGAACATTTCATCCTTTCTTGGTCAATCTCTTTGACTTTTTCTTTCTTACTAAGCTTGACTTTTAAAATAAGTGAGAGTCAGTGAAGCAAACCCCACTTCCGATTAGTTCCCCGTAGTATAAAGACAGAATAAGTGAGTATCTCTAGCTTTTGAACATAATCCATAGGAAGTAGGTATGACAGTAATTATTTCTGGTCCAGCACAGAAAGCTAACAGATCAATTCACTCTTTCTCAAGGACCAATTCTACCGCAAACATTTTCTTTCCAGAGAGAGAGAGAGAGAAAAAGAGAGAGAGAGAGAGATTGAGAGATTCATTCAGTAGTAACAGGACTTGCTGTTTATCTGTCATCCCCAAAACTTGAAACACTTATGCCAGCACACCGCAGGGAGTTACTTGCTGGCTCCCACTTCTGCCTAAGCATTTGCCATTCTGAAATGTGTGTATAGTCCTGCTTTCTTTTTTTACATTGAATTTGTATTTTAACGTTTTTCATTCTTCATAGCTCAGAGGGAACTTTCTTTTTTCCAGTCATTTCTACCTTGGGACTGCTACAAGTTGAAGTCCTGCTAAAATTGGATGATATAGTGCAGACAAAAGTTGAGATGCAGAAAAAGTATTTGAATAGAAGCACAAGGAAAAAGAACAGGATTAGGATTCAAACGCTCCTCTTAGATTTGTATTTCCTGCCTTTTTTTCTCTTTTTCTTTTTCTTAAATCTGCTTTGTTTTTTCGTTTTTCTCTGAAATTTCTTTATTTTTCTTTCATTTCTTCCATCTTCCAATTTTCTACTTCTTGTTTTTTGTGGTACCTTTATTTTTAAGATGTATTTCTTTTTCTATAAACACTTCGATTGGGTCATTACTGTACCTGCTTGCAAATATTCCTCAACTCAGAAATCTAAAAAAAAGTACAAAATCATAACTATCACAATTAACAGGTCCTCATCTTCCTTGTGCCCTACCTAGATACCTTGGGTGTTAGATACAGTATCTCATTTAATTATTCAACACCATCCTATTTAATTAATTTGCTTGAGGTCTTACAGCTGGAAAGTGGCAGAGCTGAGTTTCCTAGTGGTCTTACTCCCAGTGCCAGTGCTCTTAAAGTAAAATCTTGGACAATTATACAGTTTGTCTTACTGGCTCACATATCTTAAACTCAGAAGAATTCTCAAGAGACCATCTGCTGCCACTCTGGCTCTGATTAGTTCCTCTAATTCCCACGTGCCAACATGCAAAACGTCTGTTGCAATGGATCCATTTAAATCTTCCATGTTAGTTCTGAATCAGATCCTCAAAGTTATTTGGCAGCTGTGCAGTAAGAAAGAAATTTCTCCATTGTTACCATTGCTGGAAACTGGCTGCTTCTTATGCTGACTCCGTTAGTAGTAGGAGCAGCAGTTTGGAGAACCAGGCGCCCTCTCTCACTGTGGGCACCTACTCCGTAATTCTCAGAAGACTCGAAACCATTAACCTTGGGAGAGAGCAGAGAGGGCTCCTGAGCTCAACTTGATATAGATGCTAAAGGTGTTCAGCAGTTGCAGAGTCGTAACTGTGTTACCTGTTTTGCACTAATTAGGAGTTACCATGAATCTGTTTGACAATTAAGGACAGAGTGAACTTTAAGGCAGATTGGTACCATGGGACAGTAAACAGTTCTCAAGCAAGCAAAATGAAAGTTTGCACCAAGTGCTGTGTTTTAGCAAGACTATAAAATGTCTTTAATAATGTGGATTCAAGTGTATAAATAAAAGTCTGAGGTAGGTTTCTGCCACCTGAAAAGTGTCTCTCTCAGGGAGTAGCTCTGCTCCAAATCCTTAGTGCAAGTAGTTATGTGTGTGCAGCATCACCCACCAGATGAATAATAATTACTTCAACACTAGCCTTACCCAGTTCTTGGATTTCAGTTTTGACTCTACCCAAAATGTATCTCATAGCATCTTAGCAGCCTAGCAACTAAATATTTATCTAGAATCAGAAAGCACAAAAAGTTCTATTTCTCTTAAAAGTCATACTTGTGAGCAGTATTTTAAGATAAAACTTTTCTAAGTTAAGTATCTTATTCTTCTTTGCTCCCCTGACTGCCCAACTAATTTGTACACTTATGTATCTATTTCCAATCACCTGGGTTTAGGTCCCGAGTGCTCTTAAATCATGTTCTTTCAGTAGGCTGTAAAAATACCGGAGGGGAGATTTATCCAGGCTCTATTATTTGAGGACCTGATGCTGAGTTTCAGGCAAGAGTGCCTTGTCATCGTCCAGAATCCGAGACAGAGACAGCAGCTGGAGTGTGACTTACAGCTAGGATTCGGGAAGATGTGCAGGGTTCAGGGAAAACCTGCATGCCATGTGGTGTCATTGAAAACTGTAAATATAATTAAGCCAGGTGGATTCCATGACAACAAAGAGGATTAGGGCCTGGGTGGATCTGGTAGACCATTGAGACCTATGTGAATAGATGTCAATTTATTTATATCCCCTCTCCCCAGGGGAAAAAAAACAACAACAACATAATTTGATGTCTAAATGAAGTAATCTCTGGAAAGAAAAGGGAGATTATATTTGTTAAACTGTATAAAAAAATCAGAAGATAATATGGCTTTGTTCACAGTATTACGTAAAGAAGATTAAAGACGAGGAACAAGCTGCTTAAACACTGTAAACTAATTAGTTCTATGAATTGTTTTCCCGAGGTTCATGAGATATGAAACATTGGCACCAGTGCGTGAAATACACTCTGCCTCAGTGCTCTTTTCAATTTATTTTTCTGTTAGTGTCATATGTATGTGTGTGCATATATATATATATATATAGAGAGAGAGAGAGAGAGAGAGAGAGAGAGGCCAGAAAGAAAGAGGTTACAGAGGGAGACCAAAGCCTGTGGGATGACTGAGGCTGACATTTTGTCATTTTAAGCCTGGCGTGGGGAGGGTCCTTCTCTAATACCCGGTATAAATACCAGCTTCATTTTCTGCCATTACAGGCTACATTGCGCAAATGATGTCATGACAAGGCCCAGAGGAATTCCCGATGCTGTTCAGAGCACTCTGGCAACTCCCAGTGCAGCTAGGCCCAGTACAGCAGATGCGCCCTTAATTTGTTTCCCAAGATCTGGGTCTTATCTGAGAATAGGCGAGAAGGACTTGGAGCAAGAGTGGGGCCATGTGCCTGACAGACTTCTCATTCTCTAGTTTAAACAAGAACTGTTTCCTTGTCTTAAAACAGACTATTTTCTAGGTGGAGGACCAACCAATTAGGTTTTTAGTCTTAAAATAACAGATAAGTATATTTGCCTAATTTAAACAAAAATAGGATTTTTTTTTTTTTTTTTTTAAATAGGGTCAACTCATTTTGTCACCTAGGCTGGAGTGCAGTGGCACGATCTCGGCTCACTGCAACCTCTGTCTCCTAGGCTTAAGTGATCTTCCCACCTCAACCTCTCCAATAACTGGGACCACAGGTGCGCACTACCATACCTGACTAATTTTTTGTATTTTTAGTAGAGATGGGGTTTCCCCATGTTGCCCAGGCTGGTCTTGAACTCCTGACCTCAAGCGATCCACCTGCCTCAGCATCCCAAAGTGCTGGGATTACAGGCATGAGCCACAGCACCCACCCAGCATTTATTTTTATGTAGCACATTTTATCTTGTTCAGAAATAGGTCTAACTTAGAAGTGTATGATTACACAGGGCAGTGTTTGTTTTCTAATGTTTAGAGCTGTACTGTAATGAGACCTTATTGTAACCCTGACTATCATCCCTTTTCCATTTCTTTTTCTTTTTTTTTTTTTTTTTTTTTGAGATGGAGTCTCGCTCTGCTGCCCAGGCTGCAGTGCAATGGGGTGATCTCACCTCACTGCAACCTCTGCGTCCCGGGTTCAAGTGATTCTCCTACCTCAGCCTTCTGAGTAGCAGGGATTACAGGTGCCTGCCACCATGACCAGCTAATTTTTGTATTTTTAGTAGAGACGGGGTTTCACCATGTTGGCCAGGCTGGTCTTGAACTCCTGACCTTGTGATCCGCCCATCTTGGCCTCCAAAAGTGCTAGGATTACAGACATGAGCCACCATACCTGGCGTTCTTTTCAGTTTCTTTTCCTGCATTTATTGTTCAAAAACAGAGGACATCCTCACTCCCAACCATGAGCATTCCCAGATCTCCTGGTCAGAATAAATCACTACTTTCTCTGTATTCTCAGAGAACTATGTATCAAAATATCATCCTTTATTTCATTTTAATAACAAACTTCTCAAAGGCACACTTGCTATGATCTCCTCCTGCTGGATCCTGGCCCAGTCCGATGGAGAAGGCCATCTCAGCAGTCACAGAAATATCAAATCGATTGAGTTCGGTTCTCATCCAGCCAGATTGTTTCCCCAACCCACTCCTGTATTCCGTGTTGTAGCCTGTCTTCTCTCTTCTTGAAACTCTCCTGAACACAGGAGAACGGAGGGTTTTTCTCATTTGCAGTTGACACTTCTTAGTCTGTATTTCTGGCTTTTGTCTGTTAGCAGGAGAGTCTAACTCCCTGTTGCTTACTGCATGCCTCTTAGTTTGTTTTGTTCATTCTTGTACCTCTGGATCCTAGAACAGTGCCTGCCATGTAGTAGGAGCTCAGTAAATCTGTGCTGAATGTCCCCTGCCAGCTCCTCAGGCTCCACAAGTCAGTGACCACACCTATTTCTCTTGTCTACCTAACCTACTTCTTATTTATTCTGTTATTTAAAGCTGTCTCTTTGTTCAGACTTCTGTGATTTCCAACTTCTCTTGCTCACTTCTCAGCAGTCGCCCACCCTTTGAGGCCTGCTTGTCCCCATTGCTCGTTCCTTTCACTTGCCTTCACTCCCAGTACAAGGCCTTTGGACAAGCTCTCATTTTGTCTTTCTGGGACTGCTTACTGCAAGAATCTTGTATCTACTTTCCCTGACTTCTGTGTATCCCCAGCCCTGCTTATGGAGAGCTCTGTGAAGCAGTCCTTTAAGGCTTTGTTTGCTTTTTATGCACTTAAGAAAGGGAGCCAGGTATTCATGTAATTGGCGTATTGGATACCTCCCCTCTCCCACTAGAATGCTCCTGAGGGCAGTGCCTATGTCTTTAGTCTTGATCCATATAGTGCCTAGGCCAGCACTTTACATAGAGCCTGGTGCATTACATTTTTAGGAACTTGAACTCTACCCTTTTGTACACTCTACTAGATATTATAGTTGATGCTGTTTCTTGTGCCAGTTAATCAACAATTTCTTAGAAGCAGACAGCTTCTTTGATACATCTTTGTACCCCTTCACAGGGCAAGAAGTTGTAGGTAGATACAAAACACAATTGAATTTAATTTTAAATAAAAATAATGACTGTTGACTGGATAAAAATGTATGACGTTTTAGCAATACATTGATTTATGGAAAAATTGAATTTGAGTATTAGTATATATTTCATTAAGCATTCATTTTAAACTAGTAATATATTGGCTTTTCCCATTTTTAACTAGAGCTTTGTGAATATGAAGCGTATCTGTGGGGCACTTGGGACATGGAAATATGTATTATTCTTATTTTCTCATGACTTGGTTTTACTTGTATAAGCAGGTACTTAGAGGTTTTAGACATCACATTGTAGAATTAAATCAGTACAATTTCAGTTGAAGTTTGGTATTTAATCTTTCTTTTTGAAAAAGGGTAATTTCGGAGAGTACAGGTATTGTACTCAGAATCTTCTTTCCCTTTTCTTGTTTTTAAAAATATACTGGTAGGCCAGGCACGGTGGCTCACGCCTGTAATCCCAGCACTTTTGGAGGCCAAGGCAGGTGGATCATGAGGTCAAGAGATCGAGACCATCCTGGCTAACATGGTGAAACCCCGTCTCTACTAAAAATACAAAAAAAAAAAAAAATTAGCTCGGCGCGGTGGCAGGCGCCTGTAGTCCCAGCTACTCGGGAGGCTGAGGCAGGAGAATGGCGTGAACCCGGGAGGCGGAGGTTGCAGTGAGCTGAGATCACGCCACTGCACTCCAGCCTGGGTGACAGGGTAAGACTCTGTCTCAAAAAAAAAAAAATACATATATATACACATACACATATATGTATGTGTATATATGTGTGTGTGTATATATATGTATATATGCTTGTGTGTATGTGTATATATATGTATATATGTGTATACATGTGTATATATGTGTGTGTGTATATACATGTATATATACTGGTATGCATTTTTTCCATTACTTTAAGATAGTTTAGCAAATTGAGACCATGAACTCTGGAGCCAGAGTGTGAGACTCGGTTTCTTTGTCAGTGTGATAGGGCCAGTAATGTTTCTTCTTCATCAGGATGTTGTGAAGACTTGAGATAATACCTGAAAAGCTCTTAGCAAAATGCCTATCACACACTCATTCAACCCCTGTTTAGGTAATATATTATTCTTTTGTTTTAATTGGGATTTGTATAGGGAGGGAGTTCTGTATTCGGTGGGGGAAGCTTCTGAATGAAAGTCTCATGGACTTTTTGGTGCCTTCTTGTTCGTGAACACCAGTGGCAGTCAGTGGCTCCCTAGAAAACTTCTGTGTCTCAAGTAACCTCAAAACCCATAGCGACAGGAAAATCACTTGTTGGCCTGAATAAGGATAGCTATAATTTAGGTTTTTTTTTAAAATGTGTTTTCATTTATTGAGGTCAGTGCATTTGTGTCGAACAATTGAAACTTGACAAGAAAAATCAAGGGTAGCCTGGGCACTGCTCAATTATTACTCTGATCAGATTTTAATTAGCACCAGATGTAAAAGGAAGTGCTATTTTTATTATCCATTACCATGCACTTGCTTACATATTTACCCTGGGGTTAGAAGTGTTTTATTAATTATTTTTGTTGGCAGGCCGGGCGCGGTGGCTCAAGCCTGTAATCCCAGCACTTTGGGAGGCCGAGGCGGGCGGATCACAAGGTCAGGAGATCGAGACCACAGTGAAACCCGTCTCTACTAAAAATACAAAAAATTAGCCGGGCGCGGTGGCGGGCGCCTGTAGTCCCAGCTCCTCAGGAGGCTGAGGCAGGAGAATGGCGGGAACCCGGGAGGCGGAGCTTGCAGTGAGCCGAGATCGCGCCACTGCACTCCAGCCTGGGCAACAGCGTGAGACTCCGTCTCAAAAAAAAAAAAAAAAAAAAAAAAAAAAAAAAAAAAAAATTATTTTTGTTGGCAACTAAGACAGTATTTTGATTTCTGAATTGAAAATTGCTAACGTGTTTAAACACGAATAACCATCATAAGAAATGAACAGTGCTGTTTACCAAGTGTGAACAAATCTCTACAAACTAGAGTAATTTATGGTTAAGATGAGGTCATTAGCCTTAATTTTTATTCATAATGTTATTCCAGACTCTGTCATTTACAAATTATTTTTTAATCTAAATTAAAATTACTTTCTTAAATTGAGCCCTTTCAATCAGTATGAATGGTCAACATGTCTTTGCATCTCTTTTGGTATAGTATACTTTCCTGATCAATGGGTTAGCAGTGCTTAATTGTATGTTTTTGGAGCAGGCTTAGAGAAGTATAAAAACTTCCATAAATAAAACGAAAAGTTTCATTTTAGAAAGCAGACTAATGAAGTATGAACCAATCTAATGACAATGGTAAATAGAAGCATGAAAATAATCATTTTACAAAAATAATTAGATAGTACAGGGTTTCTATTGGTTCCAGAAGTAAACTCAGGTGACCTTGTCCTATTTATTAAGACCGATGAGCTCTGCTTGGTATGTTTCTTCCTTTGCCCCTGCTACTTCTCCGTATTTTTTACATGCTGTCTAGAAGTTTGCAACTTTCATGCTATATATTTTTTCCTGTCTGACTTTTATGACTTCCCCCATAAAATGTATTCGTTGTCTGAGTCTCACAAATCCTAAACTACTTAATGGCGATGTCTGCATCCATTATGCTGCACTGTGTGTTTGTGTGTGTGCTCTCCTGACATCTGCGTAGATATCCTCTGAAATTTACAAAACCTTTGTAACTAATCCCATAGGTTAACCTGAGTAGGGGCAGTGTTTGTTGCTGCTAATTACACAGTGGAAACCTTTGGGAAATAGGCCCTTTGTTAATGATAAATTTGAGCAAGCAACTAAACATTCCTGAATAATGCTGAGAATATTACTCGCCTAGGCCTTTATGACTGTGGATCTCTTGCCTGCCTCCTCTTTCTCCGTAGATGTCTGGCCACTGTGCTTGATATGCATATTAATTGCTGGATCAGGAGGAGAAGCAGGGAGCTTCCTTTGGCAACAGGGTGTAACACAAACAGCTGTGTAATGAGGCACATGTGGATTATTATTAGGTATGACATAATGAGTAGTATTTCTATCATGGCATTATATATCTGTCAGGGTTTTTGGTCAGGCTTTTTCCTTCCTAGGGTTTAAAAACCCTGCTCATGTATTTCAGTGGTTATCATGAAAAATGGCCAGAAATCCCACTGCTACCAATCAGTTATGCTACCTCTAAATATCAGCCTCTGATTGATAGCTTGTTAAAGTGAGTTTCAAAACCAAGGGGAACTCTCTTTAGAGGAGGTATGTATTTGATTTAGGGTATATTGATTTGCATAATTTAGCAAATAAAGTACTATATAGTTAAAGGTCTGGAGACATTTACTTTTACCTAACTTAAAAAAAAATCATATATTGTGGCCTAGATTAGTCACATAAGAGCCACCCTGTAAAAAGGACACAGTGCAGGTAGAAATTAGTCAAGAGAACACAATAGCCACACCTTAAGAAACCTTTCACCTGTGGCTTAGTTACTACTATCAGGTTACCCAAAAGAAAGAAGGGCTATATCGAGAAATAAAAAAGATTTATAACATGTATCCCCAAAAGACACTTGAAAAATAAGGGAATAGGATAAATGTAATTGCCAGAGATCCTTTTACAGTTACAAATACAATGTAGACAATTTTCTAAGCAGTAATACCTCATATAAGAAAGCCCTTTTCCAATATGTATTTTCTGCTTGTTTTAAATCACATATGCGACTTTAGGTCTTTGTACCTTTAAACAGTGCAGAAAGATAAGAGTTTCTGCAGATATTACTCTATTGATTGCTTAATTCAAAAGATTATAAATTGCTTCATCTGTTTTAGTGGAAGAGAAAGTCTTAAATAGGTACATAAATATCTATATGTTAATATTATGCTTAGTATCTCTTATCTATACTTTGACCTATTCCTTATGTTTCTCCGTAGCTTCTTACCAAGAATTTTTTTTTCTCTCTCTTGATAAGCCAGTAACCTCCCTTTTGAAACTGTGTGATGTTTCTCTTTTTGTTTTGGTTACTAGGAGGCTCAGCTGGCTTTCATGTTGAGTTGCCACACAGCCTTTCCTGTTCATTGTCACAGACCCAGCAGCACCTAGCACATAGTGATACAAATGCTCAGCAAATACATGCTAAATCAGCAAATGTGTGACATGAAATAGTTTTTCATTATAACTGATTTCCTGTCCACTTCGTGTCTGGCTTTTTTGTTTTTAAGCTGTATAAGGTGTAATGATTTCATTCTGTCTGATTCTGATTTGTGAACCACATCAAATCATTTCATCAAGGAGTCAGGGTATAGTATAACCTGAAAGGAATATGCCTCTGTTTTATACACTGTGGCAACACAGTTTGGATGTTTCTGTGTGAGAGAGAGAGAGAAAGAGAAAAAACAAACATTTTAAAGGCAGCTAAATGGACTAAGAATAAAGCATTTCTGTAGGAACTTGAAATCAAAGAGTCCTGATACGTAAAATTATAGAATTGAACTTCATAGAAAGCTAATGAAATGTTTCTCCCCAAGTTCTGTCAGATATCCCTATTGAACTGGTCATTTTCATTTGCTTTATGTTTAATGAAACCAGAGGGAGAAACAGCAGGAATAGAAGGGTCTGTTTTGAAACTCTAAACAAGTCACCTGATGACTTTGTTTATCACTTGAACAGCTCTGGGTTCTTGTTTTGAAAATACAGATGCATAAAGGTTTACATATTTCTATTCTAAGTATAATGTGCTCATTTTGCTCTCAAGAATATAGTTCTTGACCGGGCATGGTGGCTCACTCCTGTAATCCCAGCACTTTGGGAGGCTGAGGTGGGTGGATCCCCTGAGGTCAGGAGTTCGATACCAGCCTGGCTAACATTGTGAAACCCCATCTCTAATAAAAATACAAAAAATTAGCTGGGCGTGGTGGTAGGTGCCTGTAATCCCAGCTACTCAGGAGGCTGAGGCAGGAGAATTGCTTGAAATTGGGAGGCAGAGGTTGCAGTGCGCTGAGATCGCGCCATTGTACTCTAGCTTGAGCAACAAGAGCGAGACTCTGTCTCAAAAAAAAAAAAAAAAAAAAAATATATATATATATATATATATATATATATATAGTTCTTTAAAAACTCTCAAGCCACCTTGGTATCTTCCATCTCATGTTTTATAGATGGTCAAACTGTACCATTTCAAACAGGTGCCATGCTGTGAAAAACATAAACACAGTTTGAAATTCACTCTTGTAAAATATTTTGACATTAGGTATTTTTAAAGGATCTGGGAAGTGTTGATATTAATTAACAACATCTCATTGCTCCAGAAACAGTTCAGCCTGGGTATTTTGAGACTGAAGTCGTGTCATCTCAGGTAGAACAACCCAAAGGGCTTGCACTTTGGGGTGGTTCTCATGAGAAATATGTAATCAGATTGTGGATACCCTAGACAAATCTTCTGTCTTAAGATGTATAACTCTTATGCATCAGGGTAAGAATGTTGCTGACATAGTCCATGAACAGCCTTCAAAATTATACTGGCTTTTCAGGCTCTGTTCCCCTTTAGCAATGCAGCAGATTGAAATAACTTCTGAAGGACTTTGAAAATATTGTGCTACTGAAAGCCTTAGAATCTCTTGACATTTTTCTCCCAGGATCCTCACCAGATCCTTTGACGTGGACAGTGGTGGCATTTTGTTTCTCTTGAGTTTCTTGGAAAGTTCATATAAACTACCTTTCTCTTCCAAAGCCTTTTACAGTTTTCTGTGCTACATTTTCATAGGACATTACTGAACACTACAAACCATCTGCCATTTCACACTTAGCTAGCTGAGGTCAGTGATACTGATAGCTGGGTAAGTGTGAAGTATATGAAATGATTAGCCATCTCACAAGGGTGGGGTTGCGCCAGTACCTGTTTGAAAAGCTCTTGTATGTTAATCCACAAAGACAAATTAATTATTAACATTTAATACCGTATAACTTACAGGGAGAAAAAAGGATTATTTATTCAGTGTGCTACTGTGACACCTTTGTTCAACAGGGAGCGTGTTACAAATGCCACAAGTAGTAACTTGAGGATACATCCTTTAACAGCTTATTAGTAGTCATTTCCCAGTCAAGTAAACATCTTAGCCCAGAAGTTTATTTAGTAAGGCACAATCATATTGTGGAAGCAGGAACTAACCTCACATTGCACAAACACTATCTTAACAGTGGGACAGAAACTTTTCTAATGACAGTGATTTTTATGTAAATTGTATAGGCCTTAAATGGTAGGAACCTAGACAGTTATGAGTCAATATAATTCGTCCCTTTCCTTAGAATGGCCCTTAATTAGTCATTCATTTACATTGTCTTAGATCTTCAGGGCTTCTTCTTGCCTCTGGCAGGTCAGCCAGCATCATTCTGGAACATGGTGGCCTATTCCTAAAAGGATTTAACAAGATTGAGTTGGTGTTTCCTGTATTAGTCAATATTTGATACCAAGAGGCCTGACATATTTTAACAAGGTTAGTGGCCTAAAGATACACCCTTCAACAGGATAAAGCCATCCCAGAATGCTATAGGTAGGCGAATTGCAATTAAACCATTCCTTGTTGGTAATGCAGAGATGCGTGGTTGCATGACAACACCTCCCTGTATTGTATTAGTCATGCTTGGAGGAAAACTCAACAAGGATTTCTGATCCTCTGGGAAATTTTTACGTACTAGATTTGAATTCAGACTGTCTGAAATCCTTGAAAACTCCATTGTGGCTGTTCAGTGCTGATGACTATTTCTTAAAGTAGAAAGCAATCTGTAAAATATTATTGATTACTTGGTAAACTGAAAAGTGACAAAGACATGGGTGCTTTGGCAAGGGACGCAAACTTCCATGGCTAATGCAGCCAGGCGGGTACCTAAGTGAAAAAATCAGGCCTGGTGTAAAAACTGGGTGAATAATGACCTTGCTGAAAGGGATGCTTGGTCATCCACTCCAGCAGAATATTTCTGTATAAGAAGAATATGGAGCCAGTGGCGTCTGATGTTCAAGTTTTTCAAGAGAAGGTAGAAATATGTACTTTATTTGAAATCTCTGGATTTCTAAATATTGGTTCAGATGACTATGAAACATTGTACTGACTAAAACTCAAGTGTACAGGGCTGAAATTGATTCACAGGCCATCAATTTACAATCTGTCTTTCATGGAGATCTATGTCAAAAGCATGATAGTTGTGTATTTGCTATGTGGATGTTAAAGTCAAATGAAAATCCAATTGTTAATGAATTAGAATATCGGATCATAACATGTTCTAGAGCTGGAAGAATGTGTCATGGTTTGGTATCTGTTCCACACCAGATTGTAGAGTGTTAGGCTACCTGTATTTTCAGATGCCTTCTGCTTTGAGAACTGAATCTGTTGTAGTCACATTCTGACTTTGGGCATAGTTCTATTTGCCTCCCCAATGAGCAGACACCTGGCTCTTCTTGGTGTGTGTATGAAAAGTAGAATAAGTGGAATTCATTAGAAGCTGGCTACTATCATGTTTAGGGAATTCAAGAATGATATCAACAAGGAGAATGAATAAAAGAAATATTTAAAGACCCAAGCTCCACTAAGATTAGTAGACCCAGACTGAAAAAAAAAAAAAAAAAAAAAAAAAAAAAATTCAGGCCTGGAAGCAATGGGGAATGATGTGGCTTTTTTTTTTTTTTTTTTTTAATTTTTTTTTTTATTATTATTTTTTAATTTATTTATTATTATTATACTTTAAGTTGTAGGGTACATGTGCATAACATGCAGGTTTGTTACATATGTATACTTGTGCCATGTTGCTGTGCTGCACCCATCAACTCGTTATTTACATCAGGTATAACTCCCAATGCACTGGCCATCAGAGAAATGCAAATCAAAACCACAATGAGATGTGGCTTTTTAGAGTAAAGATTTGGGTTGAATAGAGTGTAAGTTTCAGAGACAAAGTTTCAAACAATGTCAGCTGTACAAAGGCTACAACTTCCAACATCAGATCTCCATCAGTAACAACATCTTGGAAGAGGGCAGAATTGTTTGCAGAAAAACGGTGGCTGGGGTCCCTGGAATGAGTGAGGGCAACCCCCGGAGGTAAGGTATAGGTGAATGAAGAGTTCAAGCAGGTGCTGGGGGGAGGGAGACTGGGGGCTCCATTTACAGTGTTGAGATTCCTGCAGGGGCTAAGAATATCAAAGGTTTGTTCAAATATCCTTCAGCCTTTTCATCAACTCGACATTTGCATCCCTTGGTCCTACCAGCTTTATTTCAGCAGTGAGTACGCTCAGATGACTGAGCCAGCTCACGTTACTGATCTCTATCTGTTTGTCATTCTAGCTCTCTTACCTCCCACATGAGTTGTACCTTTTTGGTGCAAATAAACTGCCAGAGCTGGCTTGGCTTGATCTCTGTGCTGCAGATGTCTCTAATTAACTTGATTGAGACAGGTCCATGGGATCCTGTTGCACAGTGTGACAAGTCCCACTGTCCTGGGAGGCACTGTCCCATCACCTGATGCGTGCCTTTTGCTAACGTCCTTTGGGCAAAGTTTATTAATGACTAAAGTCTTCAAGTGCACATAGTTTTAATATGAAAGCTGTGGAGTGATGGTTGCTAATTTGCAGCCAGGAGTATAAGAATTATCTCAAGTTCTCATTTAAATTCTGAGTAGAAATCTCCAGAGACCTTTACTAACAACTTCTAGTGTTTTTAACATCCAAAGTGTTACAATTTTTATCATCACTAATACTATTAACATTATTATTTGCAGTAACTGAGAGAAACATGGTCTTGACTCACTGCAAGTGTAGACGCTTACGATAAAAATTATTTGATGACTCCATCGTAACCTAGTGACAAAACATGTAATAAAAGAAGTGTTTGGAAGTACTGGTTTGACTAGTTGTGAGATCTTCCAGGGGTCTAATTAATGTAGGTTAAATTAGCCCCCAAGCATTGTAAAGAATGGATTTGTTTTTATTTCCTTTAATATCCACATTTACTCTTGTTTTTCTGGAATAATAAATTATTCAATCAAACTTGATATTTTGTGTGTATGGTTTTGTGCATGTGTTTTCTATGAATGTCTATAGCTTTTCAGAAATTGTATATCACTGCAGACTTAAGGCTATTTGCACTCTTTGAAATAATATAGCAGTTATTTCTAAAACATATGGACGTGGATATAACTTATTAAATGTTAAAAGAAGCAATAGATAAATCTAACTACATGTAGGAACTACTACATATGTAATATCACTGCCTTTATTATCCCCTATAGCTACAACACCAAGCTATGAAGGAGAATACTGTATTCTTTGATGTTTAAATTCTTTTTCGTTAGCTACCATTCACATGTGTATGGATCACCAAATACATCTTTTCAGCTGTTGTAAATAATCACAATCCATGGTCTAGCATCACTAAGCAACATGGCCTTACCCTACCCATAATTTGCAAGTGGATTCACCTATTAGTAGAAGTAGTTCATTATCAGTCATCTAGGCTACATTATTCAGTTGGAGGATTAATGTTTCTATCATCAACTGACTAGCATGAATTTGTAGACCATGTGCCCCAAAATGAAGGATTAAGACAAGATAGTGACATGATCCTTATCAATGCCAAGGAATATAAAATGTTACTGGGATCATGTCTCAGATATAGAAAAGATAATCTCTATAACTGCACACTTCAAGTGTAATAATATCCTCAGTCCTGTGCAGTCTCAGAAAGGGAAGAGATCTGGGTGGGCTATGAAGGTAACGAAAGCTTAACAGAACTTAACCACTGAAGAAAGCCCAGTGGAGGGATGAGGGAATTGGAGGCAAAGAGGGGGGGGGATCAACAGAAGCCTGAGGTAGGAGTTTGCACAGCAGGTGAGAACACCAGGTTACAGAAGAGTCCTGGGAATTGAGGCTGCCTAGGTTCCATGGTACCAAAATATGGGGGGTGCAAAGGACCAAGCACAAATTAGAATTGATCTTACAGAATAGGGAGTCACTGGGGTTCCTAACCTGGGAAAGCCTGATGAATTGGGAGGCGATAAAGGCGACAAGTGAGACCAGCTAGAAGGTAATTATACTAATTGCATGAGTGACAATAGTCTTGCATGAGCCTGTGGTATTAAAATGGATTCTGAGAGATCTGAGAAGGATATCAAGAAAGAAATCATCAGAACGTGTTAGTAGATGGGTTTTTCTTGAAGAAAAGAGATAAAAAAAAACTTTCTCCTGATTTTATGTATTTTTATTTTTAATTTTTTTTAGAGATAAGGTCTTGCTATGTTGCCTAGGCTGGTCTCGAACTCCTGGGCTCAAGTGATTCTCCTGCCTCTGCCTTGTCCTGATTTCATTCCATCATTCTTGTGGACGTGTCCACCACAGAGTACAGAATAGAGAAGTGAAATTTCAATAAGTTTAGTTTATCCATTATCAGCCATGTTAATATTTAAAATATTAAAGGGGAGAGGAATTTATGGATTGTTGAAGGACTGCTGAAATTGAGAATTGATACAGAATTTAGAGGCACATTTTTAAACTCCCATCTATGCATCATTAGGATAAAACTTTTAGCAATTGACTGATTCTATCAGCTTCTCTGTTTAGTCCTCCAATTTTAATAAAATAAGACTGACACAGGCATTAATGGTTTCACTGCTATTATACCATTCTCTCTGGTCAAGTCTCAATGCTGACATGCATATGATAATTGGAGATTAGTCATTTCCTTGGATATACTTCATCATCCTCAGAAGACGATTGGATGTCATTTGCTTTGGGTCCAGCTTGGAGGCTTAAAGTAGCATCTCTGGCTATTCAGATAAGCCCTATCAGGATCTGAGTGCTGTATGGTAGCCCCCGAAGCAGTAAGTTAGTGTTCCCAGGACCCTCACTGTAGCCATTTTTCAGAACTAAAAGCAGACGGCAAGAGAGTGCCAGATTTGGCACTTACAGGGTTATCATTACAGCAAAGGAGCGGCTCTCCAGCAGTAGGTGTGCATGTGAGTTTCAGAGCCCCTCCTAATGAATTTTAGACTGAGAATCTCATTCTCCTGGAACTATCACTTGAGAATCAGAGTAATTATTTCCTATTGCCCTTTGTGGAATACAGTTATAATTGCATTACTGTTAACGGTGTTCGCATTAACACTTAATTGTTAATGTCCTCCTAATTTGGAGGAAATCATCACCTCTTCATATTTCATTGCTAGAAAGAGTTGTTAAAGAGAATAATTTGAAGCTTCCAGATGGAGAAACAAGAAATGATGCTAGAATTCAGAGGTGGAATTTGTGGGATGATTTCTCTTTCTGGTATTTGTGTGTGCATGTTTGTTTTCTTTTAAGGTATTATACGTCTACTTCCTTTTGAGGTTAAGCCACAATGCATAGTCGTTCACTGGAAAGTAACAGGGATTCTTGTGGTGTGGAAACAGCTCTTGGGTGCATGGTAGAAAAAAGAAAAAAAAAGGGCAGTAACTTTCTCTCATAGCTGACATCCTGTTTGAGTGTTGAAAGACACATTAACAAGAAAAGAAAGACACCACTGTGGCAAGGTCAGCCAGAAGGTGGTGGGCTACAGGCCTTGACTTTCAGATGATTGTTAACTTCTTCCTTTACAATATACTGAACTGCCTGTTAGCAACCAAGCCATTCCTTGGCTTAGCTCCGCAGCAGGAAACTGAAATATTTTGAGAAGTCTTTATTCAGGCTTGCAAAAAAAAAAAAAAAAAAAAAAAAAAAAGAAAGAGGAAATACCAAAATTATATCAATCTTTGAATCTGTTAAGGGGAATATTGTTTAGGGCATTTGAGGATCTATTTTATTTTGAGTGTAGGATGGGCAAGTCTGTACCACTGGTTTGGAACTTTCTGAGGGGCCTGAAAAGTGTAATTGCAGTTGAGGAGCGCGGAGAACAGCTTAGCTTCATGGATGCTGGGCCCGGGCAGTCACATGGGACCCAGTGTTCGAAAGGGCCTGGTGTTTGGTTTAATGTTGTGCTGCTACTGTCTTGAAATTCTTAATAATGTTTTAACAAGGGGCCCCACATTTTTATTTTGCACTGGATCCTGCAAATTCAGAATGCTAAGTAAGCACTTAGCTGGTCCTGCTAAGCATTCATTGGTGGTTGCAGCAGAATGTGGTTTAAATTTTACCAGGTGTGCTAGAATCTATATTCTCCTCCATCACCCATAAGTAATTAAATTCTGTGCTCCTATCAACACATAAACTGGTTTGACGACAACATTTCAGACTTGTTCTTTTTTAAAAATATCATTTAGTGAAGCAGCTGTATTTCCTTAATGCTTACATGATGCCAAATAACCTGCATGGCCTATTTTTTTTCCTTTTCAATTGTTTTATTTCTACATCACATGTAGCTGATGGTTCCTTGTTAAGAAAATACAAAGAATTAATTAATGAGTTTAGTTTCGTGAGTTTTAATGTGTGCTTTCAACCAAAAGAACTGTGAAAGCTGGTAGAGTGCCAACACTGGTGAGGTTTTAACACTTGCACACCCAGGAGCACATTCCTTAATTTCTAAGGGTGTGATTCTTTAGTCCTGGAAGATTTCAAAAGCACCTCCAGACTAGGAGTGACTTCTTCTAAGGACGGTCACCTGGCACCATTCGGTTCAGAATGGACCTTTCAATGATTCCTGCTAGCAGAGCTTGATTTCTTATCAAGTTATGCACTGACAAGTGAGGAACTGCACCATTCATTTTATTTTGCTCTGTGACTCATTAGCTTTATTTCTCATAAACACCCTTCCCTTCCAAGCACAATCTAAAAAGTTCTGTCATTAAAAGCAATTTTGTTTTTCTTGCCTAAGGGTGACTATTTTCAAGAAAATATGTGCATTTTGACAATGTGAGTCTTGCCTATTTAAAGCTGCAAGTATAATTTCTTTTTTATTGGGTGATAAACTTTCCTTCTGACAAAACAATGGAGAGTCAAGATTTCTTCCCATTTTAAAAATTGTGATTTTTGCATTTCTTCACACATGTTTTAAAGCACATTTAGCATAACTCTGCTTTTAAAAAGAATGGTATGTGACTTTGTATGTTATCAGTTCTACAAAGATGTCAGTGGTATTGAGCATTAAGCGAAGTGTGATCATGAAAATAGAACAAAATGCTATGTTATAGTTGAAAGTTTGGCTTTAAGTGCTTCACCATTATAGCTATAATATGATTATGAATTTCCTATGAAAAACCCTAAGCCTGATTTTGATGTCCACATGTATGTAGCCTGTGTTTGTTACCTCTTTCTGATGATTTTTGATTTGCTGTGCAAAGGAAAGGACCTTGGACAGTGGGTCATCCTGCTTCTGCCTGGGAAAGACAGCGTGGTAACATTTCCATGCCCTGCCTCTGGGTCTGCTGCCATTAGCACTCAGAGCTGGCTTTTCCTGCTGACTCTCACTCTTATATTTTGCTTCTAGGTCAATAAAGCCCAAAGGTAAACCTGCCTGATTAACAGGCTCTGAGACCGGATTTCTCACACTTTGGTTATCCATGTGCCAGCTTCACAATTTTTGCCATGTGCACATATCACCTATGTCAGAATTTACTTAATATATTTCTTTCAAATAGACACTGATCTTTTTTACCTAATTTTTTTCATGGAAACTTTATAGCTTTTTTCTAAATGTCCCTTTGCTATGAATGTACATATTATTGTCATAAGCCAACAAGCCTGAGATCCAGAAGCCTGCTCTTTCTCTCTATTGAAAGGAAAGATTAGCCAGTGCTAGAGAGGTGTTAAAGACCTATTAGCACTATAGTGAGACTTTTTTTCTTGACTGCTTGAGAGAAGGTTCATACTTTTCTCATTACATCATCCATTGTTTGTTAATGCCATATCCACATATCCCCTGTAGTTCTCCTCACACTGCTAAAGGTCTAGGTATTCACTTTGGAAGTACTGTCCTAAGTGGTGAGATCTGATAGATGCTGAGAGGGCTCCTCCACCTGTCATGTTGTCTAAAATTCCACCATTACAGTCATTCCTTTAGATTTATATTTCGATTTTGTTCAGTAATTACCTATTTAAATGTAAATTACGCTGTAACCTCTTAGTAATCTTCTAAAGATTGGTTTTCCTTATTATTGAGACTAAGGCTCCATCAGTGAAGATAGGCTTGAAATCTGGGCTGTGGAAGAATAAAATAAATACTTAAGACAAACCTAACACGCTTCCCAATTAATTTAGGATTGTTGTCTCTTCTTCAGTATTTCTCTTAGCCTAGTATAGCACCTTCCATTTGCCCCAGTTCTAGCTATCACACTTTCCACAACATTGGAGTCAAATGCCAATGCTTCTGGAGCCATTCCCTGATGGCCCACCCCAAACGCTGAAGCCTTTGTGCATCTCACCCACCAGACTCACCACACTAACTTACAGACTAGGGATTTGTGAGCTTGCCTCATCTCTCGTAGACACCGAGTGAGTGGTGTACAAACAGGAGATCTGACTTCATTAACTGTGACAGAAAGTGAGAAAGGCAGGTGTCTCAAAGCAAGCTTCTTTAAGCCTATCTCATAAGAACATTCCTCATGCAACACAGCTGGGAAGGGTAGCATTCCATTCACCCAGATTTGGCCCTGGGACATCAGCCTTGTTCTCCTGTGCATGAATCATTAAAACAGGCAGACATTGAGGCTTGCTGAGGTGTGGGAGTGGAGAAGGGAATCTGGGAGAGAGAAACCTTTTCCAGCATTTCAGCTCTGGTGCGGGGCTCTGCTTGAGCTATCTTTCTCCAAGCCTAGCTGACTGAACAGGGAGGATGAAGTATTATCTCTGCAAAGCATAGCAGTGACTCAGCATTTAATACCTGTACCTTTGACACATTATGGCTTAACACGACTTATGAGCTGTCTATTGTCTCTAAATCCACAGTGGAACTTTGGTATCATGACAGAAGCTTTGGCAGTGCAGGGGCAGACTATTTGAGCAATGGGCTGCATCTCTAAATAACTCGAGCACCATCTTTGGAATCAAGGTGTAATGAAAAGTGCTTTGGAATCACAAATACCTGGGGTTGGGTCCTAGCTCTGTGCTTAGGAGCAAGGTGACTTGATGTGAGTTAGTCTGCCTCCTCCTGCTCCTGGCTTTCTCCTATGAGTGAGAGCTGAAAATGAAATACCCAGTCTTGATTTCACAGTGTGGCTGGGTGTAGTGGGCAAGGCAGGTGGTTGCAGAGCACGCTGCACATGTCTGGTACCAGTAGTCGTGAACCTGAGTTCATTCCCTTTTTCTTTGTTTTTCAGTGAGGATCTCAGGCTCTATCCTGCTTGGATTGTGTGTGCATCTTTGTAAGGGGCCTTTTTCTTCCCCCGTGATATACTAAGACACCATGGCAGTACATTTAAAATGAGGGAACATCTCTGCAAGTAATCTGGACTAGCCAGAGATTGAACAAAGACTATCACCATGATTGCATCCCTACATTTCTTATGCTGCTGTGATGGATTTGCATGAGAATAAAACCTCTGGTAGTTATTTAACTAGCTATTTATTTGATTTTCAATTATGTTGCACTTAAGTTCTCAGAAGCTAACTGTCATCACTTCATGATCGCCATGTCGGCTTTGCTGTCATTTTGGCTCACGCTTTATGAGGCAAAGCCACATTTAGGTGGCGTCTTTGGAGTAAAGTGGTAAAACCCCTTGGTGTTCTGCCATATTATGAGCTGTCCAAGACTCATTTTTAGGACTCACCTGTCCATATTAATTCTTCTAATGTTCTACATAAATTGTGACAGAACAAGATCTAGGAAACAGGGAGAAATGACTTTGGGTTGTCATGTTAGTTAACCATCAACCATTATCTTTAGAGGCTTAAAATGTTGATGTTCACTCTTTCCAGTATGCAAGAAAAGATGGCCTTCGCAGGGCCTTGGAAAGAAGTGAAGGTGAAATCTGGTGTAATGTAAGTCATAATTTGGGTCACACTTGAAAATGAAAAGCTTTGCTGTCGCTGTTGGTAACCATTGGCCTAAGGAAAAGCAGTGAGTGGTTCAGAAACTTCCCTTGAATTGTTTTTCTTAAAAAAAAAAAAAAACCGAAAAACACAAAACCTCACACAGAATGGAAAGTTTGGGTCACAGGTGTAAACCCTTAGGCCGTGCTTCCTCAGTGAGCTCAGTGCTGGTCTCAAGGACAAAAAAGAGAGAGAAAAAAGGAGTTTTGCATTAAAAACAGATTTACCTCTCCAGGCAGAGGGATGGCTGTGAACACAGTCTCTTGTCAGGACACAGAGTGAGGAGGGATTGTTGGAAACAGTAGTTGTGGACTTGAGGTGTTTATTTTCCCCTCTCCTCTTTCCTGGCATGATGAATTTTGCTTATGGATTTGGTTTTGCTTCAGAATTCTTTCAGTGTGATAAGTGTGGGTTAGCTACTTGGGGACTGGTAGTTAATTTGAGCCTGTGGGCAACTCCCCTCTTGCCTGGGATTGTATTTGTAACGTTTTGCTCAGTAGGTTTAACGAAACTGTCAGGACAGCAGAGAGCTGAGTTATTGGACTTCATTGTAGAAAGCTCAGGCAGGAAATGAAACTGTTCACCTTAGAGAAGGAGCAGTGCAGCAGAGAAGGAGAAGGTCTGGGCTCAGAATCCTCTGTGATGCTTTGTTTCTCTGGAAAATTAAATGCAGAATTTCTCCCCTTTGCTCCCCGAGGATGTACACACAATCGATTTTGAAGCAGCAGCATCACCTCCATGTCTTGCCCCACCTTTGCTAAAGTACAATCTTGCTGTCTTTCATTTATTCTGGGGCTGGGGCAGGGGCAGGTGTGATGCTTGTCATCTTCACCAGAAGGTTTCCCGGGGCCTGGGTTGTGACAGGCGTAATGAAGATTGGAGGGATGTTCTGAGACACATACCCCTGGAGGACAGCAGAGTGGGCCAGAGCTTCCTTTTGGTGCTAAATTGCTGAAGTGCTGCCGGCCCCAGGGCTGAATTCTAACCAGCCCAGACTCCAGAGGTTAGGAGGTTAGGGGCAGGTTGTGCCTCAATTATTTCGCTGCCTCTTTTTGAATCTCATAAAATTCCTATTGTCTCCTCACTGTAGTCCTTGCTTCTGGTTTAAAGATTCATAGTAAAACTGCCCAAAAGCTTTCCTGGGCTTTGAAATTATTTTCTTAATGCTTTTATCCCACTTCCCATGCTGCTGTCATACAGAGTAAACCGTGATCTAATATGAGGTACTGGATGCCACATGAACATTCTCCCAGGTAGGTACTTAGATGCAGCTCGGTGGGTGTGACTTCTTGCCTTTGGAGTCAACATTAGAAACTTCAAATCGTCCTCACAAGGAACCAAAGTGCATATTGTATTTGATGGAAAAAGAGGATATGGAAGCTTATGGAAAAATATAGAAAAGCTCATTCACTCTTAATGAATTTTGAATTGATTATAAGAAAATTCTTATAGCTCTAGCATCCCTGAGTTAATTCAAGCAAGTTTTAATTATTTTGTGCCCTGAATTTACATTGACTATCAGAATTCTTATAATTCCTCTTTATTTACTCTCTAAATTGTTTAGATCAATTGTTTTTACCAAGTATCACAATTCCTTACTGAATCTGAATATTTTATAAATTATATATACACATACACAAATATGTACCTATGTCTCTAGTTTTTATTGGAAAAATATTGGAAGACAATCCTGAAAATATTAGGTGTAGTAGTTTAGCTCTTTAATTCTAATGTTATTTTTCTGATTATAAAATAAATGTATTATGGAGGAAAATTAGAAATACATATATTTTAAAGTACACTGATGAAAGTGAGCTTTATTCATAATGCTACCATCCAGAATATATTATATATAAAGTCTGAGATATATGTGTGTGAATGTGTTAACAAGATTAAAATTATTCTATATATTTTATTGTATTCTGCTTTTTTATTTAGTGATATGATATTTATTTTACTGGAAAAATGATCAAACTGAATTGCCTCAAAATCTTTGGAGAATGGTTGTGGTTACATTTTAGAGCAAAAATAAAATTAAAGATTTTGAATTAAAGACTATAGAACTGGAGTTGCCCTTGCCTGTCCATCTAATCTCAGCCACCCTACCCCCCGCTTCATAGATGAGGAAACTGAACCCTGGAGAGTATATGACATACTCAGCATCACGATGGACGCCAGTGACTGAATAGGGACTAGAACCCACGTCTCCTGCCCCCTAGCAAGCTGTATTTTCTTTCCAGTACAAATCATTGTGTGGTATTTCTCCTTATTCCTATTAATGAACTTCAGATTCATGAACCTTTGAATCTCAGCACAAAGAAAAGGTGTGAACCATTCATACAATGGATTTGGGAGTGTCGGAAAGAAGAGAACCAAACTTGGTTTAGCTGAGGCCACTGAGTTGCTTATTAGACAGATGTGATGCTTTTCCATCTTAGGGAGCAGGCATTCTGACTAGCACTGTCCCACGGAGCAGGGTGCAGCTTTACATTTTGCCAGGTGTTTTCATCTCTAATCTTATGTTTTTATCATCGCAAAGTCTCTGGGAGATTGGTAGGGTTAGTGTTTCCATTGAACTAGTGACTTAATTCTGGGAACGAAAGAACATATTAGCTCTACAAGGGCCATGCCCTGTGTGATGCTTTAGGTCTCACTCATAGTGTGGACCCATAGCTGTTTACCATGGAACTTTCTGTACTGTGGTGTTTATTCTGGAGCAACATTTCTATTTAACATGAGGCTGTCAGTTCAGCAATACAGCATTTGTCCTGTTTGTTCATTTGATGTCGACATCAAATGAAAGTCACAATCCAGAAGCTGTTTACATAAACAAAAGGCGATCTTTGATTTTCTTTTTTTTGCTCATCTCTTCCCCTTTCTTTCCTTGCTTTCTTGCTGATTCTTTTTTTCTGCAAACCTCCTCCCCAGCACACTCTATCGTCCTTAGCTCTTCTGATCTTTCTCAGTTCTTCACTCTTTGCAGTGAAGATGACAACTTCATGCAGTTTTAGGACCTTACCGTTTTTGTGTGGGGTGCATGTGTATCTGTCCATCTGCATCCTGGCATTTTCTGGATTTCTACAGTGATCCCAGGGTCTAACCACACATGCCGCAAAAAGAACATTCTGAAGAGTTGCAGGAAATAATTGACGAAGAGGTTGCTCTGTGCAGGGCACACTGGAATTTAGTTAATGTGTAGCCTGAAGCAGAAAGTGCCTGGCTGCTTTCAGGGCCCTTTGAAAACATGTACAACTATTTGGTGAGAACTTCAGAACTCAGTTAAGCTGTCTTTGATTCCAAAGATATCCCTAGGGCCAGTGAATAAATTACAGATGCTTTTTAAAAAAAAAAAAAATTTACTCAATGCCTATATTAAATAATTGATTCTTCATGAACCAACATAACTAAATAGGTTAATCAAGTTATTGCTAGATTTGCTTAATTTTCCCCACTTTTAAAAAATAATGCCTTGTTTCAAGAGGTAATAACAGGATCTTTCGTTATTCTCACATAAAGTTAAACACTTTTGACCTACAGAAGCAATGCTGCATCTATAAGCTGATCTAGGTTCACTCTAGTTGAGTGCTGGTTTTCCCCTGTTCTCTCTTGCTTAGAAAACGCAGTCGTTCTCCCCTGTCCTTTCTTGCCTCAATTACAACCTGTAGAAAAGGTCTTTTTTTCCACCTCTATATTTAATGTCTGACACATTGTGCCTCTCTTTAGGGATATATCGGCTGGATTCCCAAAGATGCTGTTTGGGGCTTGAACTCAGTGACTTACTAAGTGGTACCTTGCTACCCTTAAAGAATTCTACTGAACAGCTTTCTCTCCACTGTTAGGCAAGTTCTGTCTCTACGTGTATATTCTCTGTCCTTGCTTCATCTGAAAACTGCTTGGATGTTGTGATTATGGATATTTTAACACATGCTTTTACTGTAGTCTCTCTTTTTTAGGAAAATATTAATCTTTGTTCTTTTGCTTTTTCATTTTTAAATTTCAAGGTCTCCTGGAACCTGGGAATTAGAAGAGATAGGAGGGGTCATCACCTAATCTGATTCCTACCTCTTTTACTTAAATACGCAGGTGGTCAGAATTTGAAATTTCCCTGCTCTGAAAACACAAAGAAATACAGGGCAAGTTTCAGAGATGCTGGACTGTTGTGCCTGAGATTGTGATTGTTCTCTTTGGTTTTGATAGCTACACCCACCGTATTTGCATGACAGATGTGGAATGAATACTGTGTCCTTTTGTTTTTCTCATTGAATATCTTAGGATATTTTTCTAAAGGGGAGGGGTGCTAATAACAAGCTTATTTTCGATTGTTTTAATGACATAGGCATATTCCTCTAGCAGTCATAGATGCCCATGTGAAAACACAGCTTTCCTTAGGGAATTTGAAATTGATTAGCATCTCTGATGAACCTTTAAGGTTTATGATAACGTTGGTGCAATTTATCTTCTCCCTCTCTTCTGTTTTTTGGTTAAGATGTCAGAAGTAGGTCAGTTACACTGAAAGCTACTTTCAGGGTTTTTTTTTTTTTTCACATTTTAAATTACAAAATACCTTAGTTTGCTCAAATTTATTTTTTTACCAAAAGAGTAAAGAAACAGCTGATACCTTCTCTTAAGAAGGAGGCTTTACTCACTCAAGTTTTCAATAAATCAGCTACACTGATATACTTGCTGTGTGACAGACTGCAACTGAGCCTCATTATTCATACATGTCTGTGTGATGTTACTGAATCAATTTGTGCTGTATCCATTTTGCACTCATGGATAGTTCACGGTCCCTTATGAGCAGAAATAGTCAGCAGGCAATAATAGAAGATATGGAGCAGAAATGGTTAGGGCCCATAATCCTTTGCTCCATGGTGCTAGATCCATGTCTTAAATTCATTTTCAGTGTCTTAAAAAAAATTCTCGTCTCATCAATATGAGGATGGCATCAGCAAAATCAAAAAGCAGATACTTTCCAAGCCTTTACATATGTTCTGCTTTTATTCCAATACAGATTGTTAAATGAGGGCACAGAAAAGGTCTCTACCTCTTGATTAGCAGAGTAGGCCATTCCTGCATGGAATTCCCTATTGGCTACGGTAGTCTTCTGTATAACACAGTAGCCTTTCCTGATTTAAAACCAGAAAGGCCAAAATTGCCCTAAAAATGTTACCTCTGCAGTGCTTAAACAGTTCCTAAGGCTAAGCGTTTGAGGCGTGCAGAGGGGAAGAGAGATGAAGTGGTGATGGCCACCTGTAGCTGCTGCTGTCTAGCTGGCCCTGCTGTTTGTTGGCAACTGGAGACAAAGTTAGGGCTATTAAAACTGACTCCAGTCAAGCCGCCCTTATCATCTGATGTTTCCTCATATGAGATTCCAGGTGGTGCTGCCCCACTGAGACAGTGTAAACTCACCGATCATGCTTGAAGCTAGGAATTTCCTTCTGCTGTGCCATTGCTTGACAACTCAATTCTGACCACTTTCCTTCCACTCTTGTGGAGCAAAGGAAGAAAATCTCAATTCTCACAGGGTCTTCAGTTTTTTTTACATTTACAGAACTCCAGGAGATAATTTTTGCAGCACTATCCTGGAATTCAGGAATTCACTCTACTCTAAGTTTTGCCATTAATGAACTTGGCAATGTTAGGCCAGTGACTTCACCTCTCTGGGTGTCAGTTACTCAACTATAAAACACGAACATAGGATAAATGATCCTCAGGCCCACTTCACTTTAACCATCTATTTGTCTGTAGTTCTAGCCTTTGTTCTGCTTTGTTGTTCTACATTTCTTTTTCTTTTCTGTTTCTTTCTTTTTTTTTTTTTTATGTTTTCCAATTGTTTTTCTTTTTTTTAGATGGAGTTTTGCTGTGTCACCCAGGCTGGAGTGTGGTGACGTGATCTCAACTCACTGCAACCTCCGCCTCCCAGGTTCAAGCGATTCCCAATTCCTCCTGCCTAATTTTTTTGTATTTTTGGTAGAGATGGGGTTTTGCCATGTTGGCCACACTGGTCTCAAACTTCAGACCTCAGGTGATCCACCCGCCTCAGCCTCTCAAAGTGTTAGGATTACAGGCGTGAGCCACTGCATCCAGCCTCCAATTGATATTTTGAGGTCCTAAAATAAAACGCTGTTAATTTAAATTGAATTTGAAGGAAGAAATGTTCCTTAAGTCAAATAACAAATAATTGTCGGGTATATATTTATAAAAAAGTGTATTTTGGTGTCAAGGTACAAAAATCCAAATTTGTGCCTAGAAATCCTTTATAGAGAATCAAACAAAAAAGATCTAGACTGCATGTATTTAAATATCAGTAATATCCTGAAGTTTTCAATAAAAAAAGACTAAAATTATTCTGTCTCTTCCCCTGATGTACAATGGATGATTGAAGTTTCTCTTGCACACGATAAGAAAATACTTCTTAAAAACCACTGAAGTGATTTGGTCACTGTAACAATTGTTTTAAATGGTGTTGTGAGATAGATGGCCATTCAATGCATAGTTTCCCTCCTGATTTTAGCAAATAATTCAAGATTCCCATACTGATGTTTTCAGCACTCTGTTTTCTGTATCACAAATTTTTGTATAATGATGTACTACTTTATAACTGTGGTTTATTGTCTCACCACCTCCAAAAAGGCTTTAGCATTCCAGGTTCCAGGCACCTTGTTTCTCACCTTTGTAATTTTGGTTTCCTCATGCTGCCCATCCTATCTAGAGTGCTTCTGCTAACTGTAGATAACTCCTGCTCAAACTTTGACTCGGGTAAGCCTTTTCTTATCTCCAAGGCTATATTTGGGATCCCACCTTTACATCTCAAAATGTAATTACAAGTTTGTGGGTCTGTCCCCTGACTAGGCTGAATTCTTTGAGCAAAGGAATTATTTTCTATTCATCCTTGTACCCCACAGTCCAATGTGATACATAGCACATAGTTAAAGCTCAGGGAAGGTGTTTGAATGACCGATTGAAGGCATATCAGATGAAACTGTTCAAATAATTATAACAACTGTAAAAACTGTAAAGAGGTGAGGGAAAACAAATATATCAAAAGTAGCATCTTACTCTCTTTGAGCATTACATTTAGCTCTGACTGCTAGCCAAGCCCAACAATAAATGTGATATGATCAACATATAGTAGAAAATAGTGTGGTTTAGAGGGAATAGCATGGGGTTTGGAAGAGGAGATAAGAGGACTTGAATCTTGGTGCCACTACTGACTAGTAACCTTGAACACATTCTAAAATCTCTCTTTATCTGTTACTACATCTGCAAAATGAGAATAACAACACCCATTTCTTAGAGTTGTTTTAAGGAGCAAATGAATTAATATATGTGAAATGAAGGTAGTTGCTGCTCCTATGTGAAGCAATTCAGAGGATCACAATGTTTTTATTGTTGTTGTTGTTTTGTTTTAAATTAGTAGAACAGTTGTGCGTTTATAGAAATTGAGCAGATACTACGGAACATTCCCATCTTCTCTCTCCTGCTCACACTTTGCCTTATTATTAGCTGTTTTTTTTTTAAATGAGGTAACTTATTCAAATAACATGGTAAAATAAATACAGTCAGCTCTCCTTTTACTAAATGGTTGCCACATCCATGGACTCAACCAACATTGGATTGAAAATATTTGAAATAAAAAGTGTCTGTACTGAGCACGTACAGACTTTTTTTTTCTTGCCATTATTCTCTAAACAATACAGTATAGCAATGATTTACATATTTTTACATTGTATTAGGTATCATAAGAAATCTGGAGATGATTTAAAGCATACAGGAGAATGTGCATAGGTTATATGCAAACACGATGCTTTTTTATATCAGGGACTTAAGCATCCATGGATATTGGTATCTGTGGGAGGTCCTAGAACTTCAGACGCTGAGTCAAGGATCTAGAGTGCCTTCCTCAGGCTAGAGACTATTCCTACCACCTCTATGGAGTACAGTATTAAAACGAACTTTCTTTTGGAGAATTTTAGATCATAACAGGTTAGCAATGAACGTTAAAGCACAAAACGTTGTGCGAGTTGTATATTAACAGCATTTGGAATTTTAAATTCACACACTTTAAATCTGTTAAAAATGACAAAAGGGGCCTCTGAATCAGAGTTGAGCGGGCCACCGAGGCTGTTCATTGGTAGGTTGACTAGAGAGCCTGTGACCCTGTGGGCCCAGCTAATCTTGGGCAAAGAGGAAAGAGGTACAGAGAGTTTGACCTGCAAGTAGACTCCCCACCAAGAACACAACACTAAGCGTGAAGGGAAGCAGTGTACACTAGCGGAACAACTGTGCTAAGGGTCAGAATGAACATTCAGGGTTGTGCGGATTCTTGGGATGCTTTTTGACTAGATAAGCAGCATAGCATTTATAAAGGAAAGGGACTTACAGACCGCAAACATCAGATTTCCTCCCCCAAATTTCTTCCATGGCCATATTGAACAAGAGTGCAAGCTAGACCAGAGAGCTCATCTGGACAGGAGGTGAGCATTGAGAGATGCAGAAGGGTGTAGATCAACCCCATCCAATGCAGCAGCAAAGCCAGATTGATTGGCTGGGACAAGAGTGGTTTGTTCAACTAATGTAGACACAGGCCCCAACCACTGGCACAGTTGCAACAGCACTTGGTTTCAAAACATCTCTCTTAAAATGGAATGTTTTTAAGCTCTCTAGAGGCTTAGCAAGATCTGAAAAGATTTTGCTCCTGTTTGCTGGCTGCTACACATGCCAGCTTTACACCTTTACCTAGATAGATGGAAAGCACTGTAGCCCACTGCTTTACATGTTTGAACAAGCCTATGTGGATAGATGACGGTGCATGAACAGCTGGCTTCTTCAAGAGCTGATCTGCACCACCCTGACATTACCTAAACAATCATTACTTACTTTTTTTCTTCCTTCAGTGCTTAAGCAAGTTTCAGCATGTTAGAAGAGAGAGCTATGGGAAATGGCCTAGAGCTCTGGGATAAAAATATAAATCACACCCTAGTTAGCTTAGGTTAAATTAACTTTAGATTGATATATATGGATACCTCCTTTTAGGAGCTAAACCACCACCCCATCACCCCAGAGCTCTTAATTAGCCCTCTCCATGTGGAATATGGACCTGTAACCATTCACCAGGTTCCTAATTCTTTTTCAATTAAGAGTTCTAAGTTAAGAGACAATTAATGTCTTTAACATTGTATTAATGTCTGTCAAAGCTAAAATTGTGTTAATCAAACAACAGCAGAGTATGAAGCATTTCTAGGCAGTGGATGGCATTTTCCTGCAGGAAGCCCTCAAAATCAGAAGTTTGGCTGTACCCAGTCAGGGCAGCTGTGCATTAAAGTTGTTCTCAACATATGCTAATGCTAACTGGACCAAAGTGTTAGTTTTATAGTTCATTATGAGGCTTGTGAAAAAGAATAATTCACACTGAGTAAAGTGGAAAGAATTATCCATAACCAGATTGCAACAATAAACTTTAAGAGCAAAGAAAGAGACATTTTGGGTGCCTCGTGTTGTCCTAAGGAGATGAAATAAGAGAGGTTAAAGACAAGAGTGAGGAATTTTTTGTTGTTGTTCTAATCTGATGCAGTATTTTAGGTAATTTATTTGTTAAAGGCAACACTGATTTCTGAAGGTCTTCTTCCCTCAATTGAAGATTTGCAAAGAAAAGTGCTGGGTGGACTTGATCATCAGCTACTCGTAAGTTTCCAGTGTGGCTGGTTAGTAACTCCTTATCCCACAAAGAATTTTAAAAATGTGCCAGCTTAAGGAGGTCAGAGGCTAAAGCATGGAGGTGTTTAATGTGCATTTTTTTCTATCTCACTAATAGACTGTTGACATGGGTCTTTTGTGAACTCCCTGGCTAACTAAATATATTCATGATCCGAGTGAAGAGGGGGAGTAGAGAATGCTCACGTTTCAGGATGTAAGGTTTTGTTTAATTTCAGTCAATCATTTGTTGATGGCAAGTACACCAGATGAAAGCATCCTCTGAAGGAGCTCTGAGATCTTTGGGTCTGTATATATAAATCATTTGCCTGCCATGACACCACATCCAACAAACCTCGTTGACACTGACAGGGACCAGATGTGTAAGGCCATGGAAAAGACATTAGGTTTTGACATCAGCTGACTGACAGCTACATTTGGAGGCACCAGTTGAGGGTTTGAGATTTTGTTGAGTCCAGCAGGTAGATGGAAATCTGCATTTAGTGTTATCACATGCCTTTACACACTTAGCCGAAGATAAAAACCACCTCTGTTCATGGAATGGAGCTTCAAATATCCCAGTTTCAGCTCTTCAGACCTAAAAGCTTCCCTCCCTGTCTGCTTGGTCTTGCTCTTGTTCCCTCTCACTGTCTCATAGCCACAGTGGAAAGAAAGTTTAAGAAGTAAAAATAAAATTTACAAAAGATTTATACATTTTTTCCCGAAATGCATTCTTCCTCATTCCCTCCCTGCCTATATCTAAATATACTAAACATGATAAATTTGTAAGCAAATAAAGTGTACGTTTTATATTCTCACATGAACCAGATGACCTTAGCTTTTTTATGGGCACTAAAAAATGTTAGTATTTGCATTCTATAAGATTTCCCCAAATTTTCACCTTTAAGAGCTTAATAACTTCAGGAAGTTTAATATTTCTAAATCTTGAGATTTAAAATTTTCTAATGTAGGAATAGTAATTTAAGTAAATTACCATTTATTTTAAGTTTAAGATTCTTTGCACAAAACTGAGAGACTGGTCATCTGAGAAAAGAAGCAGACAATCCAAACTAAAGCTTCAAATGATGACTACAGCTGGTTTTAATGTAGTCCTTTGGATGATTAAATATATATTCTTAATCTTAATTTTAGAAACAAAGGTATAATTTTTATACATTTTCATTAACATATTGATGATATAGTAGAAAAGGCTTTAAGAAAAAATTTTACTTATTTATCTTAAAACTATGTCTTGTTGAGTTTAACATAAAGTATTTTAAAGTAACTACTCAAAAATGACTTGCAGAATTTGTATGACTCTAATTTTCAGTGACAAAATATGAATGCATTTGGACTTTTGGGAAGCCTGAATATCAGCATTTGCTTTAGATTGTATAAAAGCAATTATAAAGTGACAGAAGGAAAAATGTTCATGCTAGTTAGTTATGAAGGGAATTATTGGCTTTTGTTCATACTGGAACCCCTTTAATGTTTTAAGAGTGGGTTAATATTGATCTGGCATTAATTCTGCTGTGCATCCATCACACACACACACACACACACACACACACACACATACTTTCAGTTGGCATTTTTGCCTACAGGCTGCTGAGAGCTGATTATTCTTCTAATCAAAACCGTCACAATCAGGGGAGACAATTAGTCAGGTTAGGCCTCTGCTGATTTTGCTTGTGGCCCTTAGCATCAGATGGCCTTGAGCACTCTTGAATCATATCAACAAGTATTTCAATAATACCTCCTCCGCTCCACCTGCTGCTGCTAAGGTCTGCCTTTCATCTCTGGCATTGCTTGAATTTGTGATTTCTCATTTATTTTAAATTGAGACCACAAGGTATAGAAATGTTCAGAATGTAGAAACTTGGTAGACCTCATTGCTAGTGCCACTTAAAAATTACCTAGTCAACTCCAAAAATCATGAAATCAATTACCTATAAATAGGTTTCTATTTGTTTCTGTACTTATGCACTTATAAAACTCAATTTATAGAGTCTAATTCCCATGTAAAATGAATATACATACAGTGCATAAGAAAGAGTCCCATATATAATAGGCTCAGCATATTTTAAGCTATACTTAAATCAGAATGACATAAGTAAGACCCAGTTGGTAATAATACATTTTTATATTTTTCAGATGAAATACATTTTGTTCTGAATATAAGATTTATTTATTATATTATTCTGGTGGTCATTGTCTGACTTTACCAGCTATTGAAAGTTTTCAAATAAAAAAGCAATGATTTTTATCAATTCTTTTAATATCTAATATGTCTAAATAGCCTTCACATCTTTCTATCTGAACATTCTGTCAGTTTTAGAACTCCATCTAGAATGTGACTATGTTCTAGGGTTCTGTAATCAAATATATATTTATGTATTTCAATATCCAGTTAAATAGCATATTGTTATTGAGAAGTAATGTGTCTTTAGAAAGAAGCCAGAAGATCAAACAGAGATTTATTTAAAACAATGCAGGGCTTATTCTTATATGGATACAACATTCATATAAGCCTTTTTAAAAAGAAGAAAGAAAGAAATCAGGCCAGGCAAGCTTTTGTTTTCACTTATTTGAAGGATTAAGGCGTTTTACTGAAATATTTTATGTTTTAGAGTTAAGCCTTTGTGTGTATGCATGTCTGTACATATATGAGTTTTCCTAGGAATGTAATGTAATAACCAGAAGCTCAATTAGAAAATGACTCTTTAAAGGTTTAAAACATAAGAGATAATAATTTGTTGTATACAAGAGTTTTCAAAAATTTTTCTGAGATAGGGTCTCATTCTGAGCCCAGACTGAAGTAAGTACAGAGGCTCGATCACGATTCACTGCAGCCTTGACCTCCTGGACTCAAGCAGTCCTCCCACCTCAGCCCTCCCAAGTAGCTGGGACTACAGATGCATACCACCATGCCTGGCTAACTTTTAATTTTTTTTTTTTTTTTTGTAGAGATGGGGTTTCACTATGTTGCTCAGGTTGGTCTCAAACTTCTGGGCTCAAGTGATCCTCCCGTCTCAGCCTCCCAAAGTGATGAGATTACAGGCGTGAGCCATGTGACCAGCCTATAAAGAGATTTTTTCTTTCATCATAATGCTATTAAGTGAAAATAGGCTTGAATTTCTATAAATTAATGTCAGCTGTATAAGTCTCACTTCTTTTTTTCTAAAAGAAAAAAACCAGTATACATGTGCAGAACGTGCAGCTTTGTCACATAGGTATACATGCCATGGTGATTTGCTGCACCTATTGACCCATCCTCTAAGTTCCGTCCCCTCACCCCCTACTCCCCCAAAAGGCCCTGGTGTGTGTTGTTCCCCTCCCTGTTCTCCATGTGTTGTGAATGTTCAACTCCTACTTATGAGTGAGAACTTGTGGTGTTTAGTTTTCTGTTCCTGTGTTAGTTTGCTGAGGATGATGGCTTCCAGCTTCATCAAGGACGCGATCTCATTCCTTTTTATGGCTGCCTAGTATTCCATGGTGTATATGTACCACATTTTCTTTATCCTGTCTATCATTGATGGACATTTGGGTTGGTTCCATGTCTTTGCTATTGTAAATAGTACTGCAATAAACATATGTGTGCATGTGTCTTTATAGTAGAATGATTTATATTCCTTTGTGTACATACCCAGTAATGGGATTGCTGGGTGAAATGGTACTTCTGGTTCCAGGTCCCTGAGGAATCGCCATACTGTCTTCCACAATGGTTGAACTAAGTTACCCTACCACCAATAGTGTAAAAGCATTCCTCTTTCTCTACAGCCTCTCCAGTACCTATTGTTTCCTGATAAGTCTGACATTTCTTAAGTGGGTCCAGGCTTGTATAATTTATATGCTTTTTTCTATGTATTTGTTCACTCATTCATTTAGGTTTTCACTTATTTATTCATCCATTCATTCATTCATTCATCTATTCACCATCATTTTCTCTCTATAGATAAATCTATCTATGTAAATGTATATTGAGATTATTTATTCTCTGACTCCAAAACAATGAAGTAGTTGATATCTCCAAGTATATTTTGAAGGACTTTTTTCATTTTGTAAAATTTAGAAATGCTGGTTGAGTCTATTTGTGGCTTATAGGAAAAAAATTTTATTCTAATCTTTGCAGTTAATGACTTGAACAATCTTGCTTTTCATTTATTTATTTATTTTTGTTTTACACATATGCATAGACAGCTAATACAAACCAACATAGTTGATTTATCCAGTTGCTCTATGGGCAATTAAACCAAGGGTATTATCTCAGCAGGAATAAGTGGGCAAATTACACATGTGAAGTAAATGAAGCTTTGAAGCTTGAGTTCATAGGTATTACTGTACAAGAAGCTACATTGAGATTCCTGTAGAGATCAATGGGGGCTTACTGATGAATGCCAGAGAATAGGGAAGTGATGTCATAAACTTTTAATAGTCTAATAAACTATATTTAACATTTTCCATCTTGGTAAGACCTCCAGCTTTTATGCTATAGAATAGTGTAGTCCTCTAGACATTGCAAAGAAAGCTCTCTGACTTCCCAAGGGATTAACCTTCAAGATCAAATGCCAAGACCACATAGCTCTCAATTTCTTGCAGTTGTCTAAAGACAATGGAAAGCCGCCAGAATCATTACCTTTGTTCTCTTAAGAAATGGGATAAATGATAAAGCATTGTGACTTTTTAATATTACATTTGAATTGCCGCATATAAGCATAACTCTCATATCCTCATTGGTTTGAGTGGTTTCTGATTGACCTCAACAATACCATATAATTTTAGAATTCTAAACACCCCCAGTGTCTCTTACAAAACAGAGTCTGGTTCATGTGAAATAATGGACACTTTGTTGGCGTATTTAGTAGATGAACCACATACATCCAGTGCCCTGGCTTTCACCCTCAGCCCTGTAATTGCTCAGTGTTTCGTGCTTTTATCAATTATAGGCAAAATTTTAGGAGCAAAAGTAGAAAAAACACTGGAGTTACTGAGCAATACTTTGAGGCATTAGGCGCTCTTGAATGTTATGTGTGAAGTAATGCTTTGCGCATGCTTAAGGATACCAGGAGGAGAAAACATTAGTCAACAAAACTAGTTTAGAAAGAAGACAAGAGAGGGAGCATGGCAGGAGGCATTTCACAATTCCAGTTCTGCAGCTTTACTTAAATCTTGTTCACATTGAGGCTGACAGCACCAGTTTTCAAGGAAGTGAAAATTTTGCTGTCATCTAGAGGAGGGAAGAACTTTGCCTTTGGAATCCTAAACAAACACATGGAGGTCCCAGGGTACTTAAAAAGCCATTTTGTTTCTATGAATCAAAATGACCAAAAAATTTTTGTGTGGCATATCCCATTCCCTCTCTCACAACTCCCCTCCTTCCTTCTCACGTGGAAGTCAAGGCGTATAAGTATTTCACGACTTTCTGCCATCGTTAATACAAATTTTTTTTTTTTTTTGCAAAAATAACCCATCATTTTCAAGGAGATGATTTGCTTCACCTTTGAGATCTGCAAGTCTATCTGCCATGCAAAACAACGAAAACATGTATGTCAGCATCTCCTCCATCAGAGCCAAAAGGGAAAGTTGGAGAAACAAAAGAAATGACCTCCATCTGCTTAACATATTGTCAACAATTTCAGACATGGACAAAATCTTAAATTTTCCCTGCACGTAAGGCATCTCATTACCCTTCAAAAGACTTTGGAAGAGGAGAAGTTTACTTGTCCAGAGACGGTAATGCAGATGTTTTCTTTTCTATCATTTTTAGTAGGAGGGAGCAGGTGTAAAACGATTTTGATTAAGTGTATGTTATTTATTTATATTCCCGTCAGGAATGTTGGAACCTAGAGAGCTTCTTAAGGATTTTGGATGTGACAATACTTCATGAAACAGTGCAGAAAATACTTGGGGAAAATTATTAAATGGTGACCTCACTGGTTTTTCTCATCATTATTCTTGTCACTTCCTGTTGTGCTGCTTTGGCTGTTGGAAGGGTTCAGAGCAGGTGTAGGTGGTGGGGGGGCAGGGAGGGATGATGTGATAAGCTACATCTTCTCATGTAGCTTTTCATCAGTGGTGACATTTCTATTAGTATTCACCACCTAAAATGTCCCTAGTTCTGCCACTTTCCATCAGGAAAGAGTAGAATCCTCCTTTTTTTATGGTTTTAGCCATGTTTTTGGCTTCCACCCTTTCATACAAGTCACTAGACAATCACTATGACCTCTTTGTGCCCGTAGGCATTAGACATTCTGACAGCTTTTGCCATTTGGTTATAGCAGCTCTTCATTTGTGGAAATTGATGTGATAAATGTAAATCCAGGAGCAGAATTAGCTGTAGTCTCAAGTGTTCCACTAAATCGTATCATTTGGCTTCTGAAATAATTCAGTCACCAAATATATGCTGACTATTCTGCATGTTCTGTGTGCAAAACTGAAAGTGTTATAGAACCTTTAGGACACCTAATTTTTCATTTATTTATTTAAAAACTGAGATACAGGGCAAGTATTTAAACCCAGGTCTTTAACTTCACATACACTACTCTTTTAGACCTTCACCCCCACCCCAACCTACCCCACATTGCCCTTCATGGTGACATGTAAGAGCTGCAAAATAATGAGCAAATGTTGGGGATTATTTTTGTATTTATTTATTTATTTATTGTGAGATGGAGTTTCACACTGTCACCCAGGCTGGAGTGCAGTAGCATGATCTTGTCTCACTGCAACCTCCGTCTCCTGGGTTCAAGCAATTCTCCTGCCTCAGCCTCCCAAGTAGCTGGGATTACAGGCACGTGCCACTACACCCAGCTAATTTTTTGTATTTTTAGTAGAGATGGGGTTTCATTATGTTGGCCAGGCTGTTCTCAAACTCCTAACCTCGTGATCCGCCTGCCTCAGCCTTCCAAAGTGCTGGGATTACAGGCGTGAGCCGCCACTCCCAGCCCTGGGGATTATTTTTAACCTTCCGATGTTCCTCCCTCTGTGTAACCTTTCTCTTGTCCATCTCCTTTTCCTTAAGCCCACAAATGACCTACTTCAGGCTCTTATCATGTCTATGCAGTCATAAGAGGCTGAAGTGAAGCCTTTATGTGTATTATTTTGTAGCTTTCCACAGGGCCAGTGTCTGGCATACAATAGGGCCTCTACAAATAGTCATTTAATGGATGAATAAGTGAATAGTTTATTGGCAGGTGCCAGGGAGTAAGGAATTCTCAGCTGAAGCTGGCAAGGTCTGTGTGTTTGTTTGCCTGGTCTAATGCAGTAGACTGCTTAATGATCTTACTACTCTGAGCTTTCACTCCATCCAGTCTGTCTTCTCCTGGACTAACATAATGATCACTTTAACATACAAATCCAGTCATGTTCTTCACCTTCTTTAAAATTTTCCCTTGTTCTTGACCAGGCGCAGTGGCTCATGTCTGTAATCCCAGCACTTTGGGAGGCCGAGGTGGGTGGATCATGAGGTCAGGAGTCAAAAATTAGCTGGGTGTGGTGGTGGGCGCCTGTAATCCCAGCTACTCGGGAGGCTGAGGCAGAGAATCGCTTGAACCCAGGAGGCAGAGGTTGCAGTGAACTGAGATTGTGCCACTTCACTCCAGCCTGGGCGACAGAACCAGACTCCATCTCAGAGGAAAAAAAAAAAAAAAATCCCTTGTTCTTAATTGCCTGTCAAACTCCTTTTTCAAAATAGGGTTCTAACCTCCTTTGGTGGTCTCATTTGCTGTCAACACAGTCCTTGCTTTCACATTTCTTTGGGTTTGTACATTTTTGCCTTGCCTGAAAAGCACCCCTCCCCTTTGTCCATCCTGCAAGTGCTGGCTCTTCTGTATGGTCTTTCTGAACTCTTTTAAAGTATTTTGCTGTTTACTGTTTTCTACAGCATTTGGTACACGTTTCTCTTACATTTATAGCAATGTATTTGGATGTGATTGTACATCGATGTATTGGAGTGATGTATTTGGATGACTGCCTTCCCCACTAGATTGTCAGTTTCTCCAGGGCAGGGCTATGTCTTGGTTCATTTCTGTTTCTCCACCTTTAAGTAAAAAGCCTGAGCCACAGGAGGCAATCAATATACTTGTCTTGAATGAATGAATTAATTAACAAGGGAGACAGGACATAAATATGTGAAAAGTCAATCATATTAGGAAAGGATGGAAGGTCAATCAAATATCACATTGCTCAAATGCAGTGTAATTTTAAAGTTTAAGTTAAAACAGGCCTTCCTGTAGAGAAACATCATTTAGTCTAATGCAGTGTGAAGACACTTAGTCTGTTGAGCTGACCTCAGCAGAATTGCAAAGTCTCAGTGTTCCTCTGTTGTCACCCTGTACCTCTGTCATTCAGTCTGATTCCCCTTTCCTGAGGCCCCTTTCTCATAAAAAGTTACCCACTGTGTTCACCAGTCTCTCAGGGGCCTTAACTCTGTTGGGTGACAGGTATTATGGGTCAGAGAGATGAAAATATGTTAATGCATTAGCTGGCAAGTAAGATTTTCCTCCCGAGCAAAGTAACATTTTACACATGTTTAAGGATTGACATTCACTTTTGGGAAGGCAGTTTTGTTTAAAGATGACCTTTTTGTCCCAGAATTACCTCACAGAGGCAACTGCCCACCCTTCCTCTGTGTATTTATATATCCTGCATGCTTCTAGGAGGTGACCAAGATTTCTTTGTGAGTGCATAGACAGTCCCCTTGAGAAAGTCAGTGTCTTTTTCCCCATTTTCTGAAGGTTTTTTTTTTTTTTAAGTTTTTAATTTCTAAAGTTTTTTGTCACCTAGGCTGGAGTGCAGTGGTGTGATCTTGGCTCACTGCAACCTCTGCCTCCAGGGTTCAAGCGATTCTCCTGCCTCAGCCTCCTGAGTAGCTGGGACTACAGGACGTGCGCCACCATGCCCGGCTAATTTTGTGTATTTTTAGTAGAGATGGGGTTTCACCATATTAGCCAGGATGGTCTCGATCTCCTGACCTTGTAATCTGCCCACCTCGGCCTCCCAAAGTGCTTGGATTACAGGTGTAAGCCACCATGTCCTGCCTGTCTAAAGTTTTAGAAATCACATTTCCTTACTTCATAAACAAAAATTACACTCTACCTACTCAAGATATGTTATAATGACTGTTGAAAGTTTTATTTTGCAGGATCTTTGAGATTCTCAAGATGCTTTTCAAATAATTAAAATTTCTTTTAGTGGTTAAAAAAATACCCTTTTTAGTTCCATAAATAATATAATTGAATATATTCCTCTTAGTTTTAATACATACTGAGCACTTACCATTTGTCAGGCACTCTACTAAGCACTGTACTTTTAGTCCTCATTTATTTGTTCATTTAGTTTATACATTTAATCCGAACATGTCCTAGGAGTGAGGTGTTATGTTCTGATGTTACAGGTGAGGAATCTGAGATGTGGAGAGGTCATGGAATGTGCCAAGGTTACACAGTGAGTAGCAGCAGAGCCCAGATTCGAAGATAGCCAGACAACTGTGTATTTCTTTCTCTTAACCTCTTTCCTGCACTGCCTGCCACAACCAATAAGGTAGTTGTTTATTCTCAGTTATCAGATGGATGTCTATAAAGTCTGAAAAATGAAGATAAAGTTGAAACATCTCTAATCAACTCTGATTTACTTGATAACCACCAGACATTAGCAAACTTTATGTACCATACGTGCTGAAAAAGCCAGGTGCCACAAGAAGGATTAGAGGTGAAATTTTCTTTCCATTTTGATTTCCACTTTTTATTAGTGACACCTTCCAAGTGGTTCAGAGGACGCCTATTAGTGTTCATGGCCATCTTGTGCTATTTGCAGCCATCCTTAGAGAGGTCTGGGTGGCTGAACTCCACACCTGCTAGGTGTCCCTCTGCCTCTGTCGAACATCCCTGCCTGAACAACTCTAGAATTCTCAATAAGCTGAGAAGCCTCCCTTTTCGTGGACTCGTGAGCATCTTGCGATTTCTCCATTGTCAAATCTCTGAGGCCAGTAATCACCTGGAGGATGAGAACAGATTCTCAGTGGACTTTTACATTTTTCCTCTTCCTTTTTGGACACAGATATGTTAGTCAAGTGAAAACCAGAAGGAATAGTTATCCACCCTTCAATAGAGCACATGTGTGCTCTGTACAAAGTGGATTAAAATACTCTTTGGGGTTTAAAGTTATATCTCAAATGACAATCTTTGAGGCTAGGTGTGGTGGCTCATGCCTGTAATTCCAGCACTTTGGGAGGCCCAGCCAGGCAGATCACTTGTGGTCAGGAGTTTGAGACCAACCTGGCTAACATGGTAAAACCCTGTGTCTACTAAAAATACAAAAATTAGCCGAGTGTGATGGTAGGTGCCTGTAATCCCAGCTACTTGGGAGGCTGAGGCACAAAAATCACTTGAACTCAGGAGGTAGAGGTTGCAGTGAGCCGAAATCACAGCACTGCACTGCAGCCTGGTTGACAGAGTGAGACTCTATCTCCAAAAAAAATTTTTTTAAATGGCATTCTTTATATTCCTGTCCAATGATTAACAGCTTTTATGTCACTTAATATTTAAATAAGTTATTTTATCATTATTCCTGAAGCTAAAATCAGATTTGTTTGCTTGACCTCATAAACAGTAAGCATTTAAACTAATTAATATCTATATATATTCCCAATGAAGCAGGAAATCAAGCATTCTTTGAGTCTGGGAGCAAATAAGTAAGAAACCATGTCGGAAAATTATTCTCCTAGGTCTGTGTCCTTTTGCCAGTTTTCATAGTAAAGAAAATTTTACTTCTAAGTTTGACTTACACAAATGGATTTGGAAAAGGAGGACCATTCCTGTCCTGCATGTAGCAGCTGTGCTTAGTGGTTTTATAAACTGTAATCTCAAATTGCGCTTCTATTTTAATTTCGGCATGCCTGAAGCACAAGATTCTTTTCAAATGTTCAGCCATGACTATTTAAAATTGAAAAGAGAAGTTCAACCATTAAGTATTCTCATCTTCTCTGAGATTTTCTTTCTGATGCAATGATGTGAAATACTTTTTCATGTTGCCCATAATTTCTACTTACACTGTCTTGCTTATGCAAACTTTTAAATAGGCTATAGATGCAAGAGCATGTAAAAATCTGTACAAATTTTCTCTGCCTTTGCATTATTGTTAAGTCAGCGAGGATTCTAATGGAGTACAGGGGATGAGACAACAAGAATCCAATCAATAGACGCAAAAGGCAAATGAACTTGCATAAATTAGCACTCTAATAGGAAAAGATAAATGCATGTTCTCTTTCATCCTTCAAGCAATACACACTATTGAAAGAGGTCTAACAGATACCACCCTGATTTAGTTTTTTTCAGGGGTGCAGAAATGAGAAAATGCAAGTAAATTGAGCATTGAGGAAACTGTTCTGAGCCACTGACATCAGATCAATGCATCAAATATAGTATGTAGCACTCAGCATGTTGTGTCCACATGGATGATGTTATCATCCATGTTCCTCAGAGATACGTGAATACTCACCAAAGATCTCTAGAGGAAGGATTGTTCCATTACCGGAGTTTGTCTTGGAGGAGCTAGTCTCTGATCTTGACATGCCGGCATTTCCAGTGTACTTTACATTTACACCATATCTTTTTAAAATTTATTTTATTATATTTTGCTTTAAGTTCTGGGATACATGTGCTGAACGTGCAGGTTTGTTACATAGGCATGTGCCATGGTAGTTTGCCCCACCTATCAACCCGACATCTAGATTTTAAGCCCTGCATGTATTAGGTATTTGTCCTAATGCTGTCCCTCCCCTTTTCCCCCAACCCCCGACAGGCCCCAGTGTGTAGTGTTCCCCTCCCTGTGTCCATGTGTTCTCATTGTTCAACTCCTACTTATGAGTAAGAACGTGTGGCATTTACACCATATCTTCCGAAGAAATGGCAAGAAGAATTTTTCAGATGTTGAATGTTTAAGCGCCTAGGACAACGGGAGTCACAGATCATCTGCCACTATAGCACTGTACAGTAGTTTCATTAACTGTCTCCAGTTCAACTCAAGAAATGCTTGGGGAATGATACTCTGTTCCCCCTTACTCTAATTATGCTGTTCTTGAGGGGGTATCATGGGTATGGCATGCATGTCAGAGGACAGCAAGTGCCTGGCACTGTAGTTTATAGCCATCATATAATTAGCAACACCCAAGAATTTTATCTTTTGCCTGTTCCTTTCAATTCTTTGTTTACTGCTTCTATCTATGGAAAAGGAGCTGGGTATATAAGGAACTGCCAAGTCATCTTCATTGCCTTTACTAAAAGGCAGAAACCTCAGCTATGCATTTGCCATCTTATTTGGGCAGCCTCTTGCCCAGTACAGCATCCTAATCATTTGTGTTGCTGGTCGATTTAATATAGGCCAATAAGCAATGACCCTAATGGTTTCATAATGGTACTTCTCCAAAGAGCTCATCTACAGACAGGGAGAAACCTGTACCCCAGGGAAAATTTGGATATCTTCTTCCATGATATGAAGAGAATACTCTGGTGTGAGGTAGGCACTTTTTAAGACATATATAATTCACAGTTTTTTTGTTTGTTTGTTTGTTTGTTTCTTGTACCTGGGGAGCTTTTGCTCCTTGGGAAATTTTCTAGAAATTCTATCTTGGGGGAAATACCCTCTGTATCGTTCGAAGAGAAAGAAGAATTAATTTGTCACTGTTGTTTTGATCCCAATCCAGTAAACCAAAATGAGGGAAAAAAAAAAAGTCTTCTGAGTATCAGCATTTCTTCTTTTTGTTTGCTTATTTTAAAAATAGAGCTTTCCTTAGCTCGCTTCCATTATGGTTAACTATAATCAGTACTTTATGGTTATATTATATAGCTTTGTCATTAGGGCAATGAAAATGATATTGAACAATAGCAATATAATGCGGGGAAACAGTTTGTAATTCAGTTGGAAATTGCTAATGCAATAGACAGTCGATAATACAATCAGCTCAACTTTCCTAGGAAAACATAAGCTAAATTTCCTATACATTTCTCTCAAATCTTCTTATAGGCCAGGGTTGAGGGGATTGCTCTGAACTACACTGGAAAGCTGGATGCCCTTGAAAAGAGAATTTCTTTATGCACTGAATTTTGAATGACATCTGTAGGTCCTGGAAAAGAGCTACTATTTTAGAATGAAATTCTCTCCCTGGATATTTTCAAAAAAGAAACTAGATAGTTAAGAATTCTAAAAGGAAACAGCTGGATAAGATGACGGCTCAAACTTTATTTTACTAGTATATCTCTCTCTAGTCTTGACTCTGAAATAGGGTTCTTATGAAATTATTAAGACCCAAGTATCAATGGGGGAAAAAAAAAAGGTCATCTCTTTGCAAGCTGATGTCATGCATGCTATTTATATTTATATAATTACTGTAGGTTAAGACTAGTGAACATCAGTGGTGTCTAGGATACAAAGCCAGGTTATTGGTCTAGAATACGAAGGCAAATAACCTGGTGTTTTCAAGCAGTGGTGAGTTAGGATTTTGTTGCTCTCAACTCTACTAAGATGGTTGTAGCTGTTGTTGAGTCAAAACCTTTATCAAAAGTTTTATGTGGGAGGAGTTCATAGATTCAAAGAAAATCAGGAGTGATATGTCTAATTTTGAGTTGTCCAGTAAGTTTTTTTCATCATTAGAATCAACTCAATTTTCTCATATGTGATACGAATTTTTAAATGTCCTAATTGCCAAAGAAATGCAGTATTTCATGTTTCCATATACTTGTAAACATCTCTGACATCTTTAGAGATATTATATCCAGAAGACACCACCTTTATTTAAAAAATAAACTAAGTTTAATGCTGTATCAGAAAGTGCTATGCATATGTAAGTATATTTCTTCAGCTTTTATGCCAGAAATTCCTATTTAAACTGAAACAAAAAAACAATAGGCACTTCCCACAGCTCCTAATTTTCATTTCCTCTAGTGAGTTAAAATAATTTGTAACTTTTTAGGATTCAGAACCCTACATTGAAGTATATGTAAGCTTCAGATCATGTCCCAGTCATATGGTGGGAAACGCAATTCCAGCAGAGTTTCACTGCCTACACAAGGAAGGAAGAGGTGTTTCTGCAGATAGGACACTATCCTCCCTTGCTCCAGCCCTGAATATTAGTGCATGCTTCAGGGCAGGTTTAACAGCACCAAGAGTGGGTATACTCTTGTATTAGTCTGGTAGATTGTTCTTCTGATCTGCTCACCTGGTCAGCACATGTCATGTTATTTTCCCTAGTCATGTTTATAGAACCATAGTAACCAGTACTTTTAGAGACCATGACTTAGGGTTTTTAACTAATGACTGGATTTAAAAACATTCTTGAGTGGGTTTTGGCTGTTGTGAATCTCTCTCAGATACAGAGTGTCCTGAGCCAGAAATCTGAGATATGCCAAGGTGAAATCCCTGTTTGCCCTATGCCTTTACTTCTCAGAGAGAGGGTTGAAAGGAATACTTTATATTTGTAGAACTGAAAAAAAAAATCCAAGTTTTTTTTAGCATGCAAAATGGGGTATGATTTTGGTAAATATTTGACGTGTGCAAGGTAGATACCCAGATGTTGAATTAAAATATCAGCAAGTAAAATTACCCTATTCTGTAAATAAATCAATTGATGCGCTGTATTAGAGTAACATTTACCCTTACATTGCATACAGATTCTGTGCTTAGTCCCAATCTCATTTAATATCTCCCATAGATTTTGTAAGTCCTGTGTTGTTTTTTGACCCAGCTCATCAACACTGAGTTTGTGACCAAAAATAGCTCACATCCTCTCTTTCTGTCTGCCTTGAACAGTGTGAGCAGCAATAAAATGTTAATGTGTACATCGTGAAACTTTGGGATCTGGGATTGCACTACTGAGTACTGAAGAAAGTAAGTTGCGACCCTGTCTTCTCAAAGCTCACAGTGCTGAGTTGTCATGGGCATGGAGTGCCCATTATCATCTGCTTATTTCATTCTCTTTGTGTCTTGGCATTAACCTTCCCTCTGAAACCTTGCAGTTGACACAAGTGGCTCATTCAGAGCTTCTAGCAATACCAAAAATTCTGCAAGTTCAATAGGAAGATCATGTGCACTTGCTTTGAACTATAGTTCTTTTCCAAGGTAGACATTTTGAAAGTAAGAGTTTATTAAGATGAAAGGTGGAAAAAGAAAAACAACTATATTCTCTGTCATTGAGATAGGCAAGCATTTAAGTAGGTAGAAATATTGTAGTGCTTGAGAATCCTCTAAAGTGCTTAGATTTATTTCTGAGAAATAAATGGTGAATTGTTTATTTCTTTCTCCCCCTTATGTTTCCTTGGGATGGAGCAATTAGTTTCTTATTTTTTATGATTGCATTATTCTTGCATATATCTTTCTGTGGTCCAGGCTATAAAAGTAAATAGAGGATCCAGCTGTATGAATGGATATCCTTTTAATGAGTGTGGGGAGGAAATAGTAATACTAAGTAGTGCAAAACCATTTTTATGTGATGAACTGAAGTACCTTTGTTCCCCAGCTCCCCAGTCTAAACCACAGGCCACCAATAAATGTGTGCATGAAATGACAGTTTCATGTATTCTGGTGTTAACAAAGTACCTCATGGTTTCTTTTGCCCCTAGAATGCACTTAGTACAATTGTTGAAGGGTGATGGCATATTCTGTTTTAATTTCCAGGGTCAAGGAAGGGTAAAATGGAATATGTGACTTTTCTGTAACACCCTTCATTCTATCTCTGGGCAAAAGCCTTGCTGAAACAGTGAGATAACACAGTTGCCAGGTGATAATACAGTCGTTTTTGTAGTGCCATGAGTTAATTTCAGAGGTGAAACTATGCTTATTTAGAAAAGTAGCATGCCTTCTCGCCTCAGAGCAGGCATTTGGTCAGAGCAGCAAGTGGATATTTAGTCTCTCCCATGTGCAGGGTATCATGAGAAGTGCTGGTAGTGGCATAACTCTGCTATCTTCCTTCCCCCTTGCTCCCTTCCTTTCTGGACATTTTTACTTAGCTGTTTTTTATTGATGTTTACATATATCTGAAGTCACTGAGAGCAGTGTAATTCAAAACCACCCTGTCCCCCACTGCATCCCTAATTTAATGTTAAACTGCTCATATTAGTCTACTCAGACTTCCATAACAACCTACCATAGACCCTGTGGCTTTAACAACAGACATTTATTTTCTCACCGTTCTGGAGGCTAGAAGTCCCAGAGCAAGGTCCAACAGGAGTTGGGTTCTGGTGTGGGCTCTCTTGGGGAAGCCATCTTCTCACTGAGTCCTCACATGGCAGAAGGAGAGTGAGCTCTGTGCTGTCTATTCATATAAGGACACTAAACCTGTTGGATTAGGGCACCACCCTTGTGACCTCATTTAACCTTAATTACTTCCAAAAAAGACCTGTCTCCAAATGCAATCACATTGAGGGTTGGGGCTTAAACATGAATTGGGGTGGGGGAGACAAACATTCAGTCTGTAACACTGCTAAAATGATGAGAAAAAAATATCCCAAAATAGAGAGCCATACCATGACATAAATGTTTTAGCAGTTACTAAACTTTTAACCTGATGCTTTATGCTTTCTCCACCTCACAGTGGCTCATGTTAACACATTCTGATGATGGTTGCAGGGAGGACCCCAAAAGTCCCAGGATAAAGCCAAATGAAGAATACAAAATACCTGTGTGCCTTCCCACCTTCCAACAGTGGCCTGGAGCAGTTAGTACAGAGATGGAAGGAGATTTCTAAACCCCAGATATGCCAGGGACTCTGGCCTTGTAAAGCCCAAGGACAATGCATTGGTTCTAGTCTTTTTCTCCAAAGATTCGAGTCTATTTGGTAGCTTTGAGGTGACTTTGGTGGGATCCTGAGAACGTTGGTTTCCTCTCCTGACCCTGGCTTGAAGAACAGAGAGTGGATGTCAGATAGGTGGAGAACAGTCTGTATTCCCCATGACTCCTGCTAACTGGAGCAAACCCCTGGGCGTATCTCAGCCTGGTTGAGGCCTGACCTGAGCAGGAGGGAGCCCCAAAACCAAAGGAGCCTCTGTATTTCCAACTCATGGTTGCTGGGACACAACTGAGAGCAAAACAGTGGTTGGCAGGGGCTGAAAAGGAGTCTTGGATGTTTCTGCCAATGTGATAGGCGGTTGCAGGATGTTTGTGAAGCAGCCTGATGAACCCTCTCAAATAGAGGCACCTAATGCTGCTCAACTGTGTAATTGGGATGGAAATGGGCCAATGAGAGGCAGAAGTTTGTGCTTAACCTTTTGCGAGTCTTGTTTCAGGAGGCTGTGGGGGGTGGGGGGCGGGTAGAAGCATTACAAATAATAAGCTTCTCTGCCTGATTTGTAATGAATTAGTAATAAATGTCCTAGCTCTGTACAAAAGTCTGACGATTACAGAGCAGCTTTGGCTAAGTGCACGGGACCACATCTTATTTTGATCAGCTGTAGCATAGCAAAGACGTGTAATTATCATAATCTAACAATTAGCCTGGCATCACTTTCCAGTGTTTAATTACCCCGATAAATGGTAATTGAATAGAGGACTTAATGACAAGAGAGAAACTTTCATTCTGCCTTAGGTGCTTAAGTTATCTACTTGGCTAGGCATAATTTTCTAGCATTGCTTTAACAACAGTCCTGATTATCATTTTCCTTTTTGCAGCCTGCCATTATTTTGTTTCCTGATCTTGACCTTTGTTTATAATATTTAGCTTCTCTCAAAATTTTATACCGGGACCCAGAACACAGGAAGAGATTATTGGATGTTTTACACAGTTCTTCTGTTTCTAAGCATCACTACCCTTCAGCTACAATTCCTCTTCATCGAACATCTATGTAGTCACTACTGTGTGCAAACATTGTGCTAAGTGTTGGGGATACAGAGACAAGTAAACACCATCACTATCTTCAAGGAGATCTATACATAAAAAAAGTCTATATAAAAATAGTGTAGTAATAATTGCAGCAATTTGCATTCAGCAGAGTCCCAGTTTTCATCTAAATCTATACACTGACTTCGGATGAATTCAGTACTTTTTATGACTATGACCACCACCTCGTTTCTAATGACTGCAGAGCTCTTTTCTTTGTATTAGCCTCATTCGCAGTCCCAGATTTGTATCCAACTGCTCACAAGGTCCTAACCAGCCAAATAGAAGTAATTACCTTGCACATGCCAATTTCCATAGAAACAGCCACAATTTCTGCTTTATGCTTTATTGTCTACAGTTTTGTAGGAAAACATTATTATTATTATTATGCCCTAGCATTACTAAATATATGCTTCCCCTTGTCTGATGAAGATCAAACTTAAAAGAAAGTCACAAAACACATGTATTTTCTTTCTTCCGATTTATTGTTTTTTGTTTGCTTAATAAATTAACAGATTAATTATCAGATATCTCAATTTTTTAAAAGTCTGGGCTAAATTTCAGATTTAGATTGTAATGATTCCAGTAAGTTATCATCAACCCATAATACAAATATTTAGTTCACTCTTTGCACACCAAGTACTTAAGAACTATTAAATCACTGTTTTCCAAAAATCTCTCCTTGAGTTGGTCAATAAAAAGGAGATTTACTATTACCCTTTGGTTATTATTATTATTTTTGAAACTGTGAATAGCCTGAAATTCTGCTAGGTAACTCTCTTTTTTGTATCTGGAAGATACAAAAGGGCTACATGGAAGTAAGCAGTTTGACAGGTAGCTTATTTGATTGACTCCCACATCCCCTGAACAGAATCAGTTTGTTTAATTCTGTTCTCCTTGGACAGTGGCTAGATAGCCTATTTGATGGTTTCCTGTGTGTCCTTTTGCTGGGTCTGTGTGTATGTGGCAGGTGTTCTGCTCCATGTGCTTGAAGTTGGGGGTGGGGGATATAAAACTCTACTGGCTTAAGACCTGAAGTACAGCTTTGATAGGAAGCTCCCAGCCAGCAAGAGTGGAGGAAGAGCTTGTTTTGCATTGTGGGAGTGACCTCTGTTAGGACTATACCGATTGCCAGACCTTAACTATTTCTTTAAAATCTCCTTTTGAAAACCATTTGAAGTGATCTGTGATGTGTCAGGTCTTTAGAACTCTGCCTGGTTAATGCTTTGGCTGCCTTGGCCTGTAGACGTTGACACACTCTTACTCCATGCCCGAGGCCTCTTTGGGGGCTTAGAAGCAATTAGACTGTCACCCAAAGCTTCCAGCCCCTTCCTGAGGGAAAGTCTTGATTAGGCTCTGCCAATTTAATGCTTTCTTTCCTTTGAAGCTCCTCCATCAAGTTAATAAAACAAACTCCAAATGAGTTAAAACACTGGAGGAGAGAACATTTTGTGGGCCCTGTATATGAAACAGGTGCAATTCCTGGGAGATACCAGTTTTAAAAAGTCATTCAGATTGACATGACTTGTAGTAGAAAAGCAACAGGCAAAAGCTATGTGAGTTTTATCCATCTATCTGATATAATTAGTATTGTGGGATTTTTAAATGTTTTGCTTTTAAAGTGCACACACATACATACAAGAAAAAAAGTGACAGGGTGGTATAATAAACTGCTGATGAATTCTAAATATTTGGCCAAGCAAATGATGTCTTCTTATCATCATCAACAGTTACTGAACTCAAGGTAAAACTCTTATGCTGCAGAATTTGTAATTATCAAAACATGCATGTACAAGAGCTCTGTTGGAACTTTCATTAATGGACAAACACAGCACCAACTCAAGGTTCCGAACATTTTGTCAGTATATATTGTAGCATACTGCATTTCTGCTGCAAAATAAGTAGGAAACATCTTTGAAATTTATCCTTGAATTTTTTTTTTTTAACTTGTAAACCCTCACTTCTCTAGGAATATTCATTGTTTTTAGCATGTTCTAAAGCCTGGAAGAGCTGGATTGGTCTGAAATTATGTGTTTTGGTCATCATATAATATCTCATTCAGCCTTTACACCTGGTGTGGTAACAGTGAAACTATCCATGACTCCTATTGTCTCAGAGCTGAACATGGAGGCTGATTACCAATACATCTGAAAGACAGACATGTTTCAGTCCATGAGAGAGAAGAGAAATTGAAAATTAACAAAACAAATATTTGTTCAGCCCTCAGTGATACTGGTAGTATTTATCTATCCTGAGTTTGATTTGCTGTTTGTATTCCATGCTTTAACCTCTGCAGAAAAGCAAAAAAAAAAAAAAAGAGCATCTTCAGATTTAGAATAGGAAAGCCATAAGGCTTGCATTCTGTGCTGAAAGGAATAACAGAAGGAGGCAAGAAGCAGCATGTTATACAACAGAGACTGCTGTCCTGCCCATCTCCTCACAAAAACATATTTATAAACCAAACCCATATCTGTTGCAGGACCCATTAGCCCCTTTTGGGACAAATGAAAAATTATACTAGTTAAAAACAGACATCTTATTCTGAAATTAGCCTTTAAATCGGTAATAGTAGAATTTGAAGACAGTGCTCCCAAGATACATTCACTCTAGAATTAGTTTAAAATTTTGGAGGAACCCTAAGCTGATAAATTTGCTTAATCTTTGACCATAAATCATATCCTTCTTTTACATTTCAATTTCAGAATGTAATACATTAGGTTGCCTTGTAATTAAAGAAGTGACATTGGATTTCTGTTCAAGTAGGAATATTAAAACAATCACCTCTTTGACAGATTAAAATACATTTAAAATGTAATAATCAACTATCCAGTTCATGAGAAATAACATTTTCATTATTGAATTCTTTAAAACATAATGTGAAGGGGGATGAAAGTATCTCACAGCTTCCTAACCTCTAATAACACTGTCTCCTTTCAGTAATGCTGTTTCTATATTTATGGAGTGAAGAAACTTCACTCAGGAGCTGCTTGATAAAATACCTCCGTACGTATTTCCCTGGAAGCAGGCTCTCTGCTGTGCCAGCAACATATGCTAAAGGCCAATTTAGAACATTTTAAATATGCACTACCCTTCCTTTTCCAGCTACTAAAATGAAATGCATTTTGGCTTTAGCAAATGAGGATGGAATAAAAGGGGGAATACTGCAGGGCAAAGTGGCTAAAGATGAACTCAGAGAAGGAGGATTATGGTGCTGCTCCTCTGCAGCCTGAAGCCCAGGGCCCTGCCTGAGTGTCCTTTCAATGTGGCCTCTCCAGCTGTCAATATCCACAATACTAGAGTGTGGTGTTGAGGAGGAAATCAGGTCAGCACCATGAAAATCATAAGGAAGAAAGGTGAGGTGATATCTACTTACCTTAGTAAAGAGGAACCAAGAGACAGGGTCAGAGTACATTGAGAACTTACACTTGAGACTAGTAAAGGACCTAGACTATTTAAGTAGTAGATGTACCTTTTGCAGTCACCCAGGTTTGAAAATGAAGTACTTTGGAGGACAAAGCTCTTATGGCTTAGGCTACCTAATGTCATCAAACAGTGCTTTGCTTCCTCACTCAGTAGAAAGTTGAGGGCACACTGGTGAGATCTAAATGAAAAGGTAGTTATCAACTGTTACCTCACTTCTCTTGTCTTTATTTCATCTGAATTCTGAGACTCAAGTCATGACTTACTTCTTGCAGACAGGTTCAGTACAGGGAGCAATTATTTTTTCTTTTTTTGAGACAAGGTCTTGCTCTGTTGCCCAGGCTGGAGTGCAGTGGCACAATCTCGGTTCACTACAACCTCTGCCTCTGAGGCTCATGTGATCCTCCTGCCTCAACCTCCTGAGTAGCTGGGACTACAAGCACACACCACTATGCCTGGCTAATTTAAAAAAAAAAAATGTTTTATGGAGATGGAGTCTCACTGTATTGCCCAGGCTGGTCTCAAGCTCCTGGGCTCAAGTGATCCTCCCACTTCAGCTTCCCAAAGTCCTAGGATTGTAGGTATCAGCCACCATGCTCAGCAAGGGAGAGATATTAACAGTGGCTTTAAATTGAAAATTAAAATTTATTCAGCATACAATGGAATGTCATAGGTAAACACTGAGAAACAAACACACTTTCCAGAAGCACACTTTTCAGCTCTAATCCCAGCTTCAGTTGTTACTTTTGCTGTCAATAGCCCTGGAAATGTGCTTTTTATCCAATGCTCCAGGTGTCCTCTGGTTCATCAAGAACTACCGTAAAGTACATAATTCATTTTTGGCATTTGAGATGATTGCAAAGGACTAGTTGCCATGCTGAATTTTATTTTTCTAAATTAACTAAAATTACACTTTCATAATATATATGACATTGATTCTGAACCAGTCTACTGCCAAATTTTGATAAATGTGTACAATGTATTCTTGCCATAATAGAGTACATATAATATGACGTTTATCCTTGAACAATGTGGGAGGTTAAGGTCACTGACCCTGTATGTAGTTGAAAATCCACGTATAACTTTTGACTCCTGAAAACCTTAGCTACTAATAGCCTACGTTTGCTTGGAAGCCTTGCCATTAATATAACAGTCAATTAACACATATTTTATATGTTAAATATATTATATACTGTATTCTTATAATCAAGTAAGCTAGAGAAAAGAAAATGTTATTAATAAAATCATAAGGAAGAGAAAATATATTTAGTCTTTTTAAGTGGAAGTAGATCATCCTAAAGGTCTTCATCCTTGTCTTCACATTGAGTAGACTGAGGATGAAGAGGGATTGGTCTTGCTGTCTCAGGGGTGGCACAGGTAGAAGCAAGTCCACATGTAAGTGGATCCATGCAGTTCAAACCCGTGTTGCTCAAGGGTCAACTATTTATTTTCAAAGAACATTGACCTAAGTGGCCATGCAGTCTGGTGGGGAGCAGGGACCATCTTTTTGTGCATATGAGATGTTTCTTGACTCTTGAGACTTTTGCACTGTGAAAACAGGCAGCCCAGTAATTGTTTTACTCAAACACAATTGCTTTTCTAAGTATGGTAACCGAGCGTGCTTTTACATTGTGAAGCACTGTGATAATTTAGTAGAGATTGTATTGTAATTATTGCTGGCTTGGTATAGAGCCAGATATTCTTATAGTTAAAATTATGTGGTGATCTCAGAGAGAGGTATAGAACTGCTGATACAATGGATGGAATTAAGAATAAGACACAAAGAGAAGACATTTACAAGAAAATTTCCAAGAAATTTACAAATGTGTTAAAGCAATGGCTGTGTTACCCATGGCATTTGTAAATATTGGCATGCAGAATCAGTCTTCCTAGATGTCAGTTTCCTCTTTTAATATGAGCTAGAGCTCATGAAAGCTGTTTCCTGATGGAAAAAAGATCCCTTTATGTGAATGGCTGCTGACATGTTATTCTGTGAAAGGATGAGTCAGGAGCTAACCCTGCAATCTGAGGCGTATTCTAAATGCTGACACACCCCTCAGCTTTCCAGTTTAGGAGTTTGGGACAAACCTCGTGGAGGAGACAGTAGGGCTGGGACACCTTGCTGCAGTGCTCTGCTAGAAGATCAGTGTAAATATAAAGGTAACCCAAACTCTTAAGAGGGTCGTTACTATAGCTGGTGAAGCTTTGGAACCATTGTGGTTAGGAGGACAAGAATATGCTTCAGAACCATGTAAGACTTGAGTTCAGATCCTAACTCTGCTATTTATTAGCTATAAAAAGTTGGACAATGCCCTCTCTGAATGTCCTCTCCTCATTGGTAAAGTGAAACTAATTAAAACTACACAATAGGGTTGTTTGGAGGATTTCATACGATAACATATGTAAAGCACATAGCAGATCCTGGATGCAGCAAATGTTTGTTGCATCAGTGAATGAAGGAAAGAACTGAAACCTCATCAAGAATGAAAATGGGTCCCTCTGGAGGAATACAGAGCTGACCTAAGGACTTGGCTCTAGCAATTTAATCTCTCACAAAATGGAAAAGTGAAGAGCTTTGGTTCTGAGGTCAGACTGGGTTTGAATTCTGCCTTCCCTTTTTCTTTACTACTTGTGTAATATTGGGCACGTTGCTTGACTTCTTAATCTGAATTTCCTCATCTTTAAATGGGTGTAGTAATAATAGTGGCTATTCTGTGGCATTGTAATAGAGATTAAGTTGAGATAATGAATGTAACATAATAAGCACTCTAATATTAGCCAACTTGTGTGCTCCTTCACAGTATGGCCAGAAAAGAATTTTTCCATTCGACTTTATACCCAGAGAACATGATTTGATATATTAAGGCAAAAACTGCAATTACTTTTGCACCAACCTAATAGCATTAGCATATCTGATCCTAAATTTTCTTTGGATTATAGTTGAGTACGTTATGTAGATACATTTTATCAGTTCCAATTTGTCATTTTAAAAATATTTATATTGTCCACCCTTTGAAATTTACATTAGTAAACTATACAAATTTAAGATCTGAAACAAAAGTATACATTGATTCTATAGTGAATCATCATCTTCTCTTTGTTGTATGGCTAAAAGGATAGAAATAGTAATTGTGGCCGGGCACAGTGGCTTACACCTGTAATCCTAGCACTTTGAGAGCCCGAGCTGGGCGGATCACGAGGTCAGGAGATCGAGGCCATTCTGGCCAACATGGTGAAACCCTGTCTCTACTAAAAATACAAAAATTAGCTGGGTGTGGTGGCGCGTGCCTATATCCCTCCTACTCAAGAGGCTGAGGCAGGGGAATTGCTTGAACTATGGAGGTGGAGGTTGCAGTGAGCCGAGATCACACCACTGCACTCCAGCCTGGTGACACAGCGAGACTCCTCTCAAAAAAAAAAAAAAAAAAAAGAAAAGAAAAGAAAAGAAATAGTAATTTCTGGGGCAATCGCATGTTTAAAATAGGTACCACAGTAATTCACTTAACACTCCATGCAAAATAAAATGTCACCAGAAGGGATAGCTGGTCAACACAAAGTAGAATGTGTCTTCAACCTCACAGTTTGCTTTAGTAAAAATTTAGCACATTAACAGGGATAAAAGTTAGGAAAGGAGAGAAAAGTTTTAGGCATCAAGAAACTGCCTTTTTTGTTTTCAGTTGTGGAATAAAGGAATTGTAGAATAAAGGAGTAGCAGAATGGGTCCAGACAATGGCAGTTTTAATTTTTACTTTCACTTTGAGCAGTGCCAAATGCTAGTAGAAGCTAAAATGAGTGACACTTAGGGAAAGAAAAAACTTCCCCCTTGAATCTCTTTAAAATCTATAATAATAATATAATAATATAAAGTGCATCTGGGCATTGCCTTCTGCTGCAGTTCTTGTCTGGCTGTTATCCAAAACTGTCAGGCTACTCTGAGTGCTGATGCTTCATATCCCAGCACCCTTTTATCTGAACCTTGCAGTGTCTTTTCTCTGTACTTTGGCAGTGATGTTACCTTGATGTTCAAAAATCTTTTAAAAGCAACACAGACTTTCCTTGCATCTTGACAAATCGTTGTCTGCTAGTAATGAAGAAAAAGTAAACCCGTGATCACTGCAAATATAAATACTTCCGAGTGTTTTCATTTTTTTTTTTTAAATGGTTATGTATTTTGGGATCCTCTAGCTGAAAAGTGAATATTCTGAGAATTTTTCCTTATTTCTCTTGTGTAAATCAGCATGCTGCTTTTCAAGAGCAAGGGTCAAGTGGAGTTTCGATGGATCATTTGACATTTAAGGACAGAATTTAACATTTCTATATGATTTTCCTTTTGAATTTTTAAAAGGGGAAATATAGATATTATTTTTATCTCTGTTGTATGTTCTTACTGCTATTATTTTTAAATCAGTATTTTATTTACTTATTTTCATATGCTTCGGTATATCCTGATGATGGTAACAGTGGTTTACATCTACACAGTTCTTTCCATACATTTCCTTATCTAAGGCTTGAAGCAGCCACAGGAGGCCAGGAAGGCAGGTTCTCATGATTAGTCCAACTTACATATGAGGAAACTGAGGCTCAGAATGATTTATGAATCTCTCACTCAACCAACAGCAGATCCAGTTCTTAAATCTAGGTCTACTCAGTCAAAACAAATGGTGTCACCACTTTTTCACAATATTGTCTCTCAGAAGAGTATCTTGGCTTATCAATGAATATTTAGCATCCAGAGTGAAGGTGGTATATTTCTTTCTTTTTTCTTTTTTGAGATTGAGTCTTACTCTGTCACCCAGGCTGGAGTGCAGTGGTGTGATCTCAGCTCACTGCAACCTCCGCCTTCCAGGTTTGTGCGATTCTTGTGCCTCAGCCTTCCAAGTAGCTGGGATTACAGGCATGTGCCACCATGCCTGGGTAATATTTTTTGTATTTTGAGTAGAGACAGTGTTTCGCCGTGTTGGCCAGGCTGGTCTCAAACTCCTGGACTCAAGTGATCTGCCTGCCTCGGCCTCCCAAAGTGCTGGGATTACAGGGGTGAGCCACTGTACCCGGCTAGAAGGTGGTATATTTATCCTGGGGTGGACTTTGGTCAAAGCTGTGAGAGGTCGTTTTTATGTCAATGTTCGGGTGCAGCATTTTATAGGGAATATACTGGGAAACTGGAGGCTATGAGAAAGGGCAAGAATCTAGAATGATGAGGAGCCTGGGAACTATACTAGAAAGAACCAAAGGAATCAAGATTTTCAAATGTCTGCAGAAAGGAAGATACAGAGAGATATAGCTGACATCTTCAAATGTTTTATGGACTCCCTTGCAGAAGAGGAATTTGATTTGTTCTTTGTAATTCCAGGCAGCAGAAGTAGGACCATTGGGTAGAAATTACACAGAAGCGGATTTATGCTGAATATAAGAAGAAACTTTCCAACATTTAGAGATGTCCAAAAATGGAATAGACTGTCTCACTGCCACTGGGAAGTGTTCACGCTCAGACTGTCCAGCTCAGAGATTATATGGCTTTATGAGCATTGCTTTTCAGCAGTAACAGTTTTATGATGAAACTTCTAAGGGCTCAGAGAAGAATTTCCTCACCAGCTAAAAACAAAGGAGTTTTGTAGGCTTTTCCACCATGATTTTAGACTAAGAAAGTTGTATGCATAACAGCTCCTGTTTCACACATCGCTGTGTTTTGGGAAATACTGTTCAACTGCTGGGGAAAGACACATTAGTTAAAGCAGATAAGCAAGACTTTTGTGAGATGAGAATTGAAGCAGATAGTGTGGTGTTTGTGGTGGGGAGGGTGTGTATTCACATGTGTACATTTTTAACTAGGATGAATTTGCCATGGCTTTGGCTATTTTCAATGGCCTTGTTACTTTTCATTACTCACCAGCCCAGCTCTAGAACATGACCTGTAGAATTAAAAGAAATGAGAGGAAAAGTCATTTGATTTAGATGAGTTGTTGTCTCAATATGGAAAAGATGCTGCATCGAAAGCGAGATGCACTAAAATAAGTTTCTGACGTAGCAGATCTAAGAAAAGCACTGAACTGGGATCCGAAGTCTCCACACTAGGTTTCGCTCCATCACTCACTGCTTCATCTTTATGTCTTTTTATTTTTCTCTAAAATGGAAGTGTTTTAGGAATTTTCTTTCTAACTGTAAAATGTTGTGATTCGAATTCTCCCAATTTTATGGCTCTAATTCTCATTTGCATAGAAAGTGGAAAATGGCCTCAACTATAACAAAAAACAATTCAGTCATTTATTTGTTCTTTAATTTCCTCATTCATTTATTCAAAAATAGTTAAGTGAAACACTATTATAAAAATAGAAGAACTTTGTTTTAATATATGATTTTTAATAATGAAACATGGAAAACAGCACATTAGTACCTCTATAGAGTTCCACAGTTTGAAAGAGTGATATTTAATATAATATTTAAAATGAAAGCAAAGCACTTAGTTTGTAGGATATTTTGAAACAAATATAATGGGATCCTTCTGTAAAATGGCTTTTTGTGGCTTGGATTGGGAACTGCAGCATTTCAAACCATGCCCCAAATCATAGTGGCATTCAGTAACAACTTACTATACTAGATGCTTTAGCTCCAGAATTATTGAATAGCTTAACCACTGATTCCAAGCAGAAAGCCCCTTCTCTATGAATTATCACATGTTTTTTCTTTTTCTAACAGATTCCAGAGGGGTGACTACCACATTGATGTCTGTATCAATGACTACCTGGACGTTTTCTGCCCTCACTATGAGGACTCCGTCCCAGAAGATAAGACTGAGCGCTATGTCCTCTACATGGTGAACTTTGATGGCTACAGTGCCTGCGACCACACTTCCAAAGGGTTCAAGAGATGGGAATGTAACCGGCCTCACTCTCCAAATGGACCGCTGAAGTTCTCTGAAAAATTCCAGCTCTTCACTCCCTTTTCTCTAGGATTTGAATTCAGGCCAGGCCGAGAATATTTCTACATCTGTGAGTATATAGAGATTTATCGTGTTGTAGGGCAGCTGCAAGAGCCCAGACTAATTTTTTACCCATGTTTCAGAGAATTGCAGAGAGCTGGACTCTGCATTACAGATGTCTCCTTGTAAATGCATACATCAGGATCCCTAGATACATTAGCTGGGAATTGAGAGCACAAATTAGATTAAAGACAGAGCGCCTCTCCCCCTATGAAATTACGTGTCAGCCTGTTCAGTGAACCACTGCTGACTTGTATTTCTTTTAAATGAAAATTGCCAGGACTTCTCCAAAGCTCAGGAAAAGAAAAAAGACTCCTGAAAAAAAATTAAAGGAAATAATTAAATTTACATAGCTTGGAGTCATTGGATTTCTTATTCAGGTGTCAGCAATATCCTTTCGATCATCCACATTTTCAGTGGAGGAAGCCAAAACTCCTGGAAATGTCAGCATGCTGACGATAAATGCTCTCTTTGGACCAAGGAGAAAAGATCATTTTTAAGAGCAGCTCTGTCTTTAAACAGGAAAGAGTTGTGAAGAAGTGTCTAGAAGGGGTTCCAAGGGAACTGGTAGGAGCGAGTTTCCCACCTGTGAGCATTGAGTGACTCTGTCCTGGGAGCTCTAAAACTTTCTCAGTAGACTTCTGTATTAATCAGAATCCCTGACCTTATTTCTTCTCCATTATGTACCCATCACTTCTTCAGACATCCTGCTATCATATGTTATAGGTAAATGCTTCTCAAACTTCACTGTGCATAGCGTTATCTGGGGATCTTGTAATGCATTCTGACTCAGAAGGTCTAAGGCAGGGCCTGAAATTCTGGATGTATGAAGCTCCCAGATGCTGCTGCTGCTACTGAACTGTGGACCACGCTTTGAGTAGCAAGATTATAGGTAATAGCTACTTTAAGCAGCTTGTTGTGTATCTGGACTTTAGTATTTATATTTAAACTATCTGGCCTTTTCCATGTATTTTCACTGTCAACCAAAGAGGTTAAAAGTTTACTAGTTAAAAAATACATTTATTGGACAGCTTAATCTGAACTGAGAAATGTTGGGGGATGCAAGATGAAAAGATATTCCCTGTTCTTAGGGAGTGACCTTTTACTGGGGAGCAGACATGTAAATAGGCAATTAAAGTATAAATCGACAGTTGCTGATGATGAAGATAAATGCAGGGAGTAGTGAGAACATGGAGACAGTTGTGCCTCACCTGCTTGGAAGAATCAGGAAATGCAACCGCACGCAGTGGGTAGAGATCCAAGTTATACCACTCAGTATGTTTAGCATCGACTTTCACCCCAGCTTGCCAGACAAACAAGAACATTCTTTTTTTCTGACTCATTTTTTCAGTCCAAATGTCCCTACCCACTCACAACTCACACGGTTTGAGTCTACAGGGATTTCTAGCTCCTCTCCTTCTCCAGAAAACAGAATTTTATAAGTCAGATTTCACCATCAAAATAACTCTCACTTATATTGGAATTGAATTTAAAAAGGAAATTGAACAGTACCAGTTTTATTATTTCAGTACATATTTCAGTTATTAGTCATGAGAAAACATGCAAAAAGCCTTGATACTATCTCACATTTGATCCATAAAATAAGAAAAGGAATATTGAGTCCCACAGATGCAGGAAGCACTGGCATACACTGAATTCACACTTCTCAGGCAGCATGTTCTTGACTTTTGTTGCTTTTTTACTTTGTGAAAGAATCTCATTCAGCAAATGAGAAAAAGGAAAGAGGAGGACTTCACTTGTGGGACAGCAACTCATTAATTGTCTAACTGTAAAATACTGTACCAATTTAAGAGAAAATTCTTGCTAGTTTTGAAATTTTCTTAATGGCTTCTCAGATTAAAAAAACAACAATAAAAGCAAAAATAAAAAATGAATAGAGAGCACCAAGATGGGAAACATACCCACCAGCTAACTAGTTGATTGCCTGATTATTAAAAATTATAGAATTCATTCAGCTTCATAAGCAAGATGTTATTCAAATATAGCCATAGCGCTTATGACTGGTTTTTCCTCATTTGTGGTTAAATTCAATATTTCACTAAAAATCATTATGTGACTTCTATAACATTCATTTAACGGAGTCATTTAACTGTCAAGGGCTTCCGTCAAAGTAATTGTTCCAAAATGCTTCAAAATATGAAGAGCTTTTTGCTGTTCAGCTGAGTTTAACTTGAATTACTTTTTTTAATGAAAGGTAAAATAGCACAAAATTAGCAGCAAAAAGATGTTCATTTACAAGAAGCACAGTGGCCTGGTGTTCAGTTAAATTGAATTTGCAGCCATGTTTTCTACCCAAAAAGGCATCCTTCCCTGTCTTTTTAGCAATGAAAGGGTTTCCTCTCTTCCACCACTGCAGTCAGGAGCAGCAGAGCTAACATGGTTGTCTTACAGACATTTAATGTACTGTGGTCATAATTAAACTAAAGGATTCTTAGGGGAGAATTGGCCCTCAGTTGAATTTTCCTCTTCCCTAATGTGTGTGGAATGAACAAGATGATTGGGAAATAGCTATTTTCACACTTACTACGTTACAAGAAACTCTATTGCTGATCTCAGGAACAAGCTTCACTGCCCACCAGTCAATTTCACAGAATGTTCTTGCTAGGACAGGAGTACATCTTAGCTCCTCATAGCCTTAAAATCTCTTCTAACTTTTCCTAGAAAAAAGAAAGCTGGCTGGGCATGGTGGCTCACACCTGTAATCCCAGCACTTTGGGAGGCCCAGGTGGGTAGATCACGAGGTCAAGAGTTCAAGAGCAGCCCAGCCAATCTGGTGAAACCTCATCTCTACTAAAAAAAAAAAAAAAAAAAAAATACAAAAATTAGCTGGGCACGGTGGCAGGAGCCTGTAATCCCAGCTACTTGGGAGGCTGAGCCAGGAGAATCGTTAGAACCAGGGTGGCAGAGGTTGCAGTGAGCGAGATTGAGCCACTGCACTTTAGCCTGGGCGACAGAGTGAGACTCCGTCTCAAAAATAAAAAATAAAATGGAAAGAAAAAAGAAAGCTAACATCCTGCTTTATGGTACTAGGAGTAGACTTAAGACTTAAGTATAGTGGAAACTGTGGAGTGCCAAAATTGAGATACAAACACAGATTTGGAGGAAGGGGAGAAAAGGATTTCATAACAAGCTATTCACCTCGTTACTTAGCGAGGACACAAGTCAGAGGATTCTTATCAACATTTGCCTTATCCTCAACCAGATTTCTTTCTTTCTTAATGTCTCTGAGTTTTATAAAATTAAGAAAATGTGGTAGTTGAAAATATCCTAAACGAAGCTTCCAATTTACTTTAAAAATAAAACATCCTTTGCAGTTCTAGTCCCTTTATTTTAACTCCCAAGAATAACTCTATGCTATATTCTCCTTTCCTTGGGAACAGATAGTATATTAAGTTGTTATAATTGCTGATTATTGCTAAGGTAGACTGGGGCTATCTCTGAATCTGATAAATGCTGTTTTTAATCTACAGGAGTTATTTTGGTAAGAGATTGGCATACTAAAGTAATTACAGAAAGTTGGTGGTATTTATATCAATGATAGATTTGCAGAACTGCCAATTGATTAAGGCAATAGTTGTTTATATAGACTTCCTAAAGGAAACAGTAATTTTTAAAAAATTCAAAAATTCACATTTTAGCTGGATATGGTAGCACATGCCTGTAGTCCCAGCTGTTTGGGAGGCTGAGGTAGGAGGATTGTTTGAGCCAAGAAATTGAGACCAGCCTGGGCAACATAGCAAAACCCTGTTTTTGTTTTTTGGTTTTTTTTAAATACTCCTTTTAGAAACTTAAAAAATACTCACTTTAGAAATGATACTCTTAAATATTAACCTAATGAGAACATGTTTGAGAGAAGTTTTGCTGTTATTTTTACATCAGAATGGGAAAAGGGAAATCCTTGAAATAAGTTATTTTTGTAATTCCATAAAACACTGATTCGAATATATGCTTTTATAAAGTAAAGAAAACTGAGTCCCAGGTCCTTTTCTTGACCTAACTAGCTGTATGATCTTGAGCAAATCATTTCATCTCTCTGGAGTTTGAACTCTCCATCTATAAAATAATGTAATTATAATCGACTTCAGAAATTCTTGGAGCTTTAATATCCTAATTTTATTACATTTTATCTGAGGGTCTGCAGCATTAGGGTAAAAGATAATGTCTGTACAGTGGTCCAGGTCAATACCTTGCTTAGTAGGTATTCAGTAAATCAGAGTTAAAGGTACATTTTTAGGGAAAATGCAGAGTGGAGAGGCGTATTAGGGTTATTGAACTAGTTCTCTCCCAGCTTCTCTGTCCAAGACACCATTGTCTGTGGTCTCTACCAGTGCAGCAGGCTCCTATTTTCCCGACTCATGGCATTGCTCAGTCAGAGCTCTCCAGTGACTTCCTGTCTCACCCAGACCAAAGTCCACAGTCTCTAACCTGGCCAGCAAGGTCCTCCATGGCTGAACTTTCCCTGATTCCCTCGGCCTCTGACTTCCTCTGCTACCACCCTCTGCCTGATTCTGTCTGCTCAGCCGCCCGTACTCCTCCCTCTCCTATCCAGTACACCTCTACATCAGGGCCTGGGAACTTCATTGTCCCACTACCTCGGCTTCCCATTGTCCCAGGCATTCACGTTCCTTGCTTTCACTTTCTTCAGGTCTGTGTTCAAAAAATGTCTTTATCCAAGAGGCTACTCTGACCTCTCTATATAAAAATAATACCTTGTTCTCTGCATTCACTATACTTTTACTCTGCTTTATTTTTCCTCAGGTACTTATCACCCCTGACATTATATATTTATGGTAGGTTGTTCATAGCTGTTCCTGCTTTCTGCCCTGTATTATATTGCTTGGCACGTGCAGATGTTTAATAAGTAAGGATAACTAGAATTTATATAGCGTGTATTCTGTTTCAGGCACCATCTCAAAACAACACTATGAAGAACTGTTCTTTTTCCTTATTTACAGGTGAAGAAACTGAGGCACAGAAAAGTTAGGTAATTTGAAAAAGGCTCACACAGATAAGAACTAGCTGATCTGGGAGGAAGTTAAGTGAGTAAGCAACTAAAAGAAGTGAAGAGGGCTGGGCGCAGTGGCTCACCCCTATAATCCCAGCACTTTGGGAGGCTGAGGTGGATGGATCACCTGAGGCTGGGAGTTCAAGACCAGCCTGACCAAAATAGAGAAACCCCATCTCTACTAAAAATACAAAATTAGCTGGGCATGGTGGCTCATACCTGTAATCCCAGCTACTCAGGAGGCTGAGGCAGGAGAATTGCTTGAACCTGGGAGGCGGAGGTTGCAATGAGCTGGGATCGTTCCATTGCACTCCACCTTGGGCAACAAGAGCGAAACTCTGTCTCAGAAAAAATAAAAATAAAGAAAAAGTGAAGAGATAAAATCCTGGGTCTATTATACTTGAAAAAATACACTTTATATTTTTAAAACACAGATTAGAAACAAATAGCACTCACTTTGATATCTACTGTTTAGAGAATTCTACTTTATGAACACTTCCTAGGAACCCTGAATCAGATAGTAGAAAGATAAATTTTAAACACATTCCTGCATTTTCTCCTCTCCAAAGGATACTTTTCCATCTCCAGAAGATATTTCAACTGTATCTTCCCAGAGGGTTGATCTTTTAACTCAGATAACTTCAGAAACCAGAAAAGTTGCATTTTCTAAGAAATTCTTAAATGTCCTGAATAGTCATCATCCAGCCTGAATCACGATTGCACACTTGATTCAGGAATTAGTATGTTTTAATGAGAGATCTATAATAAAGAAGACAGTCGTCATTTTCTGAAGATGATACTAAAAGAGAATTTTTCCAGCATTTGTTATATCTGAGTTATTACTGGGACATTCAGTGTTACTATGGGCATCATTTTAAAATCTATAGTATGTAGATGCTTAAATATATGTGGTTAACTGCTAATTCTCAGCTTTACGTATTTAGATTGAAAGTTTGCAGTCTTATCTTAAGCCATCAGGCAATTTTAATATGCACTGTATAATTTTTAAAAGAAAGTAACCTAACTTCCTAAGAACTATCTTATTCAAATGATCAAGATCAGTTTCAGAAATCATTTGATTGTACAATACAGTTATTGACTAACCTTTTAAGAGTATCTTCAGTAAAACTAGTAAAACAGAACTAATTTGAAGAAAGTCCTCGTTTAACAATTCGATGTGTTTCAAAACCTTATTTGCAGGTGAGTTGTTTAGAATTTAGAATACAGTTTTTTTATAGAAGTGCAAGTTTTCCATAATATGGAGAATCTGCTTAGTCATAATATTGATGATAAGCTATATGTTTCAATGAAAAATTGTAGAAAACAGCATCTAGAAGAGTTACTCAGTAAATATTTATTGCATGGATAAATGCTATAATAAGCCACATATGGCAAAAAAACAATTAATTTTTTAAATTTCTAATTTTTTTTTTTTTAGAAAAGCAGATAAATTACAGGGCACAAGTTTTACTGCACCCTCTGCAGCAGTTCCCTAGTATTTTAGTACTTTAAAAAATAATATGCTAGGAATACATAACATCAAAGCAGAGAGTGGAACATGGTTGTTGTTGGTTTTTGTTTTTTGTTTTTTGGTTTTTTTTAAAGAAAGCACAGACTCTGGTAAGTGTAGCTTTGAGTCTGAATCCTCTTTCTGTGCTCTTACTAGCTGTGTGACCTTGGGCACTGTACCAAACCTCACTGAGCTTCACTTCCTTCCTCTGTAAAATGGGTATAATAATCACAGCTCTTTTCTGATTTTTGAGTCTCAATTGATGAAATATTGTTTAAGGAACCAGTTGACTGCCAAAATAATAACTTCAGTAATCCAAGTCCAAAAAGTTTTGCATTTTTTGAAAATTTAAGGCAACTTAAATATCCCAGATTGATATTTTAGTTCAGTAAAAAATTTCATAAATGCATAAAGATTAAGTTTTAAGACTATTTCCTATATTCTTAAGGAGCATTGTGCTAGGTTTATTATGCCTAAGGAATTCTTCATTCCTTTTGATGTCTGGTTTTTCAGTGCCTTACTTTAGTCATCTACATTAAGAATTGTTTTGCTCCGGACAGTTCACACCAATCACCTTTTTTACATAGTTTTTCTTATTGAAATAGAAGAGTGTCAAAATGACACAATTATCAAAGCAGGAGGTAATCTTTTTCACTGTTCACTGTCTTTTACTCTTGCAGGGGAAATGACTTGTAAGTACAATGTACTTTCTTACAATGAAAAACTCAATGTTTGCTTCAGTGTGTGTGCGCATTTTACTTTTGTTATTGAAAAATGTTTTTGATGACTGAAGTCTTATTTTAGCATTATTTACTGTAGCATCAACTTCGCTAAGATTGAAGAGGTTTATAACTGAAAGGTTCTGTAGGACTGTGGTCAAATACTAGTGCACCTCTAGTTTTTCAAGTATGTGTACTAGCACATGGCATTTTAAGACACACTTGTATTAATACAGAAAAGTGGAAAGGCAGTGTTGGGAAACTGACAAATTTTAATGTTTTCTAAAGTGGAAAAGTGGGGTGGGGGGAGGGGAAGGGATAGCATTAGGAGATATACCTAATGTAAATGACGAGTTAATGGGTACAGCACACCAACATGGCACATGTATACATATGTAACAAGCCTACACAATGTGCACATGTAACCTAGAACTTAAAGTATAATAAAAAAATTTAAAGAAGAATGAAGATGGCACAAAAGTCAAATAGTAAGTACCCAGATACAGATGCAGAGTACATCTTAGTCACCAAAAACTATTTAGTTTTTCTTTTTAAGCTTTTTTGTTTTTGTTTTGTTTTGTTTTGTTTTGAGACGGAGTCTTGCTCTGTCACCCAGGCTGGAGTGCAGTGGCCGGATCTCAGCTCACTGCAAGCTCTGCCTCCCGGGTTCACACCATTATCCTGCCTCAGCCTCCCGAGTAGCTGGGACTACAGGCGCCCGCCACCACGCCCGGCTAGTTTTTTTTGTATTTTTTAGTAGAGACGGGGTTTCACCGTGTTAGCCAGGATGGTCTCGATCTCCTGACCTCGTGATCCGCCCGTCTATTTTGAAAATAGAATGGAACAATTTTTCTCCACTTGAAAGCTAGCATATTTTTTAAGGATTATATCAGGTCTCTATTTGAAAATAGTCCTTCTATTCGCTTTGTATACTCCCGCAGGTCTTTAGTGAAGCTTCAATAATGCACCTTTTTATTTAAAGAATGAGTTTAGGGAATTGTGTCTGTTTCAAGTTGTCCCTAGTCATTATTTAGGAAAGCATGAATGAATTTCAAGGGCTCTTAAATGAAGGTTAAATAAAGAACATGAAAGAGGATATTTAGGGACTTGTGGAAATTATTCTGTTAATTGTAATTTCCTCTTATGAAAACAGTTGTTTACTGCCAGGTGCTCTCTTAACCTTCTGAGCAAGCATGCACAACATCAGCTCAGCTGCTGCTGGAGCTAGACCTGTCCCTCTGCCTTCTGGTAATGGCTTCGCCCAGCACACTTCACATAGTTTGAGTGAAATCAAAGGTGGAGGAGGCAATTCATAGGAACACAGGGTATTGAAAAGTATTTTTAAATTTGTTGACAATATTATTTGATGAAGTAACATGGATTTTAAAAGGAAATGCATGCCCTGTTAAGTGACTAAAGGTTGAGTCTAGTTTAACTACTCATTTAAAAGAATCAGAGAAATAATGCCAGGTCTGTGAAAAAGGAAAGTGGAGCACATATCACTGCTTAATAGATTTTGACATTGGGACCATCTTGAAAGTTTGCAAAGGGAGCCTTAAAAGTTACTGAATAATCGAGACTTGATGGAAATTCATGGTATAAAGTCATAAGAAACTGAAGACTCCTAAGTAGCGTTCCCATTGTCTGAATTTTTCAAAGACTGTGACACTCAGATAAGAACTTCAAAACCAAAATAGTTTTTATTTGTACTCATTTTAAGAATTCAGAATGCTATTATAAGACAGAGGAAGCATGTAGAGTTCTGACCTCCTAAGGGAAAATGAGGAATTATGTCACCTTTTGCTTCCTTTACCCCACTGAGACTAAATGGTGAAATGGAAACAAATTAAAGGATTGTTCTTTTTATCCCTAAATGTCAAACATGGCTGCATCTCCTAAAGAAATAATGCACCTGATTAATTGTGTAATTTCACAGGGAAGCAGTAATTCTCAGCCTTATAAACATGTAATGTACTAATGTGGTTTCAGAGTTAACTGAAACAGTTTAATGAGCTGCTGTATCACGTGTATGTACAGTGTTACATAGAGCAGATGCCAGGAAAAAAGGAAATAACACACCAGTGACACTTGGAATAGCAGTGTTTATACTTCATTGACTTTGGGTTGTCAGCATGCTATTCTCTGTGTTTCCCTTAGTAACTTATTAAGGCAACTGAATTTCAGTGTGATGATGTCTGAGTGTTATTTCTTTAAATTACACAAGCATGCACACACCAAATGCATAGTCAATCTTTGGGAAAAAAATAATACTTTCTAGAATAGACAACCAAAATATTATCCACAAGATATACACACAGAGTGAAAGGTTACTCTCTGAACCTCGTGCATGCTGGAAGAACAGTATTTGGGCCTTTCATCAGAAGAAATACTATTTCTACAGACTTTCCCACTCATCTATTCTTGGTCTATTTTCACCGAATGGTCGTGTAACTCTTGGTTTGAAAGTTGTCATACAGCCTCACAGCAGGCTTATATTATCTACAGAGTTCTTTATGAGGAAATATAAATCACCACAAATGAGACTTTTCACAGCCAGAGATATGTAGAAATTTGTGTCAGTGCTTTGCTGGCTTGCTAAAAAATATCTCTAGGCTCCGAAGCCCTCACAACTCATCCTTGCTCCCTACCCTTTTGGGAAGCAATTCTCAAAACTTGAGATTTATGGTCCAGAGAGCTGATAGTGGCTATAAAGTTTTCTATTTTCTCGTTTCTTTAATATTAATGCAGAGAATGAGGCATTATCATTCATTATTTTAGTTCATGAGTATCCTGTGGGCTTGAAATATGGTTTCTGGGGATATGGCTTACCTCTGTTTAATAGGGGAAATATGTGGACTTTGGCAACAGGCTTTTTTTCCATCGAATATTTTAAGTCAGATTGTATGAAATCCACATTAGGAACAGAACTTTAATATATATGCTATGTATGGGTTTGGTTTTAAAGTTTAAAGCTTCACAAAAAAAATTAATTCATTCTGAGCCTCAAAAGCAAAATATCATGAATTGGAGAACAGCCAGTCTATTATTGTTGGAAATTGGAATGATAATATCTTTTCATTTGACTATTTTTAGAGATATACAATATTTCCAACTAGCTTTATCTACATTAATGTTAACTAAGTTTTAGTTTTTAGTTAGCATTCCCTTTTGTATGTAAACCCATAAAAACAACTAACATGTGCTCTGAATCATTTTTAAGAAGAATGTATATTATTTTTAACTTGCCCAACTTTTAGTACCTCCAATATCAGGCTTCTAATGTAAATTTGCTTTGCCTGAATTTTTTTTTTTTTTTTTTTTTTTTTTTTTTTTTTTTTTTTTTGAGACGGAGTCTCGCTCTGTCGCCCAGGCTGGAGTGCAGTGGCCGGATCTCAGCTCACTGCAAGCTCCGCCTCCCGGGTTTACACCATTCTCCTGCCTCAGCCTGCGCCCGCCACCTCACCCAGCTAGTTTTTTGTATTTTTTTTTTTTTAGTAGAGATGGGGTTTCACCATGTTAGCCAGGATGGTCTCGATCTCCTGACCTCATGATCCGCCCGTCTCGGCCTCCCAAAGGGCTGGGATTACAGGCGTGAGCCACCGCGCCCGGCCTGCCTGAATTTTTTTTTAAAAGACATTTTTAAAAGTTCATTTTCTCCTACAGTAAATTGTTACAAATTCTGACTAAAATCTGAATTAAGTTTTACTGTATGTTTTGCTTTAACAGTTTCTATTGATCCTCAACCTTGATTTCAGAAATACTTGCTTCATTTTAGGTGGAATTTTTAATGGGCAAATCTAAGTAAGCAAGGAGAATAAATTAGAGGCTAAAAATGTGAACAGGGAAATGTTTTACTTTTGATATATTGCTTAGAGGTCTTACTATATACAGTGCGGGCAGTTCAGTTCAGTCAGTTTTGAAGCAATATGATGAATACTGCAATGATTTAAATGAAGTTTAGTTCAGCCTTTTGCTAAAAGTTTACTCATACTTTGACTAATAACTCCTCCCATAACACTTGTTCTGATAGTCGTCATTAGAGTGATTTAGCATGTATTGCAGGTACTATGTGGCAGGCACTGTACCTAGCACTGTATCTGTTTTAAATTGTTGAATCCTCATCTGTGAGGCCGGTACTATCATTATCTATCATGTAGATGAGGAAACTGAGGCTCAGAGAGGTTACGTGACTTGCCTGAGATCATGTAGTTAGTACTGGGGTCAGGATTTGAACCCATGCAGTTTGACCCCAAGCCTAGAGTCTTTATTCACTTATTTCATAATAAATATTTTAAAAGATGTTAAAAGGAGACAGATTTCAAGCATCAGTGGCAAGTCGTTATCTAAGTTCTACCTTCACCTTGGAACTCAGGTAGACCCTGTTCTCAAGACAGCTAATGTGAAATGTATAGGGGAATTTCATGTCAACTTATTCCTGAAATTCACATACTAGGAAGTTAATGGGTTTATAGAACAAAGCAGAGTACTATAGAATGGTTTGTGGGGTCAGACATGATGACATAATGAAATGTGTCATTCACCATTCCTGTTTCAATTGTGATGAAGGCTTTTAATGATTAGCAAGTGTATTGAAAGTATATGTCTCTTCAGTACCCTGAGTCATTTTTCAGAGGTTAAATTTCATTAACAGAATCAATAGCACAGTGTAGGCATTGGTGGATATATTGCAAAGCCTAGTGAACAACTGTCTCAACATTGCAGCTTGTTAACATGATGCGCCATGCCGGGGATTCCTTACCTTATCTAGCCTTAAGCAGCACAGCAGCTGCAAATTATTGTTTCACTTACTGTAATTAGTTACACTTGCTGTTGCTATTGTTATTTAAAATCCACCAGTTTTTCACAGACTTGCAGTTACTATACATCTTTGCACAAGAAAGATGAGTAGAGCTCCCATAAGGGGAAAGACACTTTGAGAATTTATAACATTTGAAATCCTTTTGAATGAAGTTCAGGAATTGTAGCAGCCATGTACAGCACCCAGATTTTACACAGAAGGGGTCTTGGCACTGGTTCATGAGGGTGATTACCAGAGTCAGGGAGCCCATCCAGCAGCCCTCCAAAAAACAAGCTTCACACCGCTTACATGGATTTCTTCTCTTACCGGCCTCCCCTCTCCTGATAAGGAATCAGAACAGCATAAACTCAGGAATCAATGAAAAGACAGGTCTGAATAGAATGGAGAGTATTTGGAAAATAAAAACTGGATAGATTGGGTCAGATTATGAAGGGCCATTAATTCTGGTCTGAAGAGTTTTGAACATATGTAACAGGCAATAGGGAGAAGTAGTATACAAATACATTGAAATCATTTGTTTTATGACTACGTGCTTGCTGGGTATATATTAATAGCTAGCATGTAGTAAGCACTTATCCATTCCATGTGTTTATATATATATTATCTCATCCATACTTTATCACAGGTATGTGTTAGGCACTGTTACCGTTCCAAGTTTACAGATGAGAAAAACTGAAATGCAAACAGGTCAAATCACTTGTTTAGAATCACACTGTTCATGTACAGTTGAGTCCAGATTTGAGCAAAGGCATTCTGACTTCAAAGTTCATGCCCTTAGCTCTTATCCACGTGTGAAAAGCAATGTTCAAAAGCTTATTCTATAAATAGTACTGGTACTTATGCAGAAATGATTCTAATCTCAGAGAGATTAATATCCTTTACTTGAATTTCTCTTTTTTTTTTGATTGCCTTTAGTTCCTTTGCAATAGGTGTAGAGATTTTTCTATAAGTTTTTATGATATTTATATTAAGTGGAATTGCTAAATCAATAACATTTGCTAGATTATTAGTTTAATCAAATAACAGAATTTCTGACCTTTAGATACAATGTGTTAGTTTATTATTAAAGTACATTTTAGAAGATTTATTGTGGCAATTTTGTGAAATATTTGTATTCAAAATGCTATAAAAGCCCTTTATTAAACTCTACTTGGGCTGTTGGTACTTGTGCATCATTATATTTGTAGAAAATCTACAGTGGCTATAGAAGGACACACTTCAGTATTACATATTATTTTCTCATTAGTTAAGCAGTTCATCAGTGCTTACTGAGCTATGTTTACCTAGAGGGCCAATGTAGGGGACACTGTGGAGAAAGTATTCGATATGATTTTTGTCCTCTAGGAGCTCACAATCCAGTGTGGGAAAAATATATTCATGACAATAACAGCAAAAAGAGAAATAAAGTGAATTACCAGATTAGCACTTTCCATAAAAGAGAGAGAGAGAGAAGACTATTTCAGGAGGAAGGGATCAGTTAAAGATTTTAACTGAAGAAGGGATCAGTTAAAAATCATGCTGATTTGAGGGACAAGGTAGAATTTAAATCTCAGGGCTTAAGACACTATCCCAAATTTAGTGATCTACCTGCAGAGGATAGGTAAAAAGGCAAATTCTTGGAACCTACTTCCATAAAGTTTGATTCATTCAATTTTATGAGGTTGCAATGTAGGAATTTATTTTTAATAAGCCCTCCAGCTGTTTTTCCTGCAAGTTGTACCACAGTTCGGGAACACTGGCGTAAAGTAGGAATGGATGGTTTGAATTCAAGACTTGAAAGAAGTGGGTACTAGAGGATTTGATTAAGTGGAAGGGTCATGTCAACAGTACCATCAGCCTTGAGAAACAGCAGTCTTTGTGATGTGAATGTTGGTATAATCCAGGGAACTCTGGTTAAGGAGAGACTAAGTCTAAGATAAAGACTAAAATAGACTAAGATTCTGGGAGTCATCTAATTCACAATGGTCATAACAAATCCTTCCTTCTGCCTGACCAAGTAAATTGTCTCTCATTGCTTTACCCATAAATTAGACACAATTTGACCTTGCTGATGCAAATAAAAACCACAGAATCCTCTAGAGTTTTTGTATTTTTTGTACAATTAAAATTTTTTATCATAAAATAAATTTCTTTTTCAAAGTGGTAAGCTGTGTTAGGATAAGAATCAGAAAGCCACATAAAAATAGAAAACAGGCAAGGTATCAAGCGATAAGAAATATTCATTTTGGACCAACATTTTAGAAGGAAAATGTGTACCTGGAGAGAAAGAAAAGAATAATGAATAGTTCCTGTAATATTCTATTTATATAACATGAGGTTTTTGGAAGGTACACCGAAGAAGTGAGTGCCTATTGTCTGTGACCTTTTGTGCTTGTCAGTTTGTTTTGCTCTCCCTGATGTCAGTTAGAGTCTGATGAAAACGGAATCAATTTAAATGGAGCAATGATTTGGTTATGTTAAAGGTCAACAGTGATCTGTACTTAATCACTATTTACCACTTCTGTATTGGGTTAGACAACAGTCATTTGTTTTACCCATATAATATGCCCTGATTCTTAGAAAATAAGTCTATCATTTCATAGGTTCCTTTTTAAAGTATTATTAAGTTTAAAAAGATAGATGAGATGAGAATGAGGAGGCCTGTGTTTTGGCTCCACCATTCATTAGGTGTGGAGAGTTGGGCAGGAGACTTCAACCCATGCTTCAAGTTTTCCATGTGTAAATGAGTTGAAGTGCTAGTTTAATAAATGGTTTTCTTAATATTGATATTTGAAAGGCAATTAGTTACTTTCCTAGTTTCTGTCAAAATTAATGGTAGCTTCCATGACAAATTTTTATGGGTATTTTGAATTATACATTTGCATGTGTCAAAAATAGTTTCTATCATCAACTAGTTTGAAATACACTGGTGGTCAGAAATAGCTCACTGTCATTTACTCACAAGGGCATTTTTCTTACCATCTTTGTGGAATCAAATATGGCCAAATATATTAATCGAGTTCAAAAAGTATTAATTCAGTTCACTGAGGTTCATTTAGAGTGTTCTGCAGTGGTGAAGATGAAGAAATAATCAGTCTACTCACTTAGAGAATCATTTTGGGGTCACATCCAAATCTGTAGTGGTCAGTTGAATGTGTACAAAATATTTTTGAGGGTTAACTAGAAAATTGCCTGTCTGTTGGCAGGTTTTGTGCACCTGGTTTTTTTCCCCTGTAGTCTCATACCTGAGAAACATGGAGAAATGTTCTTTTTCTAAATTGAAAAACTTAGCTGTAGTCTAAATGAAATGGGATAAATTATCTTTTTCACAATTATCCATTAAAGAGAGAATCAGAATTAATATTAATCACAGATGTTTCATCAAGTTTTATTATCAACCAGATTGACTGCCAAAGTGCTTTCTGGAAGACATTTTCTCTCTCTCCCCCACCTGCTACTGAGAACACACTATTATGGGTCCTTAGATAAAGATTAATGGTTTTGGCAGTTCATTTGAGGAAATCTGTATTTTACTGTACATTCCAAGTCACTTCAAGGCATCACTGGAAAGCATGGTTTGTCACTTCACTGATAAAATTATACCATGGAGACACAAGATAGAATAATTCTATCATCAGAAACAGGTTAATCAATAAGTTGCCCAAAGTTAGTATCACCCAATCTATATTTTTAAAATTTTGGCAAGCCTTGTTTGTAGATGATTTTAAGAGCCTTTTTTTTAAAACCCATCACACCTAAATTAATATTACTTTTCATTTCTGTGTCTATACTCTGGAATAATTCATTGCCAAATGTATGACCCCTGTAATAATTATGAACATTTGATAATACCCCATCCATTTGCAAAGTACACCACAGATGAGTATTATATTCATTAAGGTTCTCCATTTATAAACAACATTTTTATCAACTTTAGCTAACTTAAACAAAAAGAGCCAGTCGTGTTGGCTCACACCTTGTAATCCCAGTGCTTTAGGAAGCCAAGGCGGGAGAGGAGAGTCACTTGAGCCCAGCCTGGGCAGCAATGTAAGACCCCATCTGTGAGAAAAGTTTAAAAATAGCCAGGCATGTTGGCCATGCCTATATGTTGGTGCGAGCCATGATTGCACCACTGCACTCCAGCCTGGGCAACGAATGAGACCCTGTGTCAAATACCAACAAACAAAAAGAGATGGACTTTTTCCTTCCAGAGTTTGGTTATTTTAACTGAAGACCTCAGGATGGACAGGAACCAAGACAGTGCTGGGGATCTTAAATATAGAAACACGTAGATAGTTTCATCAAGACTCAGCCATTCGATTTTCTTAGCTCTAACATTTTTCAATTCCTTGTGTCACCCTGCTCAGGATGCAAGTTCCTGGGAGAAGGAATTTGATTGGCTTATATGCTTGTGCTTTGGAAAGAATAGAGAGTACTTTGACCAACAGCTCCAGGACTGCATGAGATAAGGAAAGAGGAGTTCTTCAGAGTTTGTTGTTGTTGTTGGTTTTTTAGCCTAAGAAAGTTAGGTAGTGATGCAAAATAGGCAGAAACAACCACTGGCCAAAACCAGGGTGTATTTCATTGATGAACAGTACTGTAGAATATGTGGAATAGTTCAAAACAAAGAGAAAATTTATGCAGTCAGTCCTTTAAGTGCAACAGGGGCAGAGGTCAATTTACCATTTATATTTCTGGTGTTGTACAGTATTATTTTATCTTTATCTAGTACTCTTATATTTTTCTAGTGCTTTTGCAGGTTTAACTGTGGTCAGCAAATCAAAGAATGTGGTTTATATTTTTCAGTTAAGATTTCTCTCACATTTAATTACTTTTCTTTCTTTTAATGGATGTAATACGAAAAATCAACAACTCCAAGACAAAGAATGGAAAACATCCTGTTTCTTAATTTCCAGCTTTATTTCATTGGCATCAACAGAATATAAGACATGCCGTAGACTGGGTTAAGTCTCCTTTCTGCCACTGCCCAACTCTAATCAGATCTAGGGCCAGTCATATAAGTGAGTCTGTTTTCTCAAATGTAAGAGAGGGGTTTAGGCTGATTGAGGATCCAAAGATAGTTTCAAGGAACAAGAAAAGTATTAAGATGTTATAATTTCTGTTTAAGTTTGCTAAATTTTGTTAAAGTTATTTTTTTTTCCTGAAAAACTTTCTGATGCCTTAAATATGATACTGTGTATTGTTAATTCTTCAAAGTGAGTGGTACAATATACAGTGATCACCAAATTTATTAGACCTAGGAACCCTTTTTTATGGAGAATTTTGAGGGAACTGACTTCCATGGATTAGGTTAGATTATTTACAAAATCCCATTCACATTTAAAGTATACTAAGTATATAGTTCTCCTGGTCAAAAAAATCCATTTTAATACCATTCATCATCTAGTCCTTTCTATCTGGTCAGTGCAACCAGACTTTCTGTATATTTAAAAACACATCCTTGTCTCTAGTCTTCTTTTCAGATGAGCAACATATACAGACAAGTGTTCTCTTCCTTCAAAGACTCATGCCTTTGTTAAGAATCATGTCACTTACTGGGAGGCTGAGGCGGGTGGATCACGAGGTCAGGAGATCGAGACCATCCTGGCTAACACGATGAAACCCCATCTCTACTAAAAATACAAAAAGAAATCAGCCAGGCGTGGTGGCAGGCGCCTGTAGTCCCAGCTACTCGTGAGGCTGAGGCAGGAGAATGGTGTAAACCCGGAAGGTGGAGCTTGCAGTGAGCCAAGATCGTGCCACTGCACTCCAGCCTGGGTGACAGAGCGAGGCTCCATCTCAAAATAATAATAATAATAATCATAATAATAATGTCACTTAAATTCCTCTGGTTGTTCCTACAAGACCAGTTTTAAGTCTTTTAAGTAACTTTTGTCATCTTTCTGGAGTCACATTTTGAATGCAGATCCAAAATGTGAGAACAAAACTTATGATTAGATTTGATGAGTAGACCAGTATAATTCACATCTGATTTGCAGTCTGCTGTAGGTTTCGTTTTTCCTGAGATATACTTGTACCTAGTAAGTGGCTCTTCTGTTCATGTGATAGGCTCTGTGCTTCTGACTCATAGCATGCCCTTAACTGTCTTTATTGAACTTCATTCCACTTTAATGAACAATTTAACTAGTTGGCTTCAATAACTAGTTACCACACCCAAATAATTTTACTTATAAACCTATTCGTAAGTCCGTCTTACATTCTTTGATGAAAATATTAAGTAATACCTCAATTATGACTAACCTGGGGGCTAGAGAAGGACAGGCACTCACTAACACATATGCCTTCCAAGTTGGTTCTGAACACTGAGATTCCTATTTTTGCAACGAATAGCTAGTCAGTTTTGCAATCCCTAGCGGTACACAGTGGTTTTTCATCTGATATCTCATTGTCCTGCAAAAGACATCATGCTACCTACATAGTTACACCAGGGCATTGTTCCTGCTGCATCCCATACACCCTTCCAATCTCTCACAGGGCTGATGTTTGGGGATGCCCTTGGTGCTTTTAATGGTTGGGTTCTGACTGCCGAATCCAAAACGCTCCCCAAACTTCGATGTCTTCTGAAACTACTCTGGACGTGGAAATGTAGGTGCTTCTAGCACTGGTGATCCAAAGACAAAAGTTGAGGCATACTCCTGTCTTTTTGAGTTCAGTTCCTAGGGTCGTGTAAATATTCAGTCAGTGCGTTTTGAACTGTCTTGCATCTGGTACTCCCTTCAGATTAGCAAGTGTATCCAGATTGCCAAAGGGCTCTAATTGAACCTGACCCCTTGGAAGATTCTAATGTCTTTGTGTTCAAGCTTGATGTGGAGTTTATCACTTTGGACTGTGCCCCTTGGTTCAATAGTTGGTGTTACCACTCCATCCCATGCAGAACCTTCAAACCTTTTGCTTCTTTCTTCAGAACAATGACATTTTCAAATTTTGTATTTTACTCTTTAAAGCGTAAGGCCCTGAGAGCAGGACTGCATATCTTCTTTCTTACTGTAGACCTAGGGGCACAAGGAAGGGAAGGAGGAATTGATAAAAGATGGTTTGGTCTGTCTACGTGGGAGGCCAGGGCTCTGTCACTCAACATTTGCGTAAGGGTCGGAGCTCATCAAGGCCTTACCAGGAGAAGTTTTGCTTTCTAGAATGAATGGATCTGTGCTGATATAAAGAGAATGACAAGGCAGATGATGCCAAGTATTAGTAAAATTCTGTTTTTTAGTCTAGAGAAAGTTTTCAACTTAAATGGAGTAGAAAGAAATAATTATGTTGGTTTTATCCCCTTGAGGAATTCTGAACAGGTCTATATCATTTTAAACAAGCATGACATAAGAAAATAAGGATTTTACAAAAGATAAATTGCAGAGTGATTATTTCATTTACAAAAATGGAGTTATTTTCAGTAGCCCTAGAGCATTTTTAAAAATGGTCTGATTTCTAAAAATTCAGTTTACATATACTTTTCAGGATCAAATTGGTTGTAAGGAGCAAAAGTAGTTGAAAATTTTGAAAAGATAGCTGTGAGGGAGTGTAAAGAACATTTCTTTGAGATTGAGGTAAAATTCTTGGCCCCTGGGAATTGAGATAAAAAGTTTATAAACCTCTTCTTTAGTAAGATGTGGTAGCAGCAGTGATGGTGAAAGTGATGGTTTTGTGTGTGCATGTGTGTGTGTTGTTTTGCTGGGGGCACATTGTGGTGGTAGCTGTGGCCTAAGTCATAGATGTGTAGATACAGTATTACACTGTGCAGAGAATAGGGCCTGGTAGCCACTTAGGAGAAATAAGTTCTATTACTTCATTAGTTTTTCAGATTAGTATCACAGACAGCTCCCACTTTTCACCCCTTTGCTTTCTGGAAATAGAATCATAAAGCAGAGAGTTGTAAAATGCCTCCCATTTTCCTTCAGGAGTAATATCTTAATTGAGACTGTGTCTCTGACCATATATTTGAGAAACAATAAGTCATAACTATGACCAATGCTATGTCAGAGGCAAAGATGCAGTAGCCATAACCTTTCACCGTTATTTAAAATAGTAAAATTATACTCTTTTCTATAAAGGGGACATAAATGTATTATACACATTGATTTTACATGCACTCTAAAGAATATGTTCAGCAAATAAAAAGTTCAACTAAACTATTTCATGAATTTTAGCAGAACTAGCTATAATGTAAATTCATTAAACATTTAATTCCTAATAATTGGGTTCTTAGTATTTAAGAGGAGCTTTGGGGACAATTTCTTTACTCTAGTTCTGTCCTAGGTAGTTTGAGTGAACACTTTCTTTTGATAAGTGTCCCTGGCCCAGGTCATCTTGTTCAATATTCTTCTCCCAAGTAAAGTGAACTTCGGTGAGCCACTTGATCTCTTTGAAATGCTGAAGCTCAGTTTCTTAAATTTGTAAAATGAAGAGATTAAATTAGATGATCCCCCACAAACGAGTTTTGTGATTCCGTGATTTTAGCTTTCTGCTTGGTCTGAGGATGCGAAAGTGGTCATCGATGATGTTGGTAATGAGATTGTCTTCCAGGTCTATGTCACTCCTTAGACGTTTTCCAGTTAATCAGGGCTACTGCTGCTACTCGACATTACTGCAAAAAAGGTCACCAAGAATAACCTAAGGCCTGCGTTAGACTCAATGCTTGGTTGATAGTTTGCAATCATCTGCCTTCACCCTTTGCAGGAATGCTTTGAAAATAACTACCAAGTTGTTAGTAGAAGTTTCTTCAAAGGTACTTTTAAACTAATTTTGCTTTGTACAAATGTGAAGAAAAACCTGCTATATCTTGAAAAATAAGCTACTTATTCATCTTTATAGCCGACTTAAGAACCTACTTAAATTGCATGAAACTCATATGCCTACGCAGTGATTAGACTTTTTATTTCGCTTTTTTCTACTTTAAACTTGTGATTTTATGGGCAATTAGAGTAGATCAGTGAGAAAACAGTGTTTTTCTTGAGGCGATGTTGTCTTTCATTCACTGATTCCTTCCTCCCTTACTTCATTCAGCAGGTATTTATTGAGTACATTCTGCTGGCCAGATAGTATTTTAGACTTTGTGAATACAACAGAGAAAAAAATAGGCAACGGCCCTGCTTTAATAGAAGCTACATTCTACTGGGGACAGGAGGCTGGGAAGGGACTAAATAAACAAATAAATAAATATAAAATATGTCAAGTAGGTGGTAAGTACTATGATGGAAAAGTAAAGAAGAATAGAGAATGTGAAGGTGGGGAAATTATGATGTAGATATATATATATATATCATACATATTGTATGTGTATACGTGTGTGTGTGTGTATGTATGAAACGGTCAGGAAAGGCCTTTCTAATAGTTAACATTGGAAGAGGGACCTAAAGAAGGTGAGGAAGCAATCCATGTGTCTGTCTGGCAAGAGAGTTTTCCAGGTGGAGAGAACAGGAAAATATCCAGAGGCTGCAGGGATCATGGGCCTAGAGAAGCACCACGAAGGCTCACATGACTCAAGTAGGTTGAACAGAGGGAAAGGACTGTAGACGTGTGCAGAGTATGTATTAAGTTGGTGCAAACGTAATTGCATTTTTTTGCCATTTAAAAGTAATGGCAAAAACCAAAATTAATATTTGTATACATTGTATTAATTTAATATTTGTATATATTCTATATTTGAAAATATATGTATTTATATACATAGAATGTATACAAATATTAATTGGTGCTATAGAGTATGGGGGGCCATTCATCATAGACCATGTAAGGATCTGGGATTTCACTTTCAGTCAGATCGGAGCCATTGGAGAGTTTAGAACACACAAGTAACATGATCTGACTTAGTTTCCACAAGGATCACTCTGGACTGTTGCCCATTTGCCCCAAGTTTAGCAGAATCCTTTTTGCTTCTCAGGCTGAGATTCTGTGAATTCGGTCTGTTAAAGTAAATAATTTTTGGCAAACAGATGGTATAGAAAAATGTTACACATGCCATTAAGTAGGATATTCATTGATTAAATACCTGCATTACAGAAGGAAAAAAAATAGATACAAAGTCACTTTGGTGTACCTTATGAATAACCATATCCTTACTGACTTTAAGGTAAAAATGAGTGAATCTGCTGCATCTGTTACTTTTTGGAGGCATCCAGAAAGGCCCTGGAATGTCTGTATGTAAATGGGCAGGCCCGTTCTCGAGACAGAGCCTTCTCAGTTGGGTTTGGATAAGAGACGTTTCTGATTTATATGTTACTTTGGGTTCTTGTGCCACAACCTCATCAGCTAGTTTGCTTCTCCTTCCGGCCAGGGCTGAGGCAGCACAGGAGTGGGAGCAGGCAAGGGCTGCCCAAATCTCAAGGGACATGCTGTGAGGTCAGAGATGGAAAGGCCAGGCTGAGAAATCTCTTCTTTCACAGCAAGTGAGGTCACTGTCAGTTCTTCCAGTTTTCTTTTTGGAACATTAGGTTACTATGTTTGTTTCCTGTTTCTCCTGCCATAGCGCCTGTGGGTACTTAGGAGTACATCATAAAGTCCTACCATGGCTTGAACAATGAAAATTTTTAAAAAGGAGCACAACAGTTATAGTAATATAGTATTAAAAGGCTTTTTCTTGACGTGCATCTGATTAGAAAGTATGCATAGGGCATGTCTCTGCGGGCTAAATCCCCATGCAGCTTTTTTATTGAAATCTATTGCACATGCTTAACATTACACAGTCAAGTTCTACCAAGTTTCAACCTCCCCTAGACTTTTTTGGAAGGACCTTTGAGAGCTTCTGGGAAATTATGAAACAAATATTTGAAGTAGGGCAGTCAGGAAGAAAAGTATGATTTATACTGTAAACTGAGGTTGTATAGTTCTGGCATCAGGAAGACTTGGAATTGAATATCCGTTCCACCCTACACTAGCTATGTATGACATCGCCTAACTGCTTATCCTCCCTAAGCCTCGGTTTCCTCGTCTCTAAAATGAGGATAATAATACCTGCCTCAAAGAAATGTGCTGAGGATTAAACTTAATAAATCTGGCACAGTTCCTGGTGCATGGAAATAGTAGATAATTGATAGCTGTTATAAAAATATTAATAGTATTGTGCATCCTGAGATGATGTTCGCTTCCACCAAGCTCCATGTCAATTAAGAAATAATTTCATGTTTCTAATTTGTATGTGGTCAAGTTAAATAAAGAAAAATAAACATTATGAAGAAATAATATTCTAGAGTAATTGGTGCCAAAAGAATCCTAAACCAAAAAATATATGTCTTGTTATTAATTCCTAAAAACAATCATGTGTAACCATTCTGCAACAGATTTATTGACTACAACATTGATTTAGAAATGCCAAACTAATGAGAACTCACCATCACTTGTGATAGTGGTTTATCATTTCGAGTTTGAACCATGTGTACTTATTTGGCCTCATTTCAGAATAATAAATTATCTCAAACTCACTTCATTTCTTGAATATGTTCTTATGATTTAGGTCATAAGTTGGATTATATGAATAGTATCCCTATAATCCACCGTCTGAAATAAGCTATATGATTCTGGGCTATTTTAAGATTGAGAAACTTCAGACATTTTTCAGAAATTACATAAAGGGTTTACAGGGTTTCTCAAGCCTCTAATTTATCTCTTTATGCTCATGCTTGATTGTTGTTCCATATTAAGGTTTATTTTCCTTTTAAAATAGCTCTGCACAAAGAGAATACACTGCTAAATACTACTGCAAGGGAATGTTTACAGATGCAAATGACTTCTATTTAGGGAGCTCATGATTAAAATTTGAAAGAATGTGGCACTAGAAAGCATGTGAATAACCTTTGAAAAATCTCACAATAGAACTGAATATGGGATATATATAATCTAGGATTACAGCTATAAAGCTATGTGTGAATATGTATGTTCAATATGCCGTAAAGGACATCAAATTGAAATTTGTTAGTCTAATGTTGCTTTTTGTTAATTTAGTCAAATAACTGTTTTATTATTGTGAAAATGTAATGTAGAATGTAGTAGAAGGCTAGTACACCAGGAAGAACTAGTGTTATGTTTGCCTGCAACAGGTGAGCCAGGCATTTTCCACAAATCTCTCTTTCTGATAAAGGGAAGAGACATCTAAATTCTTTCAATCTCTCATAGATGCTTCGAGACTGAAAGTATTATTCATTATTTCATTTTTGATTGCTCACAGAGCAGGCTGCTAATAAAATCAGAAAAAGCTAGAATCATTGGCAGACATAATATTTTCTGCCTATTCCTGTCCAGAGATGTGTTCTTGTTTTAAAGACTAACCTTCTCGGGTCATCAAAGGGATCACTACAAGTTGTGCAACTCCTTTTGGTGGAAATCGTGTCTTTAACTCTTTGAGGTATAGTAAACACTCCTTCTGCTTCCCTGTGGATGGTTCTGGAGACTGGCCTGGTTCAGGCCCTGGCTATACAGGGGAACTAATGAACATGTCATGCGCATCTTGAGTTTTCCAGTCTCTGGCACAGCTGTGGCACTTCCCCCCCTGCTGCGAGGCACAGCACGCTGGCCATTTGTTGGCAAGTTCATATTTCACACTGCAGGGAATTGAAATGATTGAACAGACAGAAGAAGAGTTTTATTTGCAGTAGCCTACGTATCCCCAGACTCTGATTTGGCATAAAACATCTGCTTCATGATCTGCTTCAAGGCCAGTTCCTTTCCTCCCACAAAGGTTACGACTTCAGGCAAGCTGTGCTTCCACTGGCAGGAGGAAATTTGCCCGAAGACTTGATTTAGTCAGAATCAAAGCATCCTGCCACAGAATTTCTTTTTTCAATTATCTCCGAAGAGGCAGCCAGACTTTAAATGTATCAGTATAATAAATGTAATGAAATAAGGCAGACACTCCTTTCCCTCTGTTGCTATCAATGGAAGGTGCATATACAGTAGTGTATCCACACCTGGAGGTCTGTGACACTTACCTTGCTAACTGTCAGCACATATATCTCGGCAACAGCACATTGTAGGGATGGCCTTAGATTTCTTGTGGCATGATAAATAAGTGCATGCATTGGTTTTACCTGCAGTGTTTGCATCATTCAGACTGTAAAAGCAAATTGGCATAATGATGCTGAAAGTAATTAATATTATTTTTCATAGTGAAGAGGTGTCATATAGCCTTTGTTTTGTGGTATGGTCCTAATTACTAATCATATTTACCTGCATGATTTTGTTGTGCATAGTCATATTTTTTGTTCAAGACAGCCCTCGCTAGCCTTACAGACATATATACAAAATTAAATCTTGCCATTTTATTATGCTAGAGCAATTAGATGCCATCCTTGTAATGAGAAACATGACATCTTCATCGCTCTCTTCTATATTTTCATGTTGTTTTAATGCAGACCTTTACCAGAGTTGAATATAGTCTTCCTTCTCCTCCTACACACACACACACACTCACACACACACACGCACACACACCTAATTGAATATCTACATATCTCCAAGGAGTCCTGTGGGTGAAACCATGTATTCATCTTCTTTAGTTCTTAGGCCACTTTGGTTTAAGAGTAAGAACTGTTGCTTTTATGAAGTGCCTTTTTCTATAAAGTCAAAACCTCACAGCAGTGCACAGAAAGCCGATGGTATAAAGGAGCTAAGTAGAGTCTTTAATAGAGAGAGCTGGGTTGTAAGTGTTTTTGTTCCTACAGAGCAGATAGATTTGGCTCCATCTGTTCCATATTCATAACAAAGGAGCACACTTACAGGAGGGCCAGCTTCCCCGGAGCCGCCTGGTAATGATCTTTTCACCCGAATGAAAGCATCTGAACCCAGTGGCTTGGCCCTGCAAAAGCAGCTAGCAGGATTGCCCTTCAGAATCTTGATTTCCTTGTGACTCAGGTTGACATAAATTTCCCCAATATATAGAGTGAAAAGAATTTACTGATTTCTCATCTTCCTACAGCCCTGTGTGGTTGGAAAGTTCAAAATGTATGGGTTTTACCTTCCCCTCCTGCAACCACAGAAGATTTGTAATTAAATAGAGTTTGATAGTACGGGGGAAGTTTGCACTTGAAGTGTCTATAAAGGTATCACAGGGGAGAGGCTGTTCTTCAAACTTTTAAGTTGTTTCTATTCAGACTTTTTAATCTTTTTAAAACTGGGGTTAATGAATAGAAATATGAGTTACACCAAATAAGGGAAAACCCCTGTTGAGTTTTGTAATTAGCAAACTTCAAAGCCAATTTCAATTGAGACCTCCTAGATTAAAAAGATAAGTTGACCCATGAGTTTTCTTCCGCTAAGCAGTGGCAAAATCGAATGCATTTCTCCTCAAAATGCCAAGTAATACAAGAAATCTTCCTATTTGTATGACATGTTGAGTCAGCATAGCAATAGGAATGATTCCTTAAAACTGAAGTAGCACATCGGTGTCACTGTCACGGTTAATGGGTAGCATACTTGTTTTTATATGTTAGCTGCAGCAATTTCTTAAGAAATAGAAACAAAATGTTAAAGGATGGTTATCCTTTTTTCCATTCTTCAGGCTTTTCGTATACTAGAAGCTCCTAAAAATGCATCATTGATTTATTTACTATACTTCATGTTAAAGTTATAATTGTCATTTATCAATCTTTTATTATCCATCTGTGCATTATCTGATTGCTAAACTAAGGTTTCTGGCAAATCAGATAGTAAACAAATCTCTCAATAAGTTTGCACCAGCAATAAAGTAGGCAAAGTTTTTCATCTAGCTAGCTATGAGATTGCTCTGTACATTAGCAAGAGGAAATATAAAAGGTAATATTCACAGAGTTAAAAACATAGCAAATCAATCTGTGAAGATCTCAAGTTTCTGGAACACCTTGTTGCCTTTGGTTATTTTTTGTAATATATGGCCCTGATTATTTCTGGCTAATTCAGTTTTCAGTTCATTCACTTATTCACTCCTACCAAAATGTTTCTTGGGTACCTCCTTTGTGCCAAGCAGTATGTTAGATTTTAGAAACACTGGGATATATTAAAAAATGGTTCCTGCTTCTGAAGCTTACAGCTTCATCAGGAAGTAGACAATAAACCAGGAAACAAACAAATCTATAACTGCCAGTTATACTAGTAGGGAGCTGGATGCAGTGCTACAGAAACATGGAGATAGCTTTCGATTAGGTGGTCATAGGAGGCTTCTCTGAGGAGGCAGCATGTGATCCAGGACCTGAAAGGAAGTGTCAGGATGAATTTTTGGTACACAGAAGGGTGGGTTTTATCTGTAAAATAAGTTCATTTAAATTTTACATTTAAAATTTGACTTATTGAAGTTATAAATTTTTTAAATCTTTCTAAAAATTTCAAATTTAGCCTATTCAGATTAGCTTATACATCTTATTCTATATATAAAGCTAGCAAATGTAAATATTTGGTTTCATTTAAAACCTTGGTGAATTAAATAGACTTTAAAACATTTTAAGCTGAACTTAGATTTAGTTATTCTCTATCGTTTAAAAGTATTTTAGTTGTCTGACTGTAAAAACTTCTTATTTCAGTAATTCTTATTATAACAAATTAAATTTTAAAGTATGATGAACCTTTAGTTCTCTTAAATGTTCTAAAACTGTACACGTAAATTATAGGTTTCGTCACTGCTAAAATTTCACTTAGTCACAAATCTAAGTCAATTTTTCCATTATATATTTTAAATTAGAATTGCTTGTCTGACCTGTTACTCAAATTGGCCAAAGTTATCCCACAGTTTAAAAGTATTAAAGTACCACATTCACAGATGGCATTTTTTAATGTACAAGAAATACTCGCTATGGTTTTGACTCTTTAAAAAATGCCTCTTTTAAGCTCTGCTATGGTTGAAAGATAGTTGTATCCCTCAGAACAGTTTGGGGGGTTATGTTCTCATGTAACATCTGAGTTGCTTTAACTTGCTGAGAGGTTTCTCTAATCTTCATGATTAGAGGAATTCAGCAAGGACAATGTCACCCTTACCTATGATCATGATTGTCCAGAGCCACCTTTTATCATTACTTAAAGAAGCCCATGGTCACCTGGATTCTAACCTCACTTTGCTTTTATTCTCTGTTCACTGGGAGGGGCCTGCAACCTGTACCCAAACTATCATTTGATTACATTCTACATATCTTTGGATCTAAAGATGCCCACATTCCTTTCTCTCTCTCTCTCTCTCTCTCCCCCCTTCCTTCCTTCTTTCCTTCCTTCTTTCCTTCCTTCCTTCCTTCCTTCCTTCCTTCCTTCCTTCCTTCCTTCCTTCCTTCCTTCCTTCCTTCCTTCCTTCCCTCCTTCCCTTTCTCTCTCTCTGTATCTCTCTTTCTTTCTTTCTTCCTTTCTTCCTTTCTTTCTTTTTTTGAGTAGAGATGGGGTTTTGCCATGTTGACCAGGCTAGTCTCAAACTCCTGACCCTTAGGTGACCCGCCTGCCTTGGCGTCCTAAACTGCTGGGGTTACAGGCGTGAGCCACCGCGCCTGGCCTCCTTTCACTTATTTCTTACTTCTTGGGACCCCACACTCTTACAGATATTGAAATGCTACCTACTTGAATTTCATATATCCCTGGCTTTGCCTGATTATTAGATCAGTTTCCAAGATCATTCTACAAGAAGGAGCCAGCAGTGTGGGCAGGGGAGACTTCTAGTTCTAGGACAAGGCCCTCTTTTGTTTTCTTAATTTCTTTGACATTTACCGCTACCGCTCTCTTCACTTTTGTGTCCTAATCCTAAATTTTAGTTCATATTTGGTCAACAAATCGCCTTGCAGCTAGAAGATTTTTTTTTTTTTTTTTTTTTTTTTTTTTTGAGGCAGTGTCTCACTCTGTCACCCAGGCTGGAGTGCAGTGGTACAGACACGGCTCGGCTCACTGCAGCTTTGACCTCCTGGGCTCAAGCCACCCTCCTGCCTCAGCCTCCCAAGTTGCTGGGAACACAGGTACACACCACCATACCTGGCCAATTAAAAGAATTTTTTTTATATATATATAGAGACAGGGTCTCACCACATTGCCCAGGCTGTTCTCAAACTCTCGGACTCAAGCAATCCTCCTGCCTCAGCTTCCCAAAATGCTGGGATTATAGATGTGAGCCACTGTGCCTGGCCTTGGCAGATTTTTTTTAAATCTCTACAATAATTCTTCAGATCTTTATTGAACACCTGTTAAGAACAAAGCGATAGACTCTCCAGAACCAAGAACCCAAGAACACAACAACTTGGCATGGCTCCTGCCTTTGGGGGAATTTGCAGCTCTAGTGGCAGAAATAAGATGTATTAACCAGTTCTAAAACAAAATATAATGGGTTAAGTGCTAATAAGGAGACAGAAACAGATCTCTGTGGGAACCTGGAAGAGGGTTATTGTGTTGGAGAAATGGAGACATACCTCAAGTGGCCAGAGGGAGCAGGAATTTTGAGAGGCAAAGGAAAGGTCACATGAGAAAAAGTGGACTTTCCAGGAGATTCTAGGAGGGAATATTGTTGGTACAAGCTATGAATGTATGCCAAAGAAGGGAAAACAGTGGGAGGGATAAAGAGGGAGCCCGGGAAGTGGAGGCTGCAGTGAGCCCTGATTGCACCCCTGCATTCCGGCCTGGGCCACAGAGACCCTGTCTCAAAAAACAAACAACAAACAAAATGAAGAAGAATAAGGTTGGGACCGGATTATGGAAGAGGAAACCCTGGCTGCTGTTCTGTGCTATGACGAATGGAAATGCACAGCCATTAACTTTTCTGGAGATAATCTGTCTCAGAGACAATCAGAGTAAGCTAGAATTTAGTCCATGAGATTGACTTTCCTTTTCTCCACTCTATCTACATAAAAGTGTTATCAAAGAAAGCATTTTGAGTGTGAAACAAAATGTACATTCCTGGTATCTAACGACTCCCTCCTTGGTAAAATTTCATCTTCTACAGAGAGAACGTTAATTTGTTCAGGCCTCTAGGATTCCATGTGGAGCCTGCAGGCTAGATGAATGGATATTTCTGTCTAGATAATTGTAATACCACCAGAAATGATAGACACTGGGGAGAACATGGCTTACTGGTTAAGAGATATAACCAAAGAAATCATTGATTTGTGTAAACAGATAATTACCCCTCCCCCACCCTTTTCTTTTAGGTGGAGTGTCGCTCTGTCACCCAGTCTAGAGTGCAGTGGTGTGATCTTGGCTCACTGCAACCTCCGCCTCCCAGGTTCAAACAATTCTCTGCTTTAGCCTCCTGAGTAGCTGGGATTACAGGTGCCTGCCACCATGCCCGACTAATTTTGGTATTTTTAGTAGACGTGGGGTTTCACCATCTTGGCCAGTCTGGTCTTGAACTCCTGACCTAATGATCCACCTGCCTTGGCCTCCCAAAGTGTTGGGATTACAGGTGTGAGCCACCACGCCCAGCCTGTGTTTTTTTTTTTTTTTTTTTTTTTTTTAAATTAGAGACAGGGTCTCACCCTGTCGCCTGGGCTGGAGTGCACTGGCACAATCATAGCTCACTGCAGTCTCAGTCCTGGGCTCAGGTGATCCTCCTGCCTCAGCCTCCTTAGTAGCTGGGACTATAGTTAGACACCAGGCTAACCCAAATAGCATACAAAACAAAATTAAAGAGCGTAATGAGAGCGTTTATATATAGCAGCACAATATCCATGGACTGGTATGGCCATGGTGCAGGCTCTATAGCCACCTCTGGGCTGGTTTTCTTTAGTGTCATCACTGTCATGTTGCAAAAGCAGTCTCAACACCCAGCCTAGTTTCCTCTCTGCAGGATTTACATCCTTGTCCTACTGTCCCTCTAGCTTAATAGCATGCTCACACTCTTAACATGGATTGAAAAAAGACCTGAGATCTTAACATATTTTCAAAAGGATCAGGATCTTCCAGCACCCTAATTCTCTAAATTCTCTCAGCCTCAGTACACATCCTCACATAAATGTCTTCATCACCACCACCACCCTCCAACACACACAAAATAACAAATCAAACTATGGTAGAATCTGGTTTTTAAAATTTAGGCTAGAAAGGATCACAGTTAATTTCCCTTGTTTTTCTTATGACTCCTAAGTAACTTTTAATCACCACTATCCACACCTGAGTCCTTCCCCCTCCATATTTGTACTTAGAACTCACAACCTCAGAAGCCTTCAGCTGGGTGCCCCCTGCTTAGGGATATCCCCATGCAGAGGCCCCAGTAAGCGCAGAGCTGATGCTATCAATCTGTAGAGTAGTGAAACAATATTCTAGATCTGTAGGGATCACCTGAGTTTCTAAGTGCCCTATAAAATTGTACTGCCCCTCTAAAACAGGTCATACTTAAAATTTGTTTTAGAGAAGATGAAGCTAATGAGGAAACTGAGGCATAGGCAGGTTAAGTAGCTGGCTCAGAACCACAAAATAAGTCAAAAAGGATGAACCAGGGAGAAAGAGAACCATTATGCATACACTCAAACTGCTAAGCCATGTTTCTTAAAAGAACCCTCACCAAGGAGAATAAAAATGAAAGGGGTTTTGAAAGGCTCACAGAAATATTAACTTTTTTCTAGGAGCTTCTTTGAATTGTATTAACTTGATGATTTATTAGTAATTTACTGTCATGCTACATTAGTGCTGTCTGATAACGACATTGTTTCTGTTAATATCGTACGAATGAGGAATGAGATTTGTGGCTTTGCTTTCGTTGCCTAACAGCTAACAGCCACCCTCATAGGGTATCACACAGAGGGGCAAAAGGAGCCTGTGGAGAAGCAATAATATAAATAGTTCCTCTTGTGGGATTCTAGGAATTCTGCCTTTGTTGGAGTTTTTGTTTTTGTTGTTATTATGGTTATTATGGGGCTTCCATCTGAAGAAGAGGTTTTCTAAGTGAATAATTCTGCCTATCTGGTTTGTTGCTGATTTGTCTTGTTTTGTTTTGTCAGATAATACCTCTCTAGTACAGTAGATTCACCAGAGTAACCACAAACAAGAAAGAAAGAACTGGCTGACCTTAAAGCCTGAGAAAGTCACTTAAATATTGTGTGGCCTTAGGCAAGGCCAGGTCTCAGAGAATAGTTAGAACACTCACTGATAATCGAAAACTTACTTTTTCTTAACTGTTCAAAGATGTTCAGTGATTTTTAAAAATAGTAAAATATATAAGAAACTGAAATATATTTCTTCATGTTAAGGAGTTTCTTAGACAATTAAAGTGATATCTAAATATTATCTTGCTTTCTGTGCCTTTGTGGACGAGATTTCCCCATTCACATGACTGACAGAGGTGAAATTTACATTCAGAATGTGAGATTTATTTAAAGCTGTCTTAAAATTTCCTTAGAACTAGAAATGGGCCGGGCATGGTGGCTCACACCGGTAATCTCAGCACTTTGAGAGGCTGAGGCAGGGGGATCACTTGAGGTCAGGAGTTCGAGACTAACCTGGCCAACATGGTGAAACCCTGTTTCTACTAAAAGTACAGAAATTAGCCGGGCATGCTGGCATGCACTTGTAATCCCAGCTACTCGGGAGGCTGACACAGGAGAATCGCTTGAACGTGGTAGGTGGAAGTTGCAGTGAGCTGAGATCGCACCACTGTACTCCAGCCTGGGCGATGGAATGAGACTCTGTCTAAAAAAAAAAGAAAGAAAGAAAAAAAAAGAACTAGAAATGCTTCTTATAAGGAGACATTTTAACATCGTCCTCCAAAATCCACGTTTTTGTCTCGTACCTGAATAGATATCAAACTGTATGAGACAAATCATCCCCTTCTTCAGTAAGCAGCAGAAACAAAGTTTGTTGTCACTGAGCTTTTAAACGCAAGTAAAAGTTTGTTCATACTTCAGATACATATATACAAAAAGCATGTTAATGTCCTACTTAAGTATTCCTAGAAATGAGTGGAAACTTGTCCTCAGCCATTTACTTGAGGTCGCTAAGAAAAAGTAATTGATCTACTGAGAGTTACCTGCTGGAATTTAAATAATACTCAGGTTAGTTATTAGCAATGAGAACTTTGCCTTAAGGGGGCAGAGAGATGGGAGGGGAGGGAAACAGTGGGTAGGGTGGGTGGTGCTTCCCATTTCTCGTTTGTGTGTGGCTGCACAGCTGGAACTTATTTTACCTCCCTTGTCCCGAAGTTTACTCTAATTATTTGTTCCCTGTTACAGTTCCCTGGTGTTAAAACCAAGTTTTAACTTGCAGAATATGTTTTTCTATCCCTCTTGTTATGTGGTGGGAAACACATTCCTTTTCTTATTCTAATTTTTAAAAGAAACATCCCCAGAGTCATACCAAAGTTTCTAATATTTACATGATATTCTTAATTTCTCCAAGGCCTCTATCTTTACTTAGTGACCTCCTTTCTAAATTTTACATCTTGGGCTCTGACCTTAACCTGCCCATGATTTAAGTCTTGAGACACAGTGGACTGCAAAAGAAGAAATGTGTTGGCAAATTTAGCAGCTCCTGGGGTTGCACCATGAATGCAAGCTTGGTAAACCAGGGCCATGAGCAAGTCATTAAAACACGTGACTTTTAAATCCCAGAAGTTAGAATGGGTGAGAAGTATTTCATCATAACACATGATTTTGTTCTTTATATGAAAATTAAGTATCCTATGGTGCTTTTAAAAAAGGGCACATAGCCATTTGCAAATTATTGCTCTAGTATTCTTCCCTTAGAAGAGGCCTAACTTTTGTTTTAAGAAGTTTTCTGTGGATCTGGTAACCATTTTCCAAGTCCATATGGCTTTGGTTAATCTCTATTCTGTTCCCACCACTTCTTCTGTTTCCCCACTCCACTCATATACACAAACTGGATTTTATTGATTTGTCAAATTTTAGGAGATATTTCTAGTAGTACCATCTATTTAAACGGGCTTTAGTTTTTCAGCATTTATTGTGAATGGAATATTAATGCTTAATTCCACCTTCACCTGCCTAATTTGCATATATTTGTGTTGTATGTTGAACTGCATGAAAAACCTACAGGGGAAAAAACTGGGCCGTGCTAACAGCTAATAGCCTATCTTTTCTTTTGACTTGCACAAATTGAGAAATATTGCCTGTGGCAAACATAATGGAAAACTGCATTTTTAGTGCCCCCACACACACTCATTTCTTTAAAAAGAAGAAAGCGGCTGAATATTCTTCAAAATAAAACTTCCCAAAGTACCCAGATTGACATGGGACACAGAAAAGGAGGATTTTGGCTTTCAGAATTAAGATTTGAAGCTGAATAAGGTTAGGCAGAGATGTTAAGGTTGACTAATGAGTACAGTGTTGGGCCTGAAAATGTGAAAGAAATACAATATTTCCCTCCTTTTCTGCTAAAAGTTTGGTACTTCGTAAAGAAGAATGGTTGTTACCTTAATAATCAGGGAACTTTTGAGTTGTTTGAAGTCTCATAATCTTTGTATTTAACTTGATGGCCTGTGTAGAAGATAACTAATAGGAGTTTTTTTTTAATAGTAAGAGAAGTTTTAACTTATTTTAAAATCCTTTCAGGTATTTTTAAAGACTACCTTTGCATTCTATTTCTCCTATTTGAAGAAAGGCATTCTCCTTAAGATTTGTGTTCACATTTTGTATCCACTCATTTTGGTTTCCCCAGCAGTTCAGAGTTAAAATGAGACATCATGTAATTGCAAAGAACAGCACAGGTTGGCTGCCTTAGCAAAAGCAAACTAAGCTGCATAGGAAGGAAAATGAAAGACACTTTTTAAATGCTGGAGTGAGAACATTTAAATTGATACGTCTTGTCGTATTTCTTCAACAGCAGCTTATAATTACCTTTCTTCAAGGCATATTTTAAGTGGACTTGTAACAGTAGCTTGAAATGTAAACTAGTAAGGGATCCAGTTGCAGAATCAGGAGTGTGCAGCTCTGTGGGAGCAAGGGCATGCTGGCCATTAGCAGAGCATGCCGGAGTGTCTTCGTCCTTCAGTCCGAAGTTGGCTTGAAGCCTTTAATTACACAGATTTGTTAGTGTACAGCATTGTATCAGCTCTTGATGAAAAAATTACCCCCAAATTTTGTGGCTAAAACATGTATTATTCCACAGTTTCCGTGGACCAGGAATCCAGGGGCAGCGTAGCTGGATCCTTTGGGTTTCTCCTAAGGCAACAGTCATCTCAAGGCTCAGCGAGAAGGATTCACTTTCCAGCTCACTCACCCGATTGTTAGCCGATTCAGTTCCTTGTGGGTTGTTGAACTATGACATCAGTTCCTTGCACCTCTTGGCTGGAAGTCTCCCTTAGTTTCTTGCTACATGGTCCTCTCCATTGGAAATCTCACAATATGGTACCTTGTTTCATGAGCAAAAGACAGAGTGTTCGCTAGAAGTAAGGCACAGTCTTTTGTAACATAATCAGAGTGACAACCCATCACTTTTGCAGTGTTCTGCTCATTAGAAGCAAGTTAATAGGTTCAGCGCCCTCTCAAGGGAAGGGGATTATACAAAGGCCTGCCTACAGGAAGTTGGGGATCACTGGGAGCCATGTCAGAAGCTGCCTGCCACAAGCATCATGGCAGTACCTGAAGGGATGTGTTCTCTACTCTGTCTGAAGGATAGACCTATGATGAATTGTGGTGTGAATGTTACATATATTTGCATTGCTAATTATAACTTTTAGAAGTGCTGATTTGGGGCACTGAATATGGTCACTTTTCTATACCAAATTGGCTAAGTGCTGAGTCACACTCACCTGAGCCCCAGGAGACCAAGATTTTTGGGAAGGCTAAAGTTAGAGCCCCTGTCTGAGGTCATGGAACAGAGTAAAAGTAAGGGGCCCTCACGGCCTTATTAGCGAGGTACTCTAAACACAGAGAACCAGAGAGTCTCCAGCTTGTATTTCATTATGTGTTATAAGGTTTTGATTGGTACTTTGCAGCTCATTCGGGGGAAGGGACTCTATGGATTGATTTATAAAGTTGCTATTAAGATAATGGAATGGAATGATTATGCTTGTTTTAATTGTCCCCATATCCCTATTCCCAGCTTCCTGACTCCAGTATACACTTTAAGGAGTAAACTGAGTAAATGGATGTGAATTTGGATTATGCGGCGGCTGTTTAAGACATTTCTCATTTTAAGTTGAAAAATCCTATTAGAAAATCCGTGTATCTTTAGAGGAAGATTTCAGATCTAGATTTTTTTCACCTGTTTGCAAGTCACTGCCTCTTTTTGGTTGCCAAAGCTCCGATTTGGAAATTTAGGGATAAAATGTCTTCTGTCCCAGTTGCTGCTGGTTAGCTTCTGGAGGACCTGTGAAGCCTCTGATAAACATGTCTGGTACACACTCTTGCTTCCTGCCCAGAGCTGCACTGGCTCTTCATGTGAACCTCAGCTATCACATGGATCCCTCCAGGGTACCCTAAACTGTGGTTCATATTTATGTCCCAGCTTGAAGAAGCACAACACAAAGGCAGGGACAGTTTGAAATCTTATATCTCGTCACATGCACAGCACCTAATAAAGAAGCTGATACATAGTAGGCATTTTATTTTATTTATTTATTTTTGATACAGAGTCTAGCTCTGTTGCTGGGCTGGAGTACAGTAGCTCAATCTCAGCTCACTGCAACCTCCACCTCCTGGACTCAAGCAATTCTCATGCCTCAGCCTCCCGAGTAGCTGGGATTACAAGTGTGTGCCCCTATGCCCGGCTAATTTTTGCATTTTTAATAGAGACAGGGTTTTGCCAAGTTGGCCAGGCTGGTCTCGATCTCCTGGCCTTAAGTGATCCATCCACCTTGGCCTCCCACGGTGTTAGGATTGTAGGCATGAACCACTGCACCCAGCCCATAGTAGGCATTTTAAAAGCATTTGAAATGGTAGATGAAGCTGCAGTAATATGTAATGGATTTTTATAATTATTCACTATCAACTTTCAACATCGACTATTCATTTTCTAAGGAAAGCAGCACAAGAAGTTATATATAGTGAATATAATTTATGTATATAAATTTATATATATTTATGTATATAATTTATGTATAAAATGCTTACATATTTGCTTTTAACTAAGATAAAGTTGGCTTTTAACTAAGACAAAGTGATGTATCTCTAGAGCCCTAAGGATTAATACTACCTACCTCCTGACAAAAACAAGGCGTGTTTTAAGATTTTACTCCCTCATTTCCATCCTCTGCTCTATCTATTGCTCATAAATTGATCCTGAGATTTTCTTTATAAGTTTAGTAGTGGGAATATTATATGTTTCAATTCCTCTGTTATGTTTTGTTTTTAGTGCTCAGTCCTCTGCCTTTTGCTTATTGTGATTAGTAATGCACTTATATCTTCAAATAGTACTAAAAATTAATCATCTGTATATTTAAGTTGGTATAAAGGTATCCTTTGTCAGCCAGGAAGTGTGTGGTGAAAGAACCTTGAGCATAACATAGAGGAAAACCACACTCTCACTTTATTAAACCTTACATTTAAAAAATAGAGTTTTGATACTATATGGAAAAAGTTTTCATCTTTTTGGATTTTTTGTTTGTTTTTCAAGGTGTTAAATAAGAAACCCAAGTTATACTGAGCTAGTAAGGCACACTTCTCAGGTTGTCTTGAAGGGTTAGGAGTTTACTCCTTGAGCTCAGGCCAGTGATGCAGTGATGACAGAGTCAATCCATGGCGTGCAATCTGTGTTGTGTACTAACATATCACATTGTATGCTAATATTCTTTGTTCATAAATTTTTCTAAGGATTAGAGTATAATAGTCAAACAGTATCACAAGGCATCAGCCACATTTTCTGGTGATAGAAAATAAGGAAGTAATGGGGCAGGTTGTTAGGGAAGAGAGGTTTTTATTTTATGTGTCATATAAATACAAATACATTCGATATTTTTAATTTACAGAAGTATGTAGCACATCCACTAGCTAAGACTATGTCCCTCCTTGAGAGCTCATGAGAGAACTCTCCAGTTTTTTCCTGGATGGCTTATCATTTGCTCTTTAGTTATTCCCATGTGCCCTACAATAATTTTCATGTCCTGGATTTATTTCTCCTATATGCAAATCTGAAAGACCTGTACTAAATCCAAGAAGCTCCTCCCTAAACCAATTAAGCATTTGATTTTGTCTTCACCATGTTTATCTAGCAGTATCATCTGTAAAGTCAGTTATTTGCATGTAGCAAATCAAGTTCGTGAGGCTTGAAGTGAGTTCATCTCAGCTCGGAAATTCATAGAACAGCAGTGTGAACATCCATGTGTCACTTTTTTCACACTAACTCTCATGAATAAGACATATACTCCCTCAAGAACCCGTGGTTTTCCTAATGAATTGGAGTCACCTATGTGTACTGTATTTGCGACATGCACATTTGCAGTTGAGGTCCACAGGAAGGACACCATTTCCTGGATCAAACCGCAGAGTGCAAATATTGTGCCCTAAATAACACACTAGTTACTGTAAATGTCAGTAGAGGGAGTTTTTCTGACTTTGATTTAATGAAAGCCTACAGCAAAGCCAGCTGTTAGCACTTCTTAACTGCTTGTCAGAGCAACCAGGGGAGATAGGGAGGACCAAAAACACTTTTTCTCTATACTTTTGTTTTAAAATTAAAGTAGTTTTCAACAGGTGTTGAATAGGGACACTGGGGGCTCTATACTACTTGACATTATTTAGTTGGTGAATTTAGTTCTCCTCCAGGAGAGTTACTTGGATCTAGAATTACATAAGGAGATTGTATAAAATGTGTTTGCAAGTTTGTATATTGAATCCTCTCACCTGCAAAAGAAGCATTTTTGTGTTCTGGGCTCCCCATGAGGAATAATTTAAAAATAAAGGAAAGAGAAGACACACCAAATGCCGATCCCTCGCTTTGTCACTTTGGGTATTGCCAAACTAATTGTAAGCCATGTGTGATTTGATGGATGTCATCTGCTTTTTCTGAACAAAGAAACCACTTGAAGCAAACACATAGGGAGGAAAGTATGCGACGCTCGTTTCTGTAATTTTTTTCATTTCTAGAATGCATTAGTAAATACATGTGGTTGTGAAGGGCCTTACTGCCCTTGGAAATTCCTTTGACATTTTGCTGTGTGTACAGAGGGGAGATAATCTTTCAACCGTAGGGAAAGTTTACAGTCTTATTATCTTGAAGAGGAGAAGAAAGTTTCTTCCTCAAGTGATTTATAACTTGAAACATGCTGTCATGTTTTGGTAAGCCCACTTTATTAATTCCATCCTTCTCTGTGGCAAATTAAAAAAAAAATACATGTACCATTGCAACATAGTGCTTTCTCAATAGCATATTGTACTTATAATAGCATGATGGAAGTTACCGGGCTTGGGTTAGTCATATAGAATGCAGAGCCAAGTTCTGAGTAAAACCTCTAATTGAATTACCTGCAAAAGCACTGACAGACAAGCTTTCAGGACGGACAAAGCTCTGCTTTCCCGAGCAGAAATAGGTCATGTTTAAGTCTGCCTTGTAACTCTCTGTTATTGGTTTTTGCCGGCACTTTCACCTCATGCCTCTGTTGGGCCCCTTTTCCTGCAGCAGAGGAGGAGCAGCTCTGTGAAAGCCAGAGGGCTCACACATTATCCTCTCGATTTAGAGAAAATTGATAACAGATCAAGTTAAATGGAAGAGCCTTTGAAATAAAAATCCAAAGTATTTCTTCACAGATTACTCAGATTCTTGCATGATTCTTTTATTGTATTGAAAAGAGAAGATCAGGATATGAAAGTAGCCTTTCTGTAGCAGTGAGACCTGAAAAGTACTGTTTGTTTTAATTTGGGGGAAGAATTAGAGAAAGTTCCTGTTGTCCAAATCAGGGAAGAATTTATTGTCCATCATGTGTATGTGAAAATGAAGAGTAATGTGTTGTTGTTCTCTTCTTTCTCTCCTGCTCTCTCTCTGTGTTATCTACAGCCTCTGCAATCCCAGATAATGGAAGAAGGTCCTGTCTAAAGCTCAAAGTCTTTGTGAGACCAACAAGTAAGTTCACTAGAATGAGCTTCAGAGGGTGGCTTCACTGCGCATGCTTTATTGTGTGGTCTGGTTCACAGCGGTAAAACTTTTTTTACTGTTAAATCTTGTGTGGTATCTGTTTTGTATATCAACATTCATATTTTAGTTTCCATCATATTTTTTCTCATTCTTCATGATGCTTTTACTTAAGTACACAGCAGTTGCTAACTTGTTGTTTCTTAGACTGTTGTACATGCAGAGCAAATGGGAACAATATTGGCATTTAGAACATGCCATTGATTGCAAAACAATCTTTACATAAAAAAAGAAAAAAAGGAGAGAAAGAAAAAAGAAAGAAATGGGAGTTTAAGGGTGTCTTCACTAACATATTTGGCTGTTATCTCTATTTTTGTTATAGATAGCTGTATGAAAACTATAGGTGTTCATGATCGTGTTTTCGATGTTAACGACAAAGTAGAAAATTCATTAGAACCAGCAGGTTAGTATGCTTAGAGAATCTCTTTTAACAAATGCATCTATTTCTCTGGTGCTTCAGTATTTTTTTCCTTTCTTCCTCTCTGCATGTTTGCATGGTATAGTTGTTGTTCTGCTTTTGCTCATTGCTAGCGATGCTAATATGACTTATATTCTACCTCATTCCTCCAGTATCTTTGTGTAATGCATGTTAGATAAAATAAAACTTTTCTTTTTTGGAATGGGTTTGAGCTAATGCAGTATCCTAATATAGAAGCCCCATCAGAATGCTAAAATCTCACTGCCTTTTACCATATCCTCAGAGCATGCTGGTGAATCACTGTGAATATTAAAGGTTCTGTTTTCATATAAGACACAAAACATTTCTATTGTATATGTTCATAAAATTTTATTTTTTATGTCCAAATCTATAGATAAAAGTAGTAAGACTATTGCACAAAATAGAAACTAATTCAACATATTTAGTTTTCTCTAGAAATTTACATGCATCATTGAACTGACCTAAGGAACTTTATTTTATTTAAATATTATTTTAGCTATTGTCAATAGTAATTGGTCTAGAGAAGTATAATCACATTGCTACCACAAATTCACACATCTCTTGCTGCCACAAATGTACCAGTAGCCTGTTAAGCCAAATGTGATCCTTGATTACCGAGGCAAAATAAGTTTTAAGGATAAATAAAATTTTTCTACTATTGACTTCCACACTCCTAATGTTTCCCATAACTAAAGAAAAATAAAACCCATCAAAGCACTCATTGAGGCATTTAGTCTGTCGCATACTATGGATAATGAGAACATGTAAACTATTCATTTGGTTATCAATTCAGTCTGGCCATTTAATGAAACTAGATTCACTGGGAGGTGTGGTCACCCTCTGCCAACTGCTTATGGAGGAGTGTGCCTGGAGGCCCTGTGTGTTCCCTTCCTCTGTGGTGTCCTCTTCTCCCCTACCTGCTCCAGATCTTCACTGGTTTCCTTACCCATCTCCCTTGATCATCTCAAAGCTTAAGGACAATAAAATGTTTTCCTCTTCATGGAGAGATTTGAGCCCCCTTATGTAAATGGAGATTTTTTTTTTTTTTCTTTTTGTAGTAGAAATTTCTCTTCCTTATGGTCCTAGAAACTAACAGGCATTGAGGTCCACTTTTTCCTCCAATGTTGTAACCAGGACTGCACAGTCAATGAGCCTTAGGGAAACTTACCCTGAGTAAATGCTGTGCCTCAGGACATACAATAGCTTGCCCGTTATAACTGACAGAAAGAGTTAGAGTTTTTTCCCTGAAGCATTCTCGTTTTTCTAAGGCAGGCATCTCACCCAGAGCGCAAATGAGAGGTGTGTACAATGAGCTCTCTGAGGTCTTATTGGCTCCCCAGGGATCAGTTAGCTGCTTTAGAAAGTTTTAAGGAATGAATGCTGACATGAAGACATTTTAATTGTGTCCTGGAAATCTGGAGCCATGACTTTGGCTTCTTAAGGTACCAGAGTCCTCACAATTGGGGACTTGGGCCATCAGAGGATCTGCAAGTTACTCAGTATCTCCCTCAACAACCCCAGAGTCTACACTCTTCCTTCTGTGACTGAGGAGACTCACCCGTGCCACATTGCTGATTAGATAGATCCAGGGTTAATACTCAGATCTTCTGACTCCTATTCCAATATTAGTATCAAAGTAGTAGTCTCTTACCATTGCTAGAGGTATGTTCATAAAGAGGACTTAAGTCTCTTGGCTTTGTTAAGAAGCCACAAGAAGAATGAGCAGCATGTTCTAAACAAAAAAATTACCCAGGATTATGATCTATTGATACACATTGTACATAATGTAGGCATCTCTTTCCCATGGTTTTTTTTTCCCCAGGGAATCTCCACTGCCTGTCTACAGCATAGAAGGCTGCTTAGATACCTGACAGATTGCATATTTTTCTCTGGTAATGAAGAGGCACATGGAGGACCATCCTGCCATTAGGAAAATTACCTTTGAATTTCACTAACGATACAATGCAAGATATTAAGATGCCTTCGTGCATGAACATATGTCACTGTCTTTGCGGAAACAATGTTTTTTTTTCACTGAACATTTAAAATGCACAATGGCCCCAAATTGATGGACATGTAACTGCTGGAAGTTTGCAAAAGTTTGGCAGAATGTAGTTCAGTGTGTGCAAACGTGCGCTGGGGAGTAGAGCGTAGGTGTACATGCAGGAAAAGCTCCTTGAGTCAGTCAGAGCTATGTTTTAAGGGCTTGCTGGTGAGCAACTTCACTAACAAAGTGAGACAAGGTTGAGCCACAATTCCTGGCAATAAGCAAACAATAAGGAGTGAAGCACTGTGCCTCACACCTATAATCTCAGCAATTTGAGAGGCTGAGATGGGTGGATTGCTTGAGGCTGAGAGTTTGAGACCAACCTGGGCAACACTGTGTGACCTTGTCTTTCCAAAAAAAAAAAAAGAAGTGGTGTGTATGCCTGTAGTCTCAGCTACTTGGGAGACTGAGGCGGGAGGATTGCTTAAGCCCAGGAGTTCGAGGCTACAGTGAGCTATGATCATGCCACTGCACTCCATCCTGGGTGACAGAGCAAGATTCTGTCTCTAAGAAGAGAGAGAAAGTCCCGTCAGACTTGCAATTCTTCCCCACTGTGTCAAACCACTGAATGAAAGGGTATTTGCCTTCCCCCAGCTCCGGGTGTAGACCCAGTCTTTATGAACCCAGCAAGTCTGAAAGGATTCCACTGCATGATCTCAGCAATGTGTACTAATTCACCTGTCTTTGGAATGTATTTGTCTTTTTTGTTTGCTTGCACACTCTGCCTGCCAGTTTCCTATCATCAGGGATGCAGGATGATCTCAGGGCAGACATATGCCACATAACATGCTCCAAAATATTGCTAGTGCTCTCTCCATTAACCATTGAAACCCCCATGTTGTGGAATCCTGTAGCCAAGAGGCAAAACTTGATTTAGCTTCTGAAGAGGAACATTTTCTTCTCCCAAGCCCATGTTACAAGTGTTAGAAATTCTCTCATATTTAGGTGTACTTTTCATTGGGATAGATTTTGCCTATGAATTCCTCCTTAGAATTCTGAAATTGCTCAGATTTGCCCAAATGACAGCCAGTTTCTCATTTCACTTTTGGGGGCTGTAGAATTTCCCAACACTGGGAACCTGTTTTAATCAAAGGATGCTTTGTGGAATCCCAAATGAGGAACAGCGTGTTGCAGGAAGAAGAGAAGGATCCTGATGCCCTAATGGGACTGACTTTCCTTTTGTGGGGCAGGAAGATATATATTCGTTGGGTGCTTATAAAAGGTTAATTCCAGAGATTGTATATGATAAAAGGACTGAAAGGCCCACTTAGCCTCATACTTCACTTAGATGAAAAACAAAAGCCTTTCTCTCCATTACCCTGTAAGACCTATTCCCTGTGTCTTGTGCTGAGTAGACCTGGAATAATGGATAGCCCTCACTGTGTACATAGAAGGGACTAGGGTTGTGGTGAAGGGGTTCACACCGAAGATCTAAGTGCTAGCTGGGTACCTTTAACAGTACACTTGTAAACTATACAAGGAGAAGGATTGGGTAATATGCTAGTAAAAATAAGATAGAGAGGAATCCAATAGCTGATGCAATTTCAGGTATTTAAATATGTGATATTATGAAATGAACTCTGGAATCCTCAGGGTTTATGGTTATTTCACAATTAAGCCTGAAGTGCTCCATTGTTTTGATTGACAACATATTGGTGCTCTTAAGAAAGTGATTTGGATTTTAATTTCAGGGCTATTAAGGGCCTTTACTTCTACTTCCTGTTAACTACAGATTTAATTAATACACTTGCAAGGCTGAAAAAGAGCAGAGAATAGAGGAGAGTCTGAAGGTATTTGGCCACATTGTGGAGGACTTTATATATATTTTTTCTGCATCCATTTATCTTACCATCTTGCTTCCTAACCTTTTCTAGTCTCCTAGGCTAAAATCACTCCATGTAGATTCACTAAGGTCCAGGAAAAGGGAGCAAATTTGACAAGGGGATGCAACAGCTTTCATTCGAGGGAAGGCTAAAATGGTAAGAGCACTCCAGGGCAGGAGACTCAACACTAAGAAGACCTTTCTCATTGGGAATGGATGTGATGGACAGAAACATCCCAAACGAGCATATCTGAAGCAGAAGTCAGCCTGTGAACCTGAAAAGTGGTTACTTTAGGACAAATGTTAGGGAGTGTGATTCTACCCAGTGAACTAAAAGCACCCTTATTGTGACACGTGTGGTAGGAAAATATAAATGAGTTTAAAATAATGGTTAGTTAACCCGTTGAGGGGTTTGAGGTGGCCCCATCCGGGGTATTTAGGGATTATCCTTTGAGGTCAATATAATTGTGAACAACCACTAGAGCCTTGTTACCATTCTCTCTGACCCTTGAGCAATTCCCAGATGGCAACTGCTGAGCACCTACAGGAAGTTACCCTGATGCTGAGATAAAATTTGCACAGGGACTCACTATTGGCCCCCAGAATGTGTTATTCAGAGATCCTTAGTCTAAAAGCACAAGTGGCCAGGTATGGTGACTCCTGTCTATAATCCCAATGCTTTGGGAGGCCAGGGGAGGAGGTTGGTTGAGGCTAAGAGTTTGAGACCAGCCCGGGAGGCAAAGCAAAACCCTGTCTCTCTAAAAATGTTTTAAATTAGCCAGGCATGGTGGTTCACACCTGGAGTCCCAGCTACTTGGGAGGTTGAGGCAGGAGGATTGCTTGAGCCCGGGAGGTCAAGACTACAGTGAGCTGTGATTGGGCCACTGCACTCCAGTCTGCACAACAGAGCAAGACCTTACCTCTCAAAAACATTGATTAATTTAATTTAATTAACAGTAAAGAAAAGCATGTTAGACAGGTGGAAAGAAGAAGACAGGCAGCCCTGGAGCAGAGCATGGCTCCTAGGCAAGCCTCCAACCTCTCTTTGGTACTAATTGCTGCAGAGTTCCCATTTTGAAGTTAAGCCTGTTAATCATGCAGATCAGGAAGGCTATCCAAAGTCAGAGGCAGCCTCATAGAACACTTTATAGCTAAATAAAAGAAGCTTAACTCACTTAATCCATTTTATTTAGAGGAAAATTTGCATCCACGCTGATAATTTATGTGCCAAGCTTCAGCCCGATAAAAATAAAAATAGTCAAGTTCAAGTAATTTAATCTTAGAAATACAGGGTTTGTAATAGAGATAGCACCATAATTGACACCTAATTATAGGCAAACTAGTGGGCATAGGTTTATTGAAGTTTACTAGGCATGATGTATAGTTTATCTAAAATGCTGTTGTTTTGGCATTTAGTTTTTCATGTTTGAAAATTCGTCTAGGCATCCAACAACCAGGAAATCTACACTAATCCTATGAAACAGCTAAAAGAAGGGAAATGGGCAGTGCATTCTGCCCCACCCCCACCAACATGTCAGTTGCCTGCTTGTGACATCTTAGGTTTCAAAGGTACATTCACATATCTGAAATTTGTGCAAGGCATATCTGACTGCTGGCTAACCAAAGCAGCTCACGTGCCAAAGGTTACAGTGTATGCATAATTTTTCCCTTCAATTTTTAAGGAAAGTATTAATATTGCTGAGAAAGTCCAATTTTCTTTGCTGCTTCTTTGTTTGCTGTAAATAATGAGTGATTATGCAGACATGAAAGTCAATGGTGGCACAAGGTTCATTACCCTACTTTGCAGAGGGTGGCGAGGTCTGTTAACAGCAGGCTGCTGCAAGAGAGTTATTAAGGATGTGAAATCTCATTGGAATGTGTGCTTTCTATTTGAACAGATGACACCGTACATGAGTCAGCCGAGCCATCCCGCGGCGAGAACGCGGCACAAACACCAAGGATACCCAGCCGCCTTTTGGCAATCCTACTGTTCCTCCTGGCGATGCTTTTGACATTATAGCACAGTCTCCTCCCGTCACTTGTCACAGAAAACATCAGGGTCTTGGAACACCAGAGATCCACCTAACTGCTCATCCTAAGAAGGGACTTGTTATTGGGTTTTGGCAGATGTCAGATTTTTGTTTTCTTTCTTTCAGCCTGAATTCTAAGCAACAACTTGGGGCTGGGGGCCTAAACTTGTTCCTGCCTCCCTCACCCCCCCCACCCCCAGCCCTGGCCCCTGACTTCTCTCGCCCCTCCCAAATTAAATGGACTCCAGATGAAAATGCCAAATTGTCGTAGTGACACCAGTGGTTCGTCAGCTCCTGTGCATTCTCCTCTAAGAACTCACCTCCGGTAGCGCACTGTGTCAGCGGTCTATGGACAAGGAAGAGTAGTGGCAGATGCAGCCAGCGCTGGCTAGGCCCGGGAGGGTTTTGCTATCCTATACAATATTTATGCCTTCTCATTCAGAACTGTAAGATGATCGCGCAGGGCATCATGTCACCATGTCAGGTCCAGAGGGGAGGTATTAAGAATAGATATAATATTACACCATTTCCTATAGGAGTGTATAAATGAACTGGCTTCTAAAAGGTTGAGACACTGGGTTTTTTTTTAATATGACTGTCTTAAAGCATTCTTGACAGCAAAACTTGTGCTCTCTAAAAGAAGCCTTTTTTTTTTCTAGGAGGCAGGTTGGGTGTGGAATGCTAATACAGAGCAGGTGTGAAAACAGAGAAAACTACAGGTTTGCTGGGGGTGTGTATGTGTGAGTGCCTCTAATTTTTTTGGTGACTGGGCAGTGCACACCAGATATTTTTTCTTTGAATACAGATCACCATGGTGCTACAACTTTGTTTTTTTTTTAGAAACTCAAAGAGGCATTTTTATGAATAAAGTGACCTTCCCCAAGGCTGACAAGCCAGGGTTGATGAGTGCATAGTGGAATAGCTTTGGATGCTCCTCTGGGGGATGATGTATACCAAGGAGAGGACCGCAGTGGCCAGAGGAGACATGATTTGGCTTTGCTGGAGCGCCGGTGTGCTGTGGCCTTTCCCCGCCTCCCACCCTAGTACCCACGTTTTGCTCCACACTCCATGACTGCAGGGGCTCGGACACAAACCCCTGTCACCAGGAGAGTCAGTCAGCACGACTTGGGAGGGCTAAAGGGAAATTTGGAAATAAAATTCCAAAGTTTGGAGTAAAAAAATTCAAGTGTTGATTTTATATTCTTTCCCTTTCTGGCACAGCCTAAAGCATAGGGGGAACATGTGTTTATCTGTGGGAGATAAACAAGATGGAGTCCCAAAGACTTTAACAAAATATTTTTTTAAAAATCCACTAGAATAGAAAATACATTATTTAGATATACTTTATGCTGAGAGTGAGTATATATGCTTGTCCTATTTAAACTTGTGAGAAAAAGTGGTATCCCTTGATACATTTAGAAATATGGGGGCTATCTTGTTTCATTGTGGGGGTGGGGCAGAACGAGAATAAATGCAGGATGACCCTGTTGAAGGAATCTTAGCATGGCCAACAGGGGACATTTCCAGTAGATTACCAGGAAATGCAAGCCTCGGGGTTTCTACTGGTGGTGGGGCTGTCATGAACTTCAAAATCCAAAGCCTAGACAGGGAAAAGTGTTAGACCAATGGAAAAGGAATCCAACCTTTTTTTTTTTTTTTTTTTTTTTTTTTTTTTGCTATTGCACATGTCAACAGAAACCATGCCTTTCAAAGTAAGAAATGTGATGATCATGTAAAATGTGAAAAATTGAAAGCATTCCAGCAAAATAAGAATTTTTTATATCTTTGTTTTTTAAGATGTATATGTAAAAAAAAAGAGAAGGTCACATTATGGACAGACTTCGTGAATGGGAATTTGCTTAGAATTGTGAGTAGTTCTGAATTAGAAAAGTATGTGAATGAAAGGCAGCTGTAAACGTATTGCACCCTGGAGAGTTGTACACATGTTGAAATGTAATCTGGGCTTACCTGATCCATTTGGAGTGGATGTCACTGCCGAATCTGTTCTCACATGGAACCATGTGCGTGGGGTTGCCAGCCTCACAGATACAATCAATCCTATTCCCCCCTGACATCAGGAACTCCTCTGGAGTGGCAGAGTCTTATCACAGAAGGCAGCCACCATTTCACTGAAACAAAAGTTCACGGCATTCAATTCCTTTTTCCTTTAACTATTCATATACTTAGTACTCTCAGTAATATTCAGAAATACTTTTTTTTAAATAATTAATAGTTACAGGCTTGTTGGTCCAGTGGGATTTGGGTAGGGGGAGAAAGATACCTTCTAAAATGAATCAGTACAACCAAAATAATACTGCATGTTCTATAACCACAAGGAAATCAAATGATTCTGTAATGATTCCAGTTAGTCATAACTACGTTAGTAGTGCTAAATTCAATTTAGAAATGGTGACTTCTGTGGTATTCCTAGCATTTGTCTCTAACAAATGGTGAAATAATTACTCATGGCCCTCTCTGCCATTGTCTTTCATTTTTTCCACAGTGAAATTCGACCCCTTTACTTCACCATTCTGCCACTGCAAATTAAGTATAAAGAAAATAGCAAGACTATCCACACCAGTAGACAGTATGCTTCTCTACTTATAAGTGACGTAATCATAGCTAATGCACTTGCCATGGAGTTTTCAAGATGATTGGTGTCAGACGGTTTTCATTTTGTTTAAAAAGTGTTAGTGGCCTTTTGTGGTGTTGTTACAATCCTCTGGGGGCTTAGGAGGATGTTGATGCAACTTTGTAGATGCTTTTAATTTCAAAAACAACTCAAAAGTCTAAAGGGCAGTCATAGCTGCCACTCAGCCCCAGTTAGTCAAACCCCAGTGACCTTTGCCCCTGGTTGCCAAGGGCTTTGCAACATGAAGCAGGGAAATAAGGATCTGTCTGTTTAGTGGATACCGTGTATCCTTTAATAGACCAGGTAACAGTTCGTGTTAGTTTAGACTATTGTTTTGTACTGTACTTTCTTGGGTGGCAGAGGAAAGAAAAGTAAAACATTAAAAAAAAAAAAAAAAAAACACTGCGTTCTTTAAATTCTGTATTATTAGCAACCTCTGTTGTATATAGTGTTTGATAATAAAGTATTAATTTGATTCTTATGTCTTTTGTAAGTGAGAACAATAGACTTTCAGGATACAAAACATGCATTGAGGCTTTGAAACATCCAATGTGTACCGTGGCTGAAAACAAGAGTCACAAGTGGCTGAGACACTGCTCCATACAGGACTCGTGTGTGGCCATTGCCCACCCAATCTTATGACTCCATCATCTCGGGACCTGGAACAACATGACTTTTTTGATCAATATTTTGTCCTCAGTGTTTTCAAGGTCTGATGTTGGAGCCCTGTGGCCCACCCTCCCTTCTCCACCAGCATGTTGGTTTGAAAAGGATAGGGAATTTAGAAATGGTTCTGTACTTTGGTTTGGTTTGGTTTTCTGTGTGTGATTGTTTTCATGGACTGTTTTATTTTTTCCCAGGAAGAGTCTTTATCGATATCATGTGCAGCTCGCTCATGGAAATGGTTGCAAACCAATCAGTGTAGGAAGGTTCAATGGGGCTGTTTCCCTCTCCATGTCGTTGTGAAAGGAAGAGTCACACAGTACCTGTGGATTTTCAGGGACTCTGTTTTTCTCCGGTGCCTTAGCAACGGCAGCAGCCATTTGTATTAGTTTCAAATAATTAGAAAAACAGTTTTCAACTCCTCCTTTCCATTCATTGCTCTCAGAGTTGTGGTCACTGACTTTTCTTTTGAAAACCACCTCCACCAACACCCCCGTTTGCCTACACCACCCCCCTTTTACTTTATATGTTTAGTTTATTTTTTTGTCTCTCGCCTTCCTCCCACATTTTATTTCCCTTCAGAGCCGTGAATGGTCAGGTCTGTGTCTGGTTTGGCATCACTGAGTTTTTCCCATGCATTGGCCCCAGGGCTGCTAGGATGTGAGACAAATCTCCCTACAATGGGCTTGCTCCCATTGTCTGTACAGTTTAATAGATGCTGGCATGTCGGAGGTTACCCATGAGTCAAAATCCGCTTTCCATGCTTACTCTTGACACCCCATTGAAGCCACTCATTGTGTGTGCGTCTGGGTGTGAAGTCCAGCTCCGTGTGGTCCTGTGCTTGTACTGCCCTGCTTTGCAGTTCCTTTGCACTTACTCATCGAGTGCTGTTTTGAAATGCTGACATTATATAAACGTTAAAGAAAATGTAAAAAAAAAAAAAAAAAAAAAAAAAACCCACACACAAACAAACCCATACGATCTGTATTTGTATATACACGTGTCCGTACAAGTATACCTAAATAAAAATTAAAGATTTTCATCATTTTAATTGGATCCCTCCTTCTACTTCTTTGTTCCTTGAATGACGCCTTTATTTCAGGGGCTACTTGTACTCTGCTGATTTTTCAAAATCTTTGTGGACAGAAAAGATAATACAACATGCACAAGGGAAGGCCTGGGAAGCTCAAAGAATGCAGAGTTAGAAATGGCCAAGTATCTGGGCGCATTCCAGTTATTCTGATGAGAGAATAGTGAGATTTCAGCCTAGTCTCTGTATTTGAGCCTTAAAATAGGCACTATGACAAGCCCTGCATCCTAAAACGACTGTTAAATACAACAGGAGCTAAATACAAATTATATTCTGTTACTTTGCACGTAGTTTTTTCACCCCGTCAAGAAAAAGACCAAATAAGCATTTTCCCAGCAAATACACTGGAAGAAGAAAAGAAACAATAACAGTAATAATAATCACTTCAGTACTGCCCAAAGCCTCAATTCTCACAATCAAGGAAGAATTAACTTACTACCGTGTGACCTTAGGCAAGTCACACAGTATCTTTGGGACTCAGTTTCCTTATCTGTAAATAACAAGGTTGTATAAGAGATTTGTTTGATTTTCTCAATTCTACCCTTTTGGGGCACTGTAAAGCCCATTTTACATCTATGTGATGTGAGTGTTTTTGTCTTTGATGATGACATTGCTATAAGCACAATTTGACAATTTCATCTGTAGAAGAAAAAAGCATCAAATATCTCACATAATAGACACCTAATGCATTTCAAGACTTGGCTTTAATTACCCCATGTTAACATTAAACTCATTGAAAGCTTTTTATTATACTTAATTATTTGACAGGGCACTAAACACTAATTATAACTTACTGTAACCTTTTTTTGTTAATGAAGAATGACAGCTTTATAGAATGAGAAACAACTCACATTAAAAAATATGTACTGGACTACTTTATATGACATTTTCAAACCAGAACAGCATTACGTTATCATTATCATCTTCACCATCATCATCAAAAGCATTTAAGTGATCATGACATTGTGCTCAGTGCTGTGCAAAATAAAGTTAATGTTTACAGTCTGTACTTCCAAAGCTTACAACATAAGGCAGACATTACGGGTAAGCATGACATGATAGTGATTTGTAGGAAAGAAATAAAATTCAAGCATTTATATTATATATATAATAGGAGAGGTAAATACTTTTTAAAAAACATACGTCAATGGGAAAAAGTTTGGGATTATAGATTAGTAAAATTGAGTTAAAGGAAATTACATTTAAAATAGTCAAGATGGGGTTAGGGACTTCTTAGAAAATAGAGCACTTGAGTTAAAAGCATTGTAGGCTTTAAGAGAGTGGAGAAATGCATGGCGTAAATGTTCATGTTAGCCACAGAGGCTACTGTAGAAATGTGAAAACCCATCGCACCATCTGAATGTCACTGAAGCAAATTTTGGGTGTGTTGGTCCAGAGAAATCACACATTTCTTCCCCTAAGGAAGTAGGGGAAGTGAGGAGTAGATGACAATTTCAGATTCTGCTTTACAGAATAATCAGGTAGCTGCTCCTGAAACTGAGACTGTATCTACACCTAACTGTGAGATGTCTAGAACCTCATCGAGCGGGAAGGCTGGACACACACCCACACACAGATGAGGGAAATGGGATAAAATCCAGAAGATGCAAAGTGTTGCACACTCTAATGGAAAGCTGACTGGACCAGAGATGGGACAATGAGCAGGGCTGCACGAACACACCTAATCTGGTAACAAAGCATTTGGAATGCTCAAGTAATCTAAGGTGTTACATAAAAAGAATCACAGGGAAAATGTTGGAATCTAGATGTCTATGCATGTGGTGACTAAAACACACATGTATGTACCTGAATGTCTTATAGGAATGTGTATAATCTAGGTGTCATTTTAAAAGTTCAGTATAATCCTGATGAATTGCTCACTGACCATTCTAGCAGTTTCTTGAGAATTGTTTGCAAAACAATTTCTTAGAGATTGTTTGCAAAGATTAGTTTTGTATTCTGCTGATAACTATCCTTCAGGAAAGCACTGGCAAAAAATGCTATGAAAAGCATTATGATTTTTGCACATTCCCTTTGGAAAACAAGTATTTCTGAAAATTATTAGAAATAATTAATCTGGCCAATATTCTCCATCAGTTTTTATTTTGATACATTCTGCTATATTAAGTCATTCAGTGGTTAAATACATATGAGGGTCTATTTTTAAAATGGAGTTGTAACTGCTGGACTCTGTGAGCAGTACATTTGTATCAATTGCGCGTCTTTGTTTTATACAGATGATAAATGCATAAGATTAAAAAAAAAAAAAAGGAAATTGCATTGCCCAAGGAATTAGTCAAGGGCTTCACCAAGGGTTCATTTGGTTTGAGGGAGGTGATTAGCCAAGCCACTCTTTAAACAAATAGTATCTAATTAAAAACAGTGGGCTTGCTGAGAAATACAGCTTCCAGGTAAGTTCCCTTTCCCCCTCCTCCTTTCCAAACAGAATGCAGTTTCTAAGCCCTTTTATACAGAGTTTCTGGAGCCACTCCTAGCACTGGAGAAAGAAAAAGGAGTAAAGGCCTCATGTTCAGCATATTCCAACATAATGACCCTTTCAACAATTTTCTTCAGAGATTGTCACACTCCCTTCCCAAGAGCCTCAGTACATGCTGAGAGTAAAACATGATTTCACTACTTTTCATTAAATATGGCCCCGTCTTTCTCTCTAAGTGTCTCATGAGTTCTGCCATCTCACTCCCAGGATGGCATTAGTTGGTGTTCATGCTGATGGCAGGTCAACGAGGCAGTGCTACCCACTTTAAATAAAAATAAGTTTCAGTTCCTCTTCTTGTCATCTGCTTTTTTTGATCCAGAGTTTAGTTCCTAAACATGTAGTTTTCTGTAATATTAATGAGAAAACCCTTTCTAGCTCCATAACCCTCATCATGACAGCCCTGGGAAGAAGAGGCCAGCACCAGGGCTACGGTAGGAACCTGGGAGGCCCCAACCGTTTAGGGTAAACGTACCTCACTGAGGCTGTCAGTCTTTGTTAATTCAGAAGAATTCAATCTAGTGGGTGGCTCTCCAAGTCAATAACGCGCTTTAAAATACCCTGGATTTTAGTCATGATTATTCAAGCAAGAACTTTATGTCACTTGGTAACACATGGATGCTTGTCAATCTTGACAAGAAAACAAAGGGAGGGACAAAAAAAAGTCTTGAAGAGAGATTACAATGGGAAAATAGAACAAAATATTTTTGCATGCTGTTTTCTTACAAGTCTTCCTCCTTCTGTGCATAGTCAAACTTAATCTGTAAAAAATTAGGAAGCCAGGTGCTCCCTCAGACCACACATACGATTTGAAATGCAGGTAGCCAAAGCCATTTTCTTTCCTTCACACCCATGAAACAAGACACTAAAATAAGAGAAAGAACATGTTTCCTCCCACATACGTCCTAAAAGGCACATTTTATCACCACCCTGGTATCCTCTCCATTTTGTGTTCAGAGCTTGTTCTTCTGGACCAAAAAATAACCACACTGAAACAAAACAACCCCCGCTCCGCACCATGATTTGTGTAGCAGAGAGTATGGAACGAGTAACTCCTCTGAAATGTGTGCTCGGCTTTACTAAATCTGAACACATTTTCTGCACTAGACAGAACAAGACGATCTGTGTCTTTTTTCTTTTTTTCTTAAAGACAGTGTGCCAGCCAGAAAGCTGACTCCATTTATTTCTCCTGCAGGGAACCAGCATGTTCCTTCTCTTGGAAGATGCAGGTACTTAAAATAGTAATAGGCTTTGTGGTTTATCAAGAGTATTTCATCCCAAGATCTTACAGGCATAAAGAATAAAACATAAACTAATGGCTCTTTCCAACAAGCTTGGGAAGAATTAACTGGAAAGGAGGATTGTCATCATTTTTTTCCTGGAGAAACAGGTAGAAGAAAGCAACTTAACTCAGGTAGCCCAGGAAAAAAGAACGAGAGTCAAGTTGATCCAGGCTTTGGACAGAGGCCCCTGGTTCGTTACTCTTATTTCCTGAGAAGTTAAGAGCTCCAGCTGAAGGAAAAACAAATGACGTGTTATCCCTTTAGGAAGTTTCAAATGCAATGTAATTGGGAGAGGGGCACTAGGCAACTTCCAAATGTTTCTTGTGAGTCTTGTGGCTTTATCATAAAAGTGAACTTTTCAAATGTAATGGTCTTCTATAATTTCCTAAGGTGTCTTCCTCCTTCTGTGCATAGTCAAACTTAATCTGTAAAAATTAGGAAGAATTGAAAAGAACAATAATTCGTATTGTTACCTTTTTTTTTTTTTTTTTGAGACGGAGTCTCACTCTGTCACCAAGGCTGGAGTGCAGTGGCACCGTGTCAGCTCACTGCAACCTCCGTCTCCTGGGTTCAAGCAATTCTCCTGCCTCAGCCTCCCAAGTAGCTGGGATTACAGGCGCCCGCCACCACGCCCAGGTAGTTTTTATATTTTTAGTAGAGATGGGGTTTCCCCATGTTGGCCAGGCTGGCCTCGAACTCCTGACCTCAGGCAATCCATCCGCCTTGGCCTCCCAAAGTGCTGGGATTACAGGCGTGAGACACCACACCCGGCCATACTGTTACTTTTTAAAAGCAGTTTCCCCTGCTTCGCATACATACAGTCACACACTTTTTAGTATTTTCTCTAATTTGATGAATCCACAGCCTTTTCCCCTTGGCATTGTCTGTGCTAAGCAGTGTGGTATTTGAAAGGACACTGAGGGTCACTTTAGGCACATTTAAACACCAGTGTGATAATACTTGAAGCCATAGGGCAAAAGTGTGGTGGTTAAAAGAAATCACACCAGGGGTGGCCAGCCGGGTACTGTGGTATTCACATATCTGACCACACTGAGAATTTCCCAGAGCCCCAGCAGGAAACAGAAAACCATCTACTCTGGCAGGGAACATCACTTGGCATTTTGGATCCTCGGTGTTTTCTCCTTGACTCAGCTGACTTTCGCACCTACAGGATTCTCCAATATTTGGAGGCAGGGCAGTCATCATTGTGCCAATATTTGAGCCCCAAGCTTTCTTAATGGGTCTAGCTGGTTAAATGTGAGAGTGTGCAGACTCTGAGCAGGAGAACTAGGATATACCCCCGTAAACATATACAATTATTATTAGTAGTATGTATCAGAAAAAAAAAAAAAAAAAAGGACTAGGATCTGCACCTTTAAAGCTCTGACCCCAGTCTGGGCACTTGGATTCACAAAGATGACACAAAATCCTATAGGTTTAGGGCTTCCTTAAATTCACTCTCTAGGCTTACCTTAGTCTGGACTGGATGTTAGCACAAATTACAAACCCTCAATTTACTACTAGTTCAGGTTGTGAGGTTACCACAAATTAGAGTGCCCAGCATTCTCTGTGGATCCTGTCCTTCTCTGGTCCCTGTCAGTATTCAACAAAGCAAGTTAATCTCCCTCGTAAGTGACAGCTCTGCCTCTTGTAACTGGCATGGAATCAATTTTTTTAACTTGATTTGAGAAGTGAGGAGAGTATCAAGAATTCAGTACTAGCTGGTGGATTCATTAGCAAGCCGAATCAGTTTTAGCTGAAATCAGTTTGGCTGTCCTCATCTCTTAGTCCTGCTTTTTCCCCCTTCCTTTTATCATTGAGTTTGCCCACAAGACTTATTACCTACTCTATCTACTGAGGATGCCAGGTTCCTTTGCTAAGCTGTTCACAGCAGACAAAAACACACCCTAGTGCTCTGATCCCAACTTTCACAACTCCATTGAGAGGAGAGAGAAACAGTGGGTTCCACAGATACTGACTCCCCAGAATGCTCTGAGAAGCCAAAAAGATTACATAGAAGGAAGCAAAAGTAATTGTCATCAGGACCCCTCATTATTGTACACAACGGGTATACACAATCTTCCAGAAGCAGCCACCCAAACACAAGAGAGTTTTTCTTTCCAGAAATGTGGAAAGACCCTACACCGAAGGAATTGAGATTTAATTTTTAGTGGGAGATTTGCAAAAAGGAAGGTTGATTTTGTAATCACTACAACATTTCCCCTGCTTCTAAACCCATCCTCTGCCCTGATCAAGTTTGTGAATGGACAGGCAGGAACAAGTGAAAATGATGACTATGTAATGGGAGCCAGTCCTGGTAGGGATAGGCCTTTGTCCAGCACAAATCTGTTCTTGGTGCGGCGTGTCTACACTGCTCACTGTGGTCACAGAGTCTTGGTGCAGTTTTCATTTGGAGACAATCCCACTGGGAAGTTTATGTAAGGGACTGAAACTTAGTGACACTGTGTGCCCACAATTCCTGTGGTGGGGGGCAGGCAATGCTGCCCTATGCCTTCCCATAGACCCCATCATCCCTGATGTCTGTCCATGGCCTTGAGAAGTTCACAGTTTAGAGGAAGTTCTCATTCAGAGGGAGGTTCTCCAGACTTCTCTCTAAAGAAATAAACTCTGACCCCACTCTTGAAACCAGAATACAAATTTATAGTCTTCGGAACTGCTTGTTTCTGTAGTAACTAGTAGGGTTTTATTCTAGTTTCTTGGGAAGAACGCCTCCAGGGTATGAGAGAGAATGACTGGAGTTATAGCAAGTTTCTCATCTTAAAATACGGTTTGGCCTTCATGTCATATCACATTGACTTGCTGACTTTACTACAATGGCTTGATTCTCACAGATCAAAGTAAAATCTTTTTTCTGAAAAGGGCAGAGGGAAAGTGAAATACATCATCTTAGAATCCAGTACCCTCTTCAATTTCCTGCTGTTGACAAGTAAGTGACATCAAATCACAAGCATACTGCAAGTTACTTCACTTCACCCAAAACTAGCCCCAGGAAAGAAGAATATAAAGATTTGCTTATTCATTTAGTCACAATTTATGGAGCATCTACTATATGCCAGAACTCATGCTCAAAACTATGGATATTTTTAAAAGGAGACTTTGCTCCACCTGGGTAAAGCTCCCAGTCATTATGGGGCTGCACACATCAGTGAGGAAACTTGTGAGATCATAGTCCCTTCTAAGAAAGAAAGGAGACATTCACTGGGCTGCCATGTAATATGCCAAGTCATCATACTGATGACTGATTGGACAGAGAGTGGGCACCTGACCCAGAGGCAACCAGTACTCAGGCTAGTCAATGTCCTTTATGCATTCTGGCAAGGAAAGAAATATTTCTGCCATTACTTGTTATACAGTAATTACCCAGGACAGTTAGTATATCCTGCTTGAAAGGTAATAGAAACAGAATAAGTCAGAAGGGAGATAAACAAAAGAGAGCAGATATGCAGAATGTATCTAGTATCATTTCTTCTAACAAAGCCCTAACTTTGATTGTGCAGTTCCATACAGCTGTGTCCTTAAGCCCAGAACAACCTAGTTCTGGCTACTGTAATGCCTGGTCATTATTTGACTTGTATTTTGAGAGTTTCATAATATTCTGACTCCGTTATTAGCATAGGCGTCCTTAAAATAAGCCCTCATTATTTGAGCTACCCCGTGTGAATCACAGTTCTTTGCAAGCACAATAGTCTATTAAACAAATATGATAGGATAAGAGGGCTGGGAAGAAAGTGTGATGAAAGCACAGAGGGAGTAATTAATACTACTAGAATTTCAGAACCTGATTTTGAATTTCAATATATTACCGTACTGAAGACATTTGCCATATTTCAAAGGTCACATCTAAATTGACAAAATAATTATATAAAATGGTTCACTTGATTTTCTTGAAGATTTAGACTTTTTTTTTTTTAATTTGATGGGATCGAATACAAAATAAAATAAATATCCCTACTGATATCTCATTTCAGTTGGCACAGGGAGGAGTTACAAAAGTAAGATTCTGATTAGAGAGTCAATGAAAAGGGCTAACAAATGGTAAGATGAATGCCAAACACTGCCACAAATGAGCTCAAAGATCAATAGTGGAAAAAAAAAAAAAAGGACCCTTTCTAAGTCCTAAGTCCACAGGAGCAGACCAAGGAGAACTTTACTTAATTGGTCCTCTGCTTGGGAACCTAGCGCGCTCTCCCATTAACATGTGACATTTCCTAACGAAGTGATATACACATCAGCCAGTCTAATGCTTGGATTGGTGGTAACTTGTTTCTATTTGGCATAAACCCTCAGGGAAATCAGAACTTGCTGAGCAGTCTTGACTGTTACCAGTATTTTCCAGCACCTGTTAGCCGTTATGCAGGGAAGGCAACTCGTTATCAAGCATAAATGCTGTCAGTAATGGCAGGGAGGAGTCCTAAACGAGTGCACGCCAGGGGCAACAACTCCTATTGGTATAAATATTTTCTTCCACAAGTTCATACCGTTTAAAAATTCCTTTTCAGTATGGATAATCTTTAAGGCAGGAAAAAAAATGTTTCAATGCAATAATTTGTGGTGCAAAACAAAATATGTCTCGGTGGTTTAAATCTGTGCGCCCTGGATGGGAGGGGGTGGTAGTGGGAAGGCGCATTATTCCAATTCCACTTGGTTGCCGCGGAAGTTTGCCGGGTTCTCTTTTACTCCGAGAAAAAGCTCTCAGCACTGATGGGAGAGTGCACAGTTTAGATAAACTGGATTAGAAGAAGAGAAAGAGATGGATATAATTCTTTTTTAGACACTAAAAATGGCATAGCTGCCTGCTATAATAAGTCCAAGAAAAGGACCATGCTTATCTCAACTCCAACCTGATGCCAGTAATTATATAGAACATAAGAAGAGAGGTCCCTGTTAACCAAAGCAGGGGCTTTATCTGGCCTTTGTAGGCTCCTGGATAAATCCATTAGCATTGCAGCCTCAGGACTCCCCCTCTTGTAGCATAGTGTTTACCCTTATCTTTTGCTTGACACAAAAGCACAATCAAGACAAAGCCAAAGAATGCGTGGCTCTTCATTGCGAGTGAACGCCTTCCCTGTTTTTCTCTTTTAATTATTATTTATATTTTGCATTTGTTTTCAGGTTAAAGTAAAATAAAGTGGAAAAGCTATCCTGCATTTCCTGGGCTCTGTTCTCATTAGCCAGATTTCCTTAAAACTCTGGTACTTCAGAGAAGTTTTGCCAAGTGGCTAAATGAAATGCACACAATTGCAAAGTGTTATGAATATTTATGATGGTTTAATGATGGGATTTTTTGCATCCATGAATAATAAAGATTTTAACAAGAACAGATAATGAGATGGGGACAAAACAGTGAAGTGGGTAATACAAGGACTGCTCTTGGAGGGAGCCCACTGAGAACAGCAGGAGCTGACCACCTCCCTGTCCCGTCCACCACAACCAAGTGCAAAAGGGGGCACAGGGTGTAGGCTCTTTTCTCCCCCTCTCTTAATCTACATCATCAGCTAAAGTAGGCATTTATCCACACTTCGTGCCTAAGCTCATGGCCTTCCCTGGAGGTGCAGAAAGTTCAGAGTGATAGACAACCCCATTGTAAAGTGACCTTCCACTTCTAACAGCAGTATTTATTTCAGCCTTGGCTCTCCAGCAGAAGTTGCTGCTTTGCCTTTTCTGAGCCAACTACTAATTAAAAAACACTTGGTGGAGGAAAAAGTTGCTGCGCCCTCTCTCTGGAAGCTGCTGACTGTCTCCCAGGCCACCAACTTCAACTTGGGAAGGGCCTTCATCAGAATTTTCTAAAAGGCAAATGTTAAAATTGCTATCCCCACCAATATTTTATGTATTGAAGACAAGTGATTCCCAGTGTGACCCTGCCAGTCTCTGGTGTTTCAGGATGCTCTGTGTGTCCCAGGGCCTGGTCCCCAGCAGCCTACCCTGGGAGCATTATGCCTCCTTACACACAAAACCTGGCAGTGACTCCAAAGAGAGCCATTGACATAAAGGGGGTTAAGTGGAGGAGTTCTGGGTTAGCTGCCACCTTTGGCTTGGGTGGTTTACTCATCAAGTGAGGTGAACATTCCCGGACCTCCCAAGATCATTCATTCATTTATTCAATAAATATTTATGAAGCACCTACTATGTGCCATAGAGTGTTCTAAATATTTGTGATACATACGTGAACAAAACAGACAATGGTCTGCTCTCAAGAATCTTACACACTGGTAGGTTTCCTGCACAGCAGGCTTTAATGACATTGGCAGGCAGGGATGTCGGACTGTGTGAGAATATTGGTGAGGAATCTAGCGATGGAGAGTAAGTAAAGGGATCATAAGGGCCTTCTGATGCTGGACATGCTTTCTCTGCACCTAATTTACCCTAAATGAGTTTCCAGATAAGAATTGTTTTCCCATGAATTTGTATCAATAGATTTAAGACAGAATTTATATAATAAAATGAATACGTAAGTGGTGGATCATTGGTAAAGTGACCCAGGCAATAAGGACATAGAACTTCCACATTTATCTTGGTAACAGGCTCGCTTTATGTGGTAGATATAAAAAGTCCAGAAAAGTTGCATGAAAATCAAAGGATATTTTTAAAGCCCTTAAAGAATGTGTGAGTGTGTTTGTCTTATATAGAATTACATGGTGAATCCTTTTGTTAAATAATGACCATGTCTTGTTTTATCTCCCCTGGGAATCTGAATTTCCATATACTGCTTGTTATACACAGACATAAATGTCCATTCTTCGTAAACTATCCTTGGGTTGAAAAATCTTTAATAAGCCATTATATTGCCTAATATTTGGTTGACACCTTGTGTTGGAATGTGAACATCCATGCTCTTAAATCTATTGATGCAAATTCATGGGAAAACAATTCTCATCTGCAAACTCATTTAGAGTAAATTAGGTGCAGAGAAAGAATGTCCAATATAAGAAGGCCCTTATGATTCCTTTACTTGCTCTCCATCCCTAGATTCCTCACCAATATTCTCACACAGTGTGACATTCCTGCCTGCCAATTTTATTAAAGCCTGCTGTGCGGGAATTTCCTTTCTCTGCTTTACTAGCTACCAAGACAACCCCGTCAACGTGATTTTTCACACATTTTCTCTTCCTGTGTTCCGCGTCTCAGTGAAATTTCATCTCCCTGACTCACTGTTAAGTGTTTCTCATCTGAAATCACACTCACTGGTAATCTCAGATAAAGTGCAAAAAGAGGAAGTTACAAAAGGAGAACGACAGACCAAAGTCCTTCTCCTTCCAATTATTCAGACATTAAGCAAAAGCTACACGGGGACTGCCCAGTCAACCAAGACTAGCAACTGAGCACCAACATCCACAGAATAGAAGATTAGGCCTGGCGCACCACACTCCTCATGCCACAGTACTTCTCCCTTAAGGGAGCACATACATCTGTCTAGGTGTTCAAATCTGAGGAACCGATAATAGGTGTTTCACGGAGCAAAAAGAGTCATTGCAAATTGGATTCCCACAGGATAGACCCTGGAGTGCCTCCCCAGGGAATTGGAAACAGAGCTAGAGGAGGGACAGCCAGAAGGAAAGGAGGCAGAAGAGAGGAATGAAGAGGAAGAAAACTCATAGAACAGAGGATGAGAAGTGGCTTTGGAAGGAAGTTCCCTGCCCATGCCACCTTACCGTCAGAAAAACCACAAAAAAGTCTCCTAGAGGAAATAAGCAGCATCCTATTGTTTATCATAAAAAGCAAAAAGCTTTAATACCAAAGCTGAGATCATGTAGGTACATTCTAATTCCAATATTTCCAGCTCCTCCAACAATATATTTATGCGCATGTCCAGTAATAGCTAACAGAATGAAAAGAATCATCACAATGTTAGGACCAAGAGCTGGAACCTGAGTCTGACTTGCTTCTGACCAGTGTGTCATGGTTACACTTGGTCAGTTGGAAGTCCTTGCATTGTATCAAGAGCTATGTGTAACACTCAGCTAAACATGAGTTCTACTATCTAGGACTTGGTGTCTAAACTATAGATCAAACATCTATGATGGAGACTGGAGGAAACTGATCAAAATAGGCTGTTTGTGTGGTTATGTGTAGTCAGAAATCAGGTGGAAGGAAGACTTCCTGGTTTCTTATTCCTTTTATCTTAATTCACAAAGGAAGTGTGGGAAGAGATGCATGGGATGAGAGGGGAAAAAATACAGGAATTGAAAACCTAAGGCAAACATGACCTGTAGAGACACATCAGTGGTCATCTATGTTGACTATTTCCACCATCAGGCATGCAATTAATTTCTAATGGTGGCCATCATAGCATAGGAAGTATTAAGGTCATGGGAAAAACAAATGTGAACCAAAAACCTATGTAGAAAATACATACACATTTTAAAAGGGAAGTTAATCAATTAAATAAAACAGCACTAAGTAGTACTACAATGGCTAACTGTTTTCAACCTAATTGAGCTGGTGGTTCCTTTGCTCTCAGGCATATTCTTTGAGATCTCAAGAGATGGGCCAAGGCTTACAAGAAAAAAAAGGTCACCCGATGGAATCAACAGAAATCATATAACACAGCCTCTGAGTGACAAACATATTGTCCAAATCCCCTGTGGAAGTGTCTGAGTTGTATCTGAACTTGCTGTCTTCTTAAAAATTACATGAGGTGCTGGTTTATGTTAGCTTCTTGGTATGGTTTGAGAGAGCACTGGCATTAGAAGGATTATATGACATAGAGCATATCAAGCAACAAGCACAGTGATTGGCTCAGGGTAAACGCCCAATAATAATTGTTACCAACAAGAACATTTGAAACAATACCTAGGGAATATTTGAACATAGGAAGTCGTTTGGCCTACTTTGCCATTAGTGCTTGTCTTTTCCTGTTTTCTCTTTCTTACCTTTCTTTTCTCTTAACTTGAGATACAAATGTGTAGCTTTCTCAAGTTCTCGAGACTTCTAGCCTCTAGTGCTTGTCATACTTCCTAAAATGGAGGAAATGATGAAATGATGAAAATGTTTTTGTCTAACAAATAAGGAAGGCTCAACAGATGGTATACTTGAGATGACCTCTTTATAAAAAGAAACCCATCCGACATATCCCCCAAATGAGAGTCTTGCTTTAGAACAGTCCTCTGGGAGGCCATACACACATTCTCAATGTTGTTACCTTTGTTATACTTTTTAAAAACATTCCCCTTTTGTAATTGCTTTCAGAATATTTTCAGTGTCCAATGATGATACATTTTTGTGCTGTGAAGGTGCATTGAATTTTGAGAAGTAGCCAAAAGTCCATGAAAGCACAACTGATCAGTATGGAGTGTGAGCTATTTGGGTAGCACTGTTTTTATGCAAAAATGAGATGTAATTTGTAAAACATCAATACGATTTTCTTGCATGGGTTTTAAACATTTCAGAGGGAAAATCCAGTGATATTTCAAATAAATTCAGTATTTCTAGAATCGATACTGGTTTCTAAAATTACTCCTCTGAAGGACATCTATTTTGGCTGTTTAAATCCCTTTGTGTCTGGTTAAAAAATATACACACACAGAGTCAGCATTCATCACTTTCTGTCACTCCTAATAGACCCAGAGATGGTGACATTTCTCACATCTGTAATATACAAAGTAATAAAAAATGTGTGAAAAATTTAGCAATTATAAATGTTTGCTATGGAGTGGATCAAACTTCTTATTTTCATCAGCTCGAGATGTGCATTTTATATGTTGTGTGAGAAAGTACTTATGGCCTTATGGAAATCTCTTGGTCATAAAACTGGTTAACAATGCTTGCAAGGCATGTGAAGGTAGATGGTGTTGAGTACAGCAAACTTCTGTTCCTGGGTATCCTATTAGCAGAAACCTCTGTTAATCTAAATTTTTTGGTAGTGCAATGAAAAGCTCCTGCAATTACATTGACCACAAGGTTGTACAGGATAGTAAAATAATTTATGAACCATCAAAAGAAACAAAAAGTGTTTTCATTTTGTTTCGTTTTTTTAAGACAGAGTCTCATTCTGTCATCCAGACCGAAGTGCAGTGGTGCCATCTCAGGTCACCGCAACCACTGCTTCTTGAGTTCAAGCAATTCCCCTGTTTCAGTCTCCTGAGTAGTTGTGATTACAGGCACCCACCACCACACCCGGCTAATTTTTGTATTTTTAGTAAGCCGATTTCTCCATATGCCAGGCTGGTGTAAAACTGCTGACCTCAAATGATCTGCTCACCTCTGCCTTTCAAATGGTTGGGATTCCAGGTGTGAGCCACCACACCTGGCCAAAATGATGTTCTTTATAGTTGTGTGGTTGAATATTTTTTACTATAATTATATTCTTTCATAATCACTAATTCATGTTGAAGATTCATGCACAGTATGTCCCGCAAATTATTATCATGGCACATGTTTCATGAACCATCCCATCCCACCAGGCAACCATAAAGGACCAAGAACATTGTCTCAAAGTCTCCAGTTGGCATATAGTTCTCCCCTTCTCTCCCATCACCTAACCAATTTCTGAGCCACTACGATGTGGTAGGTGTGTTCCTTATGTGAAACACGTTAAGATGTCGCACATCTTTGTAACAACACTTTAGAGGTGAAGAAACTGAGCTCCAGAAAGTGTGAACCCTTCGCCTAAAGCCTCCTGCCACCTAAGCAATAGGGCAAGGACTTGAAGTCAGCGGGGTGTGAATACAAATCAAGACTTTACCAAAAGGCCCTAGTAACTCAAACTGGGTTGAGCAACAGTCATGAACTGAACCCTGGAAAGGTTACAGAACAAGAGGAAGAAGCTTCAGTATTACATAACCAATTGGTAAATTTTGTGACTGTTAGTGATGCATTTTGTGGACTCAAAATCCCTTTCCTCGCCCCTGCAGGTTGCATTATCCATGTGCTTTCGGGCAGCCTTAACTCCGGCTTTCTCCAGAGTTGACATCATTAACCCACTCTATTAGGGTAAGCAGGGAAAGGCAAAATAACAAACCTAAAAAGATATTACCTCAATTGTTTCTCCCCAAATGCTATATCATTCGCACTAACACACTAAAATATTGCGACATTTTTCTTGAGAACTTCCTTTAAACAATGAGAATAATTCCTTCTGTCTTTTTCACTTATACGAACTTTAATGTTCTTCTGTGTGTGGGTTTGTCTACAAGCAAAGAATTTGAGATTATTTGGAAAAGTACTTGGTTTCTTCATTTACTTTCACATGTGTGAAACTCAACTGACAATTTAAGTGGGGATTTTTTTAAACTCTGAACATTGGTGTTTAATTTGAGCATCTCACCAGCTTCCTCTGTTTGTTATCATCCCTAATAATCTAGTGTCCATTACAATGAAAAATTAAGGGTTGCCTCATCACAAAAGACTAATGAGTAATAATACACATGATTAATTGGTCATTCTCAATATAGCTGAGAATAAAGAATGAATGACATTATTGATTATAGGACCATGTGTTTCTTTCCATGTATTATTTACAATTCAGGCCCTCCAAATGACCATATATTTATCTTCTTAAAAAGTGATAAAATAGGCTAACAAAGAGGACAGGGCTTGGACATAACTGAAGTAAGTAGGTAACTGTGAGGAAGTTTGCATTTTAGGTGGTGAAGCAGGAACTTCTAGTCATCAACACTTGGTTGAGTTTATGAGGGAAAAAAAACACAATGCTTAGTTACCTATATGATAAACATTCTCAATTTTAAAATAGTATCACAATCCCTGGCCAGGCATGGTGGCTCACACCTGTAATAACAACACTTTGGGAGGCCAAGGTGGGCGGATCATCTGAGGTCAGGAGTTTGAGAGCAGCCTGGCCAACATGGTGAAACCCTGTCTCTACTAAAAATACAAAAATTAGCCAGGTGTCGTGGTTCATGCCTGTAACCCCAGCTACTCAGGAGGCGAGGCAGGAGAATCGCTTGAGCCCAGGAGGCGGAGGTTGTAGTGAGCTGAGATCGCACCACTGCACTCCAGCCTGGGCAACAGAACCAGATTCTGTCTCAAAAAAAAAAAAAAAAAAAAATCAAAATCCTTGAATTTATCTAGGGCAGAGATAATTCCTAAGCCAGATGTTGTGTTTAATAAGAGGTAAACAAAAATTATTTACAGAGCTTAGGAAATACCATAAAAGGGTAATAGTCAGCTAGGACCTTTTCACACGCACTTTCTTTCCTACCTGGTTGTGGACATGATGACAGCACTCATGTTAGACCATGGAGCAAACTTGAGGATGAAAGTTGTGCTTTAAGGATAGAGAGGTAGAAAAATGGAAGGAGGTTGTATCCCTGATGACCGCAGGGATCCTAAAACCCTGGATTACTTATCACTAGACTTCCGTTAATGTGCGAGAAACCCACTTATTTAAGTCATTCTTATTTCAAGTCTCTGTTACTAGCACACACAAATTCCTAATGGATACTTGGAGTAAAATACTCAACACTGTCTAAATTTAAAAAGCAATGGGTCTTGTTGGTCTTAAGCTTTGATCTTCGGTGAAGTGCAGAATCCCCTGGGAGAAATAACATATTGAGTTTAAGGTCATTTCTGTAGAGCAGGTTTTGCAAAAAAAGTGCAAAGGTAGAAACAGAATACTTCAGAGTGAAGAAAAGGGTTTCAGAGCGGGCAGGGAGGGCGCATCCCATAAGCAACTAAAAAGATAATTAAATATCAGCTTATTTTAATATAAACGGTGGAGTGATAAAGAGACTTTACATTGAGGTTTTCAGAAGATTCCAAAGCGACTGGGAAAAAAAAAAAAGTGTTTCACCTTGGCAGGGGCAACCTGTGCTAAGTCAAGAGGAAAGCAATAGGTCCTATTCATCTGACATGTGTCTTCCTTGAATTTTAGAGTCATATTTTCACCCCCAGCAACGGAGAATAACTAGGCAAGAAGGCTCCACGTGGGGGCATCTCCTTATCACCAGATATTCAGCCCCTCCCTGTCACATCTTTAAATTTTACTATGTTATTCTTATATCGATCAGCCCCTGCTGGTTTTAAGAGTCAGGGATTTTTCCAAAAATATTTTAATACCTTTCACTCTTCTTTCTCTTTGAAGTTTCAGCCATTATAATTCAGCTATTTCTTGGCTCATAAACTTGGCAAGGCTTTCTAGAAAAAAAAAGTCATCTCACTGGCAGGGAGGTTTCTTGTATGCTGACAGTTTAGCTTATATGAAATTGCTGAGTAATAGGAAGGATCAAATAAGGATTCTAAGGGGAAAAGGAAGTGCAATGCCCTCCTTAAATGAATCCCAGAGACTGACTTTTTTATCTAAGAAGATGCAGGGCCTTTCTTTTGAAGCAGCCTTCATTGACCTCTTGCTAAAACTGTTTATGCAATGTGATTTCTCCATTGGATGGAGAGTGGTCTTGTCTTCTTCCCCAAACCTTTCTGTAAGTGCCATTTCAAACATAATTCTGTTCAGTCCTGTTGTGAGCTGCTTTCTCTAACCCCTCTACTAAAGAACACAGCTGCAGGCTCAGGACCGCTTAGGAAGCCTCACACTCAAGCAGCCCTTCATCTCAAAACAAATCTCTTAAAAATATTCCTTGGAGCGCATCTTTGTAGACTGTTCTATTTGTGACATCTCATAGAGACTGAAAAGAGGAAGCTCTGTGTATCTCCAAAGAGTGCCCATCTTCATCTCTGCGTCTGAAGCACATGGAAGCTATTAATTAGTTAAGTCCTTGAGTACACAATGCAGAAGACATCTGCCCTTGTTTTCTCCATACTAAATCCCTTTTCCATGCTTACGATAACTAAAAAAATCACAGGAAGTAAAAATGGTTCAAATTAAAAACACTCTCTTTCACACAACATCCTGTCCTGCTTCACAGTGCCATAATTCTACTGTACTGTAAACAATTAGGTAGCGATATTGTAAAATTAGCTCCAATTTGCAGAATAATGCTTTACTGTTATAATTTAGTGACTGCATTTGCACAGATTTAATAACAATTCAGCTTACATTTTTTGTTTTAATATATCTTATACAAATAATGTCAAATTTATAGATTACTAGGTTCCCAGAGCAAGCCAGATAAAGACATTGCATTTTTTGCAAGTTTAATATACCACATGATATGATAATTCTAGCCTTCTTAAATTAAAGGTCACCTCCTTTCCTGATTCTGGCTTTTCCCCCTTGTTTAAGGAAAACAGTTTTTGAGACTCCTAATGACTTGGAGCAGAGAAAATTATACCCATTATATACCTGATGACATCTAAAGCAGCTTAAAGTATTTTAAATGTACATTTCCCCATTTTGTTTTCAAGGAACTATGGAATTTAATCCCCAAAACATTTTAAAAATCAGATTTCAAGTTTAAAATCAATCACATTTGGATTCTGAGCTGGTGGAGCAAATTGCATTAAAAGGTATTTTTATTGTATGTATGGTCACAGATGTTAATTCAATGGATCTAACCATTATTGTCTTTTGGATTTATAGTATAATTCCACCTGATAGAAACTGAATTGCCACATAAGCTCTACTCTTATCTGAGCTTTGTGCTCTCAGGGCCACTGGGTCAATGATTAAATCATTGCAAGTCCTGAATCAATGCTTTCCTTGAGGAAAATTTTAGTGATCATTGTTATAACAGGGCATCGCTTCTTCACAAATGAGACCAGCAGTAGTTTACTTGTAAACGTATTAGAAGGGTTATTAGTACATAGGGGTAAGTGACTTAGTTTGTCAAGGTAGTTAACTATTAAAAAGACTTTCTGACATTATTGGTTGTTAAACATGAGTTGTTAAGAAAAACTATAAAAAGACATATTCTTGGTGGTGCTTCAGAAATCCTTGATCCTGTTCAGAGCTTCTCCCTACAGCAGTGCAGGTTACTGGCTAAGGGAAGGACGAAATGGGAACTGAAGTTCAGCCTGCCCCTTCACTTGCCAACCTGGAGCTGCATAAGCCCGAAAGACAAAGTGTTTTTTCCACTTAGCACAAGGGTGATCCATAGGCTCGTGGCAGTTCTTATTCTGACTCTCCAGGTTGGTATAAATGTGATTTAGCTAAACAAAAGAACTACTTCCCAGGTTACCCCCAGCACAATTCCATAATTTCAAATAAAGGCCTTATGGGATATCAAGTAGAATCATTTAACTCAGAATGCTCATCTCACAATATGTACAGTAAAGGGGATTGTGGAAACCCTTTGTAGTAGCATCCAAGTCAATCTTGTTTCAATGTACATTTCTATCTCCTTTCTTACTCACAGTTTCTTTGAGAACTTGTGATTATATCTGTACCTGAAAAGTGGTGGATCAATGTGAACAACTGATCACAATAATTGGACCCGAATCTCATTTCCACACCACTTCCATCTGGTTTTATCAGCAGTTTTTCTATTATTTTATTTTGTCTCAACTCTTAGATAAATACTTCAATGGTACACTTTAGTTTTCCAAATAATCAGCCTATCCTTCAATCTTGCCCTCTCTGAGTGAGGTTAGTTAACATGGACCAAACTGCGTCATTCACAGATTTGTCTAAGGGATTTATCGATAAAAAATTGTTTGGTCCCGATAAATTCTACACTTTATAAGAATCTGTTTGTACAATTATTTGCTATGTGAAAGCTTTATTTCCATGTATTCTGGTTTATTTAAAGGCATCTGGCACATTTAAATGAGCAGACAGAAACACATGACAAATAAGTAGTTAATATAGATTTCAAGTCACAGAGGAAAAAAAGGAGATAAGGTAATAAAAAAGTATACATGGTTTAGAACATAAATTTTTATTTTATATATGTGTCTTGCACATAGCTATTTCACTAGTGGTCTGGAAAATATATATATTTGAATTAATCTCCTATCTCTGACACGTATTTCTGTAATCAGCTTTGCAGTTTGCAAAACTTTCTCTTGAAGATTACTTCGTATTAGCCTCTCCAGGCCTCCATATATAAACCCTCAGAGTGCAACTAAACATACTGTGCAGAAAGAACAAAGAATATGAATTTAGGTGCATGTATTATAAATACAATATTATATGTAAAAGATATCACTGAGGTTCTCCTTCAATTAAGCTTAGAATGCTAGCTGAATTTCTATTCTGAATTTTCTCTAATGAGCATTGATCAGTAGTTTTTCTTCTTAATAGTAATACCCCATGAAGAGGCAGCTCTAGCTGAAAGCCCTATAGGACTGATTTCAGGAAAAAATATAACTTTATCAGTGAATACTAAAAAACTAGGCTTTTCTTCTATTACTGTTATACAGTATTAAAATTTTAAGTACCCATACAAAACAAGAAAGACTACATTCACTAATTTTGTAGGCCAGAGAATAAGAGATCTCATGTGCTTTGCAGAAGCCTAGATAATAATTCTCAAACTTCAGTCCTAGAATTTCACAGTTTTATTTAAAAATTTTGTATACTCCCTGTATGATTTGCTTATATTTTTCCTTTTTGAAACAGCTCATGTTTTCAAAAAATAACTTAAATGTATTTTTTTAAATAAAGAAAATGTGTTACTATATAAAGGGACAGGTCACTGCACTTGCCCTGAAATAACTATAAAAATAAACATAATGAAAATAAACCAATCTTAGTAAATTCTAGCTAGGCAGTTTTGCTTGTCAAATGCTCTGACCCCTAGCCTTGCTCTTTGATAAAAAGAGAAAGAGAGAGACAGAGAGAGAAGTTTGGTGAAGACATTTAAGCACCATCTGAGATTTTCTAAAGCTTGAAAGACATTTGAAAGGAAATGCATTCTTCATATGGAATTCAAAGTTATTTCATGTGAGGGCTCTCTAGCACTTAGAATCCTCTCTAATGGTAGTAGGAACATGGGTCCCAAACTCTTGGAAACAGTAAATTGAGGTTGGTGCATCACTGGCTGCTTTTGTGCACACTTCTGACTCCAACTCTTTTCCACTCTTTACCATGGGTACTTAATGGAATGGCCTTGAAGGTGAAGAACCAAAAAATAATCACTCAACCTATTTATTTACTTGCTCGGCAGACATGTAGGAAGTATGAACTAAGGGAAGCACCTTGCTAGCTGATACGATTGCAGAGATTCAGTCCTAGTCATTTAAGTGCCTAATCTAATGGGGGACTCCTTCTTACCTAACATTTTAAGATTATAATTTACGGAATAAGAAGAAAAAAGAGAAAAAATTTTGCATATCCTGAAATTGTTTTGTTAGGCATTTCTTCTTTCTAAAATATATATATATATATAAAAGAATATATACTTATATGTATACATATAAACACATATAAATAATATATATTTATATTATTAAATATATATTATGTAATATATAACATTTATATATTATATTATATATTATATAATATAGTATTTATATAATATATTCATAAATCACAAATAAAAATGTTTATCTCAGATGACCACTCACAATTCTTAATTATGGTTATCCTATTCTAACATAGCTATTAGAAATTCTTTCTGAAATGCGTTAACTGCTAATACATGGAACTACCCTCACAATCTGAATGGCAGAAAAAAAGCTGTCATATAAATCTATGATACCAAAGCAATAACCTAACACTTTGGTTTGTAATTTGTAGAACACTGCCGTATGTATTGTCTCATTTGAGTCTCAAGAGATTCAGATATAATTTGGAATCTCATTTTATAAGGTAAAGAAATTGCATATCCAAGAAATTGCTTGTTTGCTCATTTTCTCATGACTAATAAATGGCACTAAGTTACAATCTTTTGGTTATTCTCTCACCAAAACATTCTCTCATCATGTATTGTATAGTGTATTGAGGCACTCCTTCCTCTATTCAACTTTCTCCTCTGTTTCAGATCAGTATATGTTTACTGGGCACCTCATTTGTGTCAGGCACTGTGATTGATACGTAAGGATAAGATGAGTAACATGTCCCTAACACTATCTGCTTAGTTTGGATTCCCCCGGAAATCAATGTCTGAGGCCAAGTGCTTATGTGTTTTATATGCCATTCTTATTTGTGATCCCTGGGATTAGAAATGAAGAACATAGGGCAGTGAACTGGGGAAGGAGGAAGAGCAAGCCAAGGAAGTCTTATTCAGTTGGCCAACACCAAGTGCAACTGACTGCCAGATTCCTTAGAACCGTCCCCTAGAAGGCTGGGCACGGTGGCTCACGCCTGTAATCCCAGGACTTTGGGAGGCCCAGGTGAGCAGATCACGAGGTCAGGAGTTTGAGACCAGCCTGGCCAACATGGTGAAACCCTGTCTCTACTAAAAACGCAAAAATTAGCTGGGCATGGTGACAGGTGCCTGTAATCACAGCTACTCAGGAGGCTGAGGCAGCAGAATCGTTTGAACTCAGGAGGCAGAGGTTGCAGTGAACCGAGATCGCACCATTGCGCTCCAGCCTAGGCAACAGGGCCAGACTCCGTCTTAAAAAAAAAAAAAGAAGAAGAAGAACTGTCCCCTAGAAACTTTATAGTCTGTGTTTCAGGGCATTACATGGTGGAGGTTGAAAAGTTATAGAGAAAGGGAAACAAATTTATCTACCAACTGCTATTTTCCATTGGCTGAATGTGTGCTCTTTGGAGTATTAACTTCCTCACACTTTGGGGTTACCCATTTGTGAGCACCTTGGGAGTCTGCCTTATTCCTTTTCTCTGTGTCAGGGAAGCCTCAGGCGGAAGAAAAGGGGATATGGAGTAGGCATAAAGTGATACACTGTCAGGTGGTGCCCGTAGAACTTGCAGGTAGTACCCCAGTGGGATGACAGAACAAAAATCAGAATAGGTGAAGTGTGTCTGAGGTGGTACGTGAAAGGAGTCGTGACATCATTCCATGTGAAGGTTTCAACACTTGTCATCCATATTTCCAGTCTTCACAATGCCTATGAGGAATCTTTACACAGGGATCACTCAGCATCTCCAACCTTATACATTTCTGAACTGAAGTATTTGTCTCCTGCCCCTAAAAGTCAACTCTCCTTTAAAACAACAAATAGTAACAAAAAGACCTATCTTTACTATGAGAAAGGACAGTTCACTCCCCTAAAAGTCAACTCTCCTCTAAAACAACAAATAGTAACAAAAAGACCTATCTTTACTATGAGAAAGGACAGTTCACTCTTACTATTACACAAAATATCCCATGATATAGATAGAAAATGGGACATTCAATGAACATGGACCTAGAAATAAAACTTAAGTCTAGTTTACTCAGTGACCTAACTAGGCACTAACATTCTCTGTATTAGGCATTGTGATGATAGGTGCTAAGATACAAATGCTAATATCTTCTTGCCTTGGAGAACTGGCTGTCTCCATTGAATTTACTTATAATTCACCTGGGGAGCTTTAAAAAGTCTTCTGACCCTAATGGCACCCCCAGAGACTCTGATTTAATTAGACTGGGGTGCAGCCTGGACTTCAGAATTTATGAAAGTTCCCATGTGATTCTATTATGCAGGCAAGGTGTTGCACTCTATAACTCAGTGAAAATAGACTACAGGCTAGCCTAAAGGGTCTTATACATCAGTGCATCAGAAGCACCTGGTGAATTTGTTAGGCATGCTGATTTCCAGATTCATAACCAGGATTATGAGTCACTAAGTCCAGAGAGGGTCACAGGAATCTGTGTATTTAGCAAGCACTTTAAGAGAATCATGTATAAAGTTCTTGGACCTTGTTTTGAGAAACATTTCAAATCTTAAGAGGTTAATGAAAACAGTGAAATGATTTTGGAAGAGAGCACAATCGTTGCTCATGGATTGAAAGATAGTATGAAGGAAGGGAAGCTGAACAAGTGGTTGAATAGAAGCCTCCATTGATTGTCTCCCCACCGTAGGAGCGCCAAACTGAACAACTATCCACACCAAAAGCACCTTCAAAAGAACCAAAAATCAGGTGAGTGATCACAGTACCTAGTTATAACATCATATTAAGGAAAGAGGTGCTGAAGAGGGTAAGAAAGACCGTCTCAAATCGCCTACACCACTCCTTCCCCATCCCTGGCAGTGGCCATATGGCATGGAGAGAGAATCTATGTGTTTGGGGGAGGGAGAGGACAGAGACTGTGGGACTTTGCATTGGAAATCAGTGCCATCCTGTCACAGCAGAAAGCAATATGGGGCAGAACTCAGCTGGCACCCACAGAGGGAGCACTTAGACCAGCCTTAGTCAGAGGGGAATCACCCATCCTGGCAAGTCCTACCACCTTGGCCTAAAGAGTCCTGGGGTCCTAAATAACCTTGAAAGGCAGTCTAGGCCACAAAGACAGAAATTCCTGGGTAAATCTTGGTGCTGTGCTGGGCTTCAAGCCAGTGGATTTGGAATACACACAACCTGTGAAATACCAGGTGAGACAGCCAAGGAAGTGCCTGTGTCACCCCTCTCCCAACCCCAGGCAACATAGCTCACAGCTCTGGAAGAGACTCTTTCCCTCTGCTTGAGGAGAGGAGAGGAGAGGGGAGAGTAAAGAGGAATTTGTGTTGCAACTTGAATACTAGCTTAGCCACAGTAGAACAGGGCACCAGGCAGAATTCTGAGGCCCCCAATTCCAGGCCCTAGCTCCCAGACACCACTTCTAAACACAATCCTGGACCAGAAGAGAACTGCTACCTTGAAGAAAGGACCCAATCCTGGCAGGATTTATCACCTGCTGACTAAAGAGCCCTTAAGCCCTGAATAATCAGCAGTGGTAGCCAGGTAATACTGACCATGGCCTTGGTTGAGATTCAGAGCTGTGCTGTCTTCAGGTGTGACCCAGCACATTGCCAGCTATGTAGTGGCTATGAGGAGAGAATCCATTTGCTTGAGAAAAGCAGAGGGAAGAGTAAAGAAACTGTCTTGAAACTTAGGTACCAGCTCAGCCACAATAGGGTAGCACACCAAGCAGGTTGCAGGGGTTCCCAGATCTAGGTCTTGGCTCCTAGATAGTATTTCTGGACCTGAACTGAGCCGGAGGAGATCTCACTGCCTTGAAGGGAAAGACTCAGAACTGGCAGCATTCATCATAATCTGTCTGAAGAGCTCTTGGGCCTTGAGTGAACGTTGGCAGTTGCCTGGTAGAACCTGCCACTGGCCTAGGGTGTTGGTGACATGGGGAGAGACTCTGCTTGAGGAAATGGGTGAGAAGTGTAGAAAGGACTTTGTCTTGCTGCTTGGATGCCAGCTCAGTTGCAGTAGAATAGAGTACCTGGTAGATTCAAAAGGATTTCAACTCCAGGCCTTGGCTCCTGGACAGGATCTACAAACCCACCTGGGGTTTGGGGGAACTTGCTACCCCGAAGGGAAAGACACAAGCCCTTGGGCCTTTAGTGAACATAGGTGGTAGCCAGGCAGTGGTCACTATGGGCCTTGGGCAAGACTCAGTGCTGTGCTGGCTTCAGGTCTGACCCAGCACAGTCCTAGTGGTAGTGGTGACAGTGGTGCTTCTATCACCCCTCCCCTAGCTCCAGGCAGCTCAGTACATAGAGAGAGACTCCATTTGTTTGGGGGAATGTAAGGGAAGAGAACAAGCGTCTCTGCCAGGTAATCCAGAGAATTCTCCTGGATCTTGCCTAAGATCACCAAGGTGATACCTCTATGAATCTCAAAGAGGCAAAGCATTACTGGGCATAGGGTACACTCTAAAGCAGATAGGGCTATAGAGACCAAAACTTAGAATTCCAGGAATACCTGGAAAGCCCTCCTAAGAAGGTTGGGTACAAACAAGCTTAGACTGCAAAGTTTATAATAAATATCTAATTCTTCAATGCCCAGAAACTGAGGAACATCCACAGCATCAACACCATCCAGGAAAACATTACCTCACCAAAGAAACTAAATAATGTACCAGTAACCAATCCTGGAGAAGCAGAGATATGCGAACTTTCAGACAGAGAATTCTAAATAGTTGTTTAGAGGAAGCTCAATGAAATTCAAGGTACCATGGCGAAGGAATTCAGAATCCTATCAGATACACTTAACAAAGAAATTGAAATAATTTAAAAGAATCAAGCAGAAATTTTGGAGCTGAAAAATGCAATTGACATATGGAAGAATGTATCACAATCTCCTAACAGCAGAATTGATGAAGCAGAAGAAAGAATTAGTGAACTCGAAGACAGGCTATTTGAAAATACACAGTCAGAGGAAACAAAAGAAAAAAGAATAGAAAAGAGTGAAACATGCTTACAACATCTGCAAAATTGCCTTAAAAGGAAATTCAGAAAGCAACCCTATTTACAATAGCTATGAAGAAAACAAAATACCTAGGAATAATCTTAACCAAAGAAGTGAAAGACCTCTACAATGAGAACTATAAAACTTTGATACAAGAAATTGAAGAGGACACAAAACAAATGGAAAGATATTCCATGTTCATGGATTGGAAGAATCAATATTGTTAAAACGCTCATACTACCCAGAGCAATCTACAGATTCAATACAATCTCCCTCAAAATATCAATGATATTCTTTATAGCAATAGAAGAAAAAAATCCAAAAACTTATATGGAACCACAAAAGACCTAGAATAGCCAAAGCTATCCTGAACAAAAATAACAAAACTGGAGGAATCACATTATTGGAATTCAAATTACATCACAGAGAAATAGTAACCAAAACAATATGTACTGCCATAAAAACAGACACATAGACCAATGAAACAGAATAGATAACCCAGAAATAGATCCATATATCCACAGTGAACTCATTTTTGACAAAGATCCAGGAACATATATTTGGGAAAGAATAGTGTCTTTAATAAATTGTACTGGGAAAACTGGATATTCATGTGCAGAAGAATGAAACTAGATCTCTATCACTCACTAGATACAAAAATCAAATAAAAAATGGATTAAAGGCTTAAATCTAAGACTTCAAACTATGAAACTAAGAGAAAGCATTGGGGAAACTTTCTAGGACATTGGACTGGGCAAAGATTTCTTGAGTAATACCCCATAAGCACAGGCAACCAAAGGAAAAATAGAAAAATAGGATCACATAAAGTTAAAAAGCTTTTATACAGCAATAGAAACAATCAACAAAGTGAAAAGACAACACACAGAATGGGAGAAAATATTTGCACACTATCCATTTGCCAAGCAATTCATAACCTGAATATTAAACATGCTCAAACAATTCAATAGGAAAAACATTTACTAATCCGATTTAAAAATGGGCAAAAGATCTGAGTATACATTTCTTAAAAGAAGACATACAAATGGCAAACAGGTATATGAAAAGATGCTCAACATCAACGATAATCAGATAAATGCAAATTAAAACTCCAATGAGCTATCTTCTTACCCCATTTAAAATGACTTGTATCCAAAAGAGAGGCAACAACAAATGCTGGTGAGGATGTGGAATAAAGGGAACCTTCATATACACTGCTGGTAGGAATGTAAATTAGCACAGCCACCATGGAAAAAGTTTCGAGGTTACTCAAAAAAATAGAAAAAGAATGATCAGGTGATCCAGCAATTCCATGGCTAGGTATACAGCCCAGAAGCAAGGAAATCTCAGCATGTTGAAGAGATAGCTGCACTTTCATGTTTATTCCAGCACTATTCACAATAGCCAATATTTGGAAACTGCCTAAGTGTCTATCAACAGATGAATGGATAAAAAAAAATATGATATATATATATATATATATATATATACAATGGAGTACTATTCAGCCATGAAAATGAATGAGATACTGTCATTTACAGCAACATAGATAGAACTGGAGGTGATTATGTTAAGTGAAACTAACCTAGGCACATAGAGATAAACTTCATCTCTTTTCACTTATTTGTCGAGATAGAGAGTAGAATGATAGTTACCAGAGGCTGGGAAAGGTAGTGGGGTTAGGGGGAAGTGGGATTGGTTAATAAGTACAAAAATATAGACAGAATGAATAAGATGTAGTATTTGATAGCACAACAGGGTTTCTACAGTCAACAATAATTTACTGCACCTTTTAAAATAACTAAAAGAATATAATTGGATTGTTTGTAACATAAAGAAAGGATAAATGCTTGTGGTGATGGATACTGCATTTACTCTGATGTGATTGTTACACCTTGTATGCCTGTATCAAAATATGTTATGTATCCCTCCACAAAAATTAAAATTAAAACTAGAATGAGGAAATATTAAGATTATTCTAATGACAGGGTCAGGAGGATTTTTTTTTAAAGATGTTAGAGATGGTTCCTCACAGAGAGGAAGTATGTTGTATGGTGACCAGCTGTTCTTTATCTTCTCCAGGACAGATGAAGAGGAAAGGCTTTTAAACTGTAGCATGTGGGTTTTAGGTTATGAGCAAAGAAGAATTCCTGGCAGTGAGAGTTGTTAAGCATTGATTTAGGTTATTAAGAAAGGCTGTGAAATTTTTTTCTCCGAAGGTTTTCAAAACCAGTATAGATTTTCATCTATCTGGGCTGGCTAAGGTATTATCCTATCCAAAGGCAGATGGAATAGGGTAGATAACTCTTTAAGCTCTTGAATGGCTTATGACTGATGGATTTGTAACTTACAGAATGAAAGTTAAATGTGAGTGTAGAGGGACTTCCAGAATGGTGAGTGAGGAGCCAGAGGACTCTCTTCTCAGTAAAATAACTATTTAATTGATAAAAATTATAAAATGTCATTTAAACATCTCTGGACATTGTCATAAGGTCACACAGCAAATGGAGAAATACTCATTCAAGAAAATCCATTGAGCAGTAAGAACAGCAAGAGTCTGTGACATTTGAGTCATAACCTTTGCCTCTAGCCCAGTTCTGTGTTTAGGAAACTATTTTCTGGGTGTCCCACTCTGTGCAGGTGCAGCCAAGAAGATGAAGAAGTGAGAGTAGAGAGGAGAAGGGCTCCCTCATCCCTAGGCTCCCAGTTCAGCGCTATCTTTTCACCCTGCCCACCCTTTGGGCCCTTTGTTGCAAAAGCTCTATGCAGGACAGGAGTGGCTGAAAGGACTAAGAATCCCAACCACCAGCAGCCCCTACTCCCAGGGCAGAAGTGCTAACCCAGGCATGGCAGGCTGAGAATATATGTGCCCCTATCACTCATGCCCTAGCAATGTGGAAGTTCTGTGCTCAGAGGGGTAAGCTGAGATCAGGGGCTACCACTTCCTATTCTAGCACCCACCGGTAGAGCTAGGGTGTCAATCCAGGAGAGGTGAGCCACCATCCCTGCTCCCAGCTCCTATGCTGGGAGATTGTGCTCAGTGGGAGAGGCAGGCTGTAAACAGCTCAGTTGGAGGGAACTGAGTTTATTTGAAACAGAATATGGGAATTCCAGGTCTAAAGGAGTTGAAAACAATGGAAATATTGGTGGAAAGCAATTATGAGGGTGTTGGTAGCTCCATGATACTGAGGGCAACAAGTGAAAAAACAAAACAGCCAGAAGTCTAATAGACAGAACAACAGAAAGAAACAGCTAAGAATACTCCTCTGGATTCACAGTCGACTCTGTGGATCAGAAAGCGCTGTGCATACGTGTTAGGGACCTACTCAAGAGCAATCGGAAGAGGACTTGGACAGACTTGAAATCACTCCCAAAACTACAAACATATCTATCATCAACATCGGGCAGAAGATTCACTGGCACAAGGGTTTTAAGCATACCTCTTCCTGAACACTGGCTGAATTATAAGCTACCCTGGCCCAAAAATAATTCCTAGGAATTCAGGGTTAAAAATAAAAGCACATGCATCCTTGGCAGTTTGGAAGATAGTGTGCATACCCAAAGTGGTGCCCTCTTAGAGGCAATTAGAGACAAGAACTTCAAAGCTACTAGTCCCTGGGCTGATTGTGGGCAAAACTACCACCCTCTTGAATTGTAATAGCAGCCCCCAAGTCACACACACATACATCCAATAATAAGGGATAAAAGTCTAACAGAGCTTGATTTTGACTAATTAGTATCTTCTTTTGACCAATCAGTAGCTTATGGTGACTAAGGGGCAACCCCTAGGAAACCAGGCTAAAAGGTAAAAAACAAGGGGAAAATAATCTGAGCTGAAACATGAGAGGCTACACATTACGTGGAAAACAGGCCTCACAGAATTAGTTCACCCAAGTCACCAAACAAACAAATGATCAAGCAAACATCAGCACCCCAGGGAATATTCATATCCAAGTTTGCTTTAAGATATTATCCAAAATGTCCAGTTTTCAACAAAAAATTATGAGAAATGCACAGAAGCAGAAAAGAACGACAGATAAACAGGAAACATACTAGGCAATAGGAACTGTCTTTAAGGGACCAAGATGTTGGATTTTGTAGACAGAGACTTCAAAGCATTTATTAAAAATATGTTCAAAGAACTAAAGAAAATCATATCTAAAGGATCAAAGGAAACCTGATGACAATGTTTTATCAAATAGAGACTATCAATGAAGAGATAGAAAGGCTTAAAAAGAATAACCAAATGGAAATTCTGAAGTTGAAAAGTACTATAACTAAAACGAAAAATTCACTAGAGGTGCTCAAAATGAGGGGAGAAGAATAAGCAAACGTAAACTTAGTTCAATAGAGAGGACCTTCCACCTCCTCTAGAATTAAGAACAGAGAGAAAAAAGAATGGAGAAAAAAACAACAAAAAAAAAACAACAAAAAAAATAACAAACACCAGTATCTCAGAGAAACCTGGTACACCATTAACCAAGGAACATGTGTATAGTGGGAGTACCCAAAAAAGAATAGAGAAAAAAAGAAGTGAGAAAAGTATTTGAGGAAATTGTCCAGGTGTGGTGGCTCATGCCTGTAATCCCAGCACTTTGGGAGGCCGAGGATCACTTGAGGTCAGGCGTTTGAGAACAGCCTGGCAAAAATGGTGAAACCTCGTCTCCACTAAAAAATACTAAAAATACAAAAATTAGCCAGGTGTGGTGGTGGGCACCTGTAGTCTCAGTTACTTGGGAGGCTGAAGCAGGGGAATCACTTGAACCTGTGAGGTGGAGGTTGCAGTGAGCCAAGATGGCACCACTGTGCTCCAGCCTGGGTGACAGAGCAAGACTCTGACTCAAAAAAGGAAAAAAAAAAAAAAAAAAAAAAAAAAAAAAAGAAAAGAAAGAAGGAATGGCTGAAAACTTCCAAATTTAATGATAGCCACTAATCTATACATCCAGCAAGCTCAGCCAACTCCAAGTGGGACAAACACACACAAATCTACAGACATGTCATAATCAAAAGGTTGAAAGCCAAAAATAAATAGAAAAGCTTGAAAGCAGTAACAAAAAAAAGATTCATCATGCACAAGGGAACCCCAGTAAGATAAACAATTAACTTCTCATTAGAAACAATGGAGGTAAGAAATCAGCAGGACAGTATATTGAAAATGTGAGTGTGCAATTGGGGTCTGGACTTTGATTCCCCAATTACTTTATGCCATTTATTTGTTTTTCTCTCTTTATTCTGTAAAATTTCTTCATTATTCCCCACATTGGTATCTCCTGACAGTTTCTGAATCTTGGAGAGGAAAATATTTTGCTCTTCAGAACAGATTCATCAAAGTTTCAAAAATAGTTTTGGACCTTCCACCTCCTCTAGGATTAAGGATGTATCTTTGATTCTTATCTAAATAAAGAAGATAAAATTTTCAGAGAATATTATCTTGTTTTTAGCTTGAGAGAATAAATGTCTCTGTTAGACATCTGCTGTTTTTACTTTCTCTGCATCTCTTCCTTTTTCTTAAGGTGGTACACCTTGGTGACATTTTGGGGAACCATGCCTTCCTTCTTCTCAGTCCATGTGGCGTACCTGCAACTGATCTAAACTTCTGGCTCTATGTGAGCATATGACAGAAATGGACTCAATCAGAGATTTTCATTACTCCGTCCATACTTACAGGTTCAGAGATGAACACATAACCCATGCCATACTGATGAGACTCAATTTGGGGAGTGTGGTTAGAATAATTTTGAAGAAGAAAACATTTCTTTTTTTAAGAAAAAATATTATAAATGGAAAATTTATAGTGATATGTGTTTATGGGGTACAAAGTGATGTTATGATTTATAAATACAATAAGAAATAATTAAATCAAGCTAATTAATCTATCCATAACCTCAAATATTCTATTTGTGGTAAGAACATGTGAAATTTACTCTCTTAGCATTTTTGAAATGTACAATACATTATTATTAACTATAGTCACAACACTGTGTGATAGATCTTCAAAATAAAAAATATTATTTCTCCTCTCTGAGATTTTCTGTCCATTGGCCATCATCTCATTCTCCCTACCCCCAGGAGATGACATTCATGAGGGTTACTCAGCCGGTAAGATGTAATGCTGAGGGTGTCATGGGCTACCAGGAGGAGTGGGCCCCCTGAAATGTAGGATAACACAGGAAAAAATAGAATGGAGAGACCAAGAGACAGAAACCTTGTCCTCGTGGCATTATTTAAGCCCATGAATCTGTCTGTGACCAATGCCATTCCAATTTTGATTAAATGAACAATATGTCCTTTTTTGTGTATCAAGTTTGAGTTGGGTTTCTATTAATCACAAGTAAAAGAGTAATGAATAATGATATTTTCTTCTACACTTTTCAATTACTTGAGTCTGTGTTCATTTTACAACTAAAAACAAAATAAAATAAAAAATAAAAAAAAACTTTCTATAAGAGACAAAACAGAAATAGGTACAAAGACTAAAAAATAACTCAAGATGATATCTTAAAAAGCCATTCTCTCTTTTTGGGGATTTCTAGTTTTAAAACTGGTGTAACTTCAATAATGAATTCAAGCAACTGATGCCAATTTGGTCTTCTAACAGCTCATGTGTTGGCCAATGCCCAATAGGTGATGTTCATCTTCGTGTGAACACATCCATCGTTAGTGTGCCTATTTCCTGTTAACCATCTAGGCCTGGAGAGGTTGTGGAGGTTAGGGTGGAGGGCAGGTTGGACAGAGGTGATTAGCAAGAGAACCCTGAACATTAACTCAGGGCCTTGTTGAGCTATGTAGGACATACTAAAAGATCCAAGGAGGCCACATTTAAAAATAGCATAATGAAATTAGTACACTGCAGTCTGCCCTGAGGAGCAGACATGACCTGACTTGATGAAGCTTCACATACAAAATGGATTTTATTTTTAGGGCATTCTATCTGGGATAACAATGGCTCTGCTGATAGGAAGGTAGTGGGTATAGTTTGTCTTAGTGGCTGGCACTTACGCTTGAAAAGAACAAAATAGCATATTTAAACTGTCAAGCCCTAATTGTTTCATTAGATGGTGGTAGTCTTTGACAAAAGGAGCCGGCTAACTGCTGAAAGCAAGAATGATGAGCAGTAATTCTGGCAGGGCACTGGGGCGCTGCACTAGTTACCTCTCCTCCTTTGTTTCTTCCCAGTTCATCTCTGTTACAAGAGGAAGTCTCATTTTCTAATGTAATGACTGCTATTAAAATCAGTTAAAAGTCTTTCATGAGCTCTGTGGTATGTCTTCTACATATTTTTAGATATGAATGAGCTTCGGAGGCGAGTTCTAGCATTTGTATTCATCTATTGGGGTCTCTAGCATCCAGTTTAATATCAATTATACTAATGAAGGATATTAATATAGGACTTTCAACCCAGCAGGATCCTAAAGTGATTTACACATTTTATACATTATGGATGAAATGTTTTGTTTACCACTAACTTGAGCCGTCTCACTTTTGACGGTAAATACCACACCACCACCAACTGCCTCTCCTATGCAGAAAACGGAGACCCTCCCGTCCGACAGAAATGAAAGAGGACTTTTTGGTAGGCAAAAGGCAAGAACTCAGCTTAATATCTTGACGGGGCACTGTAGAGAAAGCCCCGGGCTAGGCATTTATGGTAAATAAAGCAGCTTCCACATATTAATTTTATAAAGCATTTCTGCTCTTCCCTCTAACGCTGCACATCTGTGAGGTATCAGGGGAGAGACAGAATGGGGGGTGCGGAGGGAGAGTTCTGATTTATTTCTTGCTGCTCAGTGGAATAAAGACCCACAGCATGTTTTCCATTTACACACATTTGAGAATTTAAAGGCTGCTTAGAATGAGAGGGTGGTTATATTTCATCAAGAGACATCATAAAAGCTTTCTCCAGTTTGAAACACAAAAAAATCAGATCCCATAGATAGCTATTTTTTCTCAGGTACAAGGAACCAAATGTGATTAATGCCTTTCTCAAGGGCCCCAGCCTGCCTTTCCCCATCCAGAGAGGGCTCACAGAGGGATTCTTCCAGCAGCCCCAGGCCTCTGTTCTTGGCAGGGCAGGAGGGAGACTCCTCCACTGGGTGGGCTGTGCGGGACCTCTGCTGTGGAGGTTGCCCCTCTAAGTTCAGAAAGCTGATTTATCTTTGATTCAGGTTTTTAAATTAGCCTTGTTTAAAACCATCTATCTTTTTCCAAGGGCAGCTTTGCTTTTAGCCAAGCCTCACATTACGTACTGTATATAAATTTCCACTGAGTTGTTTCCCAGATTCTAGAGTCTGAAATGTTGAAGCCCAAGTTTATCATCATTCAGGCCGAGCTGGAGAAAGCTTGTCCTTGTCAGACATTGGTTCCGAGCCTGAATGTGCCGTCTACTATTTAAGTTCTTGCTCAACATTAAATGATGATTTTGTTGGGGAAATGCTCATCATTTAAACCCGCCCTGCCATGACTTGGATGTGGATAGATAAAGAATCTTAATAATTGAAAAACCTCATTAAGTGAAAAGAAACCAGTCCTAGGAATGTAGAAAGCGACTCCTTGAACTTAACTAAAATCTGATTTGGAAGGATGGTACTTGCAGTTTTTTTTGACTATCCTGGTGAAGATGTGCTGCAAAATCCAAGGATTCCTTCAGAATCCAAGGGAGATTCATCAAGAAGGAAACAGCAACTTGGATGCAGCATGCCTGTGGGTTAGAGAATAAACAGGCAGAAACTGACCATATCAGGTAGAAGCAGGGCAACCGTCAGGGTGTGGCAAAACACGTTTCCAGCGCAGTCTTTTTACCAGTGTGGACAGGACTTCAGCTGCTGCTTTCAGCATGTGCTGACACAGGGCTTCCCTTACTCCCCTGACTCATGGCCATTTCCACAGGCTTAGCCTCCGCCCAGCATGCTCCGTTGAAATGAAAAATGATCAAAAGCTGGAGATGGGACCTTTGCCATTAGGGACCATCGATGAGAGGGATATACAGTCTCATTTTCAAAGTTTGATTTGTTCTGACACAGGTAGGAATACACTTCCATGCTCTAATTTGGCAATCTGGTTTCCTAAGTAATAAAGTTAGCAAAACCTCTAAATATTATTTAATGTGTCTAAAGGCATATGAATGTGTATAAAGATATATTAAGAATCATGTCTATAATTTTCCAACAATATATAAATATTGTATAGATCAAGGGAGAAAGGGATTTATTTAATTATTACAATATGATTTTAGCTCTGAAAAAAAAATCTTAGAAATTGTGTATTGCATATATTCCTAGTTTTCTTTCTTTTGTAAATGCAAACAAATAGCCTGGAAACCTGGAAGCTATAGTAAGTAACCTAGTCATGCATATTGAAGCAAAACTGCTTCATCTAGGGCTAAATTAAAATATATTTTTAAAAAGTTCTTCTAGGTCTAATTATTGATCAAAATTGCCATCTGTAGGTTAATAAGTACACTTAACTCTTTCCTATCTACTTTTTTTCACTCTGAAAAATTAGTGTTCACATTGTCTTCATGGATTGTTATGTTATCCACAGGAATTAACTGAATGTTAAATAAACACTTTGCATAGTAACTTCTCTAAGTTTAAGGAGAGTTATCATCAAGCCATTAACAATAACTCACATTCCAGTAAAATGACCAAATTGTAATCTTGATTGTAAGTTGAATTAGGAATCTGCCATCATGGAGCCTCTGGATAGACTTCATGAGACTATCTCAGAATATGTGTGGAATTATAGAATGATGGGGCTGGAAATGAGTTTAAGGGCATCTAACTCAACAGAAAGGGAGACAGGCCTAGTGAGGTTAAGCTGGTAAGTCGTTAGAGATGGAGATGGCCTCCATTTATCCATTTGTAACTAGAGACCTTCAAAGACCATCTAGCAGCATTAGTATAAAAGGTAAAAATGATCTTAGGATTCTGTTGTTATTTTTGTGATTAAAAAAAAAAAAATCCTTCAGAGTTTCTTTAGGGAAATGAGGGATCAAGCTTAGTAACCAGGGTCTTGTGGTCTTTTTTAAATGTTATCTTTTACAAACACTCAAATACAAAACCCAAATTTCTGCCCCAAGTGGGAGCAGAACAGTGCAAGAAAGAGAGTCTACTCAAAATCCTTCTGCATCTGCCACAGCCCTAATCTTTCCTAAGAAATGTGAGCCTAGAGGAGCTCTAAGGTACCTTTCAACCCAGAGGTCTGAGATTCCACCATAAAGCATGTGGGGAGCTGCTATTTGCGGAAATGCTTAACTTACAGTTCACATATATAACATTCTTCCTCTCATTCCTTGCTGCTCATCCATTAAATCTCCAACTCTTGCATTTATTCATCTAGAGCATCCATCTCTTATTCTTGTGGACAGTTAATGAGAGATCAAAATAATTTGGCCAGCATTGGAAAATACAAAATACATTCAAGACTTTCATAACAGGATTGTTATAAAACGGCATAGCATAACTACTAAGACTCAGATAAAACAAACAAAAAATCTACAAACATTGGAATTTTCTTATGCCTTAATGCATTTACATGTAATAATAGTATATGTAAAATATCAATGCTTTTAAACTCACACTAGGTCAGCCTGACCTAGCAGTATCCCTGACATTACTGAAAAAAATAAAATCTGGCATATCTGCATGATACTAGTTAACTCCATGAGTACTGGGATGAAGGAACATTTAGAAAATATGGCTCAACTGACCATGACCCATAAGAGTTGAATAATTTTTGATGTAGACAATAGGGTAATGATTCCAGGGTAGGATGAATCTCATATTAAAGGGGCACTCTAATTTTGTGCTGGGGGAAAAAGACATTAGACACTATTGAATAAACTGCCTGGGGAGAATTTAAGTGATATTATAATTTTTACGCTACAACCCCAGATCTCTCTCTAAAACTCTACTCTCCGTTATCACCTCCCCTTTTGTACCAGACATGAATAATGAGAAATCGTACTGTCACCTCAACTATAATATCTCTTAAATAAAATTTCTCTTGCCTTTGAGCTCTGTTTTTTAATTTTCCTGTATTTGATAAAGATCTTCTCTAGGTTACCCAAGTTTGAAATGCTGGAGCTACCTGTTACTCATACATCTGTTTTACTAATGAAACCTGGATTTTGTCTAAGAACTGACTTGTTATTCTTTACTCATCTTTTGATGATGTTATTGTTATTTGACTTAATTCATTGTTCAACTTTCCTCTGGGTTTTATTAATACATTCAGTTTCAGTTCAAGACATTTTTTTCATGCAGTTTTGCCAGATTTATGCCCTTGCTCTTCCTCTTCTCTAACCTTCAACAATGGTTGATTTCTACCAAAAGACACCAGTAATTGTTGCCTGCCTTATGATGTTTGATATTGTGTGCACACAATATATTCTTCCTGCTGAAATATAAGCTCCTAGAGTGCAGAAACTGGCTCTTGTGTTTGTTCTAAATTTCCTGCAGAATCTGGATTGTGCTGGAAAAGTAATAGGTATGTTAAAATAGTATGTGTTAAATGATTTCACATAAATGGAAGCTAGCAAAAACATAATTTATTATTTTCACGAAAATGATCTTCATGTTTAGTTTCAGAAAATTTAGGGTGGTGGACCACACATGTAAAAATGTGTTTGAACTTTGGATTTTTTTTGTTTTTGTGATATCTTGAAATCTTTTGGCATTTTGGCCACTCCAAATGTGAGTATTATTTAGGTCATGTCAGATTACATGTTGAGTGGCCAGTAAGATTCCTGATGAAAATTGGAAAACAGTAAAAATGCAGATGTTTCAAAATGTTCTCCTATTCCACGCTGTATTGAGGTTGTCTTCTATAACTGATTATGTACATTAACAAAAATAGCTTTATCAACATTTTAGAAAGAAACTCAGTTCAGTGGCATAGATATCATCCAAAAAAAAAAAAAAAAGAAGATGAGCAATGATGCGTTTGATCCACAATAAATCTCTGTGAGACTTTGAATTTTAGGCAATAGCTATATTTATTTTTATTGTATTTTTTATGAGGAGTCTTTGGAAAAGCTTATGTTCCATGATCTGATGTTTATGGTCAGTTCAATCTTCCTTTGAAGATGAGCTACACCCATAAAATAAGCGGTGACTCATCCAAATGCTTATGACTACATGATGCTCATTTGTAAGGTTCAAATCTTTACAACCTTATGGACACACCTCTTTTTGACAAGCCTGAGATGCCTGGACTCGGTAGGGATGTAAGTATGTGTCACTACAGGCTCAGGAATGAGCATGCTCTTCCATTATCCAGGCTGACCTCAGTGTCTCTGGCTATATAAACTAGTCTGTCTTCTCTGAATATTAATCATGTTGGCTTTAAACTTGGGAGTCTTTTAAAAGAGAAGCTTCCCACTCCTCAACAATAACAAACAGTTTAACATTGTGTTTAGCAACTTGTCAGCTACTCCATCTCTGTCAAAGGCATTTCTTTGGTGATTATATCTCAATCATGACTGGGCCAGTTTGTGATCTGCATTATAGAAAAATGAGGTATCCATAAAACAATTTAATAGCATTTCTTAATGTAATGAAGAAATAAAAGTGTGAAGGGAGAGAGAAGAGAGAGAGGGAAAAAGTGGAGAACAGCAATTGTAACTAACACTCCTTGGACTCTGCTTTCCAGAAACTTCTAAGAGCTTCCTTGGACTGACTCATTAATCCTTATGGAAACCCTTATTAGCTAATAGTAGTATTTTGATTTTTTTTCTGATAAAGAAATGGGGGGATAAAATACAGATTTAAGACTTGAACCCCGGCAGTCTGACATCAGAACTCAAGTTTTCAACTTTTATGGCATATTTCTCTTCTACATAGCAATTGCTGACTGCTCTTGGAAAACAGTAAGTTAATTTTTAAAATCATCATAACACAAAATAAGTTGGGGTTTGAATTTTCTATTTGTTTAGGCATAGTTGCACAAAATGCCTAGACCATCTATTGAACGTTGAACTATTTCACCAGTCACTTGATCTTGAATCCATGAAGTGCAGCTCTCTGTTTTGTTAATGGTGGGTAGAATGATCTGACAAAGGGTTTTCACAAACTGAGGAGACAATGAGCATCATTTCAGATCTCATAATGGCTAAGAAATGCATCTGTTTCTTAAATCCAATTGGCTTCTTTTCATTGTCTTATTCTTAATCACTTTCCCAATTTTATTTTAGAGTTTCATGCAGATGTGCCCCAGACTTTGTAAATGTCAAAGCATTAGCCAGCAAATATTAATTGATTAAACGTTCACTTCCCCTCCTGATGTACGTGTCTAGAGAATAGGGTCTTGTGGGCACTTTACTGAGGGTAGATTGGTAGAATTGGCCGTTCAACCAAAAGTAAAGCATATAGCATAAATATGAAGTGTAATGATGTTTTATCTACAGACTATTCAAAAAGATAGTTTGGTTTTAATAGTCAATATTTACATAAAGTTGGCAGAGCAAAAATTGAAATTAAATTAAAATTATAGATTAGAAGCTTTCACCTGGTATGAAATTACTTCCAGTCTCACTAAGTTGAATACTACATCAAGGATGATAGGAACTGGCTGTGGTGTTTAGCATCCAGGTTTTCTGGTGGTGGAATCTCCTCGCCCCAGTCTAAGCTCATGTGGACCTCATTCAGTTGATTGTATTCCTAATTCTAGGGGTAGAACATGTGACCAAAGCCTACACCAATCAACCTATCACGTTCCTTTAACACTTGTAGATAATTCAGTGTGAGCCAAGTCAATCCATTAGCACTTTTGAGGACTACTTGGATTCTGGCAGCCGGTCTGAAACCATGAAAACACTAAGGACATCAAGTTGAGAAATGGTAAGGACAAAATCAAAAAGAAAACCAGAAACTCTTGGGTAAAATTATTCAAGCTCTAGATCAATCCTTCATTGAATCTAGAATATCTCTGTCTTGTTTTTGTGAGTCAGTAGATTTTATTTTTCTTAAAGCATATTTGGATTGGGGTTTCAGTGACTTGCAATTCAAAGAATCCTAAGAATAAAAAGTAAAAAGGAAACAATATGATAAACTTGTTAAAGTATATTTAACTTCTCTATCATGATATTAAGATACTAAATTGAGACAGGACTATCTGAAATCATTTTTCACCTTACTCAGTGTTTTGTTTTGGTTTTCTAAGGAGACACTATTTGGGTCTAGCAGAAACCTCCTCCACTCCTTTTGAGTTGTTGTCAATATCTTTGACAGCACCTGCTGAAGTGGTGGGCCTAGAAGGCTATGTTGGTTCCATGTGATATTGAGTCCCTGCAACCTCATTTGGTGACCAGACAAAGATTCAGTCAATCTCGAGGTTGAGCTGAGCCAAATGCTTTATCTCATTTGAGAATTTGAACTAGAAGACAAAATTACAGCGAGAGAAAGATGATCAATTGAACTGCAGGTCATGTTGAGTCTAGCGGTAATTTTCAGCTGTGTGCACATTGACTAGTAAACAGAAAAGGCAAGCCTGGAGAAGGAAACGGAAATTTCAATTGACCAGCTGAGACAGAGACAGAGAAACAGAGATAGAGAGAGAGAGAGAGAGAGGTTAGAAGTGAGGAGAGGGAGTGGGAGAGAGGCTTAGACCTTACAATAGATGAAAGAAGTCATGTAAGTTTCTGAATTTCTGTTTTCACTCCTTCTGTAACTTGGCTGAGTGTCCTGGCTCTCCATTCATTCATCTATTTGTTCATTCAGCAAATAATCCCTGAGCTACTACTCTGTGTCAATACTATTCTAGGTTCTGCAGATACTGTGGTAAATAAGATAAAGTTCCTGCCTTTGTCATGGAGCTTATACTTTAGAAGAGGAAAATGAAATAAAGAAGAAAGGAAAAGAAGGAAAAAGTAAGAAAAAATAAAGTAATATATGGAGAGAAAGAGATAGAGAATATTAGAAGTGCTTTGAAGAAAACTACAGAAGACTAAAACGTTAAGAGTGATCAAGAAATCGATGTGAGAGTGATAGTGTTCTTATTGGCTGACAAGTTGATACTTGTCAGCTGAAGGCAGTGAGGAGATGGGCTACTGTGATAGCTGGAGAAAGAGACTTCCAAGTAGAGATAACAGGAAATGCCAAGACTCAAATGAGAGTGGTGCCATGGGACAGCAAGATCACTGGGGCTAGTGCACAAGAAGCCAGGAGGAGCTTAGTGGAACTTCAGATCAGAGAGAGATGTAGTGGGTTTATTATGTAGGGCCTTGAAGGTCATGCTAAGGATATTTTGAGCAAGTGAATTGAATTGCTTTTTTTTCCAATAATATTAGTCTGAAAATTGTGAAAATTTACTTTGAGCTAGCTTGAGTAGGTTTCTGTTTCTTGAAAAGAAACAACCCCTGACAAGAAGAATTGTAAAACATTTTCATAAAATGACCAACTTTTTTCTAAATTTGTATCATGTAAAAACTCTATGTATAAAAGAGATGAGAACAGTGTAACTGTTTTAGAAGTTTATATTTCTAACATTTTAGAAGTTCATATTTGTAACATTTATTTTCTATAAAGCTGAATTAATGAGAAAAATGACACTGTTTTAATGAGTACAAAAATGTGAACTCTGGGTTATAGATGATATAAATGCAGTCTCAATCTTCAGTTTTATTTTTGTGTTTTTCATTGCTTGCATGATATTGAAAAAATTCTAATTCACACTAATAAATAGGTGCAAATGGTAAATGATTTGAACAGCTCATCTTGAAACCTCAGGATTTTCTTCAAATAATCTGACCTAGAACTTGAAAGTGGAACAATGGTTAATTTTCTTTATAAATTGGAATTCTTATCAATATCTAACATATCTGCATTCTTCATCATGGACATACAAGGAAGACAATAAACTTACAAAAGTTAGAGAAAATGTTAAAACTACTTACATTATGGTATTATAAAATATGTTAGGTTTACTTGTTACTGCACAGCTGTTATACTGATTCTGAATAGAATCTACCCCAAATGGATCTGGTTGAGTCTAAGCTGCCATTAATAGAGCCCAGCAGGTTTGTGTTAAAGTAGTTGCTCAAACTGCAAGTTGAAGTAATTGAACTTCTTCAAATCATTCTTCACAAAGTGCATACAGGCAGGAACATATTTATTGAAAGGACATGTCAGAGCTACAACTTTCCTTATCAATAATCCAATTTCGAGAACTTCAAATATATGCCCAGAGATCATTAAGAGGCCTGTGCAAATATGTTAACCTACATGCATAAATGTTCTGTTAGTAGTTTCCAATGGGCTATATCATTTTACTGTGCCTTTTGCTTTACTCTATTTTAAAAATAGTTCTAAAATTATTTGAAAAATTTAAATTTCAACTAAGCTTTTGGAAGATACAAAACTCCTCAGAATAATTCAGTAATATCTGAATAATGCATTAAAAATGGTAGATAAAATTAACCCCCAATGTCACAGATTATGAAAATAAAGCCAAGTGATGGAACTTGGGAAGGACTAGTCCACAGGTCTGCTTTTATTGTAGCTTATGACTCTCCTCACTTTGCACACTGCTAATTTTTTTCTTATTATCAAATAAAGTAAATAATAAATTTTGGAAAATACATTTCAGAATTTTTTACCTTATAACACAGGAGTTTTCAGGCCTTCCAGTATAGTTCGTAAAATACATTGTAACCCTTTATACTTATTTCTATGGTGTCTATAAAAGGATGTTTCCAGCTTCATCCATGTCCCTGCAAAGGACATGAACTCATCCTTTTTTATGGCTGCATAGTATTCCATGGTGTATATGTGCCACATTTTCTTTATCCAGTCTATCATTGATGGATATTTGGGTTGGTTCCAAGTCTTTGCCATTGTAAATAGTGCTGCAGTAAACATATGTGTGCTTGTGTCTTTATAATAGAATGATTTATAATCCTTTGGGTATATAGCCAGCAATGGGATTGCTGGGTCAAATGGTATTTCTGGTTCTAGATCCTTGAGGAATCACCACACTGTCTTCCCCAATGGTTGAACTAATTTACACTCCCACCAACAGTGTAAAAGCATTCCCATCATTCTGAGCAAACTAACACAGGAACAGAAAACCAAATACCACATGTTCTCACTCATAAGTGGGAGCTGAACAATGAGAACACATGGGCATAGGGAAGGGAACATTACACACTGGGGCCTCTCAGGGGATGGGGAGCTAGGGGAGGGATAGCATTAGGAGAAATACCTAATGTAGATGATGGGTTGATGGGTGCAGCAAACCACCATGGCTCGTGTATACTGCACGTTCTGCACATGTATCCCAGAACTTAAAAGTATAATAAAAGATAATTTTTAAAGGGTGTTTAGATCCAGAAAAAAGTCTAGTTACTATAAGTAGCTGTCATATTAAAATACTCATGTAGTAGGAAAAAAGCCCAAACCCCAAAATCTCTTTATACCCAGTAGTATGCCTGTTTCTGAACCGAGGCACGCTCATCTGTCTCACCCTGCTACTTTGTAATCTTCATGGAGTAAGGACATTGCCTTATTTACTTTTGAATCACCAGATTCTAGAACATTGTGTGGCCTGTAGTAGGTATTCAATACATTTTTGCTGTCTTTTTGACAATGCAACCATAAAAAGCAGTTCAAGGCTTAATTGCTATGGTGTTAGCTTTGATGAGTTTGTAAATAAAAAGTTTCAAGGTCAGCTTTATTGAAAGTGAGGGGCCAGTCCAAATTTATGCAGTATTATCATTTAATATAGTTTCAGATATTAAAGCCCCAAGTCATTTTCTATTCAATTTTAAAGAGTTGAGCGATTATTCTTACTCCTAAGACCTCTGAAGTTTCTCAAGTATTCTAATTTGGGTGTGATGAAACTGTACTGTTAACAGCCAATCTTGATTTTAATAGTGTCCCAATTTCATTTAAGAGCATTATCCTGAAACTTCCATTATTAATGGCTGACATCCTAAATGTTGAGGGATGGTAGACTCCGATTCATTTCAGCTGATTATGGTTGGCACGGATATGTAGGTATACACATGCTGGCCCATTTTCAATGGATGCCATGGATAGCTTCAGTTTCATTTATTCAGTAATGGATCTATTAATTAGTTTCCTTGCCTTGCTTTGAATTTGGGTGTGTGTGTAGTAAAGGCTGGAGACAGAAAAAATTATAGAATCAAAACTATAGTTTACATGTTAATTATATCTAGTTGCTATCCCAGGTTGTGATCCTGTTCAGAACCTGTCTTTTTTTAAAGAAAAACAAAAGTCAATAACCTGTCTTTTAAGCCTCCCTTTGTTTAGTATTATGGATATCACTGATTTAGTGTGCAATTTACTTTGCCCCTGAGATTAGCTCCTCTCTTTCCTCCTTATTTCTGAGCTGCCACTCCTCATTGCAACAATAGGTCCTTTATGCTCTATTGCCAATGCCTTAGTGTTGTGCTTATGTATTGGATTATAGCCAAGGACAAAACTCTGAAAACTTTATGGAAATGCTGATGCTGGTAAAGCTCTAAGTGCAAGAACACAATAAGAATATGATCTTAAATTTCTAGGAGCTGTTCAGTCTCCTAATCACAGTGATAGAGTTTTCCTCAACTGCCTCCTTTAGTTGAATGGTCACCATTCCTTCAGTGAATGATCCCTTCTGAATTGTGGGAAGGCCCTGGGAAGAATGAGCACTAAGCTTGAAGTCTTGTTTCTCTTTGGAAAGAGACTGTTGTGGGTTGAGTTGTGTCTTCCAAAAAGATGTGTGGATGTCCTAACCCTCAGTACCTGTGAATGTGACCTTATAGGAAAATGGCATCCGTAAAGATGTAATCAAGTGAAGATGTTGTCATACTGGATTAGAGTGGGCCCTATTCTAATGACAGGTGTCTTCATAAGAAGAGAAGAGACAGAGAGAGGAACATATAAGAAGAATGTCACTTGATGATGGACACAGAGATTGGAGTACGTAATTTGTCTGCAAGCTGAGGAATGCCAAGGATTGCAACACCAAAAGATAAGAGAGAGGCATGGAACAGATTGTTTCCCAGAGCCTCAGAGGAAGTATAACTCTCCTGACATCTTGATTTTGGACTTCTGTCCTCCAGGACTGTGAGAATAAATTTCTGTTGTTTTAAGGCACTCAATTTGTGGTAATTTTTTATGGCAGCCCTAGGAAATGAATACATTCATGAAGATGAAAATAATAGATGATCTGAAGATAATGAATTTTGACCATTTTTGGTTTTCATATTCTCATCTCTTTCCCAATAAAACTTTTTAATTAGTTTCGCAAATTATATATTAGTTCATGTTTTCTTCTTTCTTCCTCTGTGATCTAGCAGAGAGGAGCAGGATCCTCCCTCACCCCTACCAAATTAGCTGAGTCACTTCCAGTGGCTCTGTTTGGAGCTGTCTTCTCCATCCTGACTGCCTTCTTTCCGCAGCAATGCGCATGCTCAGCACTGTACATTCGGGATGACTCCTATGACTTCCTCTGTTCTTTCTCCCCTCCTCTCCCTAGTAAAATATACCTGCCTAGTGTTGCATTCCCTCAGAACCCTGAGCTATGCCAGGAAACATGTTAGCTGGTCTGCTAAGTAAATAGTGGGTCACTGCGTAAGTGACCATTACTGAGTTAAAATATAATGTCTTACAAGTCACAGATTTATTTTAATAGAGTCCATCTGCAGGCATGACTTTGACTAAGAAAAGAAAAAAGGCAAGAAGTGGAAATTACATGATGAGGAGGGTAAGGGTGAAAAGTAGGGCAGATATCTTGGGGCAAACACACCTGTCATATCCTTCAGGTTCTATTACACAGTCAACCGCCTACTGTTCCCTGTCTTTGAACCCTGCTGGTGGGAGTTCTAGTACTGTCCCAAGGGCAGGTTTCAGGAAGAGGAGACCAGAAGCCTAAATACAGTATACCCTCATAATTGCCTCCTAAATAGTAAGGGCTTAAAGTCAGGTCACAGTCCTTTGTTGTTTTTACTTTACTTTCTCCATAATTGGACACTTTTTATTATAAAACTTCTGGTTTGTGAGGTGTTTCCCTCTACCAACAAATGATGTGATGAAGGGACCCAGACATGTAACAATGACACATGAAGCTGCCTATTGCAATTTATGCCAGGTTTCTTTAATTCATTAAACATCACAATAAATGGTTGCAAAGTCTTGTTAATAAACATTTTTGAGTATGTGTATATATATATACACACATATATATACACTATATATATATACACACACATATTTATATGCTACTAAATAAGCCACTTGTCAGTAATTTTATACTTTGAGTTTTTGACTGATTTGAATGAGAAAATTAACAGATTTTTTTTCTGGCATTGTACAGACACAATCCAATTCAAGGGATAGATGTCCAAGGTTAATTGCATATCCATTGTGACCTAGTCTTACACAGCTTTGCATTTTTCACTTCTGTTTTCTGGGGTCCAGGTGATTGAATAGCTGTCTTCTCTCATTGAGCACCCACTCAGGAAATAGCTCCATGAGTGTAGTGCTCCAGCAACAAGATTTAAGTAATGACAACTCCTACTGATTTTCTGCCAGAGTAAATAGCTGTAAGTAATTTTTGAAATAATAATGCTGGACTAAGTGATCATCCTCAGTTAATCAATGTGAAAACATCCTAGGACTTACTCAGGTCTAAAAATCCAGAAAGTATCAATCTTGAAAGAAAGTTGTTTTTTTTTTGTTTTTTTTTTTTTTTCAGGTAAAATGCTAATTTCTATTTTTGTCATTGCTGACAGCAATCCTATGGCTACTACAAACTGGACATTATTTACTGACAGATAAAACTAGAATCTCCTATAAGAGAGGAAATGTGTAAGAACACAGACTCTGGAGCCACACTCTCTGGGTTCAAATCCCAGCTTCACTACTATAGGGATCATGTCCTTGGGCAAATTATTGAACTTCTTTGATGTCAGCATTCATAAAATAGAGATGATAATACTTACCTCATGGGATTGTTGTGATGATTAAGTGAGTTAATGTACAAGGAGCTCAGCATAGTGTCTGGCACATAGTAAGCACTCTAGTGGTGGCTATTGTTGTTATAATGATTGTAAGTTTTTCCTGATTCAAAAGGGACAAACCCTTCATACTCCCAAGTGAAGCTGTAACTGGAGCAGAAACTCTTTGGTCAAATGTATTCTTGCTGAGAACACAGGCTGCTTCTAGCAAAAGAAGTTTGTGTTAAGATATATTGGGGACGTAAACAATTACGGTAGAGACCAAAATGGAGAAGAGTTGAGTGGCTGAGGAGAACTAAGCAGCAGTAGCAAAGGAGTGGTTGTTCTTCTATCAGTACTCGCCTAAGCTGATTGTCATGATTGCTTGTGAATTCTGGAACTGTGTCTGATGTGCAAATCAAGATCTCTGCGTAAATGAGATCTTATTTAATAGGAAATGGCTGTCTTAGAAAACATTTGGCAGAGTTCAAGTGTCTGCTAGTACATTGTTTTACAGAAAGTCAAAATCAGGCTATCAAACAGAAGGATTATCCAAAAAGTGATGCTTGTTACCAAGGGGCACAAGGATCATGACAGAAGATGAACCAGCAAAGAGGAAATGTGCTCAGAATACAGGGAGGCTGAGTCAGATGGTGGGTCATGTGCAGAAATGAGATTACTGCAAGGTTTTATTAATATCTTCCTAGGGCATTCAATTCACAAAACAGCACTGGCAAAAATTGCATCATCAAAATTATGCTTAAACAATCTTTTATTCCTCGTGAAGTATAATATAGATGGTTTTGTATATACAGGACCATATAAGAAAACATTAAAGGGCATATTAAAATAGTACATATGCAAAGTATAATTTTACAGCATTTTGTAATATTCTAAACTGAATCTTGAACATGAATAGTTAAACTCACTTATGTTAAATGCATCTATTATGTCTTTCTTAAAATCCTGGTTGGGTCCTGGGCTAACTCTTACTCTCTGGGGTGCATGTTCTACTATTTTTCCTTAGCCCACATACTTTTTCATGCATATTGACACAGAAAAGTATTTGGTAAAAGGTGATGTCAGAGGTGGATACTTTGTTCTCCAAGGTTTTCAATATTATATACTATTGAGTATCAGTTGTAACAAAGGTGTCTATAGGAAAGTAAAAAAAGACATTTTTGTATATATGTCTATTACTAAGGGGATTGGCAAGGTTTTTACATTAGGAGATTAGCGAAACAAAGCAGTATGTGCCATCACTTCAAGACAGATCACCAAAATGAGTGAGCATCTCTGCTCCATTCTTGGTTGTTTACTTCCCAGGGAGAATATAGTTAATACAGGAACAGTTTTAAATATTGAGGGAGAAGCCAGGTGATGGTAGTGTGATTCAGACAATATCAAGGAACCCCTCGCCTTCCATATCTAGTCTTATTCAATATGGAATTTCATTGTAAGACATTAATTTCTTTGTTTCAAAGTTGGTCCTTCTTGGGAGTGGTAACAAATTAGAATCAACAGTCATAATGCTGGAGTTAAACTGGATGAACCCTTGTTTCTTCTTTCTGGGTACGTGTCAAATTACATTAGCAACCTCTGTTGCATTAGAGTGAGGCTAAGGAAATGTCAGTGGAAGGATGCCTACCACTTCCAGACCTGGACTTAAAATCTCCTGCTTGGTCTTCCTAGCTCTGTTTTTTTTTTTTTTTTAACCTTAGTGATTCAAAAAGTTATATTAGAGATGGCACCATTACACAAGGGAAGGGCTCTGAATCCTTGAGTCCTCACTGAAAGTAGAACCTCCATGGAGAGCTGCCCATTCAAAATAGACTGTGTATAAATGACAAACACACCTTTTTAGTGTTAAACATTTGGGATTTTGCAGTTGTTTGAGTAGCTAAGGTTATCTGTCCTAATGCAGACATTTATATCAGAAGGGGAGCACTGCTATTAAAAATCTAAATTGGGTGGTGTTGACTTAACTGTTGCAAGGTAAGTAGTGAGAAGACTGACATTAGAGTCTTCAAAGATGGCTGTCCATGTAATGCAGTGACAAACCATTGAGTAAAACTGTCTCCCTGCAATAAATTGGAAGTCAGAACTGGTCCCTCCTCAGCCTGCAGCTCCAAGAAGAGATGGTTGAAATGAATCAGAGCATTAGTGTTGGCTTGCTATTATAGGCTGTATTTTTCAAGGTACTATCCAAAGAGTTGGGTTCAGGAAAGAATTGGCTGATTTGTAAGCATAAATGAAAGGGAATCGATGGACTACAGACATGTTTATTTGGTAAGCTGTTTTATAATCCTAAAGAGGAAAAGTTGGGTTCAAAAAATTGTTAGTTGAGTGAAGTATAGTAGCTCAGGGAAAAGATTAGATTAAGTGTCATCTTTCCTTAGCTGACCATTACCTAATTTATCCTGATTGTTTGTTGCTATGGAAGATTACCCCATTCTCTGTGTTAAATTGCCAGAGAGGTATGGGGTGAGAAAGCAAAGTAATAAAGCTGATTTAAGAAATATATCTCAGAAAGAAAGTTGGAAGCATTTAGCAACTCATAGCAAATATATTGGAAGTCTATTAAGTCATTGAGGGAATTGTATTGCCAAAGAAACAGTAAATCCAGACTAAAGCAGTCTTTGACTTTTTGTCTTAAGTAACTTTTGGGCCTGTAGCAGATGTTGTCATTGCACCGTCTATGTCCTGCTGCTTATTCTAGGATACAACAGACATGTGTCTATGTCTCTGCTCTGGTAGACTTTGCTGGCTACAGGACTACTTGGAGTTAGTGTCCCAGGAGTAACTTTAAACCAGCAAGGGACAGGAGATTTGGGATATATTAACACCTTGGCTTCTGCATCTCTCAGGGAAATCATTTTTCATAGAGTCTTCTGGAGCATCTCCAGAGGTTTTGAACTCTAGCTTATCTAAGTGATAACCTAGTCACGAAGGCTCCCCTTACTGGCTTTCCTTCTTCACATGTATTACTTCTCTGCTGTTCATAGTGCTTCTTGAGATCAATTCCCAGATAAAGTTCTTGCACCTGAGTCTCTGTACAAGAGTCTGATTTTTAGGGAACACATACCAAGACAGGTCACTACTTTCCATGAACAGCAAATAGGGCTTCAAATGCTCTGCAGCCTCCAAGGAGGCCATGCTCTGAAACATCTCCATCAGATGTGACTCATGAGGATAATGGGCAAAAAGGCCATACAGAAGTATAGCCAGGGGCCATGGAGAACAAGTGACAGGGAATTTCTCCCAGAGAGTAGAATAAAAGCCAGGCAAAGAATTGCCTCCATGTATCTAGCAGAACTTCAGAAGTGAAACAGACCATTGCCTATTGTGTGACCCATATTCTTCCTCTTTCCAAATGGGAGTGTTTATTGCAGTTATCCTGCCTCTATTACACCACTGTATAGGGAACATGCATGTGGGGACAGAAAACTTGTCTCTTCAGTACATTTGTGGGAGGAACTAGGTTAGTCATATTCAGCATGGGGGGATAGGACTGTGCTTTTCCCAGAAATACAGGATTCTGAACTTGATGCAGTGACCAGAAGAGACTGTGGGAGGAACATTAAAATGAATAATTGATGATCAGAAGGGGGAATTGTATAAAAGACTGATTGTATGGTCATTCATCATGTTTCATTCTCCTGTGCTCAGAAGAAAAATACATTTGAAACCTTCCTTGCAGTTATTAAGGGGCCATCAAATGTGGACACGAATGATGTCTGTAACTCCTAAGCCTGGCCACAGAATCTCCGGTATTATCATCCATGTCTTCTCTTCCCTTACCTTGGTGAAAATGGATGCCATCTGTGGAAGAGGGTGGCATAACAAAGATGAAAGGAACTATTATTTCTGAGCCACTACTTGGAGGAGATCTGCCAGGGGAAGATCCCCTACCTTTTTGTACTGTGGTGTGAGCAGCAAATAAACCTTTAATTTTTTAAGCCGCTGACATTTTGGAATTGCTTGTTATAGAAGCTAGCATAACTCATGAAGATGCATAGAAACATATGTGTTAACATATTCATTCTTCTATTATATCAAGGGCCTGCTTAGAGCATCTTTTGATGGGTGGAGCTAGATCATGATGGGCATCGGTGAGCATTAGCAAGGGGGTGGCATTGCTTCGGAAAGGAACCAGAGAGTGCTGAAAAGAGGCCATACTTTTCTGCCTGGAAGTGAATCTTGGTTCTCAACTGGATTCTATAGTACTATATAAGCTATTTGAGGGTGTGTGTGCATGTAGGTGTACCCACAGTGTCTGTGTACATGAGGAGGACACAGGTGGTGCCGGCCCTACGTGGTGCAGTACAGCAGGCAGCCTCCTACTGTACAGCTCTCCTTGCAGTGACCCCTTCTTCTCCTTCCTTTCTGCTGCTACTGATCCTTTCTTGTTTCACATTCAAAGTTGAGCTATTTGTGCATCCATAATTCTAAGGATAGCCAGGGTTGCATTGATGAATTAGGCTGGCTAGGCAAGCTCTGCAAAAAGGGCAGAATTCACAAATAGGGAAAGATCATTCTGGGTCAAGGGTTGCTCTCATTCCCAGCTGGCTAACAGCTAATTCTTGCAAAAATATGCTTCTTTTTCCAGAAGCGTTTATATTTCATTTGCATTTCAATGGGAACTTCCAGAGGATCTCTAAAATTTCAAGAAAATCTTTTTTAGCCTCAAAATTTTTATTTTTAATAAGCAATACAGGGTAATGCAGTCACATGGTTCAAATAAAAATAATACACACTGAGGAGAATTTGTTTACATTCTGTATCACCTCCTTTACCTCCTCCATGTAACCACTTTTACTAGGATCTTATGTAAATGTAATCTTTAATGATTAAATTTCAAGCACCAACAGCTGATAGGGAAATAAAATTTTAAGACAGAGAATATTTTCTTCAAATGACAGACTATAAATGGCCATCTATTTCAGCAACTATTTATAAAATGGTCCTGAAATTTAGAAATAAACATTGAGAAACCATTGCAATTCTGCACTCCCCAACCAAAGAGCAATCATTTGATATGCATACTATCAGATGAAAATAGGTTATTGTAAAACTCTTAGTTGCTGAGAGAAACATCCAACTATTAACTCATAGCAGATTTTAATTCAGAGAGATTTAAATCTTTGTAACAAAGGTTTACACATTTATCTTAGCCCTTCTCAAATTTCCTATCCTTTTGCTGGTATGTAAGAACAAACACGCAACAGTGATTACATAGGTAATAATACCACAGCCCTGCTGTGTTTCACCAGTGTGAATGCAAGCAGCTGCACCAGACTTGCTCAGCTTCTTTCCTATAGATTTTCCTCTTACTTTTCTCTATGGCAACAGCCCCCAAAATTTTAGCTCCCCCCTCTTTTATTTAGAAAAATCAATTTGATTTGAATTATAAAACCCTGAATACATTTAGTCTTAGAGATGTATTTGATATTATCTTTTCTTTAAAGTTCATTTCTTGTGACAGTTTCATTCAAAATTATAAGTATTAAAAAATAAAAATGAAGTTCTGGATGTCAAATAGTAACCATGTGTTTGGGATTCTCAGAGGGGAGGTACGAATCTCAGGGCTTTTGAATCTATTCAACAGCAGATGTAAAGATCAAAAAGGGAAAATCAGAAGTATGAATATAGGGAAAATACTTTGAAGTAGAAGTGTTTTTTACCAGAGGAAACCAATTTCCCCAATTTAGTAACAGAAAGTTGGGCTGCATAACCCTGCGGAGTGAATGAGCTGACACTGAAACGTTTGTAAACAGAATAACAGATGGGAGAGTGTGCTGTGAGTCATCTGCCTTCTCATTCTCTTTTATTATACGAGGAGAATACAAAAACAAAAACAACAACAACAACAACAAAAACAGAGGTTGGGAAGATTACTTGGGACTACTTAGAATTCTGAGTGAAAGGACACCTGGGCCATTTTGAATAACTGACTATGTCTCTGTAAGCGTACCATCAATAAGTCAGCATTTCTAAAATTTGAAAATCTCTGCACTTCTTCATGTTTTAAGCGTATTATAAAAGTAGATTTATGAAATACTGTCATTTTGGACAATATAAAAAAATTAAATGTATTTGTAATTTGACCTTTATAACAATTGTCCAAAATGTTTAGCAGTTTTGTTATTGCCCTTATTTAATAAGTAATTATTACTATTTGGGGATCTTCAAATGTTGCTTGACCTAAGGAGCCCCAGGGAATCTTAGAGCAAGAGTATCATGTGGTTTTCAGAGCTCTTTGCTTTTCATGTTTTATTTTTTTAGGAGGTTTCAAGATCATCTGTTTCCTCTGGGTTCTCGTGAATGACTTTGTGGATGACTTTGCCTCTCTCTTTGGTATATGTGTTGTGATGATCTCAATGAACAACATGTTGGACTCTGTGAATTTACTTCCATATGGAACAAGTTAGCAGCTATTTAATTTCTGAAAATGTTTCTGAAGTCTACAGTCCATTGTTATTTTTAGAGAGGCCTGTGCAGATCTTCACCAGACGGTTATTTCAGGGCTCCAGAGATTCTTCCTTTTCTTTATGAAACTCCTCCAGAAAACACACCACCTTAAAACTATACCGAGTTATTGTAAATATTAAAATCAAGTATTGATTCCTTGTCTTATTCACATTAAATCTTTTCTAATAGAAGTTAGTTTGTATTTAGCCAGGTGACAAACAGAACTTTTTTATTAAAAGATTCGCCTATAAGCTTCTTTGGTTTTATAAGTAATGATTCATAATAATTTGTGAATTAATGTATTTGTAATTGACAAAAATGCATATGATAATTTTAGGAATCGTGTGAGCCCTTAAACTTAAAAAAAAAAAGCTACTTTAAATTCATCTGTTTTTAGCATGTAACTGAGTCTTAGAGACAATATTGAACCCATGGTCGTTTCTAGGTTTCCAATATCATGGTTGTTAGGTGATTTAATTTTTTTTTCTTCGTCTGTTAACTCAGAGTAACCCATTTGTTCAAGGGTTTGACACTTTTTAGTATTCAGCCTTCATCACTCCTTCGGAACGATTCTTGTGGTTGAATGTTGAACACTCACAAAAGCTGAGAGGTATTTAAATGTGAAAATGATTTATTATAATTAGATTTACTCTTTTTAATCAAGGATGCAGAATACTATTTCTTGTTCTCAATGAAATTTAGGAGATGAAGTTGAGAAAATACAAAAGTAAATGCATCTGTTTCTGCCTATTTGAAAATCTGTATCTCTCTTGAATTGTTCTTATTTGATAATATTCTCATTACATGATTACTTAGTTGTAGCTGTAAGAGAATATTTGAATTACAAAAATGCCAGTCTGGTGGCATTAGAGAAATATACTGTGGGCGAAGCTTATCTCTGGCTGGCAACTTAAGGTAAAACAATTATGAAAAAAGGAAATGCCATGAGAAAGGAAGTGGGAGAGGAAAATGATTCATGTCAGGAATTATAATTTGGCTCCCAATAAGTTTGGAGTCACAGGGACCTTAATAATTTTACACACAGAACCTGTTTAGTAGACATTACAGGCAAAATCCTAAGATGCAAGTTCTTTTTTTTTTCTTTTTAAAGCTGATAGGGATTCAATGATTTTTTTTTCTTAAAACATTAATTTTAAAACAAAATGAATTTGTCAGTCTCGGGAACCTGTCTCTCTCTCTCTAGATGAAAAATAATTTTGTTTTGATTTATGCATTTAATATTTCACACTGGAAATGTAAAACTACAGCAGTTATTTTATAGTGACTGAGATCAGGAAATATAGGGGTAATTCATTATATTTATTATTTTTCTTTATAAAACTATAAATCACTGTTATTGGAAATTAAATGTCTGGTCTACTGTGAGGGCATTTTGAGGTATAACAGTACTTTCCATAAGGCTTTCCAGGATCTGACAGAAACCTGAATTATTCATAAGAGTCTTGGATTTTTCCTTCAGCTTAATCAAATTAATAAAACAATTTCAATTCTAAAAGCTATTAATACTCTGTGGAAGAGAGCAAAAGCATGCATTTATCTTCAGTTTTTCTTTTGAATTTTGTATACTTCACGGAATCAACAAAACCAAAAAAGTAAATGTTTTAAAAAAGGTGGAATACTAGGTCTGATCATTGTTACTTTGCTAGTATAATACAATAGTGTTATAATTTTTGTTCTTCCATTGTCATTGTACTTCAAAGGAAGACTATTACTTGTGTCCCTTGAAGGGTTTTTTGAACTCCTTTTTAAGGAAAAAAATAAAATAAAATTATATAGAAGCATTTTAGTTTTTAGGAGTAATTACTATTCCACATCCAAAACGTTTGAAGTCCCTAAAATGGACCCATAATATGAGTGAAATGGAATCATAACATGTGATAAAGCAAATATAAACAGCTGTATAAAACACATATCAAAAGGAACAAAGATATTATGTCACTGGGTACAGTAGATAAGCAAATTATTTAGTTGGCCACTGAACTGGATTGACTTGAAATTTTTGGCATCTACAGCAAACGGGAAATATGTTGGTTACACAATCTTCATTGTCTAACCTGAAAGCAATTATATGTGTTAGCAGAGAAAAACCTATTTCAGGATGTAAATTCAAAGAGAAATTTTTTTATGTGGATTCTTGAACAAGGGACTTTTAATAATAAAGTAGACAGTGTCTTAAATACCAGCTTTGTTTTATAGAAAGATCGTTCAAATAGACCCTTTTTGAATCAGTCCTCTTTGAAGGTTGAGGATATGATATTAAACCATAACTCAGTGAAGGCAGCTCTAGGGGTGCTTGGATAATAAAGTGTAAGTATTCCACTTGTTGAAGATATGGCTTAATATAGGAATAGAACTGGGAGAATCCAGAAGAAGGAAGTGGTTTCAATATTCCTGGACAGTCTCTCTCAAATTCTAGATGCTTTAAGCAGGCCTGGATTATTGTCAACTTCGGGATACTATTCTGAACTAGAAACTGATAGATGGGAATGAGGCATAATTGTTCTGTTATGAAAGCTTAACTTGTATTCTCATCATCCAGAAAGTATTACCTTTTAGCAGAGTCATGGGCAGCTGTAATGCTTGGAGAGAGGACCAGTCTTTTCTCCACATCTTCCTATTGTCTAGCTATTGCAACCATAGAGCATGCTGGTTGCAGAGAAATGTTTATGCTACCTGTGGAAAGTAAAAATGCATTTTGATAGCCCTGCCAGGAAGTGTTAGCTGCAAAATACACATGCCATACCTAAATCTGTTGAATAGTATTATTTTAAAATGTCCATTTAAATGTTAGCGGAAGACTACCAGATGTTACCAATTTTGATGGAAATGAGATCAAGTGACCTCTTTGAATTTACGAAATGATGAGTCCAATGCTCAAGACCTTTATTTGTTTTATTGTCAGAGAATATTCAACAGTTTGGCCACTGTAAAGAAGGATATTTGGCATTCTGTTTGCTATACCAAGAGGGAATACAGCTTGTTTCTCGAATAGTTGTACCATATGTTGTAGTTGTGGGTTGGTTTGATACGTGTCCTACAGTCTGAAGGGGGATGGGTGATCAATAGGGAGGCTAGGTTAAGACATTGCAAGTTGAAAACTGAATAATAGTGCTGGAAATCAACTTGCAGCTTAGAGTTTATAAAGCATGTCTAAGAAGTCAAGAAGTTGAAATTCAGAATATAAGGAGCATCCATTTGTAAAAGTTGGCAATTCTGAAGGACTTCGACTTTCAATTTGGCAGGATAAGAACAGAGTAAGAATAGACTGAGAGGCCGAGAGGGTGGGCTCATGCCTGTAATCCCAGCAATTTGGAAGACTGAGGCAGGTGGATCACCTGAGGTCAGGAGTTTGAGACTAGCCTGGCCAACATGGCAAAAATCCATCTCTACTAAAAATACAAAAATTAGCTGTATTTTTAGCGTGTGGTGGCATGTGCCCAGCAACTTGGGAGGCCGAGGCAGGAGAATTGCTTGAACCCAGGAGGTGGAGGTTGCAGTGAGGCGAGATCATGCCATTGCACGCCAGCCTGGGTGACAGAGCAAAACTGACTCAACAACAACAACAATAAGAAAAAAAAAAAAAAAAAGAAAAGAAGGAGAAGAAAGAACTGAGAATAGTTTGGGGACAGAAGTGGAGTCCTTTAGGAATTTATCAAGTCCTTTGTCTTGGATACTGTCATTGGCTTCCATCTGGGGAGGTCCATCAATTGTACAAAATATAGAGACAGTTGTGTGAATTTAAATAAAGATTTATGCTTCTATTAATTCTGTCAAAAGTCAAGTTATAAATAACCATGTCTTCCTATCTTTATTGTTTTCTCTGTGCCTGATTTCAAAGATTCTCGCTGAAATCTTATTATATATGTTTCTATAAAACATGAAATTTATGTATTATATAAACATTTATATTTATTTTATATATTTATATACAATATACTGAAAAAATTTTGAATGTGGAAATGAGAGAAGGAAAGAGAAGAAAAGAGGAATGTGTTAGTTTCTTAGAGCTGCCATAACAAAGTAGTTCAAGGTGGACGGCTTTAAACAGTAGAAATTTGTTCTTTCACAGTTCTGAAGGCTGGAAGTTCGAAATCAAGGTAATGGCAGAGCCATGCTCCTTCCTCCCTTCCTCCCCTCCCTCCCTTCCTTCCTTCCTTCCTTTCTCCTCTTCCTCCTCCTCTCCTCTCCTCTCCTCTCCTTTCCCTTCTTTCTCTTTCTGCCTTCCTTTTCTTTTCTCTTTTTCTTTCTGACAGGGTCTCACTCTGTCACTCAGGCCGGAGTGCAGTGTTGCCATCACAGACCACTGTAGCCTTGACTTCCTGCGCTCAAGCGATCCTCCCACCTCAGCCTCCTGATTAGCTAAGACCATAGGCACACACCACCACACCTGGCTAATTATCATTTTTTTATTTTTTGTAGAGATGGGTGTCACTATGTTGCTCAGGTTGGTCTCAAATTCCTGGACTCAAGCAATCCTCCCAACCTGGCCTCCCAAAGCGCTAGGATTACAGATGTGAGGTGTGAGTCACTACACTCAGCCCCATGCTCATTTTGAAGCTTTTAGGGGAAGGTCCTTTCTTGCCTCTTCTAGCTTCTTGTAAGCCCCAAGTGCTCCTGGGTTTGTGGCAGCATAATCCAGTCTCTGCCTCAGTCATCACATGGTCATCTTCCTTCTTTGTGTCTCTCCTCCTTTTTATAAAGACAGGAGTTAGATTAGATTAAGGACGCTTGCTACTCCAGTCTGACCTCATCTTAATCTAACTAAATGCATCTGCAACTGTTCTATTTTTCAGATACAGTAACATTCTGAGATACTGGGGATTAGGACTTCCATACATCTTTTGGGGAGACACAATGAAACCCATAACAGGGAGGTATTTTGTTTTGTTTATTTGTTTATTTTGGGAGAGGATATCAATCTTTATAGAATCAAGAGTCAAGTTAAGCCAGACTTTTGTTTTCCCAGATAAAAACAGTCAAGACTAGCTTTATTTCTCTATTACTTGTTATTTGAAAAGGCAATGTAGAGGTTAGTTGAGGAATTGTGGGATGCACTTTCCATCTTGACCTTTTCATTGCGTTGTAACCTCTTATTCTCACCTGATTGTAGAGTCAGACTCAGGAGCAATAATGTTGAAAGTCAAAGTACATTTAAAGAGGAAGGAAACAATTTCCATAGAGGCAATGGTATCAATTTAAGGAGTGAAAATACAATAAATTATAATATTAATAGATCATTAATGCTGATGTCCCCCAGATAGCCCAGAGGCTGCCATTTAGTGTTATGAAGTTACAGAGGATGAGTTTGACCAGCTATTTTTATCAAAGTTTCAAACATTTATCTCTATAGAAATAGCCCATGGGAAAGCAATTTTCTGATCTAAATTTCCTTTGCGTGGAAGGAGATGTGGATTCACCATTCATTAGTTTAATGACCTTGGATAAATAAGCCCATTAATCTTTGAATTTTTCTGCATTTATAAAGTACAAATAAGAGTAACTTAACCATTAATTTAATAGGGCATTTTTAATATGAAAGCCATTTGTACACTGTGATGTTATATACACAAATATAATAATTTATTTCTGGACAATATCTTCCTGGAGCCTTTAAGAGACACTACAGCATAGCAGTTATTGGCATGGGTTCGGAGTCAGACTGATTCTTGAATCTCAGCTGAAATCGTAGCCCTACCACCTACTAAGATGTGACCTTGACCTCTGCATGCTTCTGTTTCCTTACCTGTAAAGTAAGGATAATAGTATTTACTTCCTATGCTGCTAAGAGAATTATACGAGTTAATAAACATGAAGCAGTTGGGATAGTGTCTGGCACATAGTAAACACTCAATAAATGTAAACTGAGGTTGTTATGATGATTACCATAAAGTCTGCCATCTAGGTCACCCCAATGAATGTTTGAAATATATAATATTTAGAAAAGGATGAAATTAGTTCCAGACATACAGGATGTGGATTTATATATGCAGCATAACTATAGTTATACACACACACACACACGCACACAGAGTACATATAGGTAGATGTACAAGTTTGTAGATTTGTAGGTAAGGGGCATGGAAGAAGGAACCTGAAGAGGTTCATATAGGGTTGGATCAGGATGAGCATGATAGTGATGAGTAGGAGCCTGAAAAAAGCCCAAAAATGTTTAATATAATCACTGTGGTAAGGGATTAAGGGGTTAAAGCACAAATAAATGATTGCTTTAAAAATTACAGGAATATTGTGGGCTGAGATGGAAAGCCCCTAGTTTATTATAGAACCAGTCATTTCGTGCTGAAACCCACTAATTGGCTTCAAGCACTACTCTTGGCATTTTTACAAATTAGGAAATTGAGGCTTAGGTTAACTGGAGAGTACAATGGGAGAAGGAATAACCAGCTGGTCACATGGTGATTGTGATCCCAAGGCCTTCAGCTTTAAAGACAATTTTAGGGTTTTAAGAGATATTTTTTGAAGATTCACACTTAATTTGTGAATCTTACTAGTTTCTGATTAGCCAGAAATATAGAGTGGTTTAAACAGACTGCGTCAGTAGGACACTTCTTATTGCAAGTGGGACAGAACCAACTGGAACCAGTTTAAGAAGGGAAAAATGACTGACTTGAGCTCAAATCATGCCAGCAGTTTCTCTCCATCTCCCAGCTCTGCCTCTTCAATGCTGCCTCCTTTTTCAGTCCTGGTGGTGGCAAAGGACTGCACTAACTCCAGGGTCTCAAGCCTCTGAGGATAAAGGCAATAAGAAATAGTGAGCTCTATCAAGTACCTCCCACATCAGATCTAAAATTCACTGATTTAGCACTTTTGCTCCCATCCCACCCTTGTACCAATCCTTGTGGCCAGGGAAGGATGATGGGCTGATTGGCTTAAAAGTGGTTTAGAGATTGAGGGAAGGGTACAAGTCCAAATGAAATTTGAGAATGGTTGCTTGAAGAGGGAAGGCTGGATGTTGGCAAGACAAATACCAAAAACCTATGCAAAGTTAATGCATCTTGTACAATTGCCTAAAATACCTTTGCTATGATTCTATGTTGAGCTAATTACAAGTAAGTTGTATGGAATGGAAGGATAGATTTTATTCTTGGCAGGTGCTAGGAGATGATATGCCTTGACTTAAGACAACTATATTCTTTCTTAATTTTCAGGTATTTAAGCTTGAGATAGATGGCTTTATGTTTATTTGGATGAGGCAATGATTATGATATGGCCACCTTTATTATTTTTTGTTTCAAAATTTTGATTCACGTTAGTCACAAAATGGAAAAGCTAATTTAGATGAGCTTCTATGAATGCTTCTTGTCTAAAAAGCAACTGGTTTGCTAATTGTAATTTTCATTTAAATATAATATATTGAAACATTTAAAATCATTTTTCAAGTCATTTAGACATTAAAATTGGCTTTGATTTTTTACCACGTTTTTATTTTAAAAGTTGTGCTATAGTGTTAAAGTAATAAGAGGCAGATATTTAAATTAAATTAAAAACTGGGCTTGACTACTAAAAAAGGAATAATTACAATTTAAATAAAAACAAAAACTGTAGAGATATATTTTTATGGCTGCAATCCTTATGGAAACTGACTTTAGTGACTATAGACTTTTTAAATTATAATTTTAAAAGTAACTACACCACATTTACATAAAATATAATGAATGCAAAGAAAGCGTATATGGTGCCAAATTTTCTACACTATTCAAAAACAAATTGGGTTTTACTCTATTCCTTTTCCTCAGAGATAAAAATATCCTTAATGTAGAAGTATTAGATAGCAGATAAACTGTCTTAAAAATTCTTAAAATTAGGTTAATGTAAATGGCTTTTCCCAGTTCTTCTTTTGCAAGGGAAAAAAAACCACAGCAATATTTGGGAGCAAAAAAAAATTATTTGAAGAAACCACAGAGCTAAATATTGCATTGATGTATGGAACATTTCCAGCAAACGTGTTCAAATCCACCATGAGAATGAGTTAATAGTACAACAATTTACTTTCTGTTCCAATGGATCTCAATGTTTCCCTGTATTTTTATATGTTTGTTTATATGAGTTATAAGATAACCACTTAAGGCCAGTTGTAAAGTTGTAAGGTTTAAGGATTTCACAAATCAAGAGATATCTTTGACTTTTATCAAAAATTTTGTTACTGATTATTTTCAATGGGTGTGTGGATATTTATAAAAACTCCTTGAGAGAAAGGAATGTTTTTTTATGTGCTATGCAAGGTGGATGCTGTGCTGCTCAATGTTCAAGAATAATAATCACGAGTATGCCTAATACAATGCCCTTATTACTAAATTGTTGGCCAACAAACTAACATTCACTGGCAAACTACCCTCTATTGTACTATAACCTGGTGTCTGCATGAGGACAACAGTCTGGTTCAGGGCTGACCAGACCAGACCAGACTGAGGTGGGTGGTGTTTTCCTAACAGAGCTGGTTTGGCCCAGGCGGCTACTCCAACAACATTGTATTATGGGAATCAGTCTGTTCTCTCACAGTCAGGGGAATTTTCTAGCCAATACAGTTTATTGTTCTCGTGTAAACGGCCCAAGTATTAGAAGGGGAGAACTGACATAACTTTATATGAAACCAGCTCCTCCCTGTTTCTGCTGGACTCACCCAGTTCAGAATGCGGTTGGCTAAATTATAGAGGGTTTGGGAGAAAGGGCAATGCAGACAGGGATATCAGTATGGCTCTAAGTGTTGTTGAATTACAGAGTTACTTCTGTACTGGTTGATAAATAGCCAGAGTCCTGAGTAACCTTCCCCACCAACAGCCCCTGGCCATTGTGGCTCCTTCCCTGACCTCTAACCCTCTCTAAGGTCAGCAACTCAAGGGGTAATTCCTGGCAGAGACTCAAGTCTTTGCTCCTGGACCATAGATAGCATCTGTTCTGATTGGCCCGTGGCTGTATGCTTCTGGTTCTGGAGTTTTTTGAATATCACCCTGACAAAGAGCTAGTGAAATGTCATTTCAGCACATTAGTTGAAGATCAAAACCCCAAATCCTCAGGACAATGACAGCAGTCAAAACAGAAAAAAGGGACCTCCATCCCCCCTCCCCTGCTCCCCGCATGAAACCAGGTGGCCTTCAGATCCCCATGCTTCCTTAAGAACAGTTTTGGTGTTGAACGTGATGCAGTTTATCCTTCCTCATTTCTTCCCTCCTCCACTTTTGGAACTGGTTCTGTTTATATTCCTTCATAGGATTTATAGTAATTGCTCTAAAGTTCCATGGTGGAGCATTTCTGCTAATGAGCATATTCAGGAAATGTGTGGGTACAATGATAACAACCCACCCACTTTTAAGCTTATTTTAGAAGATGTAAACATGAGAAAATGAAAATCAATTAATGAGCAAATTAAGGAAAATGCTAAATATCCTGGGTTACGAATTTCCTTTTTTTTTTCTTTCACCTAGAATCTTTGGAAAAAGTTGTGTCTCTAGTGATAGAAAATTCTCTAGTGCCTTCTTATTGCTCTGAGAATGAAATAGATATCTCTTGTTAGGATCTGCAATGTTCTCCATGATCTGGCCATGGGTCACATCAGAGAACAGGCCAGTGTCCTCTCTGATCTGATGTCACGCTGTCCTTCCCCTTTCTCTCTGCTTCCAGCACACTGGCCTTCCATAGATAGTCTGAGCTGATTCCTTACCTCAAGGCCTTTTGCACTTGCTGTTCCGACTGTTCCAAATAACTTTTCTCCCTAGTTTCTTCTGTCATTCAGTTCTTATTGCCTTAGAGAGACGTTTCCTGATTGTTCTATATAATAGTGCCCTCCCTGCAGGCACTCTGGGTGATCCGTAGTGCGCTAGGCACTACCCCAACTTATTTTATTGTTTATAGTCAGTCTCTTTCCTCCAAAATGTGAGTTAGGTGAGCAAGGAACATTTTCTGGCTTATTACTGTTGTAGCTCAGTGCTTAAAACGAGAAGCCAGAGAAGCAGCACATTGTAGCAGCAGCACTGGAGAGGAGCAGCGTCCAGAGCTCAACAACCTGGGTTCTCCGTCCTGCCACCTGCATGACCTGGGGAAACCACAACGTCCGTGTCGTAGGGGGTCTTGTGAATAGTAAATGAGCTAACACGTATAAAATTCACATAGAATAGGCTGGCACATGAGAAGCACTACATAAATATTTGGTATTTTGATTTTTCTATTTTTTTCATTAGAATATAAGCTCCAAGAGGGCAGCATTTCACTGTTTTGTTTACCGACCAGTCCTTAGTACCTGGAACTGTATTGGGCTCATTTTTGGAATGCAAAAACTAATATTGATTAAAATGTTAAAAGTGAGGTTCTTTAAAAAAATTATATGAATGACAGAAATTAGTCAACTTTTCTACTTTATTATTCCCCCCACGTTGCTAAGCACATAACATCATGGTTAAATATTGAGTTTAATTATGCCTGGAATTGTCCAGTTCTGATCACCATAGTCTAAGCAAATTGGTTCTATTTGTTGATTGATCATAATGCTCTTTCTTCCATACCTGGCTGAATCTTAGAAATCCTTCTCAACCAGTGTTGCAGGATGATAATACCAATCAGGGTATGCATGCAAGGAAAAACCTGTCACTCTTCTAAGATCCAGGGAATGTACTGGTTCTCAGATGAATGTATGAAATTTCTTTCTTTTCTGTGTTCATCTGGAGACTTATCTGTTCCTACTTTCCACTGACCACTCAGAAGTGAGGAGGATGGCGGAAACAAGAAACGTTTTTCTGATTTCTTCTGATACCATGGGTCTTAGTTTTATCTTTTAGGGGGGTAAGGTTTGTTCAGAGCACAGATAAGAGGACTATGAGAAATTATTAAATCTTACTGCTTTAATTAAATATTCTTCACCTGACTAATAGCAGCAGAGAGGTGTGAACTTGCATTCCCTTTAAACTCCTTAGGTGTTAACATTATGTAAATATGAAAATTAAGCACTAGTGGTTTCTCTTATTTTTTAAAAAATAGAACAAAATAAATGATGTCTATATGGCAAATTTCAGAGATACTGAGAAGATTATCAAAAACATTCACAGGAGAAAGCTTTAATTATTTGAAAATCTTAATGCTCTTTACAGTTTAGTGAGATTTTTTCATCTTTAATGTTGAAGTTGCAGTCACCTCTATTTTTCTGTTTTTGATCCAGGTATCATTGAAATTGGTTGGTTGGAACTTGGCACTAATGAGACTGTAGTTAGGGGTTCAGTCCCTTGTCTTCCTGTCACAGTCAGATAAATGCAGAGAAGACTCTTCTGCAATACCTGACTCTGCTGTGGCTCTAGTTTTCTGTCCCATACTCATGTTCACTTGTTTACAAGGTAGGGGATTGAGTCTTGCATTCTATTCAACAGTATTTATTAAACTTCTGTTACTATTATTTCTTAACTCTAAGACATCATTGATGATAGGAGGCACCATCACTTCAATATTAGGAATAGAATAAACATTATGAATTTAAAAACCCATGGATTATAATATGTATATAAACTTGAAAATGTATGAAAAAAATGTGAAAAAAATATGTGAAAAAATGTGTTTGTCTTAGAATTTGGAAAATATGGTTTGTAATATAATACCTTACCACTATAAGTAAACAACTCAGAAACATTATTTTGTACCTTTGATGTTGACATCTTTTCAATCTTTATTGAGACATCATTGACAAATGAAAATTGTATATATTTAAGACATACAAAGTGATGTTTTGATAAATGTGCATGTTGTAAAATGATTAAATCAAGCTATTTAACATATCCATTACCACACTTATTTTTATAAGGTGAGAATATTAAGATCTACTCTCAGCAAGTTTCAAATATACAATACAGTATTATTAACTATAGTCAGCACACTGTACATTAGGTCTCCAGAATTTATCCTGTGTGACTGCAAGGTACTACCCTTTGTCCTTATCTTTCTATTTTCCCCATGCCCCCGACTCTGGCCACCATGACCAGGTGCTGCCTACCTGAGTGTGGATTTTTCAGGTTTCACATGCTAGTGAAATCATGCAGTATTTGTATTTTGGAGCCTGGCTTTTTTCACTTAGCATAATGTCCCCCAGGTTCATCCATGCTGTGGCAAATGATAGGACTTCCTTTTTTTAAAGACTAAATAATATTCCATTATGCATGCATGTCCACGTGTGAGTATGTGTGCACCACACCTTTTTTATATGTCAACAAACACTTTGGTGGATTTCGTATCTCAGCTACTGTGAATAATGTTGCAATGAGTATGGGAGTGCAGATGTCTCTTGGGAATACTGATCTCATTTTCCCTGGATATAAATCCAGAAGTGAGTTTGCTGAATGATACAGTAGTTTATTTTTAATTTTTTGAGGAAGCTTCATACAGTTTTCCATAAGGGCTATATACATTTCCATCCTCACCAACACTTGTTATCTTTTGTCTTTTTGGTAATAGTTATTCTGACATGTGTGAGGTTAGAATGTGATTTTGATTTGCATTTCCTTGGTGATTGGTGATATTAAGCATATTTTTACCTTCAATTTAATGCATATTTTATTAGATTTATATGAGACTAAATTGCTTTATGTACTGAAATATTATTCATTTATATATTTATTTATATTTTTATAGCATTTTTACTAATATATTTCTATGTTTACTACATAAGATATATATTTATATTATTTATTTATATCATTTATATATTCATTCAACAAGTATCTACTGAGCACCAAGTACTGTCTAGGTGTGGTAAAAATATTCAACAGCAAGAAGTCAGATAAGGTCCTCATTTTCATGTACCAGTAAGGGAGAAACAGGAAATATAAAATTAAAATAAATGATAGTGATAAAGGTCACAAAAATAGAACAGGGCAATCTGTTCATGAAGGCCTCAGAAGATGAGTAGTGTATCTTCGAGTTGGTCAGGAAAACTTCTGAGAAGGCTACAGGTGAGCTAAGACTCTGGTGATGAGATGCAGCAAGCAACATGAAACCATGGGAGCAGAATGTTCCAGGAAAGGGGAACAGAGAAGCATGGCACTATGGCTCATGCCTGTAATCTCAGCATTTTGGGAGGCTGAGGCAGGAGAATCACTTGAGCCCAGGAATTTGAAATCAGCATGAGCAATGTAGTGAGACCCTATCTCTACAAAAAATAGATAAATAAATAAAATAAAATGAAAAATAAAAACTCCAGTGTGGTAGTGCATGTCTGAAGTCCCAGCTTCTCAGGAGGCTGATGTGGGAGGATTGCCTGAGGCCATGAGGTCAAGGCTGCAATGAGCTATGATTGCAGCATTGCACCCCAGCCTGGGTGACAGTGAGATTCTGTCTAAAATAACAACTAAAAAAAAATAAAAAGAGGGAACAAACAGAGCAGGAGTCCCTAAGTAGAAACAAAATTGGCTTATTTGCACAATAACTACAATAACAACTAAAGCCAAAGTGTCTGGAGGTAGAGAGTGAAGAAGAGGTGACACGCCATGAGCTCAGTAGGGGAGGAAGGATGGAGATTGTAAGGGCCTTCTAGGCTATGGTAAGGAGTTTTTATTTTATTCTGTGATCAATGGGAAGCATTCGAGACTAAGCAGGATCATAATGCATTTTGCTTTACATTGAATAATTTTTTTTTCTGATTGTTACGTGTGTGTCCTGAAGGTGGCATGAATGGTGGTAGGAAGACCAGTTAGGAGGTTATTGCAGGATAGAAGGACTTGCCAAGTGTGGCTTGCCACGGTGAGAGCAGTGATGATGGGCAGTGGGGAGATTCAGGTTATATTTTGGAGAAAGAGGTGCCAGAACTTGCTGATGGATTGTTTTTGGAGTGGGGAAAAGAGAAATGATCAAATAGAGTTTTGACTTCATCAACAAGGCAAATGGTGATGCTGCTTTCTGAGATTGGGGAAGAATCACTTTGTTGGCAGAGGGGAAGAGAAGTCAAGACTTCTGTTTTCACTGTGATAGCTTTGAGAAAATCCTATGACACATTTAAACAGAGATCTCAGTAGTGATAGAAACAAGATAAGGCAAGCTGATAACATGAAATTGTTAGTTTTAGGTCACTTTTGAGAATATGAGATATTTAAAAGGAAGAAACAGGTTTATTGAGACTCAGAATTACCTAGCAAGTGGATTCTGGAAAACTACCATATCTGGTCTTTCAATTCTTATCTTTAATAATAGTTCATTCAGGAATATCATTCTCCATTGATAGAGCATTATATAGTAAGAGACATTTTAAAGATAGATTTTAAGAAATTTTTATAACATACCAGTAGGAACTTATAGAGAAAAAGATTTCTTTCTGTAATAATAGCATTTGAACTACAGTGCTGTCTGCAGACCAAAGGGTATTCCAGGCACTGAATCCAAGATAGCTAAAGAATGATGGACACAAATTTAAATAGATTCTACATTGGCAAATATTTGCAAGAGTACATGATGCACGTAAGTCATTTCTAAAACATATCAGGCAGAAGAATATACCATATTCTTTTGAGCTTATGCAAGTGTATTATATTTATTTGTATGTAAGTAGATTTAGACGTACTTAGAAATAATAATAACAAGGCTCAGTAATCCAATCTTGTTAACAATACCAAAAGCATGAAGTATTCAAATCATGCAAATGGGACTTTTATTTATGCACTTTTATTTGGAGAAAAAGGTGCCAGAACTTGCTGATGGATTGTTTTTGGAGTGGGGAAAAGAGAAATTATCGAACAGAGTTTTGACTTCATCAACAAGGCGAATGAATGGTGATGCTACTTTTCTGAGATTGGGGAAGAATCACTTTGTTGGCAGAGGGCAAGAGAAGTCAAGCCTTCTGTTTTCACTGTGATAGCTTTGAGAAAATCCTATGACACATTTAAACAGAGATCTCAGTAGCGATAGAAACAAGATAAAGCAAGCTGTGTAATAGATTCAAGAGTGCAAAATTACAAAAGAAGCCAGTTGTAATCATTTGGGTTCCATGGAAAGCAGAGTTTGCAGTTGAGATTTGTGTTCAGGTGGTTTATTGGGAGTGGACTTACAGAATGACATTTTTAATGGAAAGAGGGAAGGAAGCCAGATTTCATAGAGCAAATGTTAAGCTCCAATGTAGTTGCAACAGAGCCCTCAGCCAATCCCCTGTGGAGCTCTCAAGCTGGGATGGCCTTTTTGAGATGTCTTGAATTGAGGTAAGGGGTCTGGGATTTTGTAAGCCCTCTCTGACTAGTGATTTAATGTGGGTATAATTTTGGGCAAAATAGCTTCTTGCAGCTGAGGGTCATCCTTAGGCTGTCATCAGAAAACACACCCACCAGCTGGTAAGCGAGTACCTTAGTCCTGAGAGGGGGTGTTGCTCAGATCCACTGCCTTGTATAATAACTTCATTCGATCTGAAGATGACTCCTTCAGGATCCCAACTACTACAGCAAGGTTTGTAGGAGGAACTACGGCCCCCACCATGGCTCTTGTTCTCAGCGCTGCAAGTGATAACTCATTATTTCCCTCCTCTACTATCCCTTCTAGATTCCCCTTAGCCTCAACTGGCACCTCTTTTGGTCTAGGAGGCTTACCTGGTAGGATCACTCACAGCCTACCCCTAAGGGATCACCATGCTCTTCTTAGGTCCTAGCTGGTACACTTGTCCATTTATTTTAAATGAAGGTCTACTTAAGGAAAATGATGCTTTTCCTTACAAGCTGGTCACTTGGCTCAATGAGCCCAAAGTGATTGTGCAGTAGTTTGACTCTTTCTATCTCCCTTCATGGACACATTCTACTTTAGTTAGTTGCAAGTAAGATGAATTGCTACCAGCAACAGAGACCAACACTGAGCTCCTGGTATGGCACCATCTCTTGAGAAGACAAAATATTCTTTAGTGGCAAGTCTATTAGGCTGGACTTCTAATATCCCGGAGTCAACTCTATTATGTTACCTCTTCCGGTATGGAAGGGGTCCAGTGGAATTGACATGTCACCTTGTGATGTTTTATGTGCATAAGAGATATGCCACAGGGGACTTGGTTTTGGTCATTGTTGCTGCCAGATTGTCCATTCATGAGCAGAATAGCTATCTAAGCTTTAGTGAGTGAAGAGCTGTCCTGTTTGGCCCAACATATCCTCCCTCCATCCTTGCCAATGTGGCTACTCTTTTCATGCACATATTATTCCAACATTGGGGTGGCTGATGACTTAGGCTCTGTAATGTCCTCTGTCCAAGTCATCTGGTCTACTTTGTTAATTAGTACCTATTCTTGGGTGGTGGATGATCTCTAGTGGGCATTAACAGATGATACAAAGATCTTCAGACTTTGTGCCCAGTCCCATATTCACACATCTCTTTGCCTTATTATCCCTGATCTTTCAATCTTTCTCCTTCCAAGCTCCTGACCAACAAACTAAGCCATTTTTCACTGCCTATAATAGGGCTCAGGCCAATTATTTTTCTTTTTCTTTTTTTTTTTTTTCAGACGGAGTCTCACTCTGTCACCCAGGCTGGAGTGCAGTGGCGCGATCTCAGCTCACTGCAAGCTCCACCTCCCGAGTTCATGCCATTCTCCTGCCTCAGCCTCCTGAGTAGCTGGGACTACAGGCGCCCGCCACCACGCCCGGCTAATTTTTTGTATTTTTAGTAGAGACGTGGTTTCACCATGTTAGCCAGGATGGTCTCGATCTCCTTTATGATCCACCTGACTTGGCCACCCAAAGTGCTGGGATTACAGGCGTGAGCCACCACGCCCGGCTGGCAAATTATTTTTCTACTTTGAGTGGATGACTAGGAGCACCACCTGAAGCTCCTTTGGGAGGATTTCCTCACTGATGTTTTTCAGAGCTACCCTAAAAGTATGGCAGTAGCTCATTTTTGTTTTGCATTTTCATATCAGTCTAAACCATCCATGATTTTCTCCTTCATCAGTGGGTCATAAGGGTACACTCCATCCTCCATGCAGCCATAGGGCTGGTGCGACAGTAGTAGATGATCTCTAAGGAGGTAGGGAAGGCAGGGTTGGGTAGAGGGAGCACTTGAAATGTGATTTAGTTGTAACAGAGCCTTCAGCACACCCCATAGGGAGCTATGTAGCTAGTATGGATTTTTAGAGATGTCTCAAAATGAAGTCAGAGGGCTGGGCCTCTGAATTCCTGACTGGACCAGTCCAGTCACTGGGTGTGGGATGCCTCTGGGGAGTGGAGGTAACCTTGGGTGAGGCAGTTTCCTCACGTTCAAGGCAATTCCTGACGTGGAGCTAAGCTGTGAGTTCAGTAAGCAACCACCCATGTAGCTAGGGGAGCTAGTGCCTAAGTCTTGAGTGCTGGGTCCTGGCACACCGAAGATCCATTACACCAACTCCAAATCTTGTAAATTTTCCCAGGAAAATTCACCATCTGAAAAAATAAGACACACACCCACACACACAAAACTGGATTGGTTGAAGCCAACATAATATACAAACAAGTAGCATTTTGAATTTGGGGGATTGAGCATTCTGATAATCCCAATAATTGGGCATCTTATGAGTAGTTGTTGAGATTTGAATGCAGGAATGAAGGAGCAGAGTGTTGGGACTGAAATGAAATGTATTATCACATCCATGTCTGTCTGAAACCTGATCCATGCCCCTTTATTTGTGAACTCAGTGAAAGGTACTAAGAAGAGGCATCATCATGTATGCAGTCACCTGACATAAAAGCCTGGTTATCATCCATGACTCTTCTCTTGTTTTCATATTAGAGTCCATCCTCGCATCCTGCAGATGGTCACTCTGTGCTTTCTCTTGAATTCTGCACTCCTCTTCATATCTGTTGCCTTAGTTCAGGCTCTACTCACTTTTCACCTGCATCATAAAAATAGCCTCCCGCTTTGTTTCCCTCCCTTCCAACTCACAGCTTCCTTGGGCTTTTGTACGCTGTACTAAACTTGAGCCAGAATGATTTTTCTAGAGTGTAAATCTGATGACATTAGTCCCCTATTTAGAACTGATGAATGGCTATTGCTCTCCTCATAAAATCCAGTCCTTTAAACCTGAATACAGACCTTTTCCTGACCCAGTCCCTGCCTGTCCCGCTGAACACTCTCTTATCACTCCTGCCTGGGCCCCAACCTTTTTTTTGAAGCCTTATGAACCTGGTGTTTCATTCACATGTAGTACTGTCTCTGCCTTTTGGTCTATACATTGGTTGTGGCCTTTGCTTGAAACTTTCTTGTGGTAGGCAGGACAATGCTCTTCCCTTCTCCCAAGATGTCTGTGTGCTAATTCCTGAAACATGTGAATATGTTACCTTAAATGGCAAAAGTGACTTTACAGATTTGATTAAGCTAAGGGTCTGGAGATTGAGAGATTATCCTGGATTATCTAGATGGACCCAGTGTAACCACAGGGTCCTTATAGGAGGAAGGGTCAGAGTCAGAGAAGGTGATGCGATGTCACTGCTAGAAGTGATGGTCAGAGCGATGTGGCTGCTAGAAGTGATGGTCAGAGTGATGTCACCACTAGAAGTGATGGTCAGAGCGATGTCGTCGCTAGAAGTGATGGTCAGAGTGATGTCACCACTAGAAGTGATGGTCAGAGCGATGTCGTCGCTAGAAGTGATGGTCAGAGTGATGTCACCACTAGAAGTGATGGTCAGAGCGATGTCGTCGCTAGAAGTGATGGTCAGAGTGATGTCACCACTAGAAGTGATGGTCAGAGCGATGTCATCGCTAGAAGTGATGGTCAGAGTGATGTCACTGCTAGAAGTGATGGTCAGAGTGATGTCACTGCTAGAAGTGATGGTCAGAGTGATGTCACTGCTAGAAGTGATGGTCAGAGCGATGTGGCTGCTAGAAGTGATAGTCAGAGTGATGTCACCGCTAGAAGTGATGGTCAGAGCGATGTGGCTGCTAGAAGTGATAGTCAGAGTGATGTCACCACTAGAAGTGATGGTCAGAGTGATGTCACCACTAGAAGTGATGGTCAGAGTGATGTCACTGCTAGAAGTGATGGTCAGAGTGATGTCACTGCTAGAAGTGGTCCCTAAACCAAGGAATGCAATGCCACAGCTTCTCCCTTAGCACCTCCAGAAGGAATGCAGCTCAGCTGGCACCTTGATTTTAGCCTGGTAAAACCCATTTCAGATTTCTACCCTCCAGAACTGTAAAATAATGAATGTCTCCTGTTTTAAGCCACTAAATTTTTGGTAATTTTGTGCAGCAGCAATAGGAGACTAACACACCTTCTCTGTGGCTAAATGCTATTAATCATTTAACACTCAGCTGAAGCAACGATTCTGGTTTAAGAGATTCTTTTCTATGTTCCTATGGTGAACTCAATATTCCTTCTATTTTACTATGGATATCTATTTTCTCTCTCCCTCTCTCCTGTCTCTTCTCTCTCCTCCTTTTTCAAACCTCTTGCATTCTGCCCTAGAGCTGTGACTCTGTCCTATGTTATTTGAGTCCTAGGTAGCAAAGGGCCTGGCTCATAGGCTTCATGAAGTTGTAGCGCCTCCATCTCTGTGTCCCTCTGCGGTTGTCCTCACGACAGGACTTTGAAGCCACCAGTGCCACCTGTGTGTTGATGCCCTGCTTTCTGTTTTGAGGGCTTATGCTTATTAGGGGTTTTGGTAAAGAGGGAGGAAAGCAATTCATTCAAATCGTCTCAGATGAGCTTAGAAAGTTCCAGGGCCTGTGCTGGGGATGGGAAGTCTTTCTGCAGAGGATTCAGGGCTATGCATACACCTCTGGAATAGAAGACCTCACTCTCAGTGTCACAGAAAATGTCTCCCGAGGCTTTTCTTCCCCACTCTGGGCTGTACTCCTGGGATCCTGAGAGGTGGTCTCCAGCTTCGCCCTGAGGTCCCACTCTCCACCGTCCACTGTGACCTCTCCTTTCTGAGGCTCCCAGGCCCGACTGCCCCGCAGCCTTTCCCTGAACATTTCTCTGTTCCTCTATTTTTTTTACCTGCTCTATTTTCATGACCTGAACTTGATCATTTGCTCCCCTCAGGCCTTCTCTTTTGATTCTCTAGAGACTGTTTTAGAAATTAAAAACAAATATTCCAAACTGACTTCTCCTCAAGGCTATGTGCTTGCCTCTGGCTGACTAGAGGGGATGTCATAGGAAGTTCAGAAAGGAAAACACAAATATTTAAAATAATGATCTTGCTACATTCCAGTCTTGTTATAAATATTTGTTAAATGGATGAGCATTGAGAAGAAATGGGAGAGAATGCCCAGGTTTTGGTAAGGGAAGTAATTTTCAGCTCTAGGCTTTTTGGGGGGTTTCCACTGGTGGCACTTACAGCACTGGCTGATAATCACTGTTTTAGAAAACCTTCAGGGCTGAATATTTTGGTTAGAAACTGAATAACTTGGAAGATTCTATCAAAAGTCTGTAGTGAAGACATCTCTGATTTTTAGGTAACCAGACGAGAAAAAATATAGTGCAGGCAACCCAAGCACCTGCCTCCCTACACTCCCTTTCAAGAATCACGTATTTACATATAATGGGGAAAAGCATGGTTTTGCCTTATAGCTCTCCGTTCTCCTCCTCAGCGCCATAGGCAGCTCTTTGTCACTCCTGTTTCCTGTGGGCCAACCCTTCCTTTGCTACAGTCATCCTCTTGAACTTCTGCAACTAGGCCCAATGGTGACATGAATGGAAGACACATTCTAAGAACCCTAGCAAAGGCCTGAAATCTCTGGTAGCCCTAAACCCTGTATATACTGGTTTTTGTATACTTACATAGTATGATAAAGTCTTCTTTATAAATGAGTCAAGTAAACAAGTAGCAACAAAAGCAGATATTAGAATAATTATAACAATATATTGTCATAAAAGTTATGTGAGTGTGGTCTGTTTCTTAAAATATTTTATTGTACCGTATGCACCCTTCTTGTGATCACGTGAGATGATAAAACGCCTGTGTGATGAGATGAATGATGTAGGCATTGTGATGGAGCATTAGGTAAATAGACCTTCTGAAGTGAGGATTGTCTGCTTTTTCACTTACTGTACTTGGAGCATGGTTCATTACAGGTAACTGAAACCATGAAAGTGAAACTGTGGCTAATGGAAGATGACTGTGCATCCTACTCTTTGCCAACAGAGCCTGGCTATGGGAAGGCTACAGGTCCCTTAACTACCCTGTCCATTTGTTCTTTCACCACTGCCACTCAAGGAGTAGATATGACTGATAGTAACATGGACTGGGTTAACTTATGGCAGTGATGACACAGTAGGGGACAATTTGCAGCTAATGTTTAATATTTCCCATGGTCCCTCATGGAGATTGTCATATTGATGCACTCAGTTTGTAATCTCACCTTTCTTTCGGGCTTTTGGTGAAGTCAGGTGCATTATACATCCACCCTGGGTCTCCCCATCAGCTTCAGGGAATCCCACCCTGTAGCTATAAAGTTTGGTCTGATCTAAGATTCCATCTTTCTCCCTATCCTCCCTCCCTTCCCTTCTGTAATATAAAGACCCATTCCTATGACTTTGAAATGATGACCTCTAAAGACTTTCTGATGTTTTCAATCTGGGGCCCTCAGTGTCCCAGTCTATCTCTGGGGCAGCCTGGGGAAAATTTCAGTCCTCCAGCTGCATTTGTCATATTTGTAGGTGGCAGAAAATTCAAAATCATTGTGAGACCTCTGTTAATGGTTTATAATGGGTGATAGCTGAAATTTTCAGAGAATTTCCCATCATTACACTGGAGGGAAGAGACTGAAAGGGGAACATAAATCGTGCTTTGCTCTTTAGCAAAATCCCCATGCTGGGGTAGAGGGACTTTCCTTTCTATTATTCAGGAAGTACATCTTCATTTGATGGTTGCCTAGCTTTGTTCCAACATGGATTTCTCTTCTTTAAAGGCGTTTGGATTAGATGTAGTGTGATCCCCTTCATTCCTCCCCTCTCCTTCCACATTGCCCAGAGAATGGGTTTTTAAAGCAATCTCAGGTATTTCACCAAGTAATGTGTCCCTAGTGGGGAAAAGTCGTAGCTTTATTGATTAAAATCTTGGTATAACATTCATAATTGGAGTTTTCCTGTAATTTGGTGCCAGGTTGCCTCACCACTTTCTCTAGGGACTATATATCAAATGCTATTTTTCATGCTCTTGTTTGCTGATAAGGGCCTGATAAAACCACTAGTTTGACCTTATATTCAATTTCCGGAGATGAAAGCCCTGGTATGGATTGCCAAATGTCCTCAAATACAGTGACAATCTATACCAATATTTTAAAAGAAATGTATGACTACGGGGAAAAAAAAATCTTCGGGTTTGGGTGTGTGTTTTTGTTTTCTTCCCCTACCTTCAGTGTGTAATTTTATCCATTGCAAACAATTTTCAATCAATAATTAAAACTGATAAACAGATCTACAGGGGGAAAAAATCCTTCAGTTTGAGTTTAATTGATTGCCTCTCAAAGTCATTCCCTGACACAGCAAGTTGCCGAGGGAGTTTGTGCCAGTAAATAGGAAAGAATGGGGTTGATTAAAAAGTAAAACAACACAAAACCTGACATCCTATTGTGAGTTTAAAAATAAAGCAAAATGACTATTAGCAACCCATGTTAATTTCTGTCAAACTATCTTTATCTGCATGGTAAGGACAAGGAGGAATAACACATGGCTTCTAGTCAGAGCAACTTTGGACTTTATGGGAATTCATGATTTTTTTTTTTTTTTTTTTACCCTCCAACTTCTGTCTTTTTTGTTTTCTTACGACGTTTCTCCTGCAAAGACTCATGAGGCACCTATTAGTCAGTGTGGAGCCTGAGTTGCTGCAGGAGGAGAAATGGGATGTCTTTCAGCTTTTCTTTCATGTAGATCTGTTGCATGTTTACTAAGGTGAAAGGATTAGTGCCCTGGAGATCATTTGCTTTCATAAGCTTTAAACCAGAGCAGCAAAAGTTTCATGCCTTGATTCTCTTCCAACAGCTCTTTCTCGCAGCAAGGCATAGAGGAGCAAGCTGAGACCTACAGATTGCCAACAGACTCTTCCAGCAAAATTGTCCTGTCTCAATCAGTTAAACTGGGTGGGAAGGGAGAGTCTCTGCCAGTTTTCTCCCATCTCTTTCACCATGTGGTGAGACACCCGAAGCATTCCATGGGGCTTTAGGATCAAGACGAAATACTCCAGATTTCTAAGTCTCACTAATACCCAGACCCCAGACCATATGTACGGATAATTCACATACTTTCTAAGCTTTGCATTTTGTACATAAACTCTCTGTCAAACACTGGTTTTCTGGAGCTTCATATAGAACAAAAAGTTAAGAAGAAAACAGAAAAAGGATTTTTTTTGGTACCCTAACCACTATTTCTATTTAATATAAAAAATAGTAGTAAATATAGAAAACTAAAATTTTGCTTTCTGGCGATTTATAGCACGTACTTTCCCATATGACAGGCATCTAAAAGATAATGACTTAAAATGTTGGTTTTGAAATGGAATATAATAGAAGCTAGAATGACAGCTGCAAAACAAACAATAACCCGAAAGCTGGTTTGAAACAAATTCAAAACCAGGTAAATGAAAGCAGGTCCCTGTTCCCAAATTACTTTACTTAAGAAATAAAATAAGGAAAGCAAAGCAAAAAGAAAGAAATTTAATTTAATATTCTTTATATCAACCTTCTTTCCCCCAACTCCCTTGAAATTTGGATGTGGCTGCAGGAGTGACTATACCCTTTTACCGAGGTATTTATGTGGTAATGGACATCATACCCCCTTTTACTAGGCAGTGATCCAGTTCTCAAATGAGCTGATTAAATCACCTTCTCCATTTTGAGCTTTAGAAATAAGGAAACTGTAGGAAAAAGCAAAATAAATTTTCACTGTGAATTCACAGATTTTTTGGCCTTTGTATTTTTATACAAGCATAATCTTGATAGCTTCAGAATAACTAAATCATAAACTCTAGATATTAAACTTGAGTTCCAGTGATCAATTCTATATTTGGAGAATTTAAAATCTGTGAATTATCTACCACTCCGCTTATCCTCAAAGATTGATTTCACCTCAGGGAGAAATAGGTAAGATCTTGAAATCTCTGCTATAAAATCTGCAAAACTACCCACCACTACCTCGTCCTCATTTCCTTCCCTCTGTTTATTATGGGAGGGAGCCTGATATTTCAAGGCCTATCATTACCCATGTTTAAGTCCCTTCTTCTTCTGCTCCCTGGCTACCACTCACTATTCTTTCTCATTTTATTTCTGTGTCTTAAGTTTCTGATCTTCTCTTTTTCTTCCATTTAGAAACACAACAAATAAACAAAAACAAATATTTAAACCTCATTTTTTCTTCTTCTTTTTTTTTTTTTTTTTGTTTGTTTTGAGACAGAGTCTTGCCCTGTTGCACAGGCTGGAGTGTAGTGGCTCACTGCAGCCTTGAACTTCTGGGCACAAGGGATCCTCCCACCTACTGGGTATCTGGGACCATGATTTTCTTTCTCTTCTTCTTCTTCTTCTTCTTTTTTTTTTTTTTGTAGAGGAGGGTCTCACTTTGTTGCCCAGGCTGGCCTCAAACCCTCAAACTCCTGGGCTCAAGTGATCCTCCCACCTCGGCCTACCAAAATGCTGAGATTACAGTCGTGAGCCACTGGTCCTCCAAAACCACTTTCTTGATTCTAGTTAGCTTTCCCTCTATCTTCTTCCTTTCACAGCTACACTTCTCTAAAGAGTTGCTACCAAGTGACCTCAAGCTAAATTTGCAGGTCAAAAATAAGGTATTTTGGTAAACATCAGTAGGTTCTGATCCTAGAGGCAGAGAAGGATTTATGGCTCCTCCCTGTCATCTTACTTCCAGGTAGTGTGTTATAACGGATGCAAGTCTCGGTTTGAAATCTGCTATTTATACCAGTATTTGTTATAAAATAGGCACAAAATGTATAAAACCAGTTCCTATAAAATCAACTGAGACCGTTGCTGTCCTTTGGCATTTGCATGAAAGAATTCCTCTAAAGTGACACCTGATATACTGTGGGACTTCTAATTGGATTGGGCATCAGAGCCCTGTGTGTGTGGAGGACACAGAAGTTGGAAACCTAGGCTCTAGTTAGGAGGTGTTAGGCTATTACGTTTGCTAGATTCTTTAATTTCTTTCAGATGGAGAAGATAGAACCCACACAATCTCTTTTGTTCTCCAAATATCATGAACCCTACTCATTTCACAAAAGAAAATTTATTTCCAACATCCATTAAGGTAATTAACTATCTGGGGCAGATTGAGATAGTATTTGAAGCACTTGTCTTAGTGCCTCTGTAAGTCTGGATTCCTAATGACATTCCTCTAAGAGCTAACTAACCTCCTACTGAGGTCTGATTAAAGTTAACTTACATACACATATGAATCATACTGCTTATTCTGAAGAATTTTAAAGCATGTGACTACTTAGTCATTGAACAATTGTCACTTATCCTTATTTCTGCTCTGTTCTCACTTGCAGCTCTATCCACTCTCAGCTGCCTTCTGTCCCCATTGCCCCAAATAATTGTTCTCTCTAAGATCATTAATAATCTGCGTGTTGAAAAAAATCCAGTGGACACACCTCAGTCCTTGTTTTACTTCATTTCTGGTTCCTTTTAGCACAGCTGGTCATGTCTACTTTCTAAATACCATACCCTACAGATTTTCTTCCTGCCACACTAAGCCACCTTGGCCTCCATGGTTGGTTCCCCAGGTAAAGAAGATGGAGAATGAGCAGAATGGTTTCTTTCTTAAGGATGACTTTCCAGGTTCACCTCAAATATTACCTATCATTCCACCTAAAAGATGATAAAAAATACAGAACCAAGACTTGGAGCTTTGTAAAATCAGATGTTAGCTGGATGCTGAAGAACCAATAAAGGAGTCTGAGAAGTACTGGCCAGGGAGGTAGAAGGAAAATCACCATAGGGTAGAGAGTCAGGAGTGTGTTCCAGGAACAGGAAAATTAGACAACATATTAAACACGACTGAGAACCCAATTAGGATGAGGTCACAGAATAAATCAGAGAACTAATAAAATGGAGCTTGCCGGTCATGGTTGTGACAACAACAATATCATTGCAGTGGTGGGGACAGAAAACAAATGGGGTTGGAGCAGGGAGAAATGAAAATGGGAGATAAGAATGAGAGAATTTCTTTAGAAAATTTGTATTGTGAATTAGAGCAGAGAAATGGAGTGACAGTTGGAAGGAGATATAGGATCTATCTTAGTTCAGAATGCCAGAACAGAATACTGTAAGCTGGTTTAGGCAACATACATTTATTTCTTACAGTTTTGGAGGCTGGGAAGTCCAAGATCAAGGTGTCAGCAGACCTGGTGTCTGGTGAGGCCATTCTTGCTACAGCATGCTTGTGTACTGATGGGAAAGATCCAATAGAGAGAAGGAAATTGATGATATAGTAAAGAGGGTATGAAATCCTAGAGAGGATGAGGAGGATGAATTTTGTAACACTAGTAGGGGGATTGGTCCTTGATAGAAGCAGGACAGTCCTTCAAATGTAATAGGAGAAAAGAGAGAAAATGGTTAACTTTATAATTTTAGAAGCTGAGATGAATTGGAATTTAATAATTTTTAAAACTATTAGGATCATCAAATAGCCAGGAGGAAGAACTTTTGCCTTCTGTAGAAATTGGGTGTAAATAACTTGTTAGAATGTTGAAGGTACATTGATACATTTGCTCCTTTGGAAAAGCTTTTCATATAATATATAAAAGTATAATAAGGAATATCAGGCATGTGTGTGTGTGGGTACTCAGGTAAAGGATGTGAGATGCACATGGATTCTGAACTTTTATGTGACTGGGCTAAGATATGCATGTTGTCATTGCTTTAAAAATGTTATACTTTTCTGTATGATTTGAAAGATACCTGCTTCAATGGAAGATAACAATTAAGAGGCAATAGCATAAATAATTTTCATCCAATAAATTCACTTTCTTAATTGATAAGTCAAAATGGTAACAATGGCAATGCCATGTTGATTCATGAACCACCTGTACACTGAACAAACCTATCAATTAAATTCAGGTTTTTGTTCTAAAAGGAGGGTGTGTCCTACTTTCTCTGTGAGTACTTCAACACAAAAAGGTGAAGTACTCTGTTTTGCAAGTTTGTGAACAAGTGGTTTTGCTACAAAATCACCACTGTCACCACACAGGATGTTCTTAGGGGAATGCTTTTTGAGGAAAAATTAAAAATATCAAGTGTCAATGACCACTCTGGTGGTTAAACAAAATCTCGGGCAGCATACTGCTGTAGACTTTTAGCTTCTTCATTTTTTTTTTCCGTTAAATAGAACCAATTAATTCTTACTTGAAATTTCCAAATACATGAGGTTTCACTACCATTTTGGGGGAATGGAGCCAGTGTTTTCATTGTCACACATAGACTTTCACTAATGTATTTTTCCTCAAAGGCAACTAGATATTCATGTTACTACTGCTTTTCCTTAGAAACAGAAGTCTCCGGATCATAATTACAGGCTTTGAGCAAAGGCAACAGTGGTGAAGAAACCCAGAGCTCTGTAAACATTACTGAAGAACCATGCCAAATATATGCATAAATTCAGGTACGGGAAAACTTCGGGCTTAATGTTCTTAAGATGATATTTGAAGAGTGTTTCCAAAAATAAGGTTTTATAAGGGATTTTGAAAATTCGTTTGTTTGTAAAGGAAGTTTTAGCTTGTCTGGTTGTGCAGATAATCTTCCCTTCCTAAATCAGTGCCTTGCTGTTTTGTTAAGTCTAGGGCACAGCAGACTGAAACAAAAGGTGCGAAGTTCTTCTCATCCATCTTAATGGGGTGTTAATGACTGTAGAGGCTGACTGAGACCATTTAAATGTGAGCGCTATTAATCACCTAGAAAAAACACAAACACCCAGCTCAAGCCACTGAAATGTAATTGCAAGGGACAGTTGGGTCTAATTTTGTTTTTGAATGAACACTTGTACAAAAAAAAAAATAGAGCTGCCCCCAAGCCAGCTTGGCAGATTTAAAGCCAAGCTTACAGGCAACTGCCTTCTAATCTTTTATTGAGATTTGAAGAGGTGGTTTCTTCCATGAACTTGCAATTTAGCTGTTCTGCATCTAGTGAACAACTTTTACCAGCAGTATAAATTTCTACTAGGCAGTCACTTGCCAAATTATATTTCCTTAAGAGGACTTCCGATGTATCCTGTGACTTGGAAATGTGTGTGTGTGTGTGTGTGTGTGTGTGTGTGTGTGTTTTAAGTGCTTCAAGGATATTTTATTCAAGGTTTTAAATAATTTCCTATTTCCATAACTTTCTTGTTCTGACTCTTTTTGCAATGTGTTTGTCATGTCTGAAACTATTGTTTTCTCAGATTTTTGGCAGGGTTGGGGGTTGGAATGGGCGGTGGTGAACTTTGGCTTTAACTTGGCAAAACTGGCAATATTTCTGGAAAACAAAATGAAAGGTCTACAGAAACTTTTTTTTTTTTTTAATTGTTGTTGCTGTTTTACAGGGTGGGCTAATGGAAGAGTAGAAATGTAGCAATTCTACTTTACAGAAAATCAGAGTCTGGCTTCTGTATTAAATGTAATCTAACATATTAAATTGATAGAAATACACACGATGCTAGGTTTCTGTTGAGGTATGCGGAGTTCGGCACGTACTCTCGGCCATCTCGTTCACACATTGCCTGAAGTTTGAGATTAGTAATCAAGGGGTGGTTTATTTATTTTTGCTTTTCTATACATGGCCAAAGTGCATGATCTGTCTTTAGGGTATGGGGATATGGGAGGTAGGGGGATCTCTCCGGTCCGGGATTCTTTGCCTGTGATGTTGTTATCCATCGATAACCACCACTGGGCACGATGACCTGGCCTGGACTGATCTGACCCTGTTTCATGTACAAGATTTAAGTTTGGAGGGTATTTATCTCAACGGTTGAACAAGTTGTTGATTTTTATTTTTTGACAGGAGCAGCCAAGTCACTTTTGGTTTCACCACTCCTTACATTCACCCTTTGCTTGTTGCCTAGGGCAGAAGTCACTTGGAAAGTTCACAAAGGAAATAAAATACTTTGGTGGCCTCTGAAGTTAAATAAAATACTTGTCTAAGGGTTAGGTCTTTCCCTCCTCCCTTTCCCAATGGAAAGAGGCAGAAAAGCTGTGGATTTTAATAAGGCTAACATTCTAGGTTTGGAAAAGGTCAAGTGACCACAAATGCCTGATAAAGTATTTGCTTTTTTTCGGTATAACATTTGAATTTTAAAATATGATATTTAAGGCAATTATTCTTCAGAAGTTCACTAACTTCAAATGAGTAGATTCTAAGGGCTAAAAATGCTCCGTACTGTCCAAGAGTTGTCACTGATGTTGCTGTCATTGTGACTTAAGGGAGGATTTGAAATGTAATATGTTTAAGATATTGCCAGCCTCTTCCCCAGTGCCTGGTGGGTGGGGAGAGAAGAATGGGTTAAAAGGTAATTTGAGCTGCAATCAAATAATATCAATGTATATATAAAGTACAAGTTATATGTTGTTATTTAGTGTCTTCAGTTACCCATTGTGAAAGTTAGGGGTGAATCTTTCGAGAAGCAGTGAATGTTGCCCACTTCCTCTTCTTCTCTTCCTGTTCTATTATGAGTTGTCAGTTAGCCTTTCTCTAGTCCTTCTACGTTTGAAGTGTGCAGAATATTTAACATTATTCTACTTCTTCTGAGTTGATTTTTAAAAATGCTGAAGTTCCTTCTTCTAAGGCTATCAGTGCGTTAAGATGGCTGTTCAGGAGGAAGTGTGGCAACTCATTTAGTTTCCCACCGAGAAGCCCTGCACAAATTCAAGTATTAGCCTTGGTTCTGGCTCTGCAGCGGCCTCACTGTGTGGTCTTGGCAAAAGGTTGTTATATCTCAGTTTCCCTATCTGTGTAAAAGGGGGTAATTACCCTAGCTTACTCAGTAAGTTATAGCCTTGAACAACAAATGAATGATTATAAAGTATTTAAAACTACAAGAGAATGTAGAAATTCTAAGTATTACAGTTTTATTTCCTTACAAGGGGTGATAAAGTAAAAGTGAGGTTTAATAACAAATTGAAATTCCTAGATGAAAGGGGCTGGAGAAGTTCAAAGTCATTTTATTATTATTAATAATAGGTGTTGTACCGCCCTCGTTCACCCTCCTCATCTAATCAGCATGCATTCCTTGGATTAAAGGGAGTGTTCTCTCTCCAAATGACTTTTATCTACAGTGTTGAGACATTCCTTATCCTGTTTTATGGATATGGAGTTTTGAGTGACTATAAACAACTCCATTTTTTATAAACTTTTTTTTTCTTTTTGAAAAGAAGAGAAGCCAAGTTGCCTCTTGGTTCACCTTCGTAAGCATGTGAAGATGTTTATATGAAGCTCCTTCACAGTTCTGTTCCTGTTTGTGAGACCCCAACCTCTTTGCTCATGGATTTGTTATTCACTCCATAGACATTCTTTGTTTCCCCTTTGTCTATGTGGAAAGATTCCCATTTTATTTATAGAGAGTCTCAAATCATATCTCTAATTTTAATACGAAACCTCTGTTAAGTCAGAATTAATGGAGAGCATAAATACTTTACTCTAAAATGCTTTACTTTAAACATTTGCAAGAGTGGAGAACAGATTGTAGAAATTCCTCAAGTGAAAGGAACTTGACATACATGACAAACGTGAGGCTCTCCTGGCTGAGGGGATGAGAAGATGTGGAGCCAGCATCGGCATGAGTCAGAGTGAGGCTAGGCAAATAGAAGAACTCAGCTTCCAACCACTCTCATTCTTTTTCCTTTTAAAAAAATTTTAAGGCCTGGAGCGGTGGCTCACGCCTGTAATCCCAGCACTTTGGGAAGCTGATGTGGGCAAACCTGGAGGTCAGGAAATCGAGACCATCCTGGCTAACATGGTGACACCCCGTCTGTACTGAAAATACAAAAAGTTAGCGAGGTGTGGTGGCGGGTGCCTGTAGTCCCAGCTACTTAGGAGGCTGAGGCAGGAGAATTGCTTGAACCCGGGAGGCAGAGGTTGCAGTGAGCCGAGATTGCACCACAGCACTCCAGTCTGGGTGACAGAGAGAGAGTCTGTCTCAAAAAAACACACAATTTAAATTTTCACCTTTTAAACAATTTTAACTTTTATTTTAGATACAAAGGGTACGTGTGCAGGTTTGTTACATGGGTATATTGTGTGGTGCTGAGGTTTGGGGTATGGATCCCACCACCTAGACAGTGAGCATAGTACCCGATAGGTAATTTTGACAGTTTTTAAACTCACACCCCCCCTCACTCACCCGTCTAGTAGTCCACAGTGTCTACTGTTCTCATCTTTATGTCTATAAGTACCCAATGTTTAGTTCCCACTTATGACTGGGAACATGTGGTATTTGGTTTTCTGTTTTTGCATTAATTCATTTAGGATTATAGCCTCCAGTTGCATCCATGTTGCTGCAAAAGATATGATCCTGTTCTTTTTTATGGCTGAGTAGTAGTCCATGGTGTGTATGTACCACATTTTTATTATCCAATCTATCACAACCATGCTAGTTCTGAATCTTTTACCCTGCCTGGTGAAAACCATAATGAATAAAGTATGCAAAATTTATTTGTGCAAAAGAATAAACAATTATTTACTGCAGTAGTATCCGCTGGTAAGTTCATTTTTTTTAATTAAAAATCTTAATAAGGATCTTCTTTTTGATATTGAACTATTCTGGGATTATGGGAAATGGACGTATATTTAAAATTTAACAAATTGACAAGAGACACAATGACCCTTTAGATAACTGGAGTTAAATAATGACAGAAGAAGTGTTCCAAAGCAGTAGATAATTAAATGTCAAGCAAGAGTGGCAGACAGTGAATGCTGTGGGCCTGGCCTGGCATGTTGGAGGTATTCAAGAAATACTTTTGAATGAGTTCACAGGAAGGTTAGAGTGGCAGCAGAGTCTTGGAGGCTGTTGTTAATGGAGCAGACTCTTGGGAGTCAGTTCAGGTTGTTAATGGAGCAGACTCTTGGGAGTCAGTTCAGGTTTAGGGATTGATGTAGAGAACGGATAAGAAAAGGCATTCGAATTGGAAGACTGTGGGGAGAGTTACAAGGAGGGATGATCACCATGTATTCACAAAAAATGAGTAAATCTGTGACTGAAGTGGGGGGACTGGCAACTCTTTAATAAAATCACTGCAATATATAGCTCAAGCTTGTCCAACCTGCAGCCCATGGGCTTCACGCAGCCCAGGATGACTTTGAATGCAGCCCAACACAAATTTGTAAACTTTCTTAAAACATTCTGAGACTTTCTATTTGTAAACTCTCTAAAAACATTACGAGTTGTTTTTTGCAATTTTTTTTTTTTAAAGCTCATCAGCTATCATTACGTTAGTGTATTTTATGTGTGGCCCAAGGCAATTCTTCCTCTTCCAATGTGGCTCAGGGAAGCCGAAAGATTGAATAGCTCAGGCACTGTAGACTCTTCATGGAATTGTATAGTTTCTTAGTACTTTGTAATTTTCCATTAGTTGCATAAGGCTTAAAGAGCCTACAAGTGGGCCGAAAGGGTTGTCTCTTGATCTATGTGGCACCACTTTGAAGGGAGATGCAGTTTGGGGACTCCTTTTCAGAGAAGTGATAGCTAATGATATGCGACTGTTGGTACTCAGACTGGATCGGAAGGCTTAAACTATTAATACGTTCCTGTTCTGAACTAGATTTTTAAGCAACTGTAAATGCAAGCAGGTAGGCTAAGGAAGTCAGGTGATGATGCAAGAACTTTAAGGAGTGCTTACCTATGCTGTGACTAAGATGGTACCATAGACAACCTTCTACATTTTTTTTTTTTTTAAGGATAGAAAGCCCCTCCTCACTGCCCCGTGTGAATGAAAGCATATTGAGGAAATAGTTAATAATTAGAATCAGGAACCTGATGAAGAATGGCTTGTCAGTGACTCACTCAGTATACTGGGGCTGAGTTGATTTTTACCAACTCAAGTTTTACAATCTTATTAATGATTGTTAAAAACACAGACAAAGAAAAATACTGCCTTGTTTTCTTTCATCATTATGTGTGAGTGTAGCTGCCATTTAATGAGTGTCTGTTACATTCTAGGCTTTGCATATGTGCTTTCAGGTATTATCTCCAATTCTTTCCCACATCTCCAAAGTGGTTGCTACAATTCTTCTATAGTAGGAAAAGTAGGAAAACCGAGCCACAGAGAGGGTTAGCAACTTTTTCATACTTACCCAGTCAGGATTCAAAACCTGGTGTGAGTCCAAAGCCTGCACTCTTTCCACTATGCCACGCTGAGGAGTCTTCTCTGTGTAAAAATTAATTTAAAAATGTGTTATCACTCTTCTAAAGTCTGAAAGTCATATTACCCGGACTACTCTGAGAGTGTATGTATATATATTTAATTAGCCTTATATACGCCTGGAGGCCTTTTCACACAAGCGCCTCAATGCACTTTGTATATTCTAAAGTTTTTCTATAGGCAGAGATTTAGCGACAAAGTAAAGTTAGAGCCATGTGCAGAGAATCCCTTACCCTTTTCCTTGCTGACTCGGCTTCCCGCAGTCTGTTGTTTGGAACAGAGGCTGCCAGAACCCATGTGTGTGTGTGGAGATATCAGTCCTGAAAGCAGAAATTGGCAACACTCGGAGGATGAAAATGGCTGCAGATGTTGAGGGCGGGGGAGTTCAAAAGCAGCTCTGCTATGTGGAATCCCACATTTGAGACCTTTTTTTTGGGGGGGAGTCGGAAAACTAATAGCCCTCCACTTTTGAGTTAAAACATGATGCTGCCTTCAGAGGAAATATAAAAGAGCCCTTGCCTTCTCTGCCTAGGCTGAGGCGGCCCTACCCTTTGCGGCTCATCAACCTTGTGCTTCAGCCTTGGGCCTGGATTCACACCTCCTCCTTGTGACTGGCACTGGTTAAAAGGAAAGATCATGGCCAAGATGTGATCTGGCTGAACAGAAGGGTGTGGTGCCAGCATGGAGCCCCTCTCTCGTGTCTAACCCCTATCACTTCATCAGACCATTTCTTTGGCTTCCAGTACTTCCATTATTATTTTTTTTGAGCTTGGCATTTTTAGACTCAATAGTATACATATTGCTTAATAAGTATAATTCCTCAAATATAAAAACATCAATAGATTGCCTATTTTCTACCTTTACCCCCATCCCCACCCCTCCACCCCCTAGGAGGAATTTATAATCCAAAATCAATTGAACAAAACTTGATCCTGTTGTACTTTCCAGAACACTCACTTGTTCCACTGAATTCTTTTCTCTTAATTAGGTTCTGGCTAGGTATATGTGCTGTCTTTGTGGAGTCTCATCTCCTGTGCTGTATGTGTGTACATCGCAGATCAGTCAACCAGATCAATCTCTCATCTGTGTGTCAATACTTTAACCACACCACCCACTCATCAACTTTTCGTTTGAGTTTCAGTCTTTCATTTCTCAGTTTCTCACTTACGTTCAACTGCTCACATGACCCAATGAATAATTCCTTTTGTCTCTCCTCTCAATCACCTTTTGTCCCAGCAATAGAGTTAGAACCTGTGACTTGGCCCATGAACAAGCTTTCAGGCCATGTGGTAGAACTGTATGAGAACTATGGGATTAAAAGTCTGGAGACAAGAGTAATTTTTTTTCTGGTTCAGCAACCTGGGGTTTTGAGTAAGTCTGTTTGCTTTCTGAGCCTCAGTTCCCTCTTTTGAAAAAGAGCTGATGATTGATCTGTAATATTCATTATTCATTGAAGAAGTAGCTAATGAGTGCCTACTTTTTGTGGCTCTGAGCTAGATGTTTTATAAGGGTGAGAATATAGACACGGTCTCTGCCTGGAGCTTATAATATGTGGGAGTGTCAACTGTCATTGAAGAATTCCACAAATAACACACTTATCAACCATTATAAATGCTGTGAAAGAGAAGCACAGGGGGCCACAGGAACAGACAACAGAGATACTAAACTAGTGGGAACAGGCGAGAGGGATATGGGGAGGGATGAGGGATAGTGCAAGAATTAACTAAGCAAAGGGGAGGGGAGAGAGAACATTCAGGGCAGAGGAAATAGCCAGTGTAAATGCTTCAAACAAGTATATGGAAAGAAATGAATGAAGACCACCGAGGTTGACAGAGACTACAGTGGGAAAGGGAGGCCTAAGATGAGGCTACAGATGTAGAGAGAGGCCAAATTAGGTGAAGCCTTTAACCTTAAACTGTATTCTAAGTACAATTAAAGGTTTTGAAAACAGTGGAGTGGCATGAGGTTTGCTTTTTAAAAGTCACTCTGCCTCTGATTAGAGAATAGTTAAGAGGAGGTAGAAATAAATGTGGGGCACTTTTAGTATTCTAGGCAAGAGAAGAGTGTACTTAGAAGAGGGTGGTAGAAGAGGATGCAGAGAAACAGATGGTCCTTCCACGTTTGTCTCTGATGCTTTTTCTTGCGAACCAACCCCATGAGCCACACGGGAAGTGATCTTGACTCTTCCTGCACTAGGTTTTTGTTTCAGCTTCACATTTGGCACATTGTTTACTTTGTCTTGCTCATTCAATATTTTACTTCCCCCACTGGATTGGAAGCCTCTTACAGCAGCTGCAATGTCTTGCCTACCTTTTTATTTTCTAAAAAACCTGGCTTTACATATAAAGGGTGCATAGTCACATGTTCTGGTTGGGTCTATGCTTTTCTTTATGGGCAACTTTATTGGTTGATGTGAAACCCCCATCCAGAGGCAAAACTGAGGGATTTGCTGGCAGGCCTGAGTGGTCTTAAGGCTAAACGTTAGGTTATATTAGGTGAAATTTGCTCTGCTATCCCTGAGGAAACAAAGGAAGGAGAACGGTTGTGGTGGGAGGAAGGGAAAGAAAGGAATTTCTCCTTTAAAGGTCTTAGTTCAGAGTCACACTCTTCCCTGCTTTGTATTCTCCTGCTGCAGCACTGCCGATAGAATTCTCACACACACACAGTTGCCTAGTTGTTTCAAGTGTTGTATGATAGTAGGAGAAACTTCTGGAGTATCAGGATCATTGACTGAGGCAGATGAAGCCTCACCTGGTGCTGACTATAGGTTTCGTTCCTCTGAGGTGGTCACTGCTTACTCTTCTGAGCCCTTCCCAACCTTTTAGCAATCTTTTCACGTGGTTCCTCTCCTCTCCTCAGAGGCTGAGGTACTTTTCTTCAGCTCCTTTTGGCCATTGGCAGAGCACAGTCCTTTCCTATTTGGATCCCAGATTGATCCCTTTTTGGTGTCTGGTTGAAACTCTTGTCCGAGCTGCCAATTTCTTCAGAAATTAGGAGTTTTGTTCCGGGTTCTCTTTCCATAAATTCTATTTCCTCTAGGTTTCTTTCCTTTTGTACTCCAAGAGCCTTTTAATAGTCATTCTTCAAGTTTGGGGACTTCGGAACAGTTCATGACGGGTGTTTTCTTTCCCTCATCTGCTTTGTTAAAGAAAAAATAATAGGAGAAGAAACTTTAGCTTTCTTCAGTGCTGTTCCTTTTTCCTCAGAGCCTACTTCAAACTCCCTCTACTACAGTCCCTTTATAGGGCTTGTAATAGACGATAATGTGCTAAAAGCAATCTCTATTAGACTCTGGGAAGTCCTCATTGTCTTCAATTAGACTCTTTAAGATTCTTAAAACCCCCCAGGCACATTTAAACTTAAAAAGCTAGACCTTGGTCTGGGATCACGCTTCATTCATACTTATTTTCTGGTGAGAGTGGTGTTTTTCTCTGGCTGATATTTTTCAATCTAGAATTACAAAATAGTTGCAGCTGAAAGTCACCTTAGAGACCATCTCGATTTTTATCCATACTCTTATTCTATTGTTAAGAAACCTAAAGGCCTGGTGAATCAAGTAGTTTGTCCTGAGTTATTTAGTATTAATGACTAGAATCTTTGTCTTCAAAGGCCTAACTTTCTATTCTTTGTAATTCTCTACTTTAATTTTCTACCGAAAGTCATACAGCAGGACAAAGACATTGTGTGCTCACAGGGCATTGCATCATTCATTCCATCAATCATTTAACAAATATTTATTGAACACCTATATAAGCAAGGAGCTGTGCTGGTGCATAACGAGTATACATAAACAGCTTGATTTAAATACAAGCCAAATACAATTAATTTCTGTTAACCATTTATAATTGTAAGTTCTTTTCCTAGGAACTGAATAAATAAAACCAAAATATATTATGGTTCTATCGTGTACAGAGAGTTATTTTAGGAAGAACAGGGAGAATGCCATGTACTAATTATGCTGAGTTATGGATTTCTTGAGTTTTATGTAAATGTTTTGGTATGAAAAGAGGCGGGGTAAGCAAGCTTAAGTTTTTGTAAAATAAACATTGGAAATTAAGACCATCTTCAGAATAGCCACGTGGTGGATAAAAAGTTTAGAAAATGCAATGTAGAGGCCAGGCGTGGTGGTCACGCCTGTAATCCCAGCACTGTGGGAGCCTGAGGAGGGCAGATCTCTTGAGATCAGGAGTTTGAGACCAGCCTGGCCAAGACGGTGAAACCCTGTCTTTACTAAAAATAGAAAAATTAGCCAGGCGTGGTGGCAGGTGCCTGTAATCCCAGCTACTGGGGAGGCTAAGGCAAGAGAATCCCTTGAACTCAGCAGGCAGAGGTTGCAGTGAGCCTAGATGGCACCACTGCACTCCAGCCTGGGCAACAGAGTGAGACTCTGTCTCAAACAAAAACAAAAACAGAAACAAAACATAATGTAGAAAGAAATTGTTCTCCCTGAAAACTGTGATCAGGTTGTTTGTTTTACAGGTGGCTTATTATTACATCTTGAAAGGACTGGACATCTGGGCACTATCTGACATTACTTTTGACTTCGCTGGAGGCAACCTAGAAAGAGAGAGATGTCTCAGCAGTTTCTTTATCAATTACTACCTTTGTATTTGGCCTTCTGTGGTCATTTTGAATAGCAAGCATCTGAGACAGCCAAGTTTGGCAGTAATCACAAAGGTGGGCACGACTGCCAAAACCACAACCCATGGTCAAAAGGATCGTCATCCATTTGGAGATAAGAGTCGTGATGTGATGTTCAAAGAGTGCCGAGTCAGAGGGCCTGGGCCTGTGCCTAGTGCCAGCTTTTCTTCCCTCGTGTGACCTCCTGGCAGGCCACCTAATCCTATGGATAATTTTTCCTCACCCTTAAAATAGTGGTAAAAGCTCCTGCCCTACCTAGGGCATGACATTATTTTGAGGATCAAATGAGATTACTAATGCAAAGCTGCTTTCAGAACTCAAAGACATCTGGGAATATAAGACAGTTTTTGTTTTTTAAAACCTAGACTTTTGATCAGTAACAGAAGTATTTACCTTACAGAAATTAGTGTTTCTTTGGTGGGTGTTGGGAGTCCATGTGCATATTTTACCCTGTGGAAAGCACTTCTGTTCCCCTTGCTTTGAAACTGGCAGGAGATAGGCTCAGGGCTGGTGGGAAGTAGCTAGCCTCTCTTATCCCTTCAAAGAAGCAAGAACGGGACTGAATTTTATTAGAGAGGCTCAGTATGATGGACACGATGAGGCAGCAGCCACCGGATCACTCCCAGTGATCTCCCATTCCCGCAGAGTCATGGGAACACTTCACAGACAACAGATGTGAGGTTCTGAGTCATGTTTGCAATGTTTCCAGGTGATGGCTGATACCAAATATTTCTTTTTCTTTTGTGCCAGCGCTGTAGGTTCTGTTGTGTCATGGTAGGAAGGAGTAAAAAAAAAAAATCCTTTTGCTTGATTGTAGAGAACATTTTATTTTACATTCCATTATTTCGTGCAATAAGCTCTCATTGAGTGGACACCATACAAGGCATTAGTGATACAGGCCTAAGTGGTTGGGAGTTGTGTCATGGAGTAATTACATCATACTGTGGTGGTGAGTTCTGGGTTGAAATAGTTAAAGCTGGAATACTTCCATCAGATCTGTGGTCTACTTATGTGGCAACCTCAGAAGATATGTGTTCTAGAAAGTGTAATGGTAAGATGGTAGAGATTCTGTTAGTTTGACTTCTGTGGAACACATTTTCATTCCTTCTTTATCCTGCCTTTCATCAGCATTCAGCATTGTGAAAGTAACAGAAGTGAGAAATAAATTTGGGGTTTGTCTGAGGCAGAAGCTAGCAGTTATTTATATTAATATATTTATTTAATGACTGTTTAATTAATAAGCAAGATCTTTGCCTTCAATTAACATAAATTCTAGCTAAGGGCACAATGGTCACACAATATAGAAATTCCTAACATGTTGGGTATGGATTTATGGTATGGAAGTTTTATTGTAAAGGGCCTACAATAATACATGAAGCATAGTCCAAACAAAGGATGTGCTATTAGTTTTAATGCACATAGGATCTACTGTGATTACTAAAATATAAATCTATTTAAAGTTACTAAATTCATTGTGTCTCTTTACCATTTCGCATTTTACTTTGGCCTGTGTAATTATTTTATTACATATTTTTCCCCACTAGAGTGTAGGTTCTACGAATCTGTTTTTATTCCATTAAGTCCGTGGGTACTAGAAGAAGGTTTCTTAAATGCTGGTTAAGTATGTATTCTCAGTCAACAGATTGAGAGATTGCAAATATAATGTGCTATCCCTTGAAATTTTATAAATTTAAAAAGGTTGTAACTTTTATACAACTAGAAGTTAAAACCTTTGGGTTGAGGTTGAGACTTTGAGTGCAGGTCAATGCAGCAAAGATAAGTAAGATATAGGAAAAAATGCAAATTAAAAGGAGCAGGGCACAAAGACTTAACTGTGATAGGTTAGAGATCATTAGCTATGGAATGCCACCTCTACCTTCATCTCCCATTGTTTTCCTTCATGCTCTTTCATTTCCAAGAATTTTGACGTATCTTGCTTCATACGAACTATACAATAACCCACGAGGTGAGAAGCAGCGCAGAATGGCTATTGCCTGGTTCTTTTATCTTAAGACTTTCCAAAGCTGCTGATGTCTTGAAGGATAGAGCTAGAAGACCCTGAGGAGATCATCTTGTCCTGCAAGCCTTATTTCCTCTACGGAAACAGAATTCCCCAAATGCTAAGGTTCTTATCCAAGGTTATACAACTAGATTGTGGCAGAGACAGGACCAGAACCCCCAAATCTAGTCTGACTCAAGCTGTTTCTTTTCTTTCTTTCTTTGTGTGTGTGTGTGTGTGTGTGTGATGGAGTTTCGCTTTTGTCACCCAGGCTGGAATGCAATGGCGCAATCTTGGCTCACTGCAACCTCTGCCTCCCGGGTTCAAGTGATTCTCCTGCCTCAGTCTCCCGAGTAGCTGGGATTACAGGTGCGTGCTACCATGCCTGGCTAATTTTTGTATTTTTAGTAGAGACAGGGTTTCACTGTGTTTACCAGGCTGGTCTCGAACTCCTGACCTCAGGTGATCCGCCTGCCTCATCCTCCCAAAGTGCTGGGATTACAGGTGTGACCCATCATGCCCAGCCAAACTGTTTCCACTACACTTCACTAACTCGTTGTTGGGGTCAAGTTCATCATCATTCAAATATTTGATCTGAGAGGAGAAAGTGCTGTAACTGATGAATTAAGGAAGTATTAATTTGAATTATAGTTTATGCCATTGATCTTTCCTTTTCATCCAATCTTTGAAAATACTTGCTCCTCCAAACTAGCAACAGCTTAAGAGTCCACCAAAAATACAATTTTGTGAACTTGTTGTTAGTGTTTACCTAATTTCACTGAAGATCATAATCTTTAAGTCAGCATGTATTTATTCTGTGAAGTCATTACAAATGTACTACTTACCTTCATAAGAGTGAGTAAATATGTTCTTTCTTCATTATTTAGGCATGCTTTCTGTACAATAACTCCCTTCTCAAGCCAATATCAATGCTAATTCTGCATTAAGAAAGATAAAGACATAAAACACTGTGCTGCAATAAATATCTGGCAAGCCACAGAGACACTATTTTAAAGAAAATTGTCTCAAGACACATTAATGGTTTCTATTGCTGTGGTTGCAGAATTACTGAGGGCACATGGTAAGAGGACCTCTATTACATCTATTAATGAGATTTATAAGAACACTAATAGGTAAATCCAAACCTAACTCCATCAATAGTGATGCAAATTAGTGTAATTCTAACTATTCAACTCAGGGTTATAAATATTCATGCAAATTGTCTATTACAATGAATACAGACTTTGCCGTTCTAAATACAAAAGAACATGATGTATACGTTGACATCATGACAGAAAGCAAACTATCAACAGGGTGAGTATTCTGATTTCAGTTAAACATATAAACTCTAGCAACACATCTGCTCTCATTGTTGAAGAAGATATGTGTACTACCAACTAGAGATTTAAGGGCAGACGGTTTAAATATTTTCCAACAACTTTCAATGCCGTTGACCCATAGTCTTCTTCATCAGCCTGAGTAGTACTTGTAAGACCATCTGGTGGGTTCTGAGGAACACCAGTAATTTGCTGAAGAGTGAAGGAGATTAAAACTTAATACTGGAGAACAGATCAGGCATGGAGAAACTGGAAAAATATATCATGGCAGCATAATTAATTAACATTCTGTATGGGTCTGCAGGGAGAAGGAATTCTATGTACGTGGAGGTGAATGTGAGTAAATGCAATGAAAGTATGTGATCTTAGTGAACTTTGCCATTCAATGATTTAAGGAATCTAAATCATTACAAAGTATTCTTTTTCCACTAACGCCTTTACTTTATGGCTCTCCTTGGAGATCCTGCTTGATAAATAAGATTGCCTCATTATTAGGTCTCTGTGGTCCTTAAATACCAAAATTAATTTAGATGGAGATGAATACAAGTCTGATTTTTACTTAATTCCAATGCCACAATCAGGCTTTGAGGTGTTTATTTGGTTTTATATTTTTATTTTTTTTTAGAGACAAGGTTTCATTCTGCCTCCCAGGCTAGAGGGTTGTGGTGTGATCACGGCTTACTGCAGTCTCAACATCCCATGCTAAACCAATCCTCCTGCCTCAGCCTCTTGAGTAGCTGGGACAACAGGTACATGCCACCAGGCCCAGCTAATTTAAAAACAAAATTTGTAGAGACAGTCTCATTATGTTGCCCAGGTGGTCTTGAACTCCTGGGCTCAAGCAATCCACCCATCTCAGCCTCCCAAACTCCTGGGATTACAGGTGTGAGCATCCTGGCCTGAGGTGTTGATTTCAAATACACATTCTATTGCACTATCTGACCTCAAAGAATTAATATTTTTTTTCCGAATCAGAATAAAAAGGGGGAAAATACTGTATTATCTAGGTAGCTGTTGTTCTGGATGCTGGATAAGCACATTCAGGGAAGGACACACTGGATTTGCAAATAAACACTCTTAAATATTCACTTGATATGTGATAATCTTATATGTGTTTTTGTATTTTCATGTGTGTATATGTATGTTTGTGTGTGCAACTATTACTCTCTTTTTCTATATATCTTAAATCCTTGCCTTTATTATCTTCCTCATGTTTCTTCTGAAAATGGTTTATTCCATCCAATGTTCCATCAAGGGCACCTTGGTTCCATGATGCAGTTCAGCTAATGTGTTCTTCTGCTCCAGACGTTTTCCAACTTTCTCTACCCGTAAATGACAATATTCCTTGGCACTGCAGTTCACAAATATGTGCAAATCACAATCCTTTGAGTTTAGCCAAACTACCTAAAGACCAGAAAGAGATCTAAGACAATGAAGGATGACCAACTAGTTAAATCTTTTCTTACCCTTAGATTTTCCACACCTAATAATCACCACCGTCGGTTTAAATAAATTCAACTGCAAAACGGTATATAAAAAAAATTACTTTCATGTCTCTCTCCAGAGACATTTCAAAGTATGTCTTTTTAGTTTCGAAAATATATACATCGTGCAGAAGCAGCAGCAGCAGCTCCAAACCAGAAAAAAATTCATGAAAAAGGAATAATGAGGTATAGTGAAAGAATCCCAAATCAGTCCCAGCTGCTGAACAATTAGGTTCAATTGCTAACAGGTGTGGAGAAGAGCCCACATACAATATTACCTTTTGTCAAAGTGCCTTACTTTTGGTTGTAAAATTCCCAAGGCATTTGTAGTATTTGGAGGAAATGGTCTGTGTGTGTGTGTGTGTGTGTGTGTGTGTGTGTGTGTGTGTGTGCGCGCGCGCGCGCGCATACACCCTTATACCTATACATATGTCTATCCACACAAAGTATATCCATCTTTGGTAAAGTTTATTTTCTTGTTTGTTTTTTTGAGACAGGGTCTCACTCTGTTGCCTAGGCTGGAGTGCAATGGCACAATCTTGGCTTACTGCAACCTCTGCCTCCCGGGTTCAAGTGATTCTCCTGCCTCAGCCTCCTGAGTAGCTGGGATTACAGGCACATGCCACCACGCCTGGCCAATTTTTGTGTTTTTAGTAGAGACAGAGTTTCACCATGTTGACCAGGCTGGTCTCAAATTCCTGGCCTTATGTGATTTGCTCGCCTCAGCCTACCAAAGTGGTGGGATTACAGGCATGAGCCACTGTGCCCAGCATGTTTATTTTCTTAATATATCTCATTTTATAATAAAAAAATTAAATCTTCATATACAGGTTGTGGAGTAGTTAGGGGAAAAAGGGGGTTGAAGAATCTACAACCTGAGGTCCTTGGGCCTGGAAGTTTGTATGGAAGGCTTCTGGGATAATACATCCTTCAAAGTACATTCAAAATTTGGGGCATATTTGCACTAATTATTAAATAAGATGTTAAAGCCTTCTTCAGCTTTCCAAAAGAATCTGTGAATCTCTTTCTTCAATTTTATAACTGATGTGGTCAAAAGAGCATGAACTTTTAAGTCAATCAGCTGTATGTTAGAATCTCTGAGTATTACTTTTCTGAACATGTTTCTTCATTTTTAAAGTGGGGATAGCGCCACTGGCATCATTGGATTATTTAAAGCAGTTTCTCAAACTTCAATGTTCATATTAATCACCTGGGAGCTTGTTAAAATGAACATTGTCTCAGTGGGTCTGGTGTGGTGTATGAAATTTTGCATGTTCCAGAAAATCCCAGATGATGTTGATGCTATTGGTCTGTATATCACACTTGAATGGCAAGAATTTCAAACAATGGTTCTAAAATATGACCACACATTGAAATTACCTGGGGAGTTTAAAAAAAATACTGATTCCTGTGCCCCATGTCCAGGCTCCTGATTTAATTGGCATGGGGTACATCCTGGGTATGATGATTTTTTAAAGTTTTCCAGACACTTTGAATGTGCTGTGAAGTTTGAGAATCACTCATTTAAAGCATAGTGTCTCAGCCAAAGAAACTATCAACAGAGTAAATAAACAACCTACAGAATGGAAGAAAATATTTACAAACTATGCATTGAACCAACAAAAGTCTAATACCAGAATCTATAAGGAACTTCAACAAAAAAACAAGCAAAACCAACCAACCCCGTTAAAAAATGGGCAAAGGACACAGACAGACACCTCTCAAAAGAAGACATATACGCCGCTAACAAGCATGTGAAAAAATGCTCAACATCACTAATAATTGGAGAATTGCAAATCTAAACCACTATAAGATACCATCTCACGACAGCCAGAATAGCTATCCTTACAAAATCAAAAAATAGCATGCTGGAGAGGTTGTAGAGAAAAGGGATTGCTTATATGGTGCTGGTGGGAATGTAAATTATTTCAGCAACTGTGGAAAACAGTTTGGAGATTTCTCAAAGAACTTCGAACTACCATTTGGCCCAGCAATCTCATTACTGGGTATATTCCCAAAGGAATATAAATCATTCTACCATAAAGATACATGCACCCGTATGTTCATTACAGTACTATTCACAATAGCAAAGACATGGAATCAACTTCAACTTAAATGCCCACTGATGGTAGACTAGATATAGAAAATGTGGTACATATACACCATGGAATACTACACAGCCATAAAAGAATGAAATCATGTCTTTGCAGCAACATGAATGGAGCTGAAAGCCATTATCCTAAGCAAATAATGCAGGAACAGAAAACCAAATATCGCATATTTTCATTTATAAGTGGGAGCTAAACATTGTCTACCTATGAACATGAAAAAAGGAACAATAGACAGTGGGGACTACTTGAGGATGGAGGGTGGGAGGAGGATGAGGATCAAAAGATTACCTATTGGGTAATATACTTATGACCTGGATAACAAAATAATCTGTACACCAATCCCCCACAACATGCAATGTACCCTTGAAACAAACTTTCACAGGTACCCCCTGTGCCTAAAATAAAAGTTAGAAAAAAAGCACAGTGTCTGACACACAGTAGGTGCTCAACAATCATTAATTTCCTTAGGAGGCTCCTCAAGTATTGGAATAGGATAATAAAAACTAAAAGACTGAATTTTTTTTCTAGTGATGTAAGTGCTGAGAAGATTGCTAGGAACTAGAGTGTTGAATTCTAGTCTGCAATGGACTTGTTCTGAGACCAGGGATATGATTTCTTATCATTTCTGTGTTTCTTGTATTTAAACAAATGGGAAGAAAGGGATATTTATGTTTTGATCTCAGATATTTGTTGGGCAAAATTAATATTTATAAAATGATTTGAGACCTATGGATGAAAGGGTATTCAAAACATTTAAAGTACACGAAGGGAAAGGATGGATATTCTTTAAAACATTTCAGTAGTTGGCTAAAAACAAGGAGAGACAATATTAAGACAATCAAGAAGAAAGGAGGTGGTGGTCAGGGGGATGATGATGCTGACATGTTTTCTATAGATTGCTTGGAGAAACAACACAAAACCAGTTTATATTAGTTCATTTTACTTCCCCTGATAATTTTTAAGGGCTCTCTCTTCTGGTGGGAGCCACATTTCAACTCAGAATATAGGTTTTTGAAATCTTCTTACCCAGGCACAGGCTGTGGGAGCCACCCCTGACTAAGCTGCTATTATCACCAACCCTTGCCAGAAAGAACTCCCAGCCTTTCATGCTCCATCACCAACCCTTTGGGAATGTTTTAAGCGAATGCTTTGAAATTTTAAGTGTTGATCTCATTTATGAGAGTCCAAATTCTTTGAGGGTGAAGTTCTTTGCCATTACTATAAAACATCAAATATTTGGAAAGGCCATTTATTGAGGCGGGTCCAACATGGTGTTTGTGAAAGAGTGCAAGCTCCTCTGTGCACTGGACTCAGGGAGATGGAATGGAGTGATAGGGATGCAGGCCAGGCGTCTTCCTTTCTCCCGTCTGGAACAGGCTGTCACTCTTGGTCACCTTGCTCTCAGCCCTGGCAGCTGACCTACATGGGCTACAGTCGAGGGTTCCCTCATCTTCCAGCCTCAGGTTGAATTTGGTCCATAGTATACCCTAGCAGGAGACACAGGGAGGGAGGTGAGAGAATTGGGGTTTGAATTCTTCTAGTTTTCTTCCTAACAGTCCACTTCAGCTAGCTGTTCTTGACTAAATTGCAGCTTCTGTTAAGATGGCCCTCTCCACATGAGTCTCCTTCCTGGTTCCTGTAACTGCCCCTTTTCTTCCTCCTTCAGGCTTATGATGGAAACAGTTCTTGTGTTGCACTGTATGTTGTAGCTTATTTTCACTGGGACTGTGATTTTTTAAGTAGTCCTTTATTAAACCATCCTTAGGTTATTCTTATTTGGTATAAATGGAAATAGTATAAGAGTAGGGATCTCACCTCTGTCATTCCCTATTATTTTTATTGGTATTTGCTGAATCAACAGAAAAATAAATGTTTGAAACTTCTTCACTGGTTGCATTTGAACACTTGACTTAGAGTACTGATTAGTTATCAGGGGAGCCGCTCTGTGAGTGATGCCAGTCTCCCTGTGGTTAAATTTCTCTCAGAAGTAAGGTCATAAGTAGAACTTTTCCATGCTCTTTTTGCTTAGATTTATTTTTAAATTCTTAAATATTATATGGAATTTAAAAACCATAATATGGCTACTGCATTAAAACAAATACTTGTTTTTAACATTCCTCTCGTGTACTGAATTTAGTAGGTTACCTTCAGACGTAAGTAGAATCTGTAGCACAAAGTTGCTAAGCAGTGTCCGGTAAGCAGCAGACCCACATTGCTTAAACCCCATTCTTCTTGCCCTTTCAGATTCTCCACCTCTCATTCTCACTTTTTTTCCTCCTCTAGCAACAGAGGCTTCACTCACATTCGGAGATGATGATTGGCATGCCTCACTTTCCCCTCTTGTGGTAAAAAGTGTGGTTTTCTTTGGTATTCACTTTGAGCTTCCATTTGTTCTAACTTTCTCTTGTAATCCTCTTCCAAAATCCTCTTCCAAAATCCATACTTTCTCTTGTAATCCTCTTCCAAAATTTTTCTCAGGAGCAGCTTAAATAAGTCCATGAATAAGGGCTCCATGAGTAGGGTCAGATTTCTGCAGCTGCTGAATGTAGGACAGCCCGTTCTCCACTCTTGCCTGTCTCCCCCAGAACCTCCTTGCTGCTGTCACTAGAAGAAAGTCCTGTTGTGATTGCCTGGGCTTGGTCTTGGGTAGATCTGACAGTGAAAGGTAAACTGGGTGTTATGGGCTGAATTGTGTTTCCCCAAGTTCATATGTTGAAGCTCTAACTCCCATTACTCTTCTAACCCCAAGAATGCAACCGTATTTGGAGATAGGGCCTTTAAAGAGGTAAATAAAGTAAAATGAGATCACATGGGTGGGCCCTAATCCCAAATGACTCGCGTTTTTATGAGAAGAGAGGATTAGGACACAGACTTACACAAAGGAAGATCATGTAAAGACAAAAGGAGAGAAGATGGCCATCTGCAAGCCGAGAAGAGAGACCTCAGAATGAAACCAACCCTACTGAGACTGGATCTTTGACTTCTATCCCTGAGAGTTGTAAGGCAATACATTTGTAGTGTTTAAGCCCCCCAGTCTATGGTACTTTGTTATGGCAGTCCTACCAAATGAATACATCTGGTATCTTTATGCTTCCATTAGCTTGGATGCCAATGTGGGCCAATTCACCAAGGCTTTGGTGGCACCTGCAGGAATAAAGAGGTGTACTATGTTGTCCTTGGGTAGAAAACACTAGGCCCTGAGTGTTATGGTTTTACTGCCAGTCATTTCACTTCATCCAGGTAGATACGTCTTACAAGGTACTTACGAGGACTTTTAGCACCTAGACACCAGTTGTGTCTGCTCCTGACATGCCTGTGGTTCTTAGGGTGGGAACACAGATGCACTTATGTTCATGATACCAATAGGATTTTAACTTATTTGGAGGCTTAATTCACAAAATGGCTCTTTGCTACTGCTATCACTAGTACTGTTAGACTTGTATTACTTAGCATCTAGATCCCAAGACAGGAAGAAGTCTCCTTTCCCGCAGCCTCATGGCCTGCCCTATATTCTGCCCTAGAATTAATTATTATCTTCGGATGGTTGCCAGGGTATGTGTATCCATTTGCTTAAGGGAAATCTCCCATCAACCGAGGTATGATTGTTTGATGTTAGCGTGTTTTCTAAAGTCTGCGCTTTCTATAGAGTGTAACTTTATTAAGATTCACAGTGAAAAAGCATGCAGTTCTGCTTTTTGTCCTTGGAAATAAATTTTCATAATTCATATTTTAAAAACTGATGCTTTTAATGGGCTCCAGATTGATTTAAATAAGGAAAATGTTTAGTTATTCTATTTTTGAATGCTGCTTTTTCATCATGCTCTCTCTTCTTATCCTATGGAACTTGCATCAGATGATTTTTAGATTCTCAACTTTTTCTCCATAGCTCTTAACTGCTCTTTTTCTTGTTTTGCTACATTCTGGGTGAATTCCTCAGCACTCTTTTGGAATTCACTTGGTTTTTGGCACTATCCTTTCTAGAATATACCTAGTCTATTGAATTTCTTATAAATATAAATTTTCATTTCCAGGAACTTTTATTTGTTTTTTAAATATTCATTTGTCCTTTTTCATAATTTCTTAATCTTTTTTTGTGAGGAGTGTTCGTTCATCTCTTTGAGGATTCTAAAATATTCTTAAGATTATTTTCAGATTGCCCTATTATTTTAGTTTGATATTGAGTGAATTCCTTATCCATTTGGTGGTTTGATTGGCTTCCTTTTTTGGCATTAGCTTTTGTTATGTGTTTTGCAATTTTGGTATACAGACTCATCTGGAGTGTAATTCCCCCCTTCTCCTTTTTCTCCCTAGACATTCCTATTCCTGTTTTGTAATTTTCTGGTTGTTTCCAACCAGCTTCCTAGGAAAACCTTTAGTCCAGCTAAGAACCCCATCTTAGATTTTCACCTTGGGGCTCTGGTTCCATGGCGATGTTAGGACTAGTACATGTTTAAGTGACTGACTAATGGGCAGTTTGACTCAGGACCTGACAGTGAGGCTGCGTTTACATCTTTCTGCCTCTATAGGCATTGTATTAATTTGCTAAGGCTGTCGTGACAAAGTACCACAGACTGGGTGGCTTAAACAACAGAGATTTATTTCCTTACAGTTGTGGAGGCTGGAAGTTCAAGATCAAGGTATTGGCAGGGTTGGAGGTCTTCTAAAGATCTCTCTCCTTGGCTTGTAAATGGCCATCTTCTCCAAGTGTTTTTACATGGTCTTCCTTCTGTGAGTGTGTATCTGTGTCCTAATCTCCTCTTCTTGTAGGGACACCAGTTATATTGGGTTAGTACCAACTAAATTTCCTCATTTTAACCTTCACTACCTCTTAAAGACCTGATCTCCAAACACATTCTGAGGTACCAGGAGGTAGGACTTCAACATGTGAATTTAGAGGGGATGCATTCAGTCTACCACAGGCATGAAGTTTCATGTAAGCTGTAACCTTAGAAAATGTTAAATTGCAGCTCCTTTCAGCTATTTTTCATGGGTAAGGAACCCTATCTCGACCCTGTTTTCAAGCAGTGAGCCAACTTTAGCCCCTACATATATAGATTTAGTCCCCGTTATTGTGTAGGCAAACTCCTGGTTGCCTCTGCCTATTTCTAGACACAGAACCCAGCAAGACTGCTGCCTCTGCCCCACAGAATTGTTTGTGCTTCTAGTCCAGAGAGATGATTACCTTGTTATGAGCTGAGCATAAATTTTTAAACTTTCTCTTGTTATATTTTTATCTATCATTTTTGTGTGTTTGGATTGGTAGAGGGTTGTCCATGTATGGCTTAACAGTGCCATTTTAGTGAATTTCTCAGGATTATTTCTTAAAGAGAAAAGCAGCAAAATTTTTGCTGATACTAAACTTTTACAGGATGTACAAATGTGATCAAGTCTGTGGTTAGAAGTGTATTTTGATCAAGTCTACGGTTAGAAGTGTATTTTGACATCCTAGGAAACTAATATGTTTACTAATAAACACAAGAGACTAACTCCAATCGAACAATGTTCTTCCAGATATATATCCAGTTTATTTAAATATATAGTACAACAAAAAGAAAAAATTCAAGCATAACCACATAATGCAGTCAATTATTTTTCAATCTGAACAACTGGAGTACAAATCATTTTTAAAAGTCTGAATTATTTATGCTAATAGAGGGGAACATTGACAAGGATAGTAAATTGCAAATCATTTACATTTTGTTTTGCTCTACATTTCTGTAATGTATTTAATCCAGGTGTTTGATATGTTGGGGATTTTATACCATTTCCATTCAAATGATTTAAAAAAACCAAAAAACACACTCTGAATATCTGATTTGGAAAGTTCCCAACTTCCCATCCTGTTTTATCACTTGCCAGAGTCTTTCCTGTTACTGATTCCACGCTCAAGAGAGATGCTGGATTGGTTCTGACTGATTCGCAACATCTGGAGCTCACCTTATCTCTTGGTAAGCTCATCCATGGTCTGACTCACACCTTCCTTAAGGGAACATATTGGAAAGTAATGATGTGTTTTGGCTTCTGTGGCTTTATCCGATGTCTAAACCTGGGAGGAAGCGAGAGAAAAATGTTCTAAAATCTTAAAATCCTGTGGAGGTTATATGTACACTAAGCCAATAAGACACGAAACTCCTACATTCCCTATGAATAACCCACAAAGGGGCATTTGTTCATAGATTTGACAGTCATATAGTTTACTGTTGTGCTTTGATGAAGACTTCAAATTATTATTAACCTGCTTCAGGTCACCTATGCAATGAAAGTCAAAAGACAAGTGACCATATTCTGAACTACTTTGGTGACTGGCAAATATTACATAATCTCTTGACATTATTATTTGCCATCATTTGTTCATGAACCACTGATTGGCATACCTTTGTACATAGACGAAGAAATCCACGTGACTTTCCCAAACAGTACGTGATACTTGACCTTCATTTACAAGAATTTACCAAAATAGCACTTTCTCCTACAAACACATGTTGAACTCCTACTACTTGTGAGGATTATTCTAGGCACTGGGATTCAGTAATATATAGGACCAGATTCCAGTGTAAGTGGTGCTCAGAACTTGGTTTTCCAATTGAGATAGGACCAAATATTTGAACCGATTAATAAAAGAGCAACCTATGTAGTCATTTTCTACAAAAATGCTTATTAAGTGCTTTTGAGATTTAAATTTTTGAATTCCAGCTAAACCATATTAATGCAGATGTAGATAAGTTGTGGTCTTTTTTTTTTTTTTTTTTTTTTTTTTTTTAACAGAACTTTGATTCTGGTCTTATTTTTCTCTGACACACAGGTTTAGTCAGTGATAAGCAACATAATGGTTGTTTGCACTTAGGTCACATAAATTGGAGAATCAACAAAATTATCCAGACAATTTAGAGGGAAAACATGTTGTTATGGTAAATCTGAGGTTTTCTTACTCAGACTCAAGGGTCCATTACTCAGATTCGCAGAATAACTACATACATTTCCATTTTGTTTAATTCATACAAACCAGTGAGAAAATGTTAAAAAGGCAGAAGAAAATGAGTTTCAACTTTTCTAATGTAAATAACTACTTTTTTTGACCCATAAACTCAGTTTTATTATTCAACACTATGCCAATAATTTACCATAATAAAAATGTGCTATAAAAGCAGTTCACAGGGACATTGGCTTCTGCAGTTAAAAAATGCAGAGCCAAGTTTAAGAATGGGCTGGCCAAAGTTTGCATGGAAATTTTGTGTGGTTCTGAAATTGTGTGTGTGGATTTAGGGACAGGCTTGCAGTGACTAATCTTTTAGGATATAATATACATAAGAAATTGCTGATAAATATCATATAGAGATTTGGGTACCCCAAACTTTCGCCAGTTATTTGGAATCAAATTTTAATTCAGTTTTTCTCAAGCTGTGGTTTGTGAATCTTCTGCTTTGAAATCACTTTGCCAGATGACTGGGTTCCACGTCAGACCTTCTGAATTAGACTTTTCATGGTTGTACTGAATCCTGGAATCTACATTTGAAATAAGGGGTCCAGATGATTCCAATGTATAATAAAATTTAGAATCCCTGTCTTAACATCATATTTTAAGACACTTAATTTGCTGCTTTTTGAAATTGACTTCTGGTGTATATATAATTATATTGTTTTACTAATTTTTTAAAAACATTAACTTTATTTGAGGTAATTAAAAAACACCAAAGAAAACATGCATTATTGAAGAATTTTTTTTACATCTTAAAGGATAATTCACATGATTTGAAAAATGGGCTGCCTAACTGCATCCATGTTTTCCCCAATGTTGATTAATTCTAACCATTAATTCAATCTGGCGAATATGGTTTTGTACGCTAATGTTAGATTTAAGCTTTCAAAACAGGAGGCTATTTTCCTTTTACTTGTATGGCAAAAAGGAAAGGACCTCTAACTTACACAGTTGACAAAGTAAAAAGCTTATACTTCCTTTGTTTTTTAGTTAATTACATTCCTTTGTAACCCAAATGAATCTTAGAATCACAGGTAGTGCAATTTCCAGAGAGAATTATATTCAAAAAAGAAAAAAGTGTTCGGCCAACAAATACAATTAAAAGTGAATTCTAATGTGTACCTACCTCCTTCATAGTGGGTTAAAGGGAGTTTCTGGGTTGGGTTTTTCAAAAGTCCTTTCTAAATTCTCCAGTTCTTCTGCTATCCTGAAGTTGTTATTAAACATTTTACGTCACACAATCTAAACTCCCTCCCCACCTTCACTTTGGCTATCTTTTTTCCTCTTCCCTCCCAATCCTCTCTATTATTTAGACAGATATAATCTCTAGGGATACCCTCCTTTTTCCTCTGACTTATATCTCACTAATCTCTTGATTATTGTAATTCAAAATACCTAAGAACCAGTCTGACAGATGCTTTCTATTACTTACTTCTGATGTAAATAACTAGGAACTGATTGAAAATATGAGTGTAGACCTGGAAATCTTGATGGTTGTTTGACATTTAAAAATTTCATTTCCATCAATATGTCCTTAATATTACTGTTAGCAACTGAAACTTTAGCTGCATGAGTTCTATGAAATAGAAATATTTTAATTTTTATAATTTTGGCACCTATTAAATGATATAAAATTTTGTGGCACATAATGTCAACATCTAGTACGAAATATGATATGTAATTAAAAACAGAATGCCAAACGGTACATATTCATTATTGATTCCAAATTGCAGCAAAAACATTTTCATGTTAATATTGGTACTTTCACAGTTAAATATGGTCTAAGCACTGTGGAACCATATATAGACCTCAGACTTTTGTCACAGGGAAATTTTTATTACATGCTTTGCCTTCAATTTACTTTAATAACACTCAATAATAATGCATTGCATTTATGGAGCACCTTTTATCCAATGATTCTGAAGCATAATATAAACATTAACTTTTAAAACTCTCTAGGAGAGAAGTATTTATACTCATTAAAAATTTTAATAAAAATATAAATGCATGCTATAGCTGGAGCTAACATATTAAATGGCTTAATTTGCTGGGAATAGAAGCTTTACAGTTTTTGCTTTTGAATTTTGAAATTCAGTTCTTATTAAAAATAAGACAAAAGCAGTTTTTTTTTCTGAGTACAAAATACTTTCAGGAAGGGAGAACCATGGCTGCTTGATTCACCATGGTATGTCCATTGCCTAATATTTTCTGCATGAAGAGGGCATTTGGGCAGTACTAAATAGTTGGAAGAATGAATATAGACTTAATAGAAAAGAGCTGTTACTTTTAAATGATTTTTTATTATTAAAATTAAGCAATTATAGTATTTGTTAGTGGTTATAGTGAGTTGCATGGTGGTCTCTGAAGACATATGTCCATTGCCTAACTCTCAGGACTTATGAATTTGACTATTTGAAATAAGGGTCTTTGGAGATGCAATTAGGACTCTTGAAATGAGATCTTTTTGGATTGTCCAGATGGGCCCTACGTCCAATGACAAAGTTTTGAGATAGAAGAAAAGACTGATAGACAGAGGAAAAGGCCATGTGGAAATGGAGGCAGAGATTGGGGTGATGCAGCCACAAGGAATGGCAGCAGTTACCAGAAGGTGGAAGCAAGGGAGGATTCTCCACTAGAGGCTGCCGCAGGAGTGTGGCTCTGCTGGCACCTGGTCCTTGGACTGCTGGCCTCTAGACCTGCAAGAGAATACATTTCTGTTATTTTAAGCCACGTAGTTTGTGGTATTTCATTATGGCAGCCCTTGAAAATTAATATGAAGTAAAGATTCTGGTATCAATGGCTTCTTTAAAAGTTTCTACATTCTGGAAGACTAGTATTTTGGTAGTTAATTTTTTGGCAACCTATAAGAGGGCTCATATCATTAAAATCAGAATTGATATATGTATAAAATCCTGATGTTACTAATTCAGAATATAGATCCCTATCTTGTTGTACTCATCATTGACACACATAAAAATTACCACTTATTTGCTGAGAGAAAGCTATGTTTACATTTTTTCTGTCTTTTTATATCAGTGATTTCTACTTTTGTAGATATTTTCTTTCTTAAAAATAAATGCATCAAATATAATTATGAAATGGGTTCCACTTTTCACTGTGCATATGAGGAAGTATAAATAGATTTCACCATAAGTTATAATGAAATATTAATAATTATCACCATTTCATACATAAATATAAGGTTAGTATTTTGCTAATTGTGCAAGTGAGAAAATTGAAGCTCACAAAGAGTAAGTAACTTACAGAGTTCCCAGCACTAGTAGGCAGTAGAGTGGCAGTTGGATGGCCTGTCTAGCAAGACTGCTTTCTTAACCAGGACACGCTTATGTGAACCAAGACACCATAATCCACGTGGTGGATGCTGCTATGTCCCTCCTTTAACTCATAGGAAAGTAACTTGATAAAACTTATGTATTTTAATTGATGAGAAACTTAATGCAATAGTTCCTCTAAGATGATGTTTGGCCTGGAAAGACTACCTGGGCATGGAGCACTCATAGCAGAACTGATGGGGGAAGATATTTTTAGGATGTTCCTTTTTAATTAAAGCCAATCTAGGATAGGAAATTGCTTACTGTGCACTCACATAAGGTTGACCCTGAATGTGTAGGATGTGACTCACTTGAAACAGATGGAAAATTGAAATCTGATTCACTGATCTGGGCTGACTTTACAGTTTTATTTAACTGATTAGCTTCATGGGTACTTGTATAGAACAACTTCTGTTCTATACAAAAATGGGAGTATGAGAGCCTTGTATCTTTCTAAACTTTGACGTTCTCTTATTCAGTATATTTCCCTAATGTGTTGGGATAATAAGCTCACTTTGCCAATATTGCAAATCTTGCTTGGAGTTAAATTTTTGATCTGTGTTCAAATTCTCACTTTGTTACTTACTAGCTATATGACTTGAGCAGGTTAACAAACTTCTTTGACTTTCTTTGAATTTGAATTTCATCTTTAGCATACTGAAGAAAAAAAAATCCTGGTGTAGTTTTTTAAAAGGCCTAAACACATAGTCAATTCGTATTAATATCATTCTTTGCCAACAAATATTTTTTGACAACCTCTATGTGCCAGTCAAATAGAAAGGTTCATTAATTGACTTGGAGATTGGGCGATGTGGAACTCTGATTAATAACTTTTGTATCTACCCATTCATGGGAAGTCTGAGAAAATGAACTGGAATCCAGTGGCTTCCATGGAAAGCCGCCCTGCTGGATGGCTATCAGCAGCTCAGTGCCCTCTCCTTGCCAAGCCACCAGTGGGCATTATCCCAGTGAGGGTTCCTGCTAATGAGGGTGCTCAAGATTATTTTGTGAATAATGCTTTCTGATAGTTGTCAATTGTCAGGGAAGTTTAAATAGCTGGAGAACTTTCCATATAGGCCAACTTACGTGTCAGAGGCAGAGTTGTAAATGTCACTTCAAGGCACCTAAACATGTCAATGAAATGAAATTGGAAATGATACTTGAAAACCTTGGCTGGCTTTATGTTCTGATAGCATTTTTGCCTTAATGTTCTTCTTTGGACAGTGTGTTGACTAGCTGTAATTCTAACCCTCTACTTTCACTGAATCATGTGATTATATTGTCTTTAGTTTCATATATAACTTGGCCAAAACAAAAATATTTATATAAATAACTAAAATTGCTCTGTACAAATAGGAAACTCAACATTTACAAAATCCAACTAGGTGTATACTACTAGTGGGTATAGAGTTGGCTTGTCAAGGATACCAATTGAGTGTACAGTGCCTGTATTTAGTGAAAGAAGAAACATGAGGTCTTGCAAAATAACATTGATGTGAGGAGGGTCCTATAAACATGTATGATAACTTTTTCAAAGGTGATAAGTGTTATTACAATAAGACAAAGGCCATATAAGTCTAAGAAGCTTTCATGGAAAATGTGAGTTTTGAATAACAATTTGAATGTTTTGAAGGTATAGGTCTTAGCAGCAAGATTGTGTTTTTGGAAACACAGATAAGGAGAATGCCTTAGGCAATATGTTCTCATATTGCACTCTTTCTATATCCCTAGGCTACATTAAGACTTCAAATATTTCTTGTGTTAAATATTCTCATATTTGCATATACAGTTTAGTACATCCAATTTCCCACTGGCTTGACTTCTCCAGAAGATTCCTCAACTCAACTTATTTAACACAGAATTCATTAAGATACTCCTCTCTGCTGCTCTCTTTCACTCTGCTTCTCTCGGTGAGGGGCATTACATCCATCTTTTTGCTCAAGGAAGAAATTTATGAATCATTTTTAATACCCCTACACCCTCACTCCTACTTCCCATCAGTAGGTGAGACCTATTGATTTTACTGCAGAAATACTTCAGTTAAATATCTGCCCTTCACCCTCACAACCATGTTCCTAGTCAAGCCACCTGCAAGAGTACCCAAATTCTTCTTCTGTAATTGCTTTTGTCCTTTCCAGTTCATTTTTTGCCCTTTACCTAGAATGATTTTTGACAAATGCAAGTCTGATTATAGTATTCCCCTGCTTAAAACTCTACAATGTATTTTCATTGTTAGTAGGTTAATATCCTATTTTTCAATATCCCAATTTTTAATACCCATGGCTTACAAGAGCTCCACAATATGGTCTCACCTACCCCCTCACCCTCATCTAGTGCCATGGAACTTCTCACTCTCTCTGTCTTAACTTCTATTGTCACAAATGAGTCACCATTTTTCTCATCTTTGATCTATTGCAAATACTCTTCCCTTTACTTGGAGGAACAATTGGTAGTATCCATTTATTTGAAAATAAATATATTCTCAGGGACCATTATAAGACTGATGAAGGAAAAGTGCAGGGTGCAATAAGGGAATCTTACCAGAATGAAGGCTGAAGGGAGCTGCTAAGTAGGTATTACCCAGTGTAGAGTACAGAACATTCCAGGAAAAGTGACTGAATATTCAAAGGCTATGAGGTAGAAAAGGATTTCAAGCAAGCAGATATGAAAGGAAAAAAACAAAGATAGTGAATTAGAGGGTGAGTGGCATGAATTGAGTCTGGAGAAGTAGCTGGGGCCAGACAATGAAGGGTCTCTTGATCATGCTGAAGATTTTGTGAATGAGGACATAGCAGTTGTTCCTGTGACGTCAGGAGAATTTGGAGAGACGTTTATTTGTATGCTTCCACTATTAATGCTGGTCAGTGTGGTTTAGTTGTAGGAACAAAGAGGATATGCGAACACATGGACCCCAAATTAGGAAAGATGAACTGGTAGAAGTAGTGTTGGACCTTGGGGATGGATGCGTGAGGAGGAGGGACTGCAGATGACCCCATAGTTATATTGCTGGGTGCTCAGATGGCTAGCAGTGCCCCTGACCAGAGTAGACAAGTTGAAATGGGGTGAGGGTTTGAGGGAGAGGACACTGGGCTCAGTGTTGTCATAATTAGTTTTAGATCTTGGCAGATCACCAAGGAGAGTTATTTTGTAGACAGCACGAAATATGTCATTAGAAAAAGGATGAGGGGTCAAGACCTGAGATATTGATCTGAGAGCATCTGTGGTCAGGAAGGAGTAGTTATGTTGCTTTGCAGTAAGCAGGGCAGTGTGACAATATAGAATTTATTAGACCAGGTCAGCTGGGTTCCTGGATTTTCATTAACAGTGCTTAGCTGCATCAGCATGGGGCAGAAGAAGTACAGACAATGATGCTTGCAAGGGAAAGGGGAAGCCAAAGGAAGAGGGAGTTACAGAGAACGAGAAACACACACAAGCCTACTGTCCACTACCAGGGTCAGGTTTAGAAAACCACTAACTAATCCAGGGCAATTGTTTAATGGGAAAATCAGGTTCACATGGACATTTAGGAAAGCCTCGATCATTTAAAGGAAGAATGGCAGTTATCAAAATAGGACAGCACGCGGGCTGAAAAGTACATGCAGATGGAAAGAATGGGCTGATAATCAGACTTTGAGCCCTGCTAACATGCTAATTGTATATGATGGGTTGATGGGTAAGTGTGCGTGTGTGTGTGTGTGTGTGTGTGTGAGAGAGAGAGAGAGAGAGAGAGAGAGAGAGAAAGACATTCATGGTAAGCACCTCTTCCTTCTTAGTTCCTTTTTGCTATGACCTTTGTGAGCTTGGTGATCTTGGTCAAGTCCCTTAATCTTTCTGTATTGAAGCATCCTTAGCTTTAAATTAGAGGGAAATAATGGTGTCTTATTAGGTATCTGTGTGCTTTCAGTGAGCCAGTGTGTGAGAAAGTGACCAGCAGAGTGTCTGACACATTTTGTTTCTCTGAGTTCCAGCAGGTCACCAAGGGGGTGAAGATCTTTGCCTCTGTTTTCTGCTCCCACTGACCACTGCTTTTGGAACCTTTATACTACTTTACAAGGCCTTCTCACTTAGAAGGAAATCAGATGCCATCTGCTTGACAACCTCATAGATCTATTTCCATAAAAGAGATTATTGCTACAATTTTTGAATTCATGAAGATTTCATCGATGCAGCAATGAGCACCAGTGTCCTTGATAACTCTTTCATCTCTAGGTTACACAGAATAAGACTGCACCTGTAAACTCATCGTAATTTGCAGAGCTGTACATACCTTTGAAAAATGATTTGTAATTCTCATGGCTAGCTCTCAAAGTATTTTTTAAATGACTCTGAGCTGAGCAAGGACAAGCCAACCATGTAAGGTTTTAAAAGGTACCTGACAGACGCAGATATCACACATCTGTTTTGATAGTCACTAGAACACTAGGAAGAGGTCTCATTCCACTGATCACAAATGTATTTCACAGGACTTATACTTGAATTTTTTTCATGTCTCTCATATAGTCTATGGAAATATATTGCTTTTGAAATTTTGATTTCCTTGATTTAGAAAAAAATAATAAGTAAAAAGAGACCCTAGATCTCTTTAAAAAAGACTAGCATGGATTCCAAAAGCACTTATAAGCATAATAACAATCCAAACAGAGATAATGTTATAAGGATTGCTACAAATGGATGCTTGCTTATTTCTGACTACAGCCAAAAGATGCCAACTAATAATCCCCAAATGGCCCTGCCAGAACAAGTTTATTTTTATTCTGGGAACGTTTAGAGTTTCTACATCAGGCTGCGGCAAAACACGCTTTACTTTTTTGAACTTGAGATCAGGGCAAAATCATATGCAAATGACAAAACCCACACCCTTGAATGATCAGAATACATGTAGCATTTAGGTAGGAGCTTTTGGAGTTCTTTAAGAGGCTGAGAAATTGGGTGCTTGGGACTTACCGTGTGTCAGGGACAGCGGTTATACCTGACGTAGGGGAGGAGGGTCAGGGTAGAGCGTGGGGGTGAAAAGAAAGTCTGAAACTTCACCTACCTACAAATCATTACCCTTGAACTGGCTGAAGGCAAAACTGTGTTGTTTACCTGCTTCTCTTTTAGAGAAACCCCAGGCTGCAGATTTTTAGCTCTACCTTGTCTTTGAGCTGGTCCTCATCAGCATTTCTCTCTGAGTGTTCTCTTAAGTAAAAATGTTTTAAGGATGACAAAGATTAGCAATAATTAATTGTCACTTTTAAAACAAATTCAAGTTTTGACCTTGAATATTGTATGCATTCTCAGCAATAAAATCTAACAGTCTGACCTGAAAAGCATGGGCTCACTGTGGTGTCTCACTCTCTAAGTGATAACTTCAAATTCACTGATAATTAACAGTAACAGCCATCGCAACAAAATCATCTAAAACACCCACATGAAAACTTCTTTAGTATTAGTTTATAGGTCTACTAATAAAAAGTCATTTTTGTTTCTGAAGATTCCTTTGACTAGCTCTATTCTTCTATTGTCTTCTTTTGAAATCTGTTTTCTTGTTGCTAGCTAAGTAACATTATTTAAACCATCTGATATAAGCATGATTTGCTCTAAGGGTGTTAACCTAATATTAAAAAATTTAAATTTAGTTTTAATATCTCAGTGGCATTATGCTTTGTTAACATTGCATTTCTGGAAAAACTCACTCATCTGTAACAGTTTAAACATGAACCCTTTACCCATACACTATATTAGCTGAGTAAAAAATGAATTTTTAGTGTTTTTCTTTTCAATACATCTTGTGAAATCATAAGAGAATTTTGCAATTTATACAGGGAAATTTGGCTGCCATTTGCTTGGACTGTGACATATGACTATAATTTGTAACTTTCCTTCCAACACTTGGTTATTTGTTATCTGAATATCTCAGTTTCAGAAGTATGAATTTGTGTATGAACAATGGAAAAAAAGGTATGCTGTAATTCTCAGGGGCATGGTGTGCTACTGTCCTTAGAAATATGAGTTGGGAAGCACATTTAAGTATAGAATTTATATTCTGCTTCTATCAGTGATTTACATGACTCTGTGACTTGCATCTTCATTTTATTTATTTATTTATTTATTTTTTTTAGACAGTGTCTCACTCTGTCACCCAGGCTGGAGTGCAGTGGTGCACCATCTCGGCTCACTGCAACTTCCACTTCCCGGGTTCAAGTGATTCTCCTGTCTCAGCCTCCCAAGTAGCTGGGATTACAGGTGCCTGCCACCATGCCTGGCTAATTTTTTTATTTCTTGTAGAGACAGGGTTTCACCATGTTGGCCAGGCTGGTCTTGAGCTCCTGATCTCAAGTAATCTGCCTACCTTGGCCTCCCAAGGTGTTGGGATTACAGGCATGAGCCTTTAGTTTTGCATCTTTTTATTTGTATCTTTTCCATTCTGTTTTATCTTTGGGGTTATGCATGTCTTTGGCCTTTTCCAATTGTCTTTGAAATTTTATCAAGATCACAATTTATTCTCTGGGTGCATTTTGAAGAAAAATTTATGAAGAGCATATAGGTCTTGCAGAGTAAGGCATTTATTTCTTTAACAAACATTTGTGATGCAACTAAGCAATTACTATGTGTCAGTCACTGTGTTGGGCACCAGGAACACAGATTTAAATAAGGCAGATGTGGTTCATGTCTCAGGGAGCAAATAGTTTAGTGGGGGATATAGAGGAGCAAACAGGCAATTCCAAACACCACAAGGTAAGAGATAGGATGGAAGAGTTGAGACACATAGAAGAAGTACCTGCCACAGAATTTTTGGGTCAGGGATGGCTTCCTGGATGAAGTGACCCTAATGTGAGACTTGAAGGAGACATAGGAAATAGCCAGACAAAAGGCATTTAGGGTTTGGACAGGGACTAATGAACAGAAGGATAGTGTTTTAGTCTGAGGGAATGGCTTTGTTATATAAAAGACCAGAGATAACTGAGAGGAATTAATAGTAATTCACTTTGGCAATGGAGATGGAGCAATAGAGACAAAGTTAAGAGGTTTTTGAGAAATGATATTCAGTAGCAACAGCAATTATTGATTGGATATGAACCTTGGAGAGGTAAAAGTAAAGGGTGACTCCCAAATTTATTATTTTAGCAATTGGATGGTTGAGGAAGGGTCAGTTAACTGGGAAAAAGGCAGGTAAAGTAGTTTGGACACATTGATATAGTTAAGCTTTGGGTCCCAAAACAAATCTCATCTTGAATTGTAATCCCTAGGTTTTGAGGGGAAGAACTGGTGGGAGGTGATTGGATCATGGGGGCCATTTCTCCCATGCTGTTCTTGTGATAGTGAGGGAATTCTTATGAAATCTGTTGGCTTTATAAGTGGTACATTCCCCTGGGCTTTTCACTCTCTCTCACCTGCCAACATGTAAGATGTGCCTGCTTCCCTTTCCACTATAATTGTAAGTTTCCTGAGACTTTCTGAGCCATGCAGAACTATAAGCCAATTAAACCTCTTTCCTTTACAAACTACCCAGTCTCAGGTAGGATCTTTATAGCAGTGTGAAAATGGGCTCATGCAGTAAATTGGTACCAATAGAGTGGGGTACTGCTATAAAGATACTAAAACATGTGGAAGTGACTTTGGAACTGAGTAACAGGCAGAGGTTGGAAGAGTTTGGAGGGCTCAGAAGAAGACAGGAAGATGGAGAAAGTTTGGAGCTTCCTAGAGACTTGTTAATGGTTTCCACCAAAATGCCGATAGAGATGTGAGTGATGAAGTCCAGGCTGAGGTGGTCTCAGATAGAGATGAGGAACTTGTTGGGAACTGGGGTAAAGGTGACTCCTGCTATGCTTTAGCAAAGAGACTGGTGGCATTTTGCCCCTGTGCTAGAGATCTGTGGAACTTTGAACTTGAGAGAGATGATTTAGGGTATCTGGCCGAAGAAATTTCTAAGCAGCAAAGCATTCAAGACATGATCTGGATTATTCTGAAAGCATTCAGTATTATGCATTCACAAAGAGATGGTTTGAAATTGGAACTTATGTTTAAAACAGAAACACAGCATACAAGTTTGGAAAATTTGTAGCCTGATGATGTGATAGAAAAGAAAAACCCATTTTCTGGGGAAAAATTCAAGTCTGCTGTGTCTGCAGACATTTGCATAAGTAATGAGGAACTGCATTATTAATGACCAAGACAATGGGGACAATGTCTCCAAGGCATGTCAGAGATCTTGGCAGCAGGCCCTCCTGTCACAGGCCCAGAGGCCTTGGAGGAAAAACGGTTTTGTGGGCTGGGCCCAGGGTCCCCCAACACCTGTCCAGTCTCAGGACATGGCACCCTGTGTCCCAGCTGCTTCAGCTCCAGTCATGGCTAGGCTAAAGTACAGCTTGGGCTATTGCTTTGGAGGGTGCAAGCCCCAAGCCTTGTCAGCTTCCACATGGTGTTAGGTCTTGGGGTACACAGAAGTCAAAAACAGGTTTGGAAACTTCTGGCTGGATTTCAGAGAATGTATGGAAATGCCTGGATGTCCAGGCAGAAGTCTGCTGGATAACCTTTGCTAGGGCAGTGCAGAAGGGGAATGTGGGGTTGGAGCCCAACCCCTGCCACAGAGTCTCCACTGGGGCACTGCCTAGTGGAGCTATGAGAAGAGGACCACCATCTTCCAGACTCCAGAATGGTAAATCCACCAACAGCTTACACCATGCACCTGGAAAAGCTACAGATACTCAATGCTAGTCCATGTAAGCAGCCAGAAGGAGGACTATACCCTATAAAGCCACAGAAGAAAAGCTGCCCAAGACCATGAGAGCCCACCCCTTGCATCAGTGTGACTTGAATGTGAGACACGGAGTTAAAGGAGATCATTTTGGAACTTTAAGATTGAATGACTGCCCTGTTGGATTTTGGACTTACATGGGGCCTGTAGCCCCTTTGTTTTGGGCAATTTCTCCCATTTCGAATGGGAGCATTTATCCAATTCCTGTACCTCCATTGTATCTTGGAAGCAACTAACTTGTTTTTGATTTTACAGGCTCCTAGGCAGAAGGGACTTGCCTCGTCTCAGATGAGACTTTGAACTTGGACTTTCAGGTTAATACTGAAATGAGTTAAGATTTTGGGGGACTGTTGGGAAGGCATGTTTAGTTTTGAAATGTTAAAACATGAGATTTGGGAGGGACCGGGCAAAATGACATGGTTAGGCTTTGTGTCCCCACCCAAATCTCATCTTGAATTGTAATCCCTAGGTGTTGAGGAAGAGACCTGGTGGGAGGTGATTGAATCATGGGGGCCATTTCTCCCATGTTGTTCTCGTGATAGTGAGAGAGTTCTCATGAGATCTGATGGTTTTATAAATGGCAGTTTCACTCTCTCTTACCTGCCACCATGTAAGACGTGCCCCTTCCCCTTCCATCATGATTGTAAGTTTCCTGAGGTCTCTCCACTCATGTGGAACTGTGAGTCAATTAAACCTCTTTCCTTTATAAATTACCCAGTTTTGAGTAGTATCTCTAGAGTAGTGTGAAAACAGACTAATACAGACATGATGAATTTTAGTGACATCGAAGACATATAAAATGACTATCAGATATTTAGGTGGAAGTGGGTAATATAGACACGGAGCTCAGGAGAGAAAGAGCTGGACTGAGTTTATGCTTTGAGATTCCTTAACATATGGTATATTTTTTTGAGACAGTGCAGTGGTACAATTTAGGCTTATCACAACCTCTGCCTCCTGGGTTCAAGTAATTCTTGTGCCTTGGCCTCCCGAGTAGCTGGGACTACAGGCGTGCCACCACGCCCAGCTAATTTTTATAGTTTTAGTAGAGATAGAGTTTTAGTAGAGATGTTGACCAGGCTAGTCCCGAACTCCTGAACACAGGTGATCTGCCTGCCTTGGCCTCCCAAAATGCTGGGATTACAGGCGTGAGCCACTGCAACTGGCCAACATGTAGTATTTGAAGTCATGAGAATAAACTTGATGAAGAGGTTGGGAGTCTATATAATTCATTGGAACTTATGCCTAGGTAATAATGTATAAAAATGTTTGGTTGAGATGTCCTGAAAACAATTGAGATCCATGTATATGAAGGATTAGAGTAAACTGAATTAGAGTAAATTGTAATTCAAGGTCAGGAAAGAACCACATATGTCTCCAGCTTACAGGCTCACATGAACAAAAATGTTATAGCAATATAGTCATAGCTTTGTTTTGTGTTTCAGATAGAAACTACCCTCAGAGATAGAGACACTGACATGATTTGAACTGATGTCTCCTCAGACTATTGGGCAGGTCCATCACATCGCCTGCCATGCCAGTAGCTTCTATCTTAGGGAAAGTGCCTACCCATATGTGGGCTGTGGGAGCTGCCCTGGGTGGTCACGAGTCCCTTTTTTCCAGACCTATCTCAATGGGGTGGTCCTATCCCTAACCAATCTCTAGGCTGGCCAGTGTCCTTATGAGATGGTTTGGCATGAAAAACTGCCCAAACAGGCAAAATGTGATTAGCTGGGTCAGATGTTCTCACTCAGGAATTTGAACTAGGGCAACTGGGGAGAGAGTCAATTAGTTGGTTTTGGGAAGGAGTATAAGCTGAAAAGAACCACAAGGGGAGGCCTTGTGGCAGCAAGAAAGATGAATAAAGTGGATAAGTAAACAGACTTTATGAGTAAGCAGAAACTGAAACAGAAATGGCATGGCAGCGAGTAGAGGGTAAGGTGGCTACTGGAACTAGTGGGAGGAATAGATGCAATCAGAGAGGAGCTCATTCACCATAAAGGTAAGAGATCAACAGAGTCCTGCTAATAACATGCCCATAAGGTTAGTGGTCACTGGAGCCATGATGGATTTTTCTTATCCCCAAATATACGAGTCTCTGAGGGGTAAAAGATGTCCCATGGCACTCCTGTTTCTTTTATGTTCTTGAATATCCTTATAATAAACTCTAATTAATCAAGGGAACTAGAGTGAGTCTTTATTTATTGGGAACAGATTGCTTTATTAACAGAATCCTTCTATCCCCAAATTTCTCCCAGGTTTGCTTGACACATTGCAAGATGAAATATATCATTAGAAATGCATTCTTTTGGGCTGAGAAATTGGGGGCTCAAGATTTTTCAATAAAATGTAAATAATGCTGAGTGGTGTAATATAGAAAGCCATTTTCCAACATAAAGAGCAGCTATTGAACCTCTTTATGTATTGAACATTTTTCATGTTTGTGTGTGTGCAGGTGTGTGTGTGTGTGTGTGTGTGTGCTAGGATGGGGTAGAGATGATTGGGGAAGTTTACAATTCAGTTTGGGGAATATTTGGGACTAGGAAGAATTTTTTATTTTTATTTTTATTTTTTAAGAGACAGGGTCTTGCTCTGTTTTCCAGGCCTGAGTGCGGTGGTATCATCACAGTTCACTGCAGCTTCGAACTCCTGTGCTCAAGCAATCCTCTTGCCACAGTCTCCCAAGTAGCTGGGACTACAGGCATGTGCCATTGTACCTAGATAATTTTTAAACTTTTTTTTTTTTCTGTAGAGAGAGGGTCTCACTATGTTGCCCAGGCTGACTTCAAACTCCTTGCCTGAAGCAATCCTCCCATCTGGGTTTCCAAAAGTGCTGAGATCACAGACATGAGCCACTATGCCTGGCCAAGACTAACAAGGGCTTTAAAGATAATCTAGATGAGGGATTGCAAACTCAAATGTCTACAAGGATCAGGAAAGGTGAGTGCTGAATGAAGTGGGCTGGGCAGGTGCAGTGGTGAGCTGCAGACTGCATGGACCATCTAGAGAACTATTCACAAAATGGTTGCTAGGTGGGAAGGCCTGCCCAGTGCTTACACATCTAATTTTTCAAGAGGGACTCAATTTTTATGTGAACTATTCTAAATTTTAAATATTGGTGTGTAATCAAATTCAAGCAAAGCAAAACACAACCAAACTCTTTGGGGCCAAACAACAGCAACAACAAATCTGCAGCCTGTGTTTGGACCATAGGTCAGCCGTTTATGATCTCTGCTCTTGATTGTAGATTTCAAAATGTTTAAAGATTCAGAAACATCCTGCAAAAGAAATTTGATACCTAAATATAACACATGTAAGGACAGAAGCGAAGTATTGTGGTTGAAATTGGGGTGCATAAACAGAGCCTTGCCACTCTCATCCTCAACTTCCACACCAAACAGGCCCAAAGGGAGCTTGACGAATCTTGAAGACCACTGAGGGAGTTTAACCCCTTAGTTTTAAAGATGAGGGACATGAAGGACCCAAGAGCCAATGGCCCAAGATAAGGTTATTTGCAGAATAATGCAGATGGTGTCTGTTTGTAGATGATAGTGTGCGAGTTGGTACGTAGAAGGTGGTTAAGTGTGCTGGTTCTAAGCCACACTGCTTGGATTTGCACATACTTCTGTAGGGCAAATTAGAGAAGGTGGTGTTCAGCCTCCCTGCCTAAATTTCCCTACTTGTCAGATTGTAATGATATGTAGTACTGCTTACCTCATTAGGTTGTTGAGAAGATGGAATAACATGTACAGCAGTCCCTGGCACAGAGTAAGTGTTCAATAAATGCTAGCTCTTTAAAAATTACAGGGCATCTTTGCTAGTCATTAACATTGTAGCAAGATTTATTTCATGTGACAACTAGCTCTCACCTATGAAATAATCTTGGGAGAAGGGAATTTTTGATGGGAGTAATTTGTATCTAAAGTACAGAGGTTATAGGAAAGGTAGGAGTCTAGAGTTTTCTCTTTGCTCTTTGCAACTCATTAGACTTGAAGATTTTACTCATTATGGGCAGTCTTTACTCATTATGGGCAGTCCTCCAATCTTCACTTATGCACACAACCCATCTTTTTGGCCTAGAGGGACAAGAAGATACCCAAAATCAGGTTTGAGAAGCTGATCAAGGAGTCAAAATATTTAGGGATTAATTTTTCATAATAGGAATAGTGTTTAGATATAACCTAATTCGAGGCCAGGCACGGTGGCTCAAGCCTGTAATCCCAGCACTCTGGGAGGCTGAGGCAGATGGATCACAAGGTCAGGAGTTTGAGACCAGACTGGCCAACATGGTGAAACCCTGTATCTACTAAAAATACAAAAAATTAACTGGGCATGGTGGCGGGTGCCTGTAGTCCCAGATACTCTGGAGGCTGAGGCAGGAGAATCGCTAGTAACCAGAAGGTGGAGGTTGCAGTGAGTCAAGATCACACCACTGCACTCTGGCCTGGGTGACAGAGCAAGACTCTGTCTTAAAAAAAAAAAGATATAACCTAATTTGTGGACCCATCCCTCTCCTCTACCCACAATGGTACCCATGATACCTGTTATCAAGCACCCGAATAAGGAAGCTGTAACAGTTGGGGTTAGAAGCCTAGCTCTGTAGAAGCTGTTTTTCTCCTCCTTGGGATCATATCCAGTGTAGAATTCAATAGATCATTCCTAAGCACCTACCATGTGCCCAAACTTAGGGCGCCTCAACCATTTCCTGGCCAGCATGGCTTCATTAGCCCTTTGTTGGTCTGTATGGTGACTCCAGGGCTCTGCCCTGTGCCAGCCCCCTTGGTCGCACATGCTCCTTTACAAGGCAGGAGCTCTAGGGCCATCTGGTCAAAGGAGAGATTGGCGCCTCTTGGCAGAAGGAAAGTTAACAAACAACCATAAAAGGATTTTCTAAATATGTCCACAATCCAATATAACCCTCAGTAATTTGATTTGTAGGAAATGGAGAGCAGAACATTACACACAGAGTGCTTATCTATAATTCATAATAATTACTGTAACGGGGAATCTATCATATAGATGTAGAAACATAAATTACACCCCCAGTTTGAAGAATGCACTCTGGGCTGAAATAACCCCTCACGTCCTCCTAATCCACCGACCCCTTTAGCACGTGCCACTTTGTTGCCCAGTAGACTGAAGGCTTTTTCAGGCCACCTGTTGAAAGCTCGAAAGTGAGGAGTTTCTCCTTTTGATGAGAAAGAACACTGATCTGTTTTGCAGGAGGAGATCAAGCACTCTCTTCGCCTAGTTTTCTCTAGTATTTTGGGCTTTGGATAATCACAACATAACATTTGAGAATGTGTTGATTTATTTCTTCGTGATGTTTGTCATCTAGTGTTATGACAGGAACATTTGCACTTCAACGGAAACGATAGGGCTGTTTTTGCTGCTTGTGCCACTGAAGGTTCAAATTCAGTTGGGCTGAAGCCTGATGTGCAATGAGGGGATGTGATCTGTTGAAAAGGGGCTAGAGAGATAAATGTGTGAAAAGCTATAAACACACACACACACACACACACACACACACACGTATATGTCCCCCAACTTGGAGGGTAAGGATAAAGGGTAATAGGTGCTACATATTTCACAAGAAAATGATTGTAAGCTCTTTATTCTTTTCTTTTAAGCATTATTTTCATAACTGACATCTCTCTTACCCCGCTTCCCTTTCTGACCCTTGAATTCCATCCCAAGAGAAAGCTCTTTGTAGCTGTATCTTCAAACACCGATCCCAGTCTCTTTTAGTTGGTCTTTTTACAGGTTATAATTGTCCAACATCATTTACTTTTGGTCTGTCTGGGAGACATTCAGAATTGGTCCACCACTTTATTTTTAGTGGCAGAGCGTGTCTATTCTTCAGCTGTTGGGAATACTGGACCTGGCTGCGAATCTTGTTTGCTTTAAGTTGCAATGCTTTCAGCCCCATGTGTTTTAGTTTTTGGAAGCAGCTGTATTGGTAAAGCTTCTGGCTGAATTACCGGACAAAGCCTGCATTATAAAAATCCTCAACTTGTTTGCTCTTCACTTCAAAAAGACTGTGGGCTGCCAGCTTGTCCTACTCATGTTTCCCACATGCCTGCTTAAGTTTTCACCAGCAGGCATGAGTCTTTTGGTTTCTGTTTTTTTTTTCTTTTTTTTTTAAATTGGTTGGCCTATAGCTATTTGGTTTGATACTGATCTGTCAGACACAAACCATAAAGGGGCTGGCACAAGACAGCTGGCAGCTCATGGCCCTCCTATTAGCAAGGATAGGATTTGAATGGAGGATTTTATTTTTTCCCCTGGTCAGCATCTTCAAAGTAGAACTGAGACTGGCATAGAATACTTCTGTTGGGTTTTGAAAGGTGGATTGCTCAGTCCCTGAACTCAGAATGTGTGTGTATGTGTTGGCATCAGGGACTCCAGGGCAGTAAAGCCGGCTCGAGTAGGAAACACAAACATGCTGTGGTTCATAAACAGAGTCATATACGCCTCACCATCAGGAGGAGGAGGAAGTTTCAGTTGGTTGGTGGCCCATAAAAACACTGGAATTCCATACATTCTATGCACTTGTTCAACCGCTTAAATTGCCACCATATCCCTGCTTTTCATTGCCCCTAAATTACTCATTCTGCTCCTCTACCTTTCAAAGTACTTACTGAGCCTTCAATACTACTTTAAAATTTTTATTATAATTGTAACTCAACTTCTTTCATTTTTCCTTATGGTTTGTTCTCTGTGTTGAAGAACCTCTGGATAATTGAAGAGATGAGTGGATGGCAGTTGCATTAATCTGCAGTTGGTTACCGGTATTTACACTGGGCGTCATGGACTCCATCCTCCAGTGTTCAAGATAAATGATGGCTGACAAGAGAATTTGCTTCCTTTAGACTTGTATGGGGCCTTCCTTGCTCTGACAAGAGATGTCAGAGAAGACTTGAATAGCAGAACTCCAGATTTAGCTTTCTGAAACTTCTCAACTTGGGCTTGAATTAAAATCAGAAAAATAAAACACACCTTTTTTGAGCATTGCCAAAACTAGAGGTGCAAACTGTCAGCCTTTGGCCCTGATCTGGTCCACAAAGTGGGTTTTGTTCATCTTGAACACATATCTCACCACGTGGCCAGCTTTGTCTTTCAGATGACTTAAATGCTATCACTTAAAAACTAACATGTTGGGAGAATCACATGAAAATCTTGGTTTCCAGCTCTTAGAGAGTTTGTAAGGCCTGGCAATTCAGGACTTAAATTCTTGTGTGCAAACTCGTGCATGGGGCTTACTAACTACTGGCCCTTTTAGATAGGGCAAGTTCACCACAGGCTCCAAAGCACTGAGGTCAGTGTCAATTGCCACTCATCGTATTTGCAATTTTGCTCTCTTAGCAAACAGCAGCGTTAGGAACCTTTAACATTGTGCCCATGTCATCTTGCTTCCTTTACCTGTTGTAGTTACC